>NC_041711.1:24216060-24890008 GCF_900700375.1 Denticeps clupeoides
TGTGTGTGTGTGTATATATTTATTTTTTAACAATGGGACAGAGGATAACCTTGTGGCACCCTGCCTATTAATGTGTGTTGGCTGCTGGTTTTGCAGCTGTTCAGATTCAAGGGACCACTCTGAATTTTGGCACGATCCCTGCGGAAAGAGGGAAGGCAGCATGGCAGACTCTGATATGGCTGATAACTGCTACTTCAACAAGGCAAATTTTTGTTATTATTGCTGATGATCACTCATTCCATTTCTCAAGTGATGAACATATGAACAGTGACTAAACCGATCATATAACAAAGTCTCCTGTTACCACCATCGCCGCCTCAGAGAATAAAACACTTCTTTTTAACTTTCAATGGCTTGACAGATAATGGCCACTAGCTCCTGGGGCATGGGAGAGAGATGTGTGGGAAAACTTTAATTAACAGCTTGCCCATACAGTTTCACCTGAGTGACATCACATGACCATCAAACATGAGCTGTTTTACAATAAGCTATTGTACTAAAGAAATGTAAAATAAAATATCACAGCAATAGGGGTGATATCCTATTGGAATTAATATCCTTTTGTCACAGGGAATCTCAGGGCTCAAGGGGGAAGAAGGCGCAAAGGCAGGACATTGGGGTTATAAAGGGATTTTACTTTAACACAAAATAACTGGCACAAGGGGAACAGAACAATGAAAACAGAAAAAGAATAAAAAAAAAAACCCTAAGGCGGGCAGCGATTGCCAGAAACAGAAACTTGCACGTCAGGTAAGGTAAGGTCCACATCAATGTCGCAGCACCTACAGGGTGCTGCCGACATGATTTTCAAGGAGTCCTGAGTTATGATGTTTAATTGGCTATAGCTGAGATTATTCAAATCTTAGTTGCATTGACACCATCTGTATCAGCCCAATGGCCCCGGGGCGTCTCACCTTTAATCCTTTCAATAACGTTTCATTTTATTTTCAAAAAGCACAGTCATTTTAGAGTAAAGTAGTCATTTTAGAGTAAACAAACTCAACAAGCCAAAGCCAAAACGGTCAGAATTCATCCTTGGACGTTTCGGCAAAAATAGCAATAGAACAGCCCATTCGCAAAAGTATTTTAATTTCCGATGTTCTTTAAACTGCTGCATTCATTAATGGTTAAAATCTAAATAAATTCAGAAACAGGGTGACTGAGGACTGAATGTAGGTGACAGACGTGGGGTTTGCTTCATTTCATAAACTGCTGACCTCTTGGATTTCTCCTGTACAACATTTACAGGATTCAATAGAGAATGATAGCTGAGTATTGTGTCACGTAAACCCACATCAGAAAGGACACATAATCTCTGACTGATTCTGAGAAGATGACAGTCAGTTCATTGTACACCAGTGGCCTGCATGGACCTCTGTCCTTAATCCAATACATCAGCTTCAGGGTTAGGTTGAAGGGCTAAATGGGAGGTCAGTCTTAGAAGACAAAACTGAAATTCGAGGAAACTGGGCTGACTGAAGACAGAGGGCCAGAGTAATCTAAGGTATTTTTTCCATCTGGGATTAAGCAGTCCACTAAATTTATAACAGTTTTTTTGACAAGCGTCCACTTCTTCTTCTTCAAAAATAGCCAAGTCAAATTTTGACTTGATTCTGGGGATAATCATGGATGGTGATTTTATAATGGACAAGCAGATAAATTCTGTGGTCAAGTCAAGTCATCTGAGACTTTTAGCTAAAATGAAGCCCTTGTTACATTTTAATGGTTTTGAGATGGCCATACTTGCTTTTATTACTGTAATGCTCTCTATTTTAGTCTCCCACAGTCACTGTTATCACGGTTTCAGCTGGTCCAGAATGTTGCAGCGTGCCTGCTGACAGCTACTAAAAAGAGGCACCCCATTACCCCAGTTCTTGCGTCACTGCACTGGTTGCCGGTTATTTTTAAAACGCAGTTTAAAATTTTATTCATGGTTTTTAAGGCCCTAAATGGACCCTACATAACAGATCTTGTTCATTTTCAGCCAACCCCTAGATCCTTAAGGTCAAGTGGCAACGCCTTAAGCAGAAGGGTGACATAACCATCGCAATTTCTGCGCCCCACCTGTGGAACCAGCTACCACTTGACATTAAATTTGCCCCTACAACTTTGGCTTTTAAATCCACGCTTAAAAGTCATCTGTTCTCTTTAGCTCTCCCAGACTTTTTAAGGTTTTACCCTGAATGTGTTTTTATATTGTTCTCTTAGTTATTTTATATTTATAATTTTATATTGTTCTCTATTGTTATTTTCTCCAGCCTCCACAATTTGTATTTATTTATTAAAATAAAACACACCATCATAGTCAGAATCCCCATGAATCCCCCCTTGCTTTTCATGACATTATGCCCAAAACACAGCTTTGGAAAAATGAAGAAAGTTCTGTTATCTGTTAACAAAATGGATTTGTCATTAAATGTCTTGTTCACCTTCTGCTATTTGCTTATTGCCAAAATAGTTGGCAGAAAAATCTGTTTGAAGACCAAAAAGCTGTCTGGAGTGGACAAATAGCACGTTTTCCTTCCTATGATCTCTATATTTTCTATAACTCTATGTCTGTATTGTTAGATATATGTGCTTTAGAGCGTCCAAGTTATAACATTCTTTGATTTTATTTCAGACAAAGATTTAGTGACAAAAATTAAACATGAAGTCTACAAAATATGGCAAAAATTGCATAATGAAATACAAATACTGTACTGTTCAGAGGGAAGGACTTGAGGCAAGGTTACCTTTGTTGTTTGGCTACCCTTGCCCATCCCTTTATAGGTGCCTCCCCCCAGGCCTTTTAGAGATGCAAACAATCTAACCCCACCTCAGGCTGCAACATCTGCTTATCCTTCACTGCCTGTAGCATGGCTTTAGGATCCTTCTGGCTAGAATACACAATGTCATTTTCTGTCACGAGCACAGAAATTTGTAGTGACAATGTTAAGGCTTTCAGAGGCTTTGCCCAGCTTAACTCCTCTGCCAGCTACAGCACACATAGCATTTGTGTTTTGGAGAGTATATATTTCGTTCCTTTGAGCTGTTGTGAAAACCGTGAGAAATATGTTCAGTTTCTAAATGAGTGAGTAATGAATGAATACAAGGATATTCAATTCAAAATAGATTTTAACAGAATCAAAACAATCAGCTTACATAGATTCATAGTAAAAAGTATTCAAGGAATGAAACAATCTGATGTATTTAATTGAATGCACGTCTCCTGATACATCCTGATCCAACAAGCAGATAATTTCCCCCCCAAATAAGAAAAAATTGCAAATTCACTCTTCACTATTATAATGAATATAAATCATAGATTTATCATCATCTACCCTCTGCAATATTAAGTGATATAATTTCTGCATTGCAGTGGCGTAGGCAGCTACCATCCAAGGTTGCACGGTGGTCCATTTGCATAGCCAACAGTGGGCAGAGGTAAAAAGGACTTTTTAAAAACGCAGCTGCATCCGATGGCGAGCCGCGGGGGGGCTGGTCACAGAGCATCTTGTCGGAAAAGCATATTATTCCAAAGCATGGCGAGCCTCACTCTTGACCTACACCAGAGGATCCACTCTGCTCCACCCCGCTGTGCGGATCCCCCACCACTTACAGGTGCGCTGACAGTCCGGCAACTGACACAGACTGATGACATATTTATTAGCTTGTCAGGGTCCCCCCCCCCCCCCCTTTCGCAGGCGTTGCTCACCTAGCTAAACAAAACAATTGGCCCCACCATTGGCTAATTGAGCTGGCTCCCGTTGTGCAGCTTGGCAAACTGCTTGATGAGGCAGAAAATAATGATTAATTAATTTACTGCTCAGTTGATCATCAAACTGAGAGGTTTATGATTCTCACAGCGGTCAGTGCTCCCCATTTGGGCTCACTGCTGTGGGAACAGGCGTTTGCTACAGCCCGTCGCTGCCTTTGCTTTGACCTGTGCAGGAAAAACTTGCTTGCCAAGACTTGAGAGGAGTGTTCCTTCCTTACTGCCAGCTCTAACACTTCATTTTTCAGCTTCACTGATACAGATGATCTGTGTTAATGAGGGAAAACTGTGGGATTAGAAATAATGACGTTCATGCAATATATATACAGTGTCTGTTGAGATGACTACAAGATGAAATACATTTTAATATAATATAGATTAAATTGTTTTTATTTGGGATGAGCAATTAATTATCATTCACTCCTAGGGTTTGAAATTAGTTTTAAAAGTAGATAAACTATAATGCAAGTATTGCAGACTGTTATGATGATTTATTTGAACAAAAGTAATATTTTTGTTTCTCTTAATTTAGCAACAGCAGATACAATACATTTGCAACAATAACATACTATATATATATAAAAAAAAGATGCTTTATACATTATGAAGTTCTTCTGCTTGCAATAAAGTGTGTTGGTAAATGTGTTGATTGAAACTAAAGGTTACAATGCCAGTAGATCTGACCACACAATGGTGTCTTTTACTTGTTCAGTCCATCTGTCTGTTCATTCTGCAGTGCCATGTGTGTTCACTATATGTTCTGCATAGTTCGGCGCGTCTACATTTTTTGTTTTACTACATTATCATATGTCCGCATTCATAAAAATAACAGTTGCGACTGTCATTCCAGTTCGAAACATGAAAATGGAAATCCATGTGGCTGCAGTGTTATTTTCTCATCACAGGAATCTGCAGTGCGGTGCCAAAGACATTACATACATTTACCACTGTACATTTACAGACAATGAGCTGTGTTGTCCTGGTCCCAAGTTCTGATTGGGTTACACTTTGAGTGATGCTAAGTCGCTTCGCCTTGCTAGTCACCACAGTGACCTCTTACCGGACAGATGATGGTAAGCAGAGCAGCCAGTGGAAATAATTTATAAGTAGCACCCCCTCACTCTAATTTAGTTTCATCCGCTACGTCTACAAAGGTCTACTTGATGCATCAACAATGGCCGGCGAACTTTTGATCCAGTTAATAGTTAATGACAGATTTGATTACAAAAAAGGCCTCTTATTAAGTGAGCTCATTGTCTGGCCAGGGAAAGAGTGTCTGAAGAGAACGGTTTCAATGTGAAAGTAGAAGTAGCAGTATTATTTGATCCACTGACCTAAGCTAATCAATTACTTGCCCTTGTCATGTATATGGCAATGTCTTTCTGTATAATGCCACTGACCACAAGAGGACTTTAGCAGACAAAAAAAATATGAACAGAAAGATAATACGGCGTCTTCTGCTACTACTTAAATAAACATGATCCGCACATGTCCAGTTTTACTGTTTAATCACAATAATGAAGGTGCTTCCCTATAAACTAGACCAGGGGATCCCAGTCTTGTTGTTGGAGGCCCTACTGACATCCTTTCATCATTATTGACCTGATACTGTAAGTTGAAGGTTGGAATGAAAACAGCCTGAAAAGACCAGGAACAGATCTGGAAATCTCTAATCCTCAAGTGTAGAAATGCTGGAAACATCAAATAATCATGACTGTGCACTGACTTATAAATAATAGCATATGAATCTAAGCGGTCCTGGTAAGGGACTGTTTGCCACTTTCCTTCTGTTACGTCTTCGTTTTGCTGGCTGTGGGTCGGTCAAGACAGGGTCCCTCTAATAAAGGCTGACCCAAGACAGCCCATGGAGATAGAGATGAGCTTCTAAACGAGGTCTGGGTTCAGAATATAATGATAGATTCATCTGGGGACGAGGGCTAGGCAAGATGGGGGAAAAAAACGTTCATCATGTTTTGTAATTGTTCATATTGATTATGAATATTTATAGTGAAAGTGGTTAATTATCAAACAATAAAAAGTCCCTTCTGCATTTAACTTGATTCCTTGCTCATTGGTGCCTCAGTGGCACCTTGACGGTTGGTGGATTTGTGATATAGCGATTCATTATAAATTTAAATCGATTAATGACATTTGTGTTGGCCAAAAACAATCATTTCCACAACACTCTCTGAATGGGCCTCTTCACAACACTTCTCCTTTTAATAGTGTTAAATGTGTACTGTAGCTGGATTTAATTTTTAGAATGAATTTCGTTTCATCTCAATTAATTGTAATTCATATAAATAAGTAGTTCATTAAAATATTCCCGATCCTATTGTTTCTCATTTCTGAATCAGCACATCTGTCACTCTCCCATCAACAGGAAATGTAAACACATACACAAGCACAAACACATACACATACACAAGAGTGTTTATTCTTAATACTGGTAAGGTTTTGGTGAAACATGGCGCTCCTCTCACTTTCATTGATTTTTTTCGTGTTGTCTGTGGAAATTTCACTGGAACTTATCAGCATCAGTCCTTCTGCTCAGGCCGCTGACAACCTGGGTTAGTCATCTCATTTCTAAGTTGTAACAAGAGCAGTATTCATATCCTTGTCAGGGCTAACCTTCTTTCTTCACTTGTAACACGGCCATCCCTGCTTCGCACTGTTCCACCCTTTGCCAAGAGCACACCTCTCGCAGCTCTTATGGCACCTGCAGAGGTTTCTGTTTCTATGGTCATGGTTATAGAGGGGCTGCTTGGTCTTCTGCCCAATGACTTGGTTACAGGGCTGCACAAGTTTGAATTCCCCTGGCCTTGGCACTGTTGGGCCTCCTCCTACATCAAAGCAATGCTTGTGGGCAATGTTGAGAATGACATCAAGACACCACCCAGTGGTCCTTTTTGAAAAAATATTAAACTTCTAATCATCGAACCAATTCAAACCAAAACACAAGTGAGAATATTTCTTAACAAAGCTGGACATATAGCTTCAGTGTGAAGGAATAAAAAGGTGTGCAACATATCTGGTGTCATGAGAACACAAGGGTAGGCAATGTAAATTCAACTTTCTGGTCTGTATACAGGGAGGATTTTCAGGAGCCAGACAAGACGTGCTACATGTGTGTTTTACACAGTGACAGTGTAAAGCATCCAGAATAAGAAAGTAGGCTGCATGAAATATGTCAGTTTTCCCCAATTTTAACTACCATGACATCATTAAAGTTTGTCTTCTGGGTTTCAGAAATAATTGTACGCTAAAAAAAGGGCTGACCATGCGTTTAGTGTCTCATCACCAAGGTGCAACATAATCCTGAAGACTAACTTGACGTGACATTATTGAACTCTCTTCATGCACTTGTATGATTGCCTGGTTTGCAGAAACACTAGACTGCGGACTCGTGTTGTGATGTGTTCATTAGTCCAAACTGTGGCTCATTCCATACCCAGTATAGGTTGTTTCCCATGTAGAATTATTCTTATCCTGCAGGAAAGAGCAGTCCCTTTGTGTGTGTTTCTCCTATAACATGGGCGTGGCCTCGTCTGTCCATGCATCGTGTACTTGATTTGTGTACAGCCAGCACTGAGCATACCCCTGCTCTTTTGTTCAGTTTGTTGTGCGATGAAGCACTTTTCACTTACACCTGCGCTTCTCTCCACTCCGCGCAGCATGACCGTGGCGTCTTAAACATAAGGTGCTAAATGTGATTGTCTTCATATAAATTATTAGCCTGTATTCTTTTTCCACCATAAAATATTCATCTTTTAATGAGTGTGTCATTGATGATCATCTACAACATTTATAAATAAATAAATAAATAAAAGACCTCAAATAAATTGGCGGTTTACTTTACACGTTAGGAGAGCCAGGGCAGCTTTGTCTAACACCATGTTTTAAATTATTTAGAAGGGGGGAAAAAATGGAGCCATCGACTTGTGACATTTGTTCTTGTTGTTGTGGCTGCTGCCTAATGTAGCCTGTAGGATAGCAGTGGCAAGGTTACAGTAGGACCAGAGAAGAGGAGTCGTCTGGCCCAAGAGAACCGGATACCCCTTGTCTCACACACCAGCATGCGCTCACGCTGCATGCCAGCTAATCCACTATGCCGTGTCTTTGTACTCACGCACACAACTTGTGTAATCAAAGACTCCAACTAATCTGGGTAAAACAGCCTTTGTCATGTTGAACTTGCACAGTGTCAGATTTTGGCACTGTAGGTGAATTCAAGTGTAAGGTGTGGCTGTATCTTGAGTTTACATAAGTGTCATAAAATGTAATAATGTTGTTCAATGCAGGTTTAGATTCTTAACGAATGAAACTTTCCCGTCATCTAATTTCCTGATAATGTTAA
The DNA here is from genome assembly GCF_900700375.1 of Denticeps clupeoides. Classification (NCBI taxonomy): domain Eukaryota; kingdom Metazoa; phylum Chordata; class Actinopteri; order Clupeiformes; family Denticipitidae; genus Denticeps; species Denticeps clupeoides. Next base: position 24,224,172 of record NC_041711.1, read on the forward strand.
TGTCTTAATGCTAATGTTGTGACAAATAAAACATGATGTCCTGTGTTGAATATAACATCTAAATATGCTGGGGTTAAACAGCCCCTTTCCCCAACTGCTCCCAGTCACCGAAAAAAATACACACACACAGACATGACAATGATGAATTTGACAGCAGGAAAGTGTTAATGATATTTTGGCTCTGATGGTGTGGGGCTACTTCAGACACATTTGCATTTCCATTCATCAACATAACATTTATCATTATGTGTCCAGTGCCAGATCTAATTAAAGTCTGTGGCTAACAGGGTTACAAAGCCCCCCATTTAGTCCACTGCCTAGTGTTAAGTACCAAACTCCTTAATTCCTGTTGCAGTTGCACGTTTTTTTTTTACAAGACCAAAGAGTTTTGGGTGGAGGGTGGTAGGTTTTGTTTTGCTTAATATAATCTTACCTTTTAGCTTTCTAAAACCTTTCGAATATATTATGTTTAAGTAATGTGTATGTTTAAAAATGACACCAAAATGTGAAATTGTTTTATGTCTTTCACAAAGTAAAAAAATGCTAAAAGAAGGTCAGAGGTGGAACTCCTGTAAAGGAGTTCATGTACAATTTATCATGTTCCCAGCATGCAATGGGCAGAAAAGAGAGGCACCATTCTTCACCAAAGATGGATGCCCACCAGTGTTTCCATATGTAAACATTTTCCTAGCCAACATCCCCAGGACACCAACTGTCAGCGGCACCTCCAAAAAGGAAAAAACACCCTGGTATTTTTCTGTAGCTCATATGTAGTCTATTTAAATTTAACAAAATAAGGGGTGATAAAAGAGGACAAAAAAAAATCCCAATCTGCAGGAACTGAAATGTCCCTGTCTGATCACCATCGTGTAAGCTAATACCACACATTACAATTGGCTGTTATAAGTGTCACCTTCATTACAGCTAACAAGTGAAGAACAAAAGTAGTCCCCTCAGAAAAAAAAGGAGACAACTTGAAACAACTTGTTTTCCCCTCATCACCTCGTGATAAGGGGAGAGGTAACCTGAAGACTGCCATATGTTCCAGGAAAGCGGTGCCACTTCAAACTGAGAGAGGGCCTCACCTGAATTATTGATCAATGATTACCAAATACAAAAAGAAATATTAGACTTGGTGTGTGTGTGTGTGTTTGATAGAAGGGCTAAAAAAAAAGCTGGTATTGAGACTTGAGGGAGGAAGATGGTGTGAGTCTGTGTGTCTGGCAATAAAGGGGTTGACTTATTCATTATTAATGTATGGACAAAACAGGCAGTAACGGAGGTGAATAGAAGTAGCCTGTATAGGTTACTGGAAACAGCAGGAGGTAAGAGGAAGACAGGCAGAATACTAGCAGACTGGCTTTCGTATCCTGGTAGATCTGGGTGGTCATAAGTCATTTTTATGTGAGTGGACCTCTCTATGAATGTGCAAAAAGCTGCTAGAACCCTTCAAAGATTACAAGACAAATATAAGATGCAGCAAAACAACGACTGCCGTAAGTTCCACTTCAGTTCAGTGTCTTGCTAAAAAAATAAAAACTAAGAAAACCTTTTTATGATTTCTTTTGACAAAACAGCTATATTTATTTTAACTTGGAAACTAAAAGTCTAACAAATGTTTATTATAAATATTTAAGCAACGTTTATATATTTGAAGAACTATACTCACAAAGGCATTCATACAAATACAACTTTTGTGGGATAGCAATCTTGCTTTAAGGAATGGGGCTTTATAGGTAAGATTCCATAGCAGTTCACATCGGACAAAATGAATAATTTATTCACAGAGCGGCAAATGTAAATTGAAGATTTTTCAACTAGCGGTATTCAGTTTTCAATTCTTGGTAATGAGACATCTTCCTGTTGTTAGTCAAGTGGGCTCCTCTGCAGGAGAGATCTTCTATCTTTCGGTGGCTGGGGAAATAGTCCTCTATCATGAGGTAATAGAGAAGATTGGTGGCAGTCTTTGACATATGGTTAGCACTTGATGCTGCTGAATAGACACCGTACTCTGAGACCAGTGGAGACATCAGGTCATTAAGAGATTAGCTGATTCAGGTGCTCCTTTTAATCTTTAAAAAATGTATCTGACAGAATATGTACAGAAATGTAAAGTGCTAATAATAATAACTATATTAATTAAAATAAATGGGCTATTCCTCTAATTCAAATAGTTTAAATAAATCAAATATGATGGTTATTTAGAACATGCCAGAGAGCAAGTGTAGAATTTACATGAATGGTAATTGGCAATTAATTCTTGCCCCCTGGGAGTTTTAATCTGAAAATGTAATTAAAGGTATTCTTTTACAATATGGGCATTAAACTACAATAATGTAAAAGGCTAAACATAATAATTGAAACTATCCATCCTTGGTCATTATACATTCACTGAATGGTGGAGTCTGTAGATCATATAGGGGATACTTAAGCCAAGACGCAAGCGATTACAGTGTGATCACACATCAGCTCACTTTCAGCCTGTATGTATAGCTTAAGCTTTTATAATAAATGTTATCTTCCTGTGAAAGAAGTAAGCTGTCAAGTTGATTAAGGACACAGATGAGCATCAATGTGGCTTGCCAAACATGCAGAGATATGCACAAACACTGTCTTTTGTGTTGTGTAGGGGGAGTGACTCCCCTTGCATACAACTGAGGAAACCTCAAAGCAGGTACTATCAAACACCACTGTTACTACAATTCTTATCATTATAAAAAAAAGTGGCGATAACAGTATTTTCGTATAAAATATTTGCTCAAGGGTTTTGTTTTTTTGCAAGCACTTTTCACACATCTTGCATTACAACGCAACGTTATTTTAGCGTGCTGATGAAGACAGACTTGCCATCACATACACACTGTAGAAGGCAAATCTACTTTGTCCTTTTAAATGTTATAATTAGCCAGACATGGCCACGGAGTCCTCACCTGGCCTCTAATCTTGTTCTGCATCGGTGGGACGGGTGTTACAACCAGAGCCAGTGGTTTGTAATGAATATGTTTGCAGGCCAGCTCAGGTGGCTTAGTAATCATGACATAGGCTCACATGAGAAGCGACGGAAAACTAATGCCTGCCAGCTGCTACTAACCACCTCACTTTGTTCTTCCTAAAGTAAAGAGTTTTTTTTTTCTTAAACCCAGGAGAGAAGTGTGTTAATATGTTTATCATTCTGTATTTATAAGTCTCATGGCCTAAGTGATCCTAACTAGCTGGGTTATTTTATTCTACCGTCTTTATTCACTAAGAAAATCCCAAATACACCCATGGCCATGTTAATCGTGTGGAATTGCACGAATCCTTACTCTAAAACAGCATAAAAACAAGTTGTTTCTATTTTATTTTTTTAGTTTTTAGTATTTTTATTACTAGTAATTCATTTTGTGGGCAGGAGAGAACATCAACAATGTTAGAACTGTTTGTGCAGGAGGATGGCATTTTGCTACTTGCAAGCAGAATTAAACATGCAGCCAGAGCAAAATTGTCTCTCACAGGCCCTACAGTAGATCAGGACATGGAGAATTCTTCTCGCTCATCAGCAAACAGTGCCTCATCCCTCTCAGATGTTGGACATAGCTACCCACTTAACATGATCACACAGGGCTTGTTCCCTCTGGTACATTATCTGTACTAACTCGATTACCCTTAACACAGTGAGCTACAGAGGGATTTGTGTTTTCACCGTGGTGGTGTTTGTAGATATGTAGGACACCAGGACTTATTCACACATGATCAGATTGGCGAATCCTGTTTGCAGCAGAGACCAGTATTTTAAACTTTTTTTTTCCCCCCAGAAAAACTTTAAACAGACATTTCAGAAAGGGAACATGCTGTATGCATTTACATTATCAGCAAAAGACATCATTTTAAAAATACTACATTTATAAAGCCATTTTAAAAGGCTATTGGGGTTCATCTTAAGGCAAGAGTTAGCAGGCAATCATTTTTCTGTAGAGTAATTCTAGATTTTCAGGTCCTTCTCCCTTATGGTTCCATTTTGCTTTTAGAACATTCTGACATTTTATCAACACAAGTTGAACTAGTGCAGCAAATGTTTGTCAGGGATTTTGGTGCATGCTGACTGAATAGCATCACACAGCTCCACACCACAGATTTGGCGACCACACATTCATGCTGTGAACCCCCCGTTCCACCTCATCCCAAAGCTTCTCTATTGGATTGAAATCTGGAGACCATTGGAGTGCAGTGAACCCTCTGTCATGTTCATGAGAGCAGCTTGCAATGATGCACGCTTTGTGACATGGTGCATTATCCTGCTGCTTGAAACCAATGGAAAATGTTTAGACTGTCACCACGTAGGGAGTTACATGGTCTGCAACAATACTTGGACATGCTGTGGGATTCAAATGATGCATGCATGACCATCAGCCTAAAATTCTAAAATTAGAGAAACTAGATCTCTGCTGGCCACGTTTTTGTCCTGGCATCTGAATGTAGCAACAGAAATGGATATTCCTAATCATCTTTTTTATTTATTTATTTATTGTCCGAGTGGACCTGATGGTGTTCGCAGCTCTGCAATTCATCAGTGCATTGTCAGATCATAGATGCTGTTTTGGGGCAAAGAGCAAATATTTGATTGATTATGGTCTCATTTACAAGATATGGTGCATCATTCTCTGTTTTTGAAGATCATGCTTTTTCACATTTTGATTTGATTCTACATTGCAATAAAGCAACATCAGACATTCTATTGTTCACCTTTCATGGTTACGTTTATACTTTAATCTCCTTGTTAATTTGCAATATCTGAAATGCGTTACGTCTATTCATTCATGCAAAACAAGCCTCTCGCAGTAAATCGCACACAGGTATTCAAAAATCATAACTTTTAAAGACACTTTAGTGATTCATAGAAGAATGTGCAACATAGTGTTTGGGTAGTAAGAAATGTAAATCCAATTTTACAGAATGACTATCTTCCAGCAAAGTTTCTATTACTCTAAATTGAGCCTTCTCAAAAGTGACCTTACCTGGGAGTTTTAATTGGGATGTCTTATTAAGTCAAACAAAGACATTTACCTTCCCTTGCAAATCTGTTAGAAAAGATGAAATGCACACTATAAATACATCTTGCAAGTGTACTTTAAGATGATAAATATTTCACATGCCAACAGAGCTTATTTAAAAATATATGTATTCAAAGGATTCCCATGGTGAGATTAAGATCCATGTGGGTATGAAGATAATCAATTGTTCTCGTTACACAACAGAGACAACTGCTTGAATACAATCTAATGGAGTTTAATAAAAGCTTGAGATGTGGCAGACCCCGGTACTATTAATCTACACATTCTGGAAATGTAACCAATTGTCAAAGTACTGCCCACAGATACTCCATCACATAACCAATTGGTTTTCTCATCTCTACAATTCATTTGCAACTTAATGTGCCCAATAAAATGTATTCTGACTGCTTTATTGATTGTGAAATAGCTTATTCCTAACCTTGGGGAGCAAGATGAATATGTCCATTTTTTAAAAGCATTGCTTTTGTCACATTCTTAAATAAATGACTTGAAGGCACTCCAGCAATTTAATGCTTATATTTATTTTCTTTCTCTCTTTCAGCATTAACATGGTCTGTATTGGATGCAAAATCAGATTAATTTTAAGGCAATCTGTTCATGAAAAAAAAAGCACATTACTGCTCACAATTAGCAAATAATATGAAACAATTAATATACTTAGCTTTTAGCAGCATATTAAATGCAATGTTGCAGCATATCAGACATTGTTTTTGTTAAAAAAAAAAAAGTAATATTGTGTGATGAATATTTATTAATTCTTGTGATGACACATAATTTTAGAGAGCCACATAAGAGGAGATTAGTGGCGTGTTTCTCATATGGTGTACCCTAGGCTGCATGTATTACATGCAGCCATCTAGTGTCTGTTCTCTGCCCTATTCCTAGGTTCTATGACAGCATTTTATTTTGTAAAATCGATTAGTCAAATCAAAGTCAGTCTTTCCATTAAAAAAAAACAAAAAATTACGGCATTATAATGAGGAAAAATATATTGAATTAACAATTCACATGTTTTACAGATAAAACTTTAGTTTGATGACTTAGTAATGAAAATACATATTTTAACATTTATAAACATACAAATTTGAACATAGACTGCAATATGAGGAATATGTAGAATACTAGAACTAATGCAGGTAAAATATTGAAGAGAGAAGTTCAAACTGGGTTTTAGTAATTTTGCGCCAGTCCTCACCCAGATCCTGAAATGATTAACAAATAAAGGTTGAAAAGAATCCAGTTCTAGCCCTAGTAACGAGTGCCCTGCATTAGCATTTTCATTAGTTAATTTCAACTACTCTTACCATCAGTAACAATAAAAAGTGAAAGTGAAAGTGAAGAAACAATCTCAATCTTAAGAATCAAAAATCTCAAGAACAGCAACCGGTCCTTACAATCAAATGTATAACCCATCCCCGTCCAGGGAGTAGTGTGTGGGTATGGTAACTTTCTCAGTGGCAAAGTCTCAAGAAACAATCTCAAGAACTGGCCAGATGCTATCAATGCTTGAAAGTGTCTTGTTGATCTCAGCACCAAAGCACACATGCAAAAAGGCTAAACTCAGCACCAAAACTCTAATAGCTACAGTACAGGCCAAACTTTTGGACACACCTTCTCATTCAATGTGTTTTCTTTATTTTCATGAACATTTACATTGGTAGATTCTCACTGAAGGCAAAACTATGAATGAACACATGTGGAGTTATGTACTTAACAAAAAGTGGAGACCTGGCCTGAACCCAATCGAGATGGTTTGGGGTGAGCTGGACCGCAGAGTGAAGGCAAAGGGGCCAACAAGTGCTAAACACCTCTGGGAACTCCTTCAAGACTGTTGGAAAACCATTTCAGGTGACGACCTCTTGATGCTTATAGAGAGAATGCCACGAGTGTGCAAAGCAGTAATCAGAGCAAAGAAACTAGAATATAAAACATGTTTTCAGTTATTTCACATTTTTTTGTTAAGTAAATAACTCCACATGTGTTCATTCATAGTTTTGATGCCTTCAGTGAGACTTTATGAAAATAAAGAAAACACATTGAATGAGAAGGTGTGTCCAAACTTTTGGCCTATACTGTACATGTAAATCACGTACCTCAGGCTATAACGCTCCTTAATCTGACCAATGTAATAAATGTTGTAAATTAACATGACTTGGCAGAAACATGTCAATGTGTGTATTTACATTCAGAAAAATTTGCCTATTAGCAAAACAATCTGCCCTATTTAAACAGCTTTGTTTATTGCCGTTTAGTACTGTTATTATTAAGTGAATCGTGGCTTTCTATATCTTTAGGAATTGTCAAATTAAAGTCCTCAACTCTGCTAATTCATATCTACCAATGTACATTGGGCATGTTAAATGAATGACACAAAGCCTGCACTCACCATTAAAACCTGGGTGATTGGTCCACTTCTATAGAGTAATGCCACATGCATAAACAAAGAGAAACAACCTGTATATTTTATAAGGGAAATCACTATGCAGCACTTAGATTAAGATTGACTTAGCTGATTGGCAGGCCTCCTTTAACATACTGGGGCAAAGTGTCAGGAGCTGTTTCCATAAATAATGTGCAGTTAGCTGCATAGCTGGCCCTTTGCAATCCTATCACAGACTTTACCTATTCAGGGGAGATAAATGTGATTTAAATTAATAGCCACGCCTAAATAACTCCTCATCTGGTAAATGACACATTTATCAGCAAGGGACAGCTAATGTTCTTTGATGCATGGGGCCCTTATAACATGACGGGTGCCTACAAAAATTGTTATTATTTTTTAATAAAGTATAGGAGTCAATCTCAAGTCATTTATCAGATAGTTCCATTGTCCTTTGTTTTGTGACACCATGATACTGGATGCTTACAAGATTTGCAGTGTTTAATAATTTGAAGCATATTTAGTTGAGGCTAATAATCAAGCTGATGTATGTTTTTATTGTAGTCATTATTTTCAATCTCATTAACCAATTAATTGGTTGAATGATCTGTCTGAATGATCTGTCATTCCTATTTTTTTATGCAGGTCTGGTCTTTCTGTTATGAATGTGCGCACTTGGAACAAAATCTCTACGCTGTGCTTACAGTGCACAGTGATTAAGCTTGTGTCTTGACCTTGCCCTGTTGACAAAAATAAATGGATCAACTCCTTCAATTTCACCTCACAAATAAGTGCAAAGCCCTTTTAATTTAGACACATGGCAAACAAGGCCTGCAAGCCCAGTTCCCTTGTGTATGGGGCCAGTGTTAAGCCTCCTGCACAGGTAACACTCAATCCATTAACCTTTGCTTCCAGCTCAGGCTCCATGTCACTGGGTGGAGGCCTTCTTCTCTGCCATTCCACCTTTTTAATATTTTTTTTTTTTCATAAGAGTTCTCTGCTGGAGAATGAAAAGGGCAAAGCAGCTCCTCTTGACATTGATTCTGCCATTGTAATAATAAGCTTCCCTTTTCTTATATTATTAACAATGGCTCATCACCAGCAAAGACTTCCACCTTCTTTCTTACGCTCTCTTGGCCCACCCCCTCTCTGAACCTCCACTGCGGATGGAGGTGTCAGCAGCAATTTTCAGAGAGGCTATATGAAAGGGCCTCCAAAGGCAGGGGTCATGTTAAATTGTAACGCAAATGTTATTCCTCAATTATCCATCTGGGGTAAATGTCAACTGCTTCAGGGGAGTGGGGGCAGGGCACAACTTCAGGGCCCTCACATCAGTACTTACATGCCACATACCATATTCACAGACACAACACTTTAAGCTGCCCTCTTTTATTGCTTTCCAGCAGCTAATTTAACCAATTAGCAAAGGCATTCCCACTATGACAAAGTTATGGCATTCCACAATGACAAAAATATGGTGGTTGGCTCAACCAGGATCTATGAAGGAGCTCAGTGATCATGTGACTGAAGACATATTCCAAAAAAAAGCAGGAACTGGACTCCACAAATGAATTTAATGAAGGGGGAAAAACCTCCAGTTGCTTGATTGGCAGCTGAATGGCCGATCTCAACAAAAGGCTTGTTTGGAAACAGTCACAAGCTTATCTTGAGTTCAGATGCAATAGCTGGGTGTTATATATTGTCAGGCATATATTTTCTCTGTAATAAAGCTTTTTGCCAAAAACCGGCAATTTAAAATGTAAACTTAAGTTGGTGTAAATGGAGGATCAGACTTGTAATAATGAATCATCAGAGTGGAACCATCATAGGCTGAATAGAATGGGGGTTGGGGGGTTGGATTGAGCACTGTGCCCCCAGGTCACAGTGTTGTTCAAATAAAAGTCACCATGGGGAGGCCTTGCCTCGTTCATGAATCGCATTCTAGAGAATCAGAGGCTTGAGCAATATTCAGATCATGCTCTGCTGCCCATTGTTGTAACACGCATTTCATCACAGCATTTTTTCAGCCGACCTATCAACATTTCTTTTAAACACAGACATCAAAAATATGGACATCATGGTTCGAAACGCACCTAAAAAGCCAAAACAAGAACAAATAGTTGTACTAATCTATTGTTAAATGCCCCACAAAAAAGACCTCCCATTGAGACTGGCTGCCATTTTTTATATGGCACCACTTTCCTTCATGAAGGCTTTTTGACTACAACCACTGTCAGCAGTGCACACGCGGCTCTGCCACTGAAGATGCTATCGCGTTATCGCAGTAATAAAACTAAAGTGTTGAGCAGGAAATTGAAAGTGTAGTTGGACAGGAAATAACGTCTCTGTCATAATCTCGCGGGAGAACATGTGTTCATCCACATATTGTCCCCGCTCTCTGATTTCAGGGCGCTTCTGTGGTCAGCCCTGTGTTGCATTACGAGTATGCTCTTACAGCCTTTGTCCCACCATCTCCTGCTTGCTTGTTTGATTCAAACAATATTTTCAGTTGCTTAAAAAAAAAATACAAAATCAAAATCAATCATACAATATTCATAACCACTGTGTTATCGTATTTGATAAAAAAAAAAATCAAATATAGTTTATTTGTGTAATCCTTTCTGCAGTTGCGATGTCCAGATCATGAACAGGCTCTGCTACTTGCTGCTTCTCTCTTCTTTTTTCTTTCAGGCAGCAGATTCAATAGGGCAGCATTCCGAGCTCATTTGCACTGGGCTGGAGGAGGTGGGAGTGTTTGTGTGTGTAAGCGACACAAGGCCGCCCTCTGTCTGATGGCAGAGAGAATGTCTTGTTTATTGTGTTCCTCTGGCTGCTGTGTCTGACCTGTTTGCACCCATGTTGGCTTGTGTTGTGGCGGGTAAAATCGTATCAATAACTTTAAGAAAAGTCATTTATTGGAATGCTAGCAGGCAAATTCTTCTTTTTTACTATAATATTTTTAGTATAAGATATATATGTGATGCATTTACACTGTCCTCTTTTCAATTAATGCATTATGATGTTTTGTTGCTAATGTTGTTTTTTAGTTACTTTTATGTTATCACAAGAAGATAATCATAATCATAAATAAACATAATAATAAAAACAGATACATTTAAATGAGTCTCTCTGAACAAATACAGAATACTAATTCCAAATGCTAAAATATCACTAGAATACTAAAGCCTTTTTTTACAGAAATAATGGTGATGACCCCTTGACCTCTCCATTGCATTATAATTACCTTTTGATAAGGACCTGTAAGAGTAAAGTGGAGGGAAAAAATGGCGTAAAAGCAGTGATGGAGGAGAGAGAGAGAAAGAGATAGAGAGAGTGTCTAATTTGCATTAAATTCATTACCAGCTCCTCAGAGTTATATTTAAACCATTATTGGCCATACACCACAAGAGCCTTTTTGAGTTTAAAAGTAGCCTGTGGCTCTCTCTTATTCTAACTGATGTAAATGGAGAGGGTGGGGGTGGCTGCAAAGTGCTGACCTTGTTATATGGGGTGTCTCACCCCAATTAATCAAAGATCCTTTAGAGATGCTTCAAGCTAATAAATAGGGGAGGCAAATCAAAAAGTCGTGTGGTGGCACAGCTATTCGAATGATTGTTCAAGTAGAGGAGATTAAAGGTCCGTTGTGAAAAGGAAAAGCACTTCTAATGTGACCAGCTGGCTGAGTTTGTTAAACCCGGTCAATTTGAGAGGGTGACTGAAAAAGGAGACGTACCCTCCTCTCTCGCTGTCGTTTCTAAATTAACACTTTATTGTACAAATTGAATGTCAAATCACCCTTGAACTAAAAATACCTTGTAATTGTCCAGAAAGAGCTTTATCTTTCCACAGCCACACAATTCATCTTTGTGGGAACTTTTTTTCTGCATTTACTGCGTGAGATTTGACAGCAGCAGTTTATTTAATTCAATTGGCCAACAGTTATGTATAGTCTGAAGAAGAAAAAATTTAGACAAGAAGCAACATTTTTCATCAGATTCTGCAGAGCTCTTCATGCTCTAGTTGGGCTGTGATATTATGGCCATTGCTAATAACAGAGCGAGAAGTAGAGTGTCTCCTGGTCACATCTGCTGTGGGCACGGGGTGGCAAGAAACCTAGGGCCAGGCAAGAGGGCGGCCAGGACATGCCAGCTGTTGCTGTGACTCCACCCTGCCGAGCAGCCGTGCCTGGCCCACTCTGGCCGAGCTCTCTTCCCCTTGGTCCTCACTCCGACCAGGCCCCTGCCAGTCTGGTTACTTCTACATGTCTGGGCAACGCTGGGACAATGATCATCTGGCCAGTGGAGAACAGCGCGTGGCGTGTCCTACGGAGGGCTAACTAGATGAAAGCTCTGAAGCAGATGGCTGTGCGCCTGCTGCTGTTTACATTTTCACAGAACTCAAGCTGACATTGTTCTGTATAGAGAAATTAGCCAAAACATTGCATTCTCATCAGGGTCTCCATTTTCAATGTTTTTTTGACTAATCTTACAATTCCTGAGTTACACATAAGTGACAAGCATAGTGACAATATGTCTGTTATGAAATTACACTTTTATGCACATGGTTACTATTACTGCAAGTACAGTACTTGAACATGAGTTTGAAAAACAAGAGCAAATATCTTTATCATCAATTGAGTGTGGGCTACAGAAAACAAAGTCACGCTGAAATGAAACAATAACCTAAGTGCACACTGAAAAATTAATGACCAGCTGCACAGAATAAACTTACACCTTGTAATACAACTTGATTATGGTTATACTTCTGCCAAGGCTGCAGTATCAGCAAAAGGTGAAGATACATGGCTGGAGTGTCCCCCCAACCTTAAACACACAAACACATACAGAAAAAGGCAAATTATGGACTTCAAAGTCACAGTTGCAAGGGCTTAAGTGTAAACCTGATCCAATTAGCCAGAGTAGCCTAAAAGAATACATGACAGTGTTCAGGGCGGTACAGAGTCACATGATCTCAGGTAACACAATTCCGGCCAAACAATCCAGGAACGGGGGGGGGTAAAAAGGCAGGGGTGGAGGAGTAGAAAGACATGAATGAAGGGTGAAAAAAACATGGAGAGGTGATGACAAACAGTTTTAAGAAACTGTAACCCTATAAGCCAGGAGAAAACCAAAGTCACTGGCAATCTCACCTTGGTGCCGACGTGAATTTGTTGACTCATTGTCTCCAACAAGATCCCCTAATTGAAATGAAGCTTCTCGCCATCCAGCCTTTAGCACAAGGTGAAGATGTGTGGCTCTTTAACTGATGCTGAATTATTCAGAGGCCTGTCATTACATTTGAGTGATGAACATGTATTTTCTGTTAATGTATTTCAGTAATACAATGTAAAAATTACAAACGTTTTAAGCAAATAGAGCTGGCAAAAGATCAAAGATGAATTTTACAAACAAGACAAATTTCTCAAACTGAACATGTGTGTGTATGGCATATATATATATATATACACACACACACACACACACACACACACACATATATATGTATATATGGGGCAAACAGGATGCTAAATCACCAATTCACTTCTACTACCTTTTTATGTAGTAATTATGTTTAATGATAAACAGAGTTTAAAATAAAGGGAGTCTGATGGAATGACGTCATCATTCTGGATATAATTCCAATAGACAACTTTAAAGATCAGTTTGTTTGTTTAATCAATTTATGCAAATTATGAAGACGCCTGACCTTACACTACTGAGCAAGCCCCACATGATCTGCGGATGGAGCTAGTCTGAAAACTGTGCATGGTGTCTTAAGGAAAATATATAGGTAAATATATATGGGTATAACGGATATAAAATTACATTCAGATTCAACTAACCATCGTAAAACAAAAAGCACAGGGGAGTTTGGGCACTCCACCAAAATATATATCGAGTTCTAATCACCCAGCTTCTTGTGGGTGATTGGGATCCAGCTGCCATTCATGCACCGTGGCATCACATCACATCCATCTAATTTATGACAGATTCATGTGTCATATATCAAACAGCATTATGTTGGAGGTGTGTATTCATTAGAATCATAATCGTGTTTATTGGCCAAGTGAGCGAACACATAAAAGGAATTTGATTCTGGTCGACGGTGTCTCTAAACAATATAGTCAAAATCGTATATACTACTATAAATATAAAGATTATAGAAATATTATACCAATATACCACTGAGCAATGCACCGTCCCCACACCCTTCTCCCCGGGAGCCTGTCATGTCTGCCCACTGCTCACCAAGGGTGATGGTTAAAAGCAGAGGACACATTTTGTTGCGTGCACGTGTGCTGTGCTGCAGTGTATCACAATGACAATGACAATCACTTCACTTTCACTTTATATATGTGACAGTTTAGGAGGGCGATGACAAGGGGAAAGAAGCGGTTCCTGCGTCGACTGGTCCTAGTCTGCTGCCCTCTATATTATATATATGCCCTCTACAAAAAGTGTGTGTCCAGAGTGTGAGGGATCTGCAATGTAATTCCCAGATTTTTCCTGGATAGAGGGGACACCCACAAGCCTTTCTACTGAACTCAAAATTCTATAGAAATCGAACGAGAATTGCTGGTGTCTTCCTCTTGTAAGTCGATTTGGATAAAAGCGTCTGCTAAATAAAGTAAAGTAAAGTAAAGTACTGTCCGTACAGTCCGTTTCAGTCTGTTCCTGTCTTGTTTAACGATGATCAGTAACTGATAAACAGAACCTAATTAAATGGTAATAAATGTTTAAAAAGAAATGCATGGTTGTTACTTCCCTAAATCATGAGATATGAAGTCAGCTGTTCGGTTGTTCACTGTTGGTTGTTCACATGTTAGAATGTTGTCCACTCCCATGCAAAAATCCTAATCTTCAGAGGGATAGAGCAGGGTAGGTACAACACTGCCACCTGTGTCCGCTCCATGTTGAGCTTTGTCTTACCCTGGCACACCTTGCTGGATTGATGTGTTGTACACTGGCACATGACAGTTACTTGGAGGATTGACTTGGCACAGCCAAGCTGTCTGACTTGCCAATAAAGAAAGGAGAGAAAAAAGCATCTCATGAACAGACCGAACAATTGACAGTGCAGCGCTGGCCAGGGACCAGCTACAACACAGCTGATTTAGACTCTTTTTATCTTCAAATAAAAGCTCATCCAGGGTTTCTCCCCTTGGTTCTTCACTTCTCCTCCCTTCACAATCAACCTCAAGAGAAAATTCTGTTTCTGGTACAGAACAGAATTTCTTCATTTTGCTAAATATTTTCTGTCTTTTTGTCCAGAAACTTTTTATCAGTGCAATTGGTGAGTTAAAAAAAAACATAGAAATAGATATGCTTAGAAATGTACTACTGAGAGTTGCACAGATGTAAACACTTTAAAACAATTTCCACTCATTAATTATGCAAACAGCCAGTTTCCTCTAATTGTTTCATTGGATAGACAAAGGCAAATTAATGGCAAGAATTACCTTTTGACAGATATGGGCTTATTTGGGTTGTTCGCATCCCTTTAACAAAGGCACGTGCAAGCGCCCAAGCTGAGTGCCTTGTTGGCAATGATTGATCACCCAATATCTAATTAAACCTGATCCAATCACTTATTATGCAGAGCGGAACAAACAAACCGAAGTCAACTGTCAGGGCCAGTGATTGATGATGCCGCCTATCCGGCTTTTGTTTGTTTCTAATGTTGTGATACTTGTAACAACCAGCAAAGCTACCTTAGACAATACATCCTGTCACTCCCTGGGCTTATTGACTAAAGGGCTGGCCTGAGACGAAAAAGGAAGGGGGGAAAAAAGCAGTTGAGGAGGTGAACATAAGCGACAGAAAGAGATTTGCTGGGTTGTTGGCCCCATTAAACCCTGCGTTCTTTCCCCCACCCTCAGGCCAGGACGGTTTTTAGCAAGTGCTGAAAGGGGAGCAGCTCTGGATCATGATTAGGGCTGGAGGAGTGACAGCTTAAACAGCCAAGGCCTTGGGAAGCACAACCGTTCGTTTCCATTGGAAAAATACATCTTTAACGTACGTAATGCAACGCAACAGAAGGCGTAAGTAAAGCTTCTAATGTTTAAAACATAAAAGAATTAAAACAGCACTTTTGAATACACTTTGTATTCTGAAATAACCAATAACTGCAGTTGTTCTAAAAATAAGTTCAGAATTTTTAACAAATTCAAATGGTTCAAAGTTTCAAAAACAAAACCAAATTACCTATCCTTTTTTCCCAATTGCAGTGATGCAAGTTGGTAATATAAAATTAATTTTGTGCATTTCATATCCATTAAATTGTAATTACATTATAAGAATCTGACAGAATCAGCACAAAAAAAAAGTGCAATCAAATGTACGGCAGTTTTCACGCTGAGGTCAGAGCTAATATTCGATGCTATCCTTCTCCTCATTCTTCACCGACAGAGCTGCTTTCTTCCGGAGGTGAGGACAAGTCGGCCCAGGGGAGCTACAGGGAAAAAGCAGCAAACATTATTTTCAAATCATCTGTACCATGTTTAATGATTTTGGCAGCATTATGTACAATTGGAAGCACTGGCAAAATATAAAAACATTACATTCACTTGGATCAACTTTTTCAGCCACACACAATACTTGCATGCGTTGTTACCTACGTACAGTATTTACACATATTTTGTATATTCAAATACTACACTAATAACAAGATTTTTATCACTATATGAATAAAGAATGTCTTTGGACATGCTTAAATGTGGAATGTTCACTAAATATTCACTCATGTTTTAATTTACAGCAGTAGTTCAGCACATGGAATGAAAGAAACTACCCAGTCGTCAGTGAGTCATTAAACATGATACCTGCTGACCGGCATTCTCTGACATAAGTAGAAGCTGCTAGCTCTCACATGACTCAGTATGAAAGCTTTGTGGAAGCTTCATGTGTTCATGATTATTATCCAGCATCTCTGAAATTCATTTTTTGATTCAGAAATTAGTCATATTTTATGTCCTCAGACCATCTAAATGTCTGTGGGTGTATGTGTGAACTCATGCATTCTGTACCTGCATCCTTTTAAACAGTTCTTAACGAGGGGGGCAAATGATTTGACATCTATCAAGCAACCCAAGTGCTGACAGCATTAATCAAAACTTTCTCATTTCCCAAAGAATTAATCGCTAAATAATTAATTTACAGCTACAGGTGGTGGATAAAGGAGGGGGGGGTGCATGTGCTGTCCTGCTGCTAAGAATTTGTCCTTGTCTGAAGGCTAGATTGATATATTTATTATTTATCAGATTAATCATGGCTAGAGATGTTGGGATCCAGGTTACGGTTCATTCTTTTCAGTTTAGGCTCCGAGTGTAGGATCGGTGGTGAGAGGTGTGATACAGGACCTCTGATGGTGCTCAATACAAAAAGAAAATGAATAAATGTCAGTAAGAAACACATGCACAGTAAACAACAAGTAATAAATATATGTCATTTTTAAAAATTTCACTCAAATCAGAACTATTAAAGGCATGTCACTGCCTTTTGTAGTGCAACTATGCGTGAGTCAAGTAGGGGAGAGAGAAACTCATTTCAAGTCAAGCTTGCACTTCTGAGGCTGTCTTTTGCAAACCGGATCCACTTCCTTCTTAACACTGAAACATTTACATTTACATTTACGGCATTTATCAGACGCCCTTATCCAGAGCGACTTACAATCAGTATTACAGGGACAGTCTCCCTGGAGCAATTTAGGGTTAAGTGTCTTGCTCAGGGACACAATGGTAGTAAGTGGGATTCGAACCCGGGTCTTCTGGTTCATAGGCGAGTGTGTTACCCACTAGGCTACTACCACCTGAAAGGCAGATGCAGAATTGTTCTTTCGAGAAGACGGACACTAAACAGCTCAACATCCAACCAGGCAGCCAAACAGTGCCAATCATGAGCAAATGCTGAAGGGCTTAAGCTGAGTTACCATCATAATGTGAATATCTGTCCTTTGCTCTTTAAGCATACATCAAGGCTGAATGCAAAAAGGCGAGTTCTGGTGACAAAAGTCGCCGCTGGTGAGGGAAGGTGAGGGAACACAACATCGGAAATCAATATGCACGTCAGCAGGTGAAAAGAGATGCACTTCTACTGCAGGTGACAGTCAAAATCAGTGATCTCAAACTGACGCCCCAACACTTACAATCTTCTGCACTATTAGATTTTCAAATGGAATCTTCAAACTCCACTTATATACCCATGAAAAATTCTCCCTCCACTGAGCTGAAATTAAACTGTCATTCATCATCCCTAAACAGGCCCATCCTGGGATACATGGAGATTATACATAAGCCTGGTAATAAGGGGAGTGCAGCTGTTTGTGAGGCTTAAAGCCTGTTATACATGTAAGTTGGAACATTCATTCTGCCAGACATTTGTGTCAAAATCATTGATTACTGATTTATATGAAATTTGTATGTGCAAACTACTTCTTAATTTCTTTCTTTTGTCAAAGAAAGAGAAATTGTCTAAACAGCTGGGAAAAAGTGTAAAATAAAAAAGTAAATTATTGTGACATAAAATATGTACCAAGCATGTTTTTTTCAACAGTAAACCTTAAAGACACAATGCAGCCAAAACCTGATTTAAGAATACATGGATCAAGAATAAATGGATCATGAATATTCCCCATTGCTGGGCTGACCCTACTGCCAAAACAGCGACACAAAAATTGAAACCCATTTGAACATAAAGCTGTTCTGCAGTGGTTGATATATGAAAGCTCTGGAGCGAGACTGATGTCAGAGTTTATTTTTGTGAATATCAGATGATAATTGTTTCTCTCTGTGTCACAGAGTATTCGTGCTGCATCAGATGTGGCAATGAAAAGCTAGAGGGTGCTAGCCGCTGACATTGAGCTGGCGTTTGCTGTAACAATGAAAAGTGGGTTCATGTTGGTGTGAAATCCAATTTATGTTCAGAAAACAAAACATTTCCCCCCATCATAATGGGCTAAATCGCTCTGGTCTTTACCAGCCATGCAAAGCGAGACCTCATCAGGTACACTGTTGCATGCCAGACTTGAATTTGCCCTGAAAAGCAAAAGCGCAGGAACACAAGCGAACGGCAGCCCTTTAAAGGAACAAGGCAGCCCATTTTGAGAGATGCCTTGGCCTCAAATCTGCCGGGACTAACCCCTTTGACATAAAGTCATATTGTGCCGCAGTTTTAGTCCGTAAATTTGTACATCAATTATTTACTGGCCACCCCGGTTGTATAAGTGTAGGAAATTACGAGGCCATGCTATTTTCTCTCAGGCAGAAAGAATGTGATACACCAAATACATCGCACCTAATGTGCCGGCCCTCTGTCCATGGGCCAGAATTATTTATGCATTAGAAAACAGTGTGCTGGGGCAGGGGAGGCAGACACATTATTTTAAACCTCTCATAACACACATCAATATTTCATAAGAAAATAAATAAAGAATGTCAGACTTGTTTGGAGGACAGCTGTAGCTGCTCGCTTGGCTGGCCTGGGATACTCCTGGGATGCCACGCATACCCTGCAGTAAAACCCTCCATTTCTTTTTAATCATCCACTTAGTGCATTGTGGGTGGAGGAGCTGTCAAGGTGAGCCAACAGCTTCTTCAGTACCAGACTGGAAAGCTTTGTCTGACTTGGGGGGTGGGTGGGTAGACGGTTGGGGGAGGAAGGGTGTGGAACCGCTTTCGTTACCTTCCGACGTTCGACTTTGTCTTTATTCTGCCCTTGCATCCTTCGTCTGCAATGCTGATCCCGCTTCCTTCTCTGTCAATACTGCACATAGATCCCCAAACTTCTGCTGGTCTCCTGAGTCACAGGTCAAGGTGGCCTTGAAGCTGGTGCTGAATTGTCCACTGGGGGGGTTTTAGATTTATTCCACTTTGGCCCTTACTTAAATGAAGATATGGATTTCTCAGAACTATAAAGGTCTTGACATGGAACGACCCTTAATTAGGTTCATTTTTTCGTAAATACCATTTCTCAGAGCACAACACACAGAAAGCATTAAATGTTTGCGTCCATAAATAACCCCATGGTTGAACTCAGACTAGCCATATATACCAGTGAAAAGTCCCTTAAATTAAACAGCATTGAATTTATTTGTTTGATTTTATTCAGATGCATAAGATGACCAAAAAGGAGGACCTCTATAGTAGCTTCTGCAACCACTTAGCATTAAGGTATTAGAACGATTGATGGCTCCTTTTTAATTAGTAATTTCATGGAGTAAATATGATGTATTCTTTCTGATCCTCCTAGAGATGTGGTAGGGAATAGTAAGTAAACACCTTCATTACACATGTTAACAGTATTCGCAGAAACACATGCAAAATATCTGCAGAATGTGGACAATTTCACACTGAACATGAACTGAGCACAGTGGAGTTAAATCGATTAAAATGCCAAGTGTGCCATGAGAATTTCTACAACAGCATCTCACTGTCCTTCTGGTCCGTTCTGTACATTTGGAAAAAATCAATTCTGCAGTGGAAGGGAAAGAAGGGAGGTTTCAGCTCTGAGATGAGGTGTAATGTGTTCCATTACATCCACGATTGAGTCATCAGGACAGGGAATTAAAGCTCATTTAAATGCTGGCCTCGCTTCTGAGTTCATCTTGTGGCTCTACAGCATGAAGTGAGTTACACATTTTACCCAAGTGTCTTACGCTGAAGGGAAAATGCTACAGTTTTGCAGGTGAATCATTTCTGTCTTGACACATCTTAAAGGTCAAGAAATCAGCCATGAAATGTTATAGAGTGATACACCCATAGCAGTGTGAGATGATATATTTTCCAATGGATTTCCAGTGGGTTGCCTGGGGGGTTGGATTTGCATAATCACTTTTAAAATGATTCACTGTAAATTTTAAATGTATGAACACACAAGCAGGGAGACTATAGCATTATACTATGATTTGTTAGGGCCTCCTTTTGTACAGACCCTTGCCTTAAATTTGTCCTTCAAAATGCATCTGAGCACAATAGGATAGGAAGTAAAATCACATCTAAAAGATCATTGCTAGGTCATGAATTTGCTGCACTTGAGACACAACATTTAGATTTTGCAGTTTCATGTCAAGCCTTACATCATGTCACAGTCATCATGCTAGTGAAGGGAAGACGTGGCATATACAATATAGCTTTTGTATAATAATGTAGATAAAACTGAT
Source organism: Denticeps clupeoides (assembly GCF_900700375.1). NCBI lineage: Eukaryota > Metazoa > Chordata > Actinopteri > Clupeiformes > Denticipitidae > Denticeps > Denticeps clupeoides. The sequence goes on from NC_041711.1 coordinate 24,244,758, forward strand.
GGCTAATTGTTTTATTTTGTTCACACATTTGAGTTCTGTTTTTTATAAAAATAAAGAGAATCACTCCAAAACACACATACACCTGAAAAATCTACAAATGTTTGAAAAACAAAAGTCTGTGTATGGGCATTATATTGACTCATAAAAGTGTTTAATGATTCACAAATGTATAACTATATCTAGCCTTATAATGTTTATTTAGTAATATGTTACCTTTTTCCATCTTCAAATAACATGTTCATCATGTACAGCATTGAAAATCCTCCTTTAATCTCAAACTGAATTTTTTTTTTACAAAAAAAACATTTGCGATGGACATAAATGGTACCAGATTTGATCTGTTGTTGTACATGTTGTACAAGCTGGACCGGCCAAGGTGTGAACCCAGACTTTTACATCCAGGCTGGTGCATGTGTTGTGGATTGATCAGTGTGTAGCGCCTCACGGCAGTCAGATGAAAGAACGTAATGTATTATCTCAGGCAAAATGCAAATGAGGCATTTACTAACACAAAAGCTTGGGTTCGGCTGAATACCAGTTACCACCTTTGGACAATAATGGCTGAGAGGTTTTGCCAGTTTTATTAACCACAATTAGCAGATGGAAATATAAAAGTCCCGTGTTGTCAGGTGTATGTTTATACTAGAAAAAATAGACTTCTATAAGCTTATAAACACAAAATGATATTAAATGCTTTAAACGGCACATTTTATTGTATTGAGTCAAAATATATGGTTTGTGGGAAAGCATTTCATCAAAGCGAACTGGCTAAAATGAAATCCTGTTTATAAAAATGTTTATGCATGTTCTTATAACTCTATAGAAAGGATAACAAGCCGGGAGCAGCCAACAAACAGGATTAACCCTTGGAAGAGGTTGAGACGAACTGGCTCGCTAAGTAGCTTCCAAACATATGCCCTAATATGCTGGGTGTGCTCAAAGGATTTCCTGACCTTATTTGTTGTGCACCTTAATACTTCTGCCCATTGCAGGCATTAGAAGAAAAAACGCAGGGCAGGTGGACAGAGTAAATATTGTCATGCCCCTCATTTGTTTTGCTATATCAGCTTGGTGTGAAATAAAAGCCACTGATTCCATGCGCAGCCGTGGGCATGTGTATATATATTACTGACAGTAGGGGCAGATAACACCCCTGCATTAGCCCATAAGTAACTCCAGTGTCAGACACATTGGTTTTCCCCTAACTGGAGGCTTTAATCTTGAGACTTTTATGAATAATGATGAGTATATTACGTTTTTCAGACTTTTCGGGATTCAATTTTAAAGGCTACAAATGGCAAGTGGGTGGTACGATTTATAACCTCAAATATGCAGAGGCCCCAGAAGTGCATTAACGAGATATCAGTGAAAGCCTCATATGCATAGTCAACCAAGGGAGGACACAATGGGTATGAGAGCTGGTGACGAGATCCTGATACTTGTTCCCCCACCTCTTCCTTTAATCCATTGCAGATCGCTGGCCCACTGACTTTATGACAGCTTCTGAACTCCATTGTGTAAATTGTTATAATATATAAATATAATAAAATACTTATGCCAAGCTCCCAGTAGCTCTGGTTAGGTAATTCATGTAGAAAAAAAGAATACCCCCAGTTAAAAAGAATGAAATCTGAAATTAGCTCACGTTTCAGAGTGTACAAATGCTCAAACAGCACTTGGCCGATCTGCTGAGTCCCCAGCAATGTGTCCCCCCCCATCTCAATAGACTCTTGAATAAAGCATCTTGGCAGAAAACACTCCAGTGTCACTCTCCCTGGTTCAGCAAGGGCCAGTATGGGCAAAGGCACAACAAAATCTGTCTATGCCTGGCTCACAAAAAAACTTCCCTAGAGGTGGTGAGTTGTGACCCAACCCCCTTTCCCCTATTCCTCACAACCAGATATAAAGCGCGACAACAAAAAAGTGATGGTGTTTTGGAGGCCCTGCTCCTTGAATAGATTTGTTAAAGCCCTCCATGGCTGATTTATGCTAAGCGGGGATACTGATTGAGGGGAAGGGAGAGGGCAAGACGAGAACCTCGCCAGAACATCACTCTCTAAACTCCAGTCCACACTTTGATGGTTCTTTTTCGGAGGTGGCCAGTGAAAGCCAACAAGACCCCCAACATCCGCCCCCCCCCCCCCCCCCCGGACCCAACCCCCTCCCGTTCCCTCCCCACTTCCCACCTTTTTCTCTTCTATTTCTGCCATGCAAAGATAATCAGGTTTATGTAAAGTATGTGTGCTCTTTTGACAGTCCACAGTAGCTCATTAATTCAATCATCCCGGGCACCATTGTTCCCCCGCCGTTTGAAATGCGTATGGGGACGGCCGCTTTCTTAATCCTGTCAATCACTTTTAACATTTTTCTCGCTGTTGCCATGGCCAGGGCCAGAGTTCATGAAAACACAGAATATGAGCCAACAAAACAAGAATAAAGACTTATTTGAGACACTCTTTTTAAAGGACATTTACCATGCACAAAAACACAAGGAGTAAATGTAGACAAGTTGGGACACTGAGGCCGTGCTGAGAGAGTGGGGAGAAATAGCGCTTGAAAACCAAACAGTGGCTATAAGAACTTGACCCAAAAGTCTCTGGGAAAAAAATGATGAATTGTTGCCTGAATGGACAGTGTCCTTTCGGCACTGCATTGTCTCTCACAATGGCTAATGCATTTTAACACATGCTGGCAAATATGTTTACACCATCACACTAGCTCAGCCCACTGAAATTTGAATACAGGGAGATTGAAAAAAAGTGTTGTAACAAATGTTTATTAAAATGATAAAAAAAAATGTTATTTAGCCCTTGGTTCATTTTCATTCAAAGCCAGATTCCCTTTCCAGATCACAGCCTATGCTACCATATTTCATGCCTGGCAGTTTTAAACACATGTTCATATCAATGATTAACCATGACTTCTACTAACCTCTCTGCTAATTTAACTAATTAAGTAATTTAACTTGTTGCAGGTGTTAGTGTTAAAAATGTATTGTGCAGTAAATGTTATATAGATTTTATTTACTATCAGTCACAACATATCCCCATGGCAATTGTTTCTGTCATAAATTCACATATGCATTATAGCAATATAACATAATATAATACAGCATTGTAGTTTTAGTCTTAAGAATAACCATTAGTCTTAAGAATGAATTATTGATTTATTGCAAAGTGTGCAATTTGTTAACATTTTTAAACAATTAAAAGCTCTAATAGATTCATACATGTGCTTTTTCTACATATAAGTATAGAGCAATGTTTGGAAATGAAATGGGAGATGCAAAGGCACTGGTGTTGTGCTTTTGTATCAAAATTTCCTTCTGGTCAATTTGAACAACTGAAAAATTGGTTTTTCATTAACATCTTATGCTCATTGCCATTCGCTTATCACTGCGTGAATGCAAAGTCACACAATGCCATGTCATTCAATGTCCTCGTTTTTTCAGCTGTGAGGATCATGGAGCTTCATAGAACTTTCTGTTTTCCTTTAAATTTCATCTCTCTGAAGAAAATGCCTGAAAATGGTGATATTGATCAAATAAACTGAGACATTCACTTTTCTTTGCCATGCTGCACTTTGAAGATGGTTGTTTCTCTTCATTTTTCTCTCTCCCTCCCTCTGCCCACCACTCCACCACTCCTAACATTAAAGACATTAGCCAGTAAAAAGCCAAAAAAACAAATATAGTAGGATGTTTGTGTAGGTGAAAGCATCACCTCATTATCAGCTTCATCCACACTTCTATAAATAAAAAATTCAAGCATCCACCTTAACTTCTACCATTTTTTTAAATGAAAAATGATGAAAATCAGTCGCAGCAGCAATTTAATGAAAGACTCAATTTCTGCCCAGTATTAAAAATACAATTAAATGTCTGGTGAATATAAAAAACTGCATTTAGTGATTACCTCCAGGAACAAGCAGCCGAAGGCAGTGTAGTGTGTAACAGATAAATTGTCCCTTTGGAGATTACCTCTGCTCACATTTGTGCCTGGCCCATTTAAGCTCTTCACTGTTCCTTCACTAAATGAAATCCCTGGACACAATCTTTTTGACCCGGTGTTTTCTAAACCAAGTTAATTAAATTAGTGCATCGTCTGTCTCCCACATTCCCCTTATCTCTGGCGCTGAGGTTACACTGAGGAGATACTTTCACTCGTGCTGTCCAGCATGCCTCCTGAATCCATCAGCTGAGCTGCTGTCGTGGCTGGTAATAAAGAGCCCATTAGGGGCAACCCCTGCATTCATGGTGTTAAACAGAGACTAAGCTGAGAAAGGTGCCACTGCACAAAAAAATGGTACAGGTCAGGCTGAAAGAGAGATTACAGCCTGTATTATGTGATTGGGTTCGAATTCAATTGTCGCACACATAGAGGCAAACACTTGGTAAATAAAAACTTTTTAACAGCATAAAGCGAAGTTAACCAGATACAAACAATTTCCTTTCTTCCATTTCTCCACAAGCATTACGTTCTAACATTTGAATCCTGATGTTTTTTTTTTGCATGATGTAAAAATGAAACACATCTGAACCACAGATGGCAGTGTACACCATGCAACGCTCAACTCAAGATACGTTTTGTGGATTATACAATTAAACAGTCCAAATACAAATCATTTCCTATTTATTTATCAATTAGTTCATCAGCACATAATGATTGTATTGGCCATCCTCATACATTTGAACAAATGGCATGTTGCACACATACTGCACATACTGGCAAACCAGGATAAATGAATATTGCCTAGTATTATGTATATTTTTCATTAAAACATTTGCAGTTTAACAACTATACAAAACTGCACCACAAAAGCATCTGAGTAAGGGACAAAATGTAATTTCAAAATACATGTCAGCTGTAACTCTGTTATGCCGCAACATTCATCCAAACATGTCCTTTAAAACCACCAGGATATTATCACCCCCTTTTGGATATGAATATTAAATTTGGATTGCTTTTCCATGATTCACTTTCATGCAAACAAAGAGGTTGTTTTCTTATTTTCATGTAAATGTCTCTATATAGAGGGAGACAAGTGTAATCAATCTTACTCACGACAAGGTAGGAGGGCTGGAATTATTGGTGCTTAGTAGTGGAGGGATCATGAAACACGGAAATTGAAAGTGATATTTAATTGACACTGCCATTTTCACTGCACAGTGGAGCCCGTCAAAGTCCCCCGTAGCACGAGCCGTCCCACAGGTGCAACAGGAGACAAAACAAATTTCCTTTCATACCACTTCTTCAGCTGCAGAGTGGCCTGTCAATCTCATCTCGAAATGGGTGTAGAGAGAAGAGGAGATGTGGGAGAGGAACTCTTTGCACATATGCAGCCTTACCCATCGTGTTCAGGATTTGGAAACTCCTTCCAAGATGCTTTAAATATGAAATAAGACAATGTAGGGGACACCATATTTTTGTGAATCAAATAGCAAAAAATGTAAAACACACATTTCGGTTTTAGTTTTCCTAAATTAATATTAGTGATATTCTGTTGTCAATTCTATCAGCATTAAAATGGAAAATATCGTAGGTTGTGTCTTACCTAATGTTTGAAAATCAAGTAACTTCTGGGGGATACTGTAAGGGAGTGTTTGCTGCTGTTCAGTTGTCTTTTATTAACCATCCCACATTAATAGCTCTTAGTCCAATCCAGTACCACTTACTAAACCATTGACAATAGGCACAGGTGAAATAAAACAGGAAAAGAAAAACCAATATACAAGAAACCACAGAGGGACTCAAATACAAAGTCACATGTTCAAGTGGTGGCCACTAGTAGGAGGGAACTGCTAAAGGCCAGGACTTGACACCAAGGAATGAATTCTTCATTCGTCCAGTGTTCCTAGGTGTAGAATCTGCATAATAAAGAAATCTGATTAAGTTGTTTCATGTTCATAGTGGATCTGTTGGGCAGTTTTTGGACTGTCTATGTCAGGGGTCAGCAAGCCTTACGCTGATGCTCCCTGTTGCTTTGGAAAATAAATAATAATTTAAATGTATTGTATTTTTATCCATTGTGTTTGTATTGCAGTTCAGTTTGTTAATTTAGAGAAGTGTTTCCAAATCTGAAGCCTCTTGGGATAAGTAAAGAGTTGTTTGCAATATGTAGTATTTGGTGATTTGCATATGTTGACTATAAGTTGATAAGTAAGCTGGGTGGAGTTAGCACAGCACCGCTAACTTAGGGTGACCAGACCTCTTCTTTCCTCAAACAAGTCCGGCTGGGTTTTTAGACTTGTCTGGGTGATTAAACGTTCGTCACGTCATTCACATTGGCTTCTACATGCATATTCATGGTAGTAATAAGAATGGCCTAAAAAACGGCATTCTGGCAACCAACACCTCCCCTACCCTCCCAAGTGCAACCCCCCCTCAAAAAAGATATTTTCTATGCACAGCTAAAATTTCACAAGCAACTCAATAGACTGTTTCTTTTATATGTAGCATAAAAGTACATTTACCAGACGCCCTCATACAGAGTGACTTACAATCAGTAGTTACAGGGACAGTTCCCCTGGAGCAATTTAGGAATAAGTGTCTTGCTCAGGGACACAATTATAGTGGGATGTGAACCTGGGTCTTCTGGTTCATGTGTTACCCATAGGCTACTACCACCCTGAGTACAAATACTATATGTAGTGCAATCATTCATTTACATGTCAATAACACTTTGCATCTCCCGGTGCTTTCTCTTCTGAGGAAACGGGTCCAAATGGCTCTCTGAGAGTTAAAGGTATCTGTCGGATCCGGAGTTCGGACCGGAGTTTCATGTTCGTCCTGTGTAATGTTCCCTGATTGTTATCACCTGTGTATCATTGTATAAAACTATCCTGTTCGTGTCTGTTCGCCGCCATGTCATTGTTTGGTGATGTTCCCTTGTCGTGTGTATTATGTATTAAACCCCTGTCCTGTGACGTCGTGCGTATGCGTCCTCCTTCCTCGCCATGTCCAGCCCTCGTGACAGTATCAGACCCATGTTTGATACTGTCCAGAGGGTCACCACAGCCACCACCACCGTTACAACTACAGCTATAGGGATCTTCAAATGGACCATTATGGACACGTAATCTAGACCATGACACTGACTACATCCTGGACTTCTCCAACCCTACAACTGTAGGACTTATTATTATATCATCCCCAACCCTGCACTGACCATTTGCAGGCGCACTCTACCCTGGAAGGGGGTCCCTCTCTGTATCACTCCTTCCCAAGGTTTCTTCCTTTCTTTTTTCTCTCTCCTAGAGTTTTTTTTGTGTGGAGTTTTTACTTGTGTACAGAAGGGTCAAGTGTGGCGGGTGTCAACTGCAGGGCCTGTCAAAGCCCATTGAGACATACTGTATGTGATTTTGGGCTATATAAGAAATAAATGTTGTTGTTGTTGTTGTTGATGTTTCAAATAGTCCTTTGTAGATCAGTAGTTCCTCTCTCTGGCAGCGTAAACCCCTCAGACTTTAGGTTGTTGTTCTGGCCATCTTTTTCCCTGTTTCATTGTTTTGTGATTTGATCTAGTTAGGAACAGTCGTCTTGCTATTATTTGAGCTTTGTTATTTCACCCTGCTGTCTCATTTCACCCTGAACAACCATGAGGTCCGGGACCAGAGGTGTCAAAAGTATTCACAGTCATTACTCAAGCAGAAGTATAGATACTAAGGTTTAATCAGACTAGAATTCAAACTTTTTAAGTAAAAGTATAAAAGTAATGACTTTAAAACTACTTAAAGTATAAAAGTAAAAGTAATGTAAGAGGGGAAAATGCCATTAAGGACAAAAGCTTAGGGGTCACAGTGCACTATAATGCACTATCCCACCTCCCAATTTTTTTGAAATTGTTATATTAAAATGTTAAACACATGTCAATTTTAGTACAATGCAAATTTATTAAAGAACCTTATAAGGCATCTAGTCATATCAGTCAATATTATAAGTCAAACTTCAGAGGCATGTTAGCAACAACCTTTATTGGGATTGAATCAAAGCTTAGCTGCAGGAGTCAGTCAGAACAACGCATGTAACAAAATTATTGTACACAAGACAGGCTTGAATTGTTTACAGATATTAGAAATGCCCAAATGAACAATTAATGATTAATCTAACTCCTAATATGGTATGCTCAATTATATAGCTAAATGGCACACAAACAAATTTGATTGAAAAAACTTTGAACATCAGGATCTACATCAGTCAAGCACAGGTTATGTAACAGTTACCAACAAGCTTTGTTCAACCTCAAAAGCATGTGGTTCTCAAAGTTCTTTGAGACATCAGGCTACGTCAGGCTTTTCAACCAAATTGTTTTCTATGTGCCAGCAGCTCCATTTGGCAAACATATCTCATGTGCTGCAGTATTATAATTAATAAAGTTGTGGGGATGTGTATCCTGCCATGTAAACAGCAAAGGGTTCACTCATTTTGCAAATCTCTACTCATTTTTCTTGGACAACACCCCCTATATCCTGATTTCTCCTGAACAGTGGCTGAACTGGCTCAGATATGACTTAAATATTCAGGTAAAATTAAAATGCTAATTAGTCAACTTTAAATTGAACAGTAATGGCATAAGTTATTCTTTGAAGCAAATAATAAATGTATAACACACTTGTTTTTTACAGTGTAGTAATCATTTAGGTAAATAATCTCAGAAATTATCGTTTTAAACATTTTATGCATGAAACATGTACAAAGTGTGTTCATACCTTTTTTCACACACATCATTTCAGATTCATATTTATGGCAGCACATCCCACATTCAAAATGTAATATTAAGTTCTGGTTACTTTTAACTTCAATATCAGGGCAGTTTTTGCTCAGATATTGTATATTTTATATAGTTTTAAGACTCTGTATATTGTAAGTACTGTCATTTAATAGAACAAAAGAAAGAAGAATAGAGGCACATACTTTCATAATAAAAAAAAAAATAGATGCTCTGAATCTTTGAAGAGACTTTTGGCCTCGACACTTTCACCGTCATTTTTCACTGTTTTAACCTTGTTATTGTGAACAACTTCAAAACTAAGTTAACCCTCAATTTTACTGGTGGTGACAGCATAAAAAAGGTGTAATTTCTGACATGTAATTCAAGAAAAATAAAGCACTCCTATCCCCCTATTAATACTTAATCACAAGCTCCAATAGAGCAAAGAATCATCTTCACTGATTGATTATGTTATCACTTTACTGTACTGTTTTGCATAAATATTCACAGATTTCAGGACAAAAAAAAACTGATGGGCATGCAGGGGGAAATTGTTGTATCTTTTTGTTTAAAATCAGTAATGAGAAGCTTTATATGGTGAGTGAAATATGAGATTGTTTAACATTTGTTAATGCCTTGGTTATATTATTGACATTAATGCGTAAAAACTTCCAAGAAAATAACACATTACATAAAAATTCAAGTTCCGTTCCATTGTATACATAATGCAGCAAAGCAGTAAAAGTAAAACGGAGATCTTCCCTTTCCTGGTACACAACTATTACTCACCGACTTTATTTTTTTTTCCCTGAAAACAACTATCAATGGCACTTGCATACTTTACACAAAGGCAATAAATCAAATATGATTTTTTTGTTAACAGCACAAAAATAATTCAGTGTCTGCTGTGGTCAGAAATGAAGCAATTGTTATTTGTAATAGAACAACTTTTAAATGAGAAAACATGCCAATGACTTGTCTCCTCCACTTTTGTCACTGCTCAGGACAGATTAAAATACCACCATACTCCCAAGCAGGTCCAGCATACTATTAGCATATATATGAGATTTGCGACATTTTCTAATATTTCCCAGCAGAACTCATCTGTCAGTGCCGATGATGAATTATGAAACGCTTGTTTAGAGGAGGAGGCGGGGGGTAGAGTCCTTTGCTTTCTCACTTTAACAAAGTAAAAATATTTCTGAAAAATTTGGAATAAATAAATATGAACCAGTAAAACTGACTTGATGCAAATACTTGGAGGACTATGGCTGGTGTTAGAACCCTATATGCATGTACTAAAACGTGATAGAAAAAGTCCTGAGAATCAACAAACAATTTTTCCAATACACAAATGCAGTTTCAGAAAATGTATCACAGGAAATGTCACTGTTATATTTAGCGAAAATGCACGTGACCGAGTGTCAAGCATCATGCCAGTGTCTATTCCGACATCGTCCTCAATCCGTTTCACCATGCACTTCTCTCCATGCACTTTGCACACTGAAGCACCTGAAACACATTTTTCATAATCAAATTATCATATTGCCATCCCAACCCCCAGGCTCTTCCTTACCTGTCGAGAGCATTACTTATATGTAGGATAGGTTCACACTCCCAGTAAGAGGAGAGATTATTAAAAAAATAATGCAAAATGTACAGGAAAACATGAATGTTTGCGCTACAATGTTATACGGACACTGTGCTGTGCCTTAATCAGCACCCTACATTAAGAAGCAGTCTCATTGTGTCTGAAGAAAGGATTAACATGTAGGGTCTCTGGCAATGGAGTGATAAACGAGTCATATGTCCTTATCATCCTAATCGTCCTTATCAAATCATCTTTTTATGTAATTCTTACATTATTACATCAGAAATGTTTAATATATGGTCTATTTGAACATCCCATAGTCTGGGTAGTGGTTGTTTTCTTACACAGCATAATAGGAATCATGATTCAAACTGGATGCCATTCGAGGTGAATCTGTTGAGGGCTTGTATTTATAATTTGGATTAGGAATTCATTTCAACGTTCTATGGTCACAACTGAAAAACATTGATTATATTATCACTTGGTTTACCAATTGGTGCACATTGCGTCATTGTTCTAACTCATTGTTCTAACTCCAAAGAATTTAAAGTGGTTTTAGCAGAAAGTTTTGGGGACAAACAAATCTGACCCATGCAGCTCCTTGTTTTTCGCGCCCATCAAAGCAGATTTTTATTTCAATTGGACAGTTCCATTAAAATGGTACAGTCATGTAATGTACCATTTTATACTTCATGCACTTGCTATCACATTGGCATGCATAGGAGAAGTATAAAGTGTGCACATTCCCATGGTTTACAACATGTTATTATTTCCAGCTTGGCAAACAAGCATTTATTGCAGAGTGTTGGTGGTTCAAGGGTGACAGAAGGTGTAAAGCTCTTATTTTCCACACCGTACAACATATAGTGAACGTTAATTAAATGACTAAAAAGTGCAGTAGCCTGTGTCCTAAATTAATTGGTTTCTATTAGATTACACTGTTGTAGATCATCCAATCCACATTACTAACATTGTTGTACATTCTCCTACATTCAATTTTCTTAAACATTAGACCTATTATTATTGTATAAAATTCCCCTGCTGCACACACTTCCTGCCATTGAACGTTGCCCTTCTTTAATTAAATGGGCAAAAGTGCAGTGGCCTGTATCCCATTTAGATGAAATCTGTAATTTAGAACCTTTTTATATCAGCTCTCTATTAATAACTGTGCCGTAGACGTTTCTATTCCACTAAATGTGATTCTGCAGCATAATGGCGGTTGCTGGGACAAAAGTGAGATGTCAACATCAAGAAGTATTCAGTGCTTAAATGAACAAAGTGTAACAAGCTGTATCCTCCATAACAACTCTGAATAATAACAAAGAAACAGCAAAAAAAAAGCAATCTCTCTCCCTTCAATTCTTTTTGAATACTATTATACAAGGTAATAGAGTTTTGAAATGGGAAACTTGCAGAAAGCTGTCAGTAGCGTGGATTTATTTATTTATTTCAATATTTATTTATTTATTTGACAAAGTGCACTAGTCTGTATCCTATCTCAGGCATTGCATCTATTTCATTGGATTATTTTACATTTTGATTGAAATGATGTCACGCTCAGATAAAGGAGGAGGCCATTGTAATTGAATCAGCCCGAAATGTTCATTCTGGTGATTTACAGCTGTGATTTGCTTGTCCTAACATCAAATGCATAAAAGATCCACTCTTGTTTAACACACTACTGATTAGATCGGTTTAAAATGGAAAAACAAGTGTGTTTGTGTCCAGAGATGGGTAGGTGGGCAGGCATAAAGATAATACATAAAATGAGATGGAATGAAGGAGATGCTCTGTTTGTTTGTGTGTGTGTGTGTGTGTGTGTGTGTGTGCATGCGCGCACTCGTCTGTGCATCTGCTCCATCTGCTTAACTTTCCATGTGTGACCAAAACTTTCAATAAATAAATTTCACATGGCATGGATGCCAGATGCACACGGGCGTTTGACTGACAACATTTAAATAGCAGTTAATAGGAACTGGTAAATGTAAAAGCCCCTCATGCTGGTCCCTGACCAGTGATCCTTTCAGAAATGTAAAGCAGCGTTTGTGTGCAGTTGCTCAGGGAAGAGAGAGTGTAAATTATTTTTGTGATATAGCTCATTAAAATTCAAGGGACTTTCATTGTTGCAGTGAATGTGGTACGCAGGGAGCTTGTGTGGCTGACTTTATTAGTGAAGAAGACAGTAATAAAGACAAGTACGATGTGAACACAGTATAACAAAACTTAGAATAAACACAAGAGACAAGGGACATCTGGAACAATGAGGAGGACGAGGTCAGGACAATCGTGGAAGCACAGGTTGAGGAAATGTCAGAAGACTGATCTGGATTCAGGAAGACAAAAACATGTTGCATGCATTTTCCAAATGACTTTACATATGATTTTTGTGCTATTTAATGCAGGCCTTGCACATTAAAGGTGCAATTTTGTGTTATGCAACATTTGTTTAGTTTCAGTAAATGAGGTCACTGGAGCCAATTTGCCTGTTTTTCTGTATAACAAAGTATATTTTTTCTTTTCTTTTTTTTGCAACTTTGTCAAATTTGATGGAAGATGTCTAACCTGACCATTGCTATAGCAGTAAAGAGCTGTAAACGACTGTCACCACCATGGCCACATATCTGAAAATGTGTGACATTTTCTACTGGTAGGAGTCATTTATCAATATGAAGTGACCCCTGTCTCGCTCGTCTACTCATGATGACTGATGCTTTGTGACACTTATTGTGTATTTAATACCCACGCCTTAGCCACAATCAATCACCGGCATTAATGTGCTTTATAGCCAGTCTGTGCACTTTAACCTCAGTGCATCCAGAACTCCTGATCTTTATCGCTTCGGTCCCACGTCCTTGTTTTACATGACAGAGAAATTGTGTCATATACTGCTTGTCCTCAGTCTCCCTCAACCATTTGATGTCTCCACACAAGTCTGGCATGTCTATTTAGCTTTTTTGTATGAATTTATGTATATTTTTTTTTATATTTCAAAATAATTCAAAGAGCTACTCTTTCAATCCATGATTTGTCCAAACTGTCATCAACATCAAGAAATATTTCTGGTGTCAACAGCAACAGCCATCATGGACATATCATGTGATCAGAAACTCTTTGGTGATATTTAATTGAACTCTAATTTTTAGTATATTTATATAAAAAATGTGTAGTTGCTTGGCTGATGCCTTAAGCGTGAATTACACCTCACTGGACGTACCAGAGCAAGGTCAGGGTAGATGGGCCACCTCATGCCGGTGGGACGGGAGTCACTGTTCAGAATAAGGAGCTACAGACATCGGATGTTTAGTTCAGGAGGTGTAGGAGAAATCTGCCGCCTGGATCTAAAGCTCTCACGTCTACCAGCAAGGCGGGCTGATAGTGGCCAGGATTATAGCATGCTCATCCAGAGATAATTCTGATGTATGCTGATGTATTCACAGTAAAGTGTGGTAGTAAATCATTGTCTTCTGCCCTGTGGATGTTGCCTCTTGGAATATTTAGTCATCTGTTTCCTTCTCCTCTATGATCTTTTACTGTCACCACATTAATATCTAACTTATAATGAGGTATTTATTTAACCAGTTGTGTAATTTAATGGGTTTAAACAACATTCTATTTGTTTCAACAATAAATATTGCTGAACATCAGTGTTACTTCTAGAAATGCACCAGCTAGTGCCTGTGACAGCTCCCAGTCCTGTTGTATCTTTTAACACCATGTCTGCATGACAGCCGGACATTGGTAAAGGATTTAAACTGTAATTGACGTTTCATCCTTTCACACTGACGTCTACATGACAGAGCCATAAAAAAAAAAAAAATCTAACCCACATTCAGAAAAAGTATGATTTACGTAACATTAAACGGGGATGTGGCACTGCTTTATTACAGTATGGATTCCCCCTGCTCAGCGGTAATCGTTTTATTGTGCCGTAATTAGGACGTATAAAAAAGGCACCTACCTGGCAAGCATTGCTGTGTAACAGAGACCCTTAAATGTGCAAATGTTTCCACACAGATGTAACATGGGTCAATTGCAGAGGGGGTAGAGGAGGATGGGGAGCAGGGGGGGTATGATGGGGTGGAATTGCCGGTAATGATTAAATCATTAAAATTTTGTCTATGCTTCACGGAGCATGGAGAAAATTAACTCCCCACCAACCTCATTTTTCTGCTGAACATGAAATAATGATTTTCTGCCAGTATAATTACAAAGCTAACATCTGATAGAGTCAGCATCCAGGGGGGATTATCACATGCATGAGTATTAGACCTCATTACCAGCTTGACTGCAAAATTATTACATCTTGTAATTGGATGGTGAGATTTATATACAGATTGGCCGGGTTCTCTGTAAGATTGTAATTACAGGCATCGGTGGTTTGCTACTTATCACAGTGTGCAGGAGGAGGTGTAAAAAAAAAAAAAAAAAAAAAACAAGCAAGAGGAAAGACCATTTCATTAAGCTGTAACCCTATCAATGGTGCAGCGTGCCTACATCGCCTCCTCTATTTATTAGGCCAAACAGAGCTGTTTGCAGAAGGGGGCTGGGTTGTGGGAAGGTGGATAACCATTTATTACTGGCTGACAAATGGGATTTCATTTATTTAACCTCACCAATCTATTTCGGGGAAATGTATAAACAAGCCATCCGTTTTATGATTCCAAAGTCAATGCCTCAATTATCTAAAGGCTAACTGACTGTTAAAGCACCCATCTGCTACGATGCTTTCTTTGATTTAATTTACCTTATGTTACCAAGCCGCTTTGCAGTGCTGTATACTCTATGCTGGGAAAGAGGTGCATGTGTCGGATCTGTATGCGTCTGGGTTCCACCTTTCTTTCTTCTTTCCACCTTTTTTTTTCTTTTTATCTTCTTCAACACAACACAAAAGGCTGATCAATACCCAGCTTAAATTTTACAAGACAAGGAGTTAAGTTGTCCGGTATAAGTAGGGAACACCTTTGTTCTCTTATAGCAAGAAATCTCTGGTGTGGAATGAATATTGACAAGCTGACTCCTTTGGAGCTAATTTTGTAAGCCACAGCACACTAATCAGGGTGTCACTGGTAATAGAGTTGTCATTAGAGTCCATTACAAAGGCCTGCCGGATCAATGGCATCGCTCGGAGATGCAAGCTCGAGCTACAGTGGAATGCTTATGTGTGTGAGGAGGGAACAAGATGCCCTTGAACCTTGCCGTATTTTTTTGCCTTCCTATTGGGTCCGTATTGAGTTACTCTTATCTCCTCTGACAGCACAGCACAAGGTATTTGCCTTCACCGATCTATTTAAATAAGCCATAAAATTGAGTGTAAACTTTTACACACTGTACACCCCCTTTTTTGTTTGTTGGTTTTTAATGGAAAAATTGGTAGAGTTTGTACATTGAAATTGACAACAGGCATGTTTAGGTGACATGTTATCAGCACTGGTGACAAACATTCATTGTAAAGCATGCTGTGTCGGCACTGCCAGAAAGTGCAGGAACCTCTCTGTTACCTCAAGCACGCGTCCAGGTAAAACAGGACAGGTCGCTGTTCTCAGAACAGATCACCAGGCCCGCGCTGGCATTGTTAGTGACGCCCCTAGTATCTCTGAGAAGGGGAGACAGGCTGTTTACTTTTCTCTCACCGGCGCAAGAAGCTGGTGGTTTGATTGCGGTCCCAGTGAAATGACCCCTCCCATCTTAAGTCAATAATTTGAGCATTTAAGTGAAATGACTCACATTAACCCTGTTTAGGGCCCTCTTCTTACGCCCCTCATCAGATAACCAGTCATGATATTTTAGGCATAGAGGGGGAAATAAACATGAATTTTATTCTGAGGGAGAGAGAGAGAGAGAGATTGAACTGTTTAAGTATCGTCTCTGTGGCATGATGGGATTAAAGTGGACATGGAATAGCTGAGGGAATAATGTTCCCTAAGGAACCATCAGGGGGAATTAGCCGAACGCGAGGCTTTCTGCTGTAAAATGGCCATCTTTTCTTTTTTTTATCTCACTGTCAAATCAAATTAAAGTGGTTTGTCAGTTCTTTGACCTGCTATTAATCAGAAAGCATGATCAGGTCCCTCACAATTTGTTAACACCAAATGCATGTCAGTGAGAATGGGGGTTCTGAAAAAAAAAAAGAAGAAATAGAAAAGAGTGCAACCAATGTGAACTCTAATAAATATGAAGTGCTGCCTGCTGAAGTCATACGTACGCTGAAGTGGGTATGAATAATAAGAGGCCGAGCAGTGTGCAGTGAGAAATGATGATTAAGGATGTTGGCAAGACAGATGGCGGCGCTATGAGGGATGTGTTATATTTTTAATGACCGAGATCGTTGCTTGATCTGACCCAAACCACATTTATTATGGGTTTATTCAGGTTTTGGTTTGTTTGAAGGGATCATCTGGGTGGTATTAGCCTAGTGGGTAACACACTCGCCTATGAACCAGAAGACCCAGGTTCAAATTCCGCTAACTACCATTGTGTCCCTGAGTAAGATATCTAACCCTAGAGTTGCTCCAGGGGGACTGTCCCCTGTAAATACTGATTGTAAGTCGCTCTGGATAAGGGAGTCTGATAAATGCCGTAAATGTAAATGTAAATAATCTCTAAATGCCTATGGTTCAATCAATATGCCTCAGACTCTAAAATGGAACAAAATAGAACTGGAAATAAGATTTGATGTTGTCATTTTAAATTATAGTCAGATCATTTAAAATAAAAATCTTTGGTTTTCCATCTGTGAACTGTGCAATAATTTTACACCTTGATAGCTTTAAATGAATGTCCAGCTATTAACATGTGTGAAACCTAATTAACCCCAGAGTGAGGAGAGCCTAGAGAGAACCGCTGCCATGCACAGTTGAAACATCTCATTTAAATTATCTGAACCCTGGACTGGATCTAGTTCATAATGTGAATGAATGAATGAATGAATGAATGAATGAATGAATGAATGAATGAATGAATGAATGAATGAGCTCCTGGGGGTTACATACACGAGAGTTGGCAGTCTGTCTGCTGGACCATTGCCTCAAAAATGACTGACTTTACAAAACACCTGAACATCCCATTAATTCAATGTCCTTTTGTAACCAATCTCCATGTTATCATCACACTGAATTCATATTCATCTTTTTGCAACATTTTCTTTTCTTTTGTATAATTGTTTTTTTTTTTCTTGAATTATTAAAAGAAACAAGTGATGTGTGTAAGATGCGTATTCTCTACTAAATCCCTGCTGTATCTCTTTGTGTCCCCTTTGTTTTTGTCTTGGTTAAATAAGCCATTTCCCTGCATGCATGGCTTTTTATTATGACTAAATGAGAAAAAAAACTGATTAGGTTAATGCCATGATAATTCCATTACTACAGTCATAATCCAGTTTGTTCCAAGCACTTCCGGCACAGTTTAACTGACTGTCATTAGATGAAGTGGATCAAAAAAAAAAAAAAGTCCTTTTCTAAATGAATAACACTTTAGAAAGTTATTTAATAAAACCCTCACATATTCTGATTAACATTGTAGTTGGACATATATTGACATATATATATTTATGCCATTGTATCATCTATGATAACAATTTATCAGGAAGGTTTTTAAAATAAAAACATTTCCATGACAACTCACATGGTTCCCGATCACTGAAATATCTGTTAAATGATTGCAAATATTCAATATTTCTGTAAATATAAAAGGCATGGCTGTATCATTGGATACCAAATGAATGGATTGTTCATATAATTTGCCGGCTGATGTTAAGAATAATATTTTATGCATATTTATCCAGTGGGTTTGTTAAAAGATGTTTTCTTGTGTCACAACAGGTTCTTAAATGTTTTTCTTTTTTTATAAGTATTTTATAATATTAAAATCTAAACTAACAGCACAAAACTCTCACATTCAGTCCATGTATGTGTGCATGCATGATTTACTGTTGACAAATAATAAAAATTATTTTGAGATTAAGCCAATTTTTTATGTAGACTTAAAACCGATTGAAATGCTGTACTGAGCACAATTTTTCATTTTGGGCAGTCAGGCAGGAGGGACAGTGTCCTCTCAGTCCTCAGAAGGAAGAGTTGTGCCATTCCACATTCAAAAACCTGACGTAATTAACATAGAATAAGACATTAACTAGTGTAGCGTTACTAAGCCTGCACATTTCCGTTTTGTGCAGCAATAAATTATGTATTTGTTTCACGTCATCAGTCTGACCTCTGGTCCTTTCATCCATTAATCAATGAACGAATGAATAAATAAATACAGCATATGGCCTCTCTGACAAGTTACAGTCTACTGTCCAAACTGCTGGAAAGTGACAAGCCTTGAGAGATCTCTGGATCAGCAAAATTGAATTTGAAATGTGTGTATGTGTGTGTGTGTGTGTGTGTGTGTGTGTGTGTGTTCGTGGATTGGTGGGTGTGTGGGTGTGCGTGTGTGTGTTTGTGTGTGTGTGTGCGGGGGGGGGGGGGGGGGGGGGTTCAGGGGGTGGGGTAGTAGTGGTACTTGTAACACCTGTCGTGGTCAAGATAAAATCTCAGGGGAAGGCAAAGACTAAAAAGAGAGGGGGTGGGTGGGGGTGGGGCCATTCCTGCTGCAAGAAGATCACTGAGCTGTGTGTGTGTGTGTGTGTGTGTGTGTGAGTGAGTGGGTTGGCGGGTGCAGGAGATGAAGGGTCGTCTCATTACACTATTGATTATAATCTGACCCATCAGATGTACCAAGGGGTTCCTTGAGTTTCATCCTGCTTGTTTAAAGCTGCCAAAGCTCATCCTCATCTCCCTCTTCATCTTCAGTTGATGCTGGAATTGATTTGGAATGGATGATGAAACCCTGCACTTTGGTAAGTGATTCATAATTAAACACTTAATGGGGTCAGTTATGTTTGTAAACCTAAGTAGCAACTTTTATTTGTGTTTATTTATGTCTTCTTTCAGTCTATATTTCAAATGACAGAATACTTAAGTATGAAATAATTTATTGTAAATATTTAAATTTATAGATTTGCCTTTTAATCAGATTTGTACATCTGAAATGTGAATTGTGAATATGTGAATCTAGTGCACCGCATTGTTGGTCCTAAAACACTCTGGACAGCCCAACTAAACTTTTACACAGAAAATGAAAGAACCACACAGAGTGTGTCCTTGCTCCTTTGTTTCTCTCTTGCTTTCACCAAAACTGCTGACAAATAGGTCTGGTCCCGGTGTCATAAGAGCCATCCTGTGCCATCGCTGGCATCTGCTCTTGTATCTGCTGTCATACAAGCCCTGCCCTGCACCCATTGGACTAAAGGACTAGGGTCAAATATACAACCACCCACCCAGTCACAGAGCACCAGCACAGAGCCATGCATACACACACACAGTCTACACAACAAACACTAGAATAAGATAAGGTTTATGGGAAAGCTTTAATGATTTATTTGATAAGTGTTGATGGTGTGAAAAGTAGGTCTTCAGTAGTTATGGCACTGAAAACAAGTGGTACAATTTATAATTATTATCATTAATATATTATTAATAATAACAATAATAACACTAATATATAAATGTTTCTTCTGCCACCAAAGTGCGTGTAATAATTCTGCCAACGTGCAAAAAATACATTGTCAAATACAGATTGAAAATACAGACACGTTTAATATAATGCGTGGCAATACTTACTTTTACCAGTAGGTGGCACCTCCTCAACTCTTTCCGAAGTGATAATTTCGACAATTTAGCAAAATGTCTGTTGATAGAAAAAGTCAGTTGGAGTAATGTTGAGAAAAAAAAAATCAATAAATAAATGAATAATAATTAATTTTGACATTACATTTTCTGCCTTATAAAATGTATCACAGCTCAAATATTATCATTTACAAACTTTACACATTTTAAGAGATTTTTAGGAAACATATATCTTAATTATTACCCTTTAGATTTTGCAAATCATTTATAAAAATGTACATTTTGATAGTGATAACATTTAGAGAGTACTTGCTCCAGTCATGGCTCCCTTGAGTGTATTTCATTGAAACAATTGTACCAAACGTTGGTTAAACAATAGAATCACTTTCATGAATTCAAATAAATAATACAGTTTTTAGCTAATATTTAACGAATTAACTTGAACACATAATGGCAGATCACAGGCACACAAGTGCACACTTACACGCACACACACACAATTCCCAAGGGTATTTTGTATCCATTCCCCCTTTTAAGAGGTCACATTTCCTGCAGTCCAGTTTACATTCCTCGGTCACAAAAGCAATACCCTGCAATTTTCCAGCACATAATACCCCTCTAGTCAACAGTAATAGAATGACCTTTTCTGCTGTTTGTCTTGCACCTTCATTATGAACAATGACAATCCAGCAATCTGGAACAATCTGTTTTTTTTTTTGTTTTTTTTTTTTTTGATACTCCGTAGTTGCTTACAAATATTATTTATCTCAAAACAGATAAATAAATACCCTATTGTGGGCAGGCTGCAGGGCTCATAAGGTATTCCTCATGAGAATTGTATTCTTTTTTGCACTCTCTGGTACTCTGTGTGTCCAGATCACCTTTTATTTATTTGTATTCTCTTTTTCACCTTCTTCCAGGCTGCTTCCTTGTATTCCTGGCAGTAATAGAACAATGCCTGCAGTGATGTGATGGACGTTTTTTACCCAATGCCCCCACTTCTATGTGAAATGGACAACTGTAACTCCAAATTAGTATGATTCACTGGAATTATATATCTGCACCCCTGAAATGAATGATTCATACCAGCAGCCAACATTATAAAATTCTGACTTATTTTCTTCTTCTATAATATGAATGAATGCTGTTGTGGAAAGACATTTAATAATAATAAAAATCACACATGCATTTGACTAGATACTATAATTTGTATTCCGATTTCAATTGTATTACATGAATTCTTCTTCTTCTTTTCCTTCTTCTTCCTCTTCTTCTTCTTCTTCTTCTTCTTCCTTTGGCATCTCCCATTAAGGGTCACCACAGCAGGTCAGCTTATCTAGTTGTCTGCACAATTGACCTAGCAAAAGTTACACTGGAAGCACTTCCTGTGTAACCCCAGAGGCTGGGTTTATTGTATTACATGACTTTAATAGTCTAAAAAAAAAATAGTCTGTTGTGCTTATTTCAGATGTGTAAGGGCCTTTATGAAGTAAATTAGTTTAGTTTGACATCAGTTCCAAAGACTTAAAGGATTAGCTTCCAAGGATTTAAAGTTCACTGTTATGTCACACCAAGCATGAAAATTAAGTAGGTCTGTATATCCAGGGTGCTTCTAGGTCTACAGCCATTTTAAAACTAAGTAAATGGACAGAAACAAACATAAAGGTATTCCTGAAAGATGCACTTCAGTGGTCCACCCACACAACTGAAGCATGTATGCACAACTTCCCAACAGACTTTCCTCCGCACCACTCTCCAACAAGCAATCCGTTTCACCATGAATGAACAAATACTGTCAGGTGTTTGACTGACAGGTGAGAGTGTTTTTTTAAAGCAGTTTTCAATAGATTTCACAGCTCATAGGTTTTCTGTATACTTTACCCAACTACAAAAAAAAGTTGTTCTTTTATTTCTTTTAAGTACAAGAAGGTTAGTCTGTGAAAATGAAAATGGGCATCAATATAGCATGGGACACAGGAAGTCAGGTTCTGTGTTTGATATCCTGCTGCCAGTTTATTTTGCTGGATAGTTTTTTTCTGAATGTAGATACGACTTTTTTATCTGCATTTCTGTCATTAATAAAAAATGCAGATTAATACTTCTAAGGCAGTGGTGGCCTAGCAGTTAAGAAAACTTTCTTGTAATCAGAAGGTTGCCGGTTCGAATCCCAATCCACCAAGGTGCCACTGAGGTGCCATTGAGCAAAGCACCGTCCCCACATACTGCTCCCCGGGGGCCTGTCATGGCTGCCCACTGCTCACCAAGGCTGATGGTTAAAAGCAGAGGACACATATCGTTGTGTCACCGTGTGCTGTGCTACAGTGTATCAAAATGGCAATCTCTTCACTTTCATATCACTTTCCACCGCAATCGTTATCCTAACATATTTTTTTTGCCTCATTCAGCTTTAGTGTATCCCTAAACCTGGTTATCCAGGGTTATCCATTGAGGTTTCTCTCTTCTTGGAATGTTGTTGGAAGGTGCTTGTTATTTCAGAAATGCTCTGACCTTGTCATCTAACAAGTAAAGGTTTGTTCTATCACTCAGCCCTTCACACCTGCCCAGAATCAGCATCACAATTCATCTTTTTATGTCATTTTCACCTGGTGGACGCTGAACTGAGCTTCAGCTGGAAAGATGTCACTGTTGCCTGAGAGGTGGACGTTCTATAGGACTCCATTTCAATCCAGGTACGGCCTTTCTTTATTTTAATTGAAGGGTCTGTGTTGTTTTATTTTATTTTGACAAGGCAGCAATCCCATCAACATTGCAAGAGGTGATGGGCAAGTACACCAACCCTACTAGCTCTGCCACTGACTCCTCTCAGCATCACAGGAGACACGTGTATCATGGGATCATGCAACAACGTTGACTGCAACGTTTATGAATAAACATTGTCTGTCTGCTGAAAGAAGGAAGGTGTGCCAGTGATGCCAAGTGATGGAGCGTATAATTGAGATTGTTGAAGTGATAGGGGAACATGAGTTCACTCACAGGGTGGACCAAATCGAACCTTCTTGCCATCTTTTTCGGACCCGTACAGGTTTCCGGGACATGTTCACATAGTCATCAATTGTAATGTGTGTTTGCATTTTGCCTGTGTGCGTGTACTATAGGAGTAAACGGATTAAGGAGTGTCATTCACTTCACCTTGATACCCACTTGGGACGCACGTGGCCATGTATTTCTCAGTGCCAGTCCCAACCCGGGTAAATGGGGAGAGTTTCGTTAGAAAGGGCCTCTGCTGCAAACCAGACCAGCTGATCCAGTGTGGCGACCTGTAACAGGAACAGCCGAAGGAAGAAGAAGAACAACCTCTTCACCTGTGACTGCTAAATTCCTCATTCAAACGTTTTATGCGCCTGCAACGTTATTGGTCGTTGAGCACGGCATTGTTTTTTTACAGCCTAACTGTGGAGGCAGTGGAAGGATATGCCTTAGGGCTTGAAATTTGAATCGAATAGCTCAGCATTCTGCAAGCTGACAACATCAAATCTTACACACACACAAGTACAATTAATTGAACCTTATTACACTTTACACTTTTATACTTTTCTGTGTCATCAAATTCATTCCGTACAAACTCAAATGTACAATTGGTCAATGGACCAATGTTGTACTTCAAAATAAAACATTGTATCACCAAAGGTAATTGCCAAAAAGAAGGTACACTTGCGGTTAAATCCATCAGGCACTGTGCAAGGAAATATTTATGTACATACATACATGTATGTAACTAGTATTAGTCAATGACTCAATATAATGTAAGACTGGCTATCAGTAACTAATTTGAAGAATGGGAAGACTATAATACTATTCAATTCCCTTTTTTATCCTGCATTTGTGATCTCATTTACATCATCATGCTCCATTATGCCTGGCTCAGGATCGATTGGTTAAAATGACTGGCGTTGACAGAACAAGAGCCGCTGTGCGGAGGAAAAGAGGCCATATCGAAGAAAATTGCATGAATGAGGACATGCTGATGAGCAGTGGAGCGGCCTGTCACTCTCCTGAGGCCTCCCTGAACTTCTCCCTCAGATACGTGATGAAATATTTAGCATTACAATAGCCGCCTCTTTAGTAGCACTCCTGCATTGAGGCTATTCACGCATCATACCTCGGAGGGATGTAATAATCATATCCCTCACATGCTATATCACAGTGACCTAGTGACAGCAGGAACTTCGATGGACTGGAATACAGAATGTTGCCCAAGGTTCAAATTTAATTTAATAGACTGATTGATGGACATGCTGTGGTCAATGAACTTTTGCAAATGTACCACAATGGGATTATAATCATACACATTTTGACTATCGTCAGACAGTGCAACATCTACACATTGCCGCCTTTATTACTGTACCAGTGTACAGTTTCATACCTTTTTTGTGCCCTAGAATTGTGAGAGCTGGACAGGACCAAGGTGTTGTATTCAATATATGGGCTTTCATGTGATAAATTGAATGTTATTCATATATGAGTGCACACTGTTTTTTGGCTATTCTGCTGCCTGGGGACCCCTTTCCTTTTACCAGTAGTGGTATGGAGGGAAAATCTCAACAGACCTTGATACAATTACTGTGCCTTCCCCTCCATCTCCTGCACTTCTGTCCAGGCAGTCATCCACCATGGGGAATTGAACCCCCACTATCTGGCAGAAGATTTGGGCAGTCAGGCATCAAATGCAGGCCCTTTTCTCACACTCTGGGCAGCAGTGGTCGGACGCATCCAGGGACCTGGGTTGTGCATTTTCACAGACTTCCTTCCCTGAACAAGGGAATCCTTCATCTCAGGAAGTAGTTGCAGAGGTGGAGGAAAGGAGAGTGTGTGTCAGTCAGAGCATGTATGCGCACAGAAGAGTGGGTTTGTCTGGAGCTGGGGTTTGGGCTTTGGTCTTTAGAGGTGGACAGTGTTAAAGTCTGCCATGCAAGCAGTGCCTTTATAAAGTCTGGCAATAAAATATTGTAATGGATTAATATAATAACTGACTTCATTCATTTAATAACTATTTTCAATAGGTATCAGTAATATCTTTTTATTTTTGGGTAAATGTTGTATTTGATAGATATTTGACTTAGTTTGAAAAGTTAAGCAAAATATTTCATTAACATCATTAACAAATTAACATTTTAACACCTTTACAACAGAAAACTGGATCATCTTTTGTGTTTCCTGTGGACTCTGAGCAGATGGAAGAAACTGATGTAATACACTGCTCAAGTGACAAGATGTCCTCTTTTCCATGGACATGTCCTCTTTTTGAGACCTGGAAATTGCATCCAGCCGGGTTTTTACAATTGACCGGCTTTTATAACTGTCATGTACAGTCGACCTTTACTGTTTGATTGACACAATATGTACTTCCGGTCTTTTGTACCATGTTGATTTGCTTGTAAATTTATTTCAGTGATGGGAAAAAGTTATATTCATGTTGTAAGTTTGTTTTTGTTGAGGTAGTGGTGCCCTAGTGGTTAAACAAGCGGCCCTATAATTGGAAGGTTGCCAGTTCGAATCCCGATCCGCCAAGGTGCCACTGAGCAAAGTACCGTCCCCA
Source organism: Denticeps clupeoides (assembly GCF_900700375.1). Lineage (NCBI taxonomy): Eukaryota > Metazoa > Chordata > Actinopteri > Clupeiformes > Denticipitidae > Denticeps > Denticeps clupeoides. The sequence goes on from NC_041711.1 coordinate 24,270,283, forward strand.
CACACTGCTCCCCGGGCGCCTGTCGCAGCTGCCAACTGCTCACCAAGGGTGATGGTTAAAAGCAGAGGACACATTTGGTTGTGTAACTGTGTGTTGTGCTTCAGTATTTTTATGATATATACATTTTTTGAATTAGCAACTGAAATATGTGATAATAATAACAATAACAATAATAATAGATAGATAGATAGATAGATAGATAGATAGATAGACAGACAGACAGACAGACAGACAGACAGACAGACAGACAGACAGACAGACAGATAGATAGATAGATAGATAGATAGATAGATAGATAGATAGATAGATAGATAGATAGATAGATAGATAGATAGATAGATAGATAGATAGATAGATAGATAGATAGATAGATAGATAGATAGATAGATAGATAGATAGATAGATAGATAGATAGATAGATAGATAGATAGATAGTTGGGCGGATGGAAGGACAGATATATAGATAACCAAACACCTGTAAAATGAATGGCATATTTATGCCTTAGAATCCAATTACATATGATGACTGGAGCTCAGTCCTACATTCTTATCATGACAAAGCCCGCTGGCAATATGCACATTTTTATGAGATTTCAGAAGTGGTTTGCTATTGTGCTTATAAATGTTACTTGGTGCATTTATGTAGAAAAGGCAAAGCTGAGCATGGATGGTGTTTATGATGAAAAGTGAAGGTCTGTCTCAGGGTAATGCATGCTAATGAAAACATCAACACACCTCTGAAGAGAATTGAAATGTGCTTATTCAAGTGGAAAATAAAAAGGCAGAGCAGATAGATAGATAGATAGATAGATAGATAGATAGATAGATAGATAGATAGATAGATAGATAGATAGATAGATAGATAGATAGATAGATAGATAGATAGATAGATAGATAGATAGATAGATAGATAGATAGATAGATAGATAGATAGATAGATAGATAGATTCTAAAATGCATGCACAGATGTGTTTTTTCCAGCCTGTTGTCTGATGGCTGGATTGCATTATCGAGCGTCTGTGTTCTGAGAGAGGCAACTACATAGAGATGTCCCTAAACAATGCTCCGTGTCAATCAAGCCTCCATCCTCCCCTTGGTTGTCCTACAGCCATTACGGTCTTATATTCAGCCTGGCCCTCATGTCAGACAGGGAAATCACGCTGATCTCTCTGTGGGTTCCAGGTGGTCCACCTGAGCCCATCATCACTGTGTGCAGCCAGTAGCACCACATAACTACCCCCAGGGATTAAGGGGGAAAGGGGGAGAAACATAGGATTTCTTCAGAAATTCTATATCTGACTGCCTTTTATGCAAGAACAGTTCTTTTCTTAAGTAATCAGCCAGGGGCCACGTCACATGTGCATTACTTTTCCCACATTTCGCCTTTCTATAAAGTGCACAGAACACTGAAATCTCATTATTTATATCTTCGTAGAGTTCACCTGTATATTTATAACACTTCACTAACCTTGGACTAGTCTGAGTCTGTGATTATTTGGGAAATGTTCCGTCCAATGACTTATTCATAATGCAACTCAGAAGCACTTTATTGTCTCATCCTGCATCATATTTAACCCATCAGCCAGTCGAGTGGCCGGAGTCTTAATGAAAGAGACATGTTAATATCATAAAGCATAGACTAAGCAAGCGCAGATGGGGGTATGGTGTGGAAACTCAATCACAAGTCCTTTCAATCATAAGATGGGGACATGTAAATGGTATGGAGATGTTTTTTCTCTTTTAAGTATTAAAACTATGCATTTTTAATAACATTTAACATGCAGTGCTTTTTGTGCCCCTTTTTACATGTGCATAAATTTCAGACAGGTAAAGCTAGAATAATCATGGCAGTTATGAGCACAACATTATTTTCCAAAAGTCTAACCTCCTGGCCGCCCAAGGGGGGGCACAAGGGGTGTATTTTTCAGTGGTCTCTAATGTTCCATTTATTCTTGATTTTTTCTTGCCTAAAGTAAAATGGTCATGCATGCATACGAGATTTTAATAAAACTAAATCATTTTAATTATAATTTTATTGACCACTGCCCAGAAATTGTGACCATTAATACAACACAAATCTGATCATCATCATCACAAAGAAATCCTCTCTGACAGTAAAGCAAAGAATAAAAAATGCCAATTTTGTCCCTCAGGGGTGAGGGAATTACATCCCTTAAGCCCTGGGGTGTAACCAGGGACAAACTTCCAAGTCAAAGCAATAATTTATCATGATTAAATGTAGCATTTTTGAAACCTGTTCTCAGTTTATATTCACTTCATGTGACCTTGTACCTCATGAAACTGTATTTGCATTGCCTTTGTGCTATTGTTTTTATTGTTATTCTTATCATTTTTTTTTTCACGAGAAGTAGTGAAGTATTTTTTTTTTTGTGAGCTTGCAATGTGAACACAAATGATGTCAAATAAGAACAATTGATGTTAGGAGAGACCTTGTGGATAAGATAGAAGATCCTGTGGGCCTTGCTGACAAGTCTTTTAAAGACTTTGATAGTTTTTGATAGTCCTGAGAGAGGATCTATATGCACCCTGCCATGGCAGAGCTGGTGCAAAATGTAAGATTTGACAAGGAATCTGTGTTTCAACAAAAGTGTTTCCAACAAAACATCTATTCTGACCAAGTATACAAAGATGTTATTCATTTGAAGCTCTGGCTATAGAGTTGTCCCTTAGGACATCACAGACTGCCTGGAATTCATTTTCATGTGTACTTTAGAGCATCACTACTCCCTGTAATCATTAAAGGCCTATGACCTTCCCTCCTTCTTTTCTTCTCTCTAGTCTCAGTGGAAGCCTCCGTCAGAGCCGTCTCAGCTACTGACAGGGCATAGACTCTGGACTGTGGAGCTGTCGCCCGGGGCAGTAAATCTATTGCAGACCCATAGGGGAGCTGTGGTGGATGTTCTTCGGATTCTGTGGTGACAAACACCTTGGCCAAGTCTCTGTGCTGCACTATATCTCTGACTGAATGGATATCTAGCACAGGAACACTGGTCATAGCATGCAGGTAACAAGACCTGAGAGACAGGTGGCACTGGCACCTGTGAACATCTGGGACGGTGAAAGATGTCCTGGTGCTCATCTAGACTGAACATATACTTATAATCTTTTTCCAGATCTCTGTCAAACGTACCAAATGCTGCCCTTCTCCATTGTGTTAAAAGTGCATGTTTGTCACAGCAGCTTTTTCTGAGGTTACATCACAAAATACAAATGATTTGTTCTGATGCTATTTTGAAAAAAAAACACAGTAGGCTGAAAAAATGTTGTATCAATGAATCATCCTCTGAAGGTCTATTATCTAGCTACACTTTCTACAGGTATCTAAAACTCTAAATCCAGCCCATAATATGCTCAAATGGCATGATTATGCTGAACTTTTTTGTCATTGGACATTAACCTGAGTGTCGCAAAGCCTTCCTCTAATCCTCCAAGAGGTGATAATTGCCACTTATGAACTCCTTATTTTATTCAACATGCATACATAAAGGTAACATTGTATAAACTAATTAAGAAGTAATTCTCACAGAGAATTATTTCCATGCATCACGTCTCATTTAAACACACAAAAAACAGTGTAAGTACAAATATTATCGTACACCATACAGAAATAAAATGCCAATAATAATGCATTCATAACCTGAGAAGTTAAATAATAGACAGTTTACCTGAGATTTTTGGTGAGAAGAATTTTGCACTTTCAGACCTCATTATGCATGAGTAATAATAGTAATCTAATCAGTACTAGGCCACGTGTGGTGTTTATCGGAGGGTGCAAGCTAACCTTTAATCCAAAATGTAATATTAAAATAACCCCTGAAATTTGGGGGTACAATACCTGAAGTGGAGACTTCACAATCCTCATCCTCATAATCCATGGCAGCCACCATTAAAAGGGCCAGAGTACTTCGGGCCAGTAGCTCACCATTTCCAGCAGTTGCTGCATTAATAACATGAGCTGTCTGTGGTGCTGACCCCGACTGGTTCCCATCAGCACACACTCCACTTTCAGTGTGACACAAGCAAATATGTATGTGGGTGTGTGGTTTATATTCCATTTGCATTTGCGTTGCAGAACGTTGCCACTAATCGTGGCTGTCCTCTAACTGTAGACACTACTTGACCACAGAATAACGCCGCTGCAACAGGCTGGTCGGTTTGGTCGGCCTGCATTGCATGCAGTGCTGTGCTTCCTTGGAATTAAACTGAAAAGTAAAAAAAAAAAAAAAAAAAAAACTTTACCTGCACACAGTTACTACCCTCCTTCTTCCCATGTGCATATGGTTGAGGTCACCCTGCAATAAGCCTTGTGACAGTTACCTGGTGCATGTCTCAGATTATTGGTGTTGGAAGTTGAGGGCACCTGACCGAGAACTGTGTACATTTGACTGCCCTGGACCAGCTCCGGGCTCCCCGTTGCATCATGGGTCTTCCATGCTCCTGTCATGCCGAGACGGACTTCCGCGCTCATCGCTTTAAGGTGTGTTCTGTAAAATAATTTATTTATGGCTCACTACTAAAAAACAAAAAAAAATAACACACATTTTGGAAAAATCAGTTACAAGACGAACAAAGGAATTTTATTTCGGTTTGTGGACTTTATTTAAAATTTTTAGCTCTAAAATGAAAAGTTCTCGGTTATGTTGGACATGCGTAACAGTGAAATAAAAATCGCTCTGCTTTATTTCGGATACTTCTTATGAATTTTTCTGACATTTTCTGATCAATATTGAGCCCAAATGACTACAGAAATCAATAGAACGTCCTTTGAACAGTAAAAAAAACATATTTATCACATTTTTTCTTCTGCCTCCCTTGTATGAATGTATAACGTTTTTTTTCTTTTTGAGGAGGGGGGAGCCCAGCACGGTAATAGATGATAATAATCATGGGCTCCCCCGTTTCTCATCAGGCTTCCTGAGGGGGAGACACTGATGTATGCAGCTCCGTGATGGATCGGCGCGGAAGATGGTCCGAGGCAACAGAACGATGAAGCTGCTTTCGACCAGGCTGAAATGTTAGCAGAGCGCCGATGCCACCTGAGGTTCCTGTTGGTGGTAAAAATGGTTGTGGACATGGGTAAACCCCCCTTTCCCCATTCAGGGCCATCAAGGTCCCGGTTTGTCGCCGTTTAATGGCTCTCTTCATTAAGTGTGTGTGTGTGTGTGTGTGTGTGTGTGTGTGTGTGTGTGTGTGTGTGTGTGCGTGCATTTGTAAAAAGGTTTGTGTATTTTGTATTTACACGACGTTCGTAACATAAGGGGGCAAACACGACACACCTGATGTTCCAAAATGTTAACCAAAAAAAATAATAAGAAATATTGTTAGAGGGTTTTGGAGTAAGTGTTTAGGCGGTTTAAGCAGTGAAATATTTGTAATATTTTTATACATATATTATCACAGATCACGAGAAAGAGATTTAAAAGTGTTGTTGTGCTGTAAATAGTTGCAGACTACGGATTAAACGAGCCGAAATTCGTTCGAAGAGTTGAGAACGGCCGTGTTGGTGAGATGGAATCTGTTATGTTGATTTTCTAGCTGCTGAAAGGGATAATATTTCATTACAATAATAAGCTTCTTCACTCGGACCTGGTCTCTCTTCGCCTCTTTCATTGCAGGGTCACGTGTCAATTCTCGGGCTAATTTCATGTCCCCGCATCCCCGCCGCAAGGCGCATTCGCGCTGTTGTCAAAGTTTAACTTGATTTGGTCGGGAAAGAGAAAAAAAGTTGCTCCGTCTGCGAATGAAGAGGGGGGCGTGCGTGCGTGCGCGCGCGCGCGCGCGCGGCTGATATTGCATTATGCCGGCCGGTCTCCGGATAGTCATCAATCACTCTCAAGCGAGCTGTCACGGCGGGCAGATTTGTTCCTTGTACGCGCTCCTCCAGCTGGGGGGGGTCGGCGGCGCGGGGTGGGGGTGCGACGAGTACATCATCATTAATTTGACGGTGACCCCGGGGGCTGTTCTCCCGCGCCTGAGCCCCGGAAACGACGAACAGACAGACCCGCGGCCCCGCTCTCCCAACGCTCCAAGCGCGCGTAATTACGCAAAAGGAACGTCTTCTTCACGGGACAAAAAAGAGAAAGTTGTTCGATAGTTTAAAAGTACTTTTAGACGGCGAGGTGTAGTCATAAAAATGCATCGTAATTTTCAGTTACGTTTGCCGTTTGTCCGCGTGACGTCTCCAGGCTGGGACCAATTAATTACTCATTAGAAACGCTTTTACTGGCTCGTTAGTTAATCTCGTATGGACGCGAATGTAAATGGTGGCGTTAATTGGCCAAAAAAAGATTAGCCCGGCGGCGCGCAAAGAGCCCCTCCGCCCCGAGAAATGCATATTAAAGTTCCAGCCTGGACGTTCCGAGCGGGGCTCTTCTGACGTCAGCGTCACCCGCGTTTAAAACTGCCCGCATCTGAGCCGACGTGCTTGGTGCTATTACTTCATTTTTTAATTTTTTTTTCGTAATAAAGCAAAATGTGATCTTGTGGGGGGTTTTTTTTCTTTCTCAATCCAAACCAATTAAACCCCCCACCCACCCACGAAAGACAGAGCACTGCGCCCACTCGCTTCTATATCATGAGCGATTTTTTTTTCCTTCTTCTGAAGGCGGGCGGATAAAATTTTAAATATGCCTCCTCGCCGCTGCACCCTGTGAGCACCCAGGAGCCCGTGTTCTTAAAAATCAAGTGGGCGCCACAGTGGAGGTGCGGCCACGGAGAGCTGCAGTCACGCGCGGGTTTTTTTTTTTTTTCCTTTCCACGGATACCGTTACTTTACCATGTCGTACCCGCAGTTTGGGTACCCCTACTCGCCCGCGTCTCAGGTGAGTGCGCGTTACGGGTTCTTTTTTTGGAGGGGGGGGGGGGGGGGGAGTAAGGGGTCGGATTTCCGACCGGAGACCGGGCTCCTCGCGCAAGGTGCCGGTTCCAGGTGAGGATCGGGACACCTGCGGACGAACTTTTCTCCCGCCTGCCTGTATTTGGCAGCGATCCATCAAGCGGACGGCTTCTGGTGCCCGAATCGTGCGGGCGGGGAGGGCGGGTGGCGGCTCTGGGTCGTGAATCCACCTTAACCCGAAACACCTCGTTCCAGTTCCTCATGACCACCAACTCCCTGACGTCCTGCTGCGAGTCGAGCGGCAGGAGCGCGTCCGACTCCGCCGCCGCCGCCGCCGCCGCCACCGCGCAGACCCCGCTTTACTGCCCGGTGTACGAGAGCAGGCTGCTGGCCACCGCCCGCCACGACCTCACCTCGGCGGCGGCGCTCGGCGTGTACGGGGGCCCGTACGCCGGCGGACAGGGCTACGGGAACTACGTGACCTACGGCGCCGACGCGTCCGCCTTCTACTCGCTGGTGAGGAGCGACCGATCCACGGACGTGAACTTTCAACTTAACCTGACCATTATATTGCGTTATTATCGTGGTTACTCTTAATTATGCCGTAATTAACCTAAAATGCACGCAAACTTGTCCGTTTGGTGATTAGTGTTTACATGTTGTTGCCAGATCTTGAGTGAAATAACGTCTAATTCCAGGGCACGTTCGATACGAAGGACGGGACAGCATCTGCGCATGCGGGGATAACACAGGCGGCTGCCTACTATCCCTACGACCCTTCCCTGGGACAGTACCAATACGACAGGTGAGGAATGCCGTGCCTGTTCAATTCTCTGTTCTTCTCACTTTCATTACTGCTAAAACCGAGATTAAATGATCGTGGAACGATGTAAGCCCTTGAAAGCTTATACATTGCCAGACAAATATTCTCCAGGCTGAAATGTGGAGGAGTATACTCGCCACGCATCCTTTTACCTGAGGGCCTTTCGGTGCACTCAATCGAGCAATTAGGTGGCGCGCAGTATCCGCTCCAGTGAGGGAAATGACATAACCCTGAGCACACCCCTCGGGTGGATACCATCAGCTGGAAGCCCACCTACAGAAGAAAAGAAGAACAGAGCCGCACAGTTCAGATATAAATTGTGATTTGTCGTTTTTTTTTTTTGTGTGTGTGTGTCAGATATGGATCTATAGATGGAGGAACAAGACGGAAAAATGCCACAAGAGAGACAACCAGCACTCTCAAGGCCTGGCTACAGGAGCACCGCAAGAACCCGTACCCGACCAAAGGCGAGAAGATCATGCTGGCCATCATCACCAAGATGACCCTGACTCAGGTGTCCACTTGGTTCGCCAACGCCAGAAGGAGACTCAAGAAGGAGAACAAGATGACGTGGCCCCCCAGGAACAAGTGTTCTGACGAGAAGCGATACGAGGATGATGAGGACGGTTCTCAGGAGGATCAAATCAAAAGCGAGAATAATGACGACGGTCAGTTTTGGTTTATCTGAAGCTCGTTGTAACTGCTGGAATAAGCACTAAATAAGGCGTGTCTCAATTATTACTTTTTTAACATTTCATTACAATTGGTCGCATATAGAGATCATAGGTTTGGTATGACACTGGTATTGGTACAATGGTATTTTGCTACATCAGGAAGTACAATTTCAGCTGTCTGTTGTGAATGTCATGTGCTGTAATATATTTGTGTTAATCTGATGCCAAAGTTGTTCTGAAGATTGATTCTTCATGAACTCATAATTCATATTTGACTTGTAAGTAGTACGTTATATCACCCATATGTACGCCGACTCGGCACCGCTGCTGTAAGAATACATAAATGAACGTTTTACGCCAGAACCGGGCATAAGACCTCATATCGCCACAACAGGGTGTCGGGGAACAAGATTTAAACTTGTACAGTTTGCATTCAAGCCTAGCCACGTTCCAGAACATTCCGCTAGATTCTGAACATTTCACCGTCTCCAACAGATAACAGGAGTCGGGAGGACAAAGATCTCCAGCTGAGTGACCTGGACGACTTCGACACCCTGGAGTCGGAAAGCTCGGAGTGTGACCTGAAGCGGCAGTTTCACGCCAGCGCGCACCTGAGCGGCTGCCCGAGCGACCACCTTAAAGACGCGTCCCTCAAGCTGCCCGCCCCCGACGCGCTCGGCGCCATGCAGGACGTCGGCAAGGCCGGCGCGGACGCCTGTGTGCACGAGGAGGACGTTCTGCGGGTGGCCAAGGCGCACTTTCACCCAGACCAACCGATCCTGGACAGCAAGCCCCGCATCTGGTCTCTGGCACAGACCGCCACGTCGCTGAACCAGGCCGAGTACCCGTCCTGCATGCTCAGGTGCCCGGCCGCCACGGACCCTTCCCCCGCCAGACAGGACTCCCCCGTCACGTCGCTGAGGAACTGGGTGGACGGGGTCTTCCACGACCCCCTGTTCAGGCACAGCACTTTGAACCAGGCCCTGACCAACACCACCGTTTCATGGACCACGGCCAAGGGCTCCATACTGGAGACCAGCGTGATAAAAGGCCACACCCCTTCCTTACAGCACCAGGAGGCCATTAAGAACAGCGTGCACTTCCCCAAACCCGTCAACAAGATGTTCTGCCCTTGAACCAAAACGAGTCGGACATGCAGACGCGGGACCAGGAGCCTTTTCTTGAGTTTAGGAGTTTCCTCCATGCTCGTCCTTCTGTTGACCTGTTGACCTTTCTGTCCGCTTCGTCTCCATTTTGATTTGAGTTAAGCGCACGTCCATTTCGCGTAAGATGAAATGTACACGTAGTCAAAAGTTTACAAAGATTTTGTTCTGTTACCCCCCAATGACGTGCATGATGTGAACAGTTAAAAAAATAATTCTTATAATTTTTTTGTCTTTAAATATGTCTCGAGGGATTCACTGTTTCAAAAGCACCCTCTCACATGTACACACACACACACACACACACACACACAGTCTTCTTGAACCTGAAGGGGAATGTTTCAGTTAATTCACTAAGAAAATGAATAAAGGGTCGCTTTCTGAGAGCCTCGTGTCTTCTGAGTTGCTGCGTGGGTCCCGCGCTGGGATCTGCTGTCCACGGTGCTGATCCCCCGACCTCCGCCCCACGGTAAAACGGCCTTCCCGCAAAGCTGGAGGTTTCATCAGCAGCCACGATTTACATCGACGTCGTATATGGTTAATCGGCGCCCTGACAACGACTCTTTCACGCAAAACGTCGAGCATCGACGTGTAGATTCCGCGCTTCTGCCCCGGGACGTTTCAGCGTCTGGTTTTGCTGTCGTTTCATTCCAGGAGCAGAATAAAACTTTCCTTCGTCCTGATTCTAAAGTTTCTGCGCTCATTCATCTCCAGCTTGGTCTGTGAAAGCGTTAAATGAACTCAGACCATTTTTACATAAAACGATCAAATTTTTCCCCCCACCACCACCACCTTTATTTTTTAAGGCTTAAACCGAACCAAACATCCTCCACATAAGGCGTCAAGTGTCAGTCTGTCAGTTCCAGTAATATTATCGAAGCATCAAATCCGAGTCTCTGTGTCTGTGGATTCTCACCCCTTTTTTCAGGAGGTCGGCTAATAGGTCCAACAGCCGAGATCGTTTGAAATGAAAAATTTTCAATTTGACACTAACCCCACAATTTTCTTGGGGCTCCCGGCCAGTCAAGCCCCCGCAATTTAAGGGCTTTGCCAGGGAGGCACGTCTTCAAAGTGAAAAGGGCAAAGGGAGGAGCGCATTAGTTGCTCCGGATAAAAAGGGCAAAACACGGGAGTCAAGGGTGCGACTTGACAGTAATGGCAGGCGGGTGGGGCGGGGGGTCTCGGGGGAGCCGCGTCCGATCAAAGGCGCTACAACGATGAATTTTAATGTGAAAGCCCGACGATTAAGATCTTCAAGGCGTACCCCCTTTTTTTTTCTTGCAAGAAAATAAAACCATCTTTTGTCGATCCAGAGGAGGAAAGAAAAGAAAGAATCTTTGTACATCTACCTGTTAGACCTGTCTGTTGTTTAACGGGGCGGGGGGATTAAACCGGAATCCAATAGCTGACAGGCCAGCCGTTAAAATGCTCCTAATGATTTATTAAACTCATCGGAAGTCCGCGGATCTCCTCAATATTTCAAAACGTTTATGAAAAAAAAAAAAAAAAAAAAAAAAAAAAACAGAGAGAAGGAGAGAAGAGGGGGAGGGGGCCCACGGAGAGAGGGATGGGCTCTTTCGAACTCATTCGGCCGTGGCAAATTCAAACCCGCGGAGGAGAGGATACTAAATTAACGGCGCTTTTTACATGGGAGCCCCGATCGGAGCGCAATCAGCGGCGCGTTACTTTTCATTAAGCGGCCCTGACAGCGGCATATTCCGCCGCCGCCACGGGAACGAGCCGCGCTCGGACCGGGAGTCATGAGACAATTCCTTAAAGCTCCATTAACAACTCTTAGCCGCAGGAAATTGGCTCCCCCGAAAACATCTCGGAATCTAAAAGCTTTATCGACCTGGCAACCCGCCGCGCCGCCGTTATTTTTATTTTATTTTTTTTTATTTACCGGAGGAACAGAAGTGGCCCGCCTGGCTGAACCGATTCTGCTGCAACATGCTGATGGGGAGGAAAAGACAGTTTAAAGGATTAGTTTGAAGTAAAAAAAAAAATTGCTGCGTTTTTTTTGTCGTTGTTTTTTTTTTTTTTAATCGAAACAGAGCTCAGGGGCTCATTCAATCGAACAATTTAGCTGTAAAATGTCATTAGAGATCAATTGCAATTTGCCACGAAATGGCTCGATTGGACAGAGCCTTAGGTTGAGTTACAGCGCCTGTCAATTGCCTTTTATTCCGACACCTCCCACAATTAACAGTGAAATTGTACACACGTCACATGGAGAGACATATTTGGCTAAAAATATGTATATAAAAAAACATGATATGTTGTGGAATATAACATCATTAGTGTTTAGTTTAGTTTAAATGAGTAAATAAATACAATTAACTCACCTATCACATGTATTACACAAAAAAATGTCTGACAATTGGAATTGTTTGACAGTGATGAGGTCACACCAAAAATAACTAAAAAAAATTTTTCACAGACAGTATACAAATTATGGACAAGTGCAACAAATAATAATATGCATGGTTTATGGGAGATTTGAGATTAGACTAAAGTAATAGTGTTGGTGGGGAACAGTGTAGAGAAACAAGTGCGACAATATTCATATAGCAAGCTGTTAATGAGCATGCACTTATGTCAGCTTTATGTATGCTGCTGTCATAATTATAATTCCTTGAAAGTACCAGGCCTCCATTGCTGCCATGGGACCCGGGCACCTTACAGACATCAAGTTGACAAGCCTTTGGAAAGTGTTTTCTGCAAGCGTGGGACAAGTCCAGGGCTGACTCGGGCCTCACTCTGGGACATGCAGCAGGGCAGTGATCCAAAGTTCACAAGTAAATCCACCAATGAATGGCTGAAAAAGAAAGGGAAGAAGGTGGCGGAATGGCCAAATTCAGAGTTGCTAAACATGCAGAGATGTAGATGCTAAACATGTGGTCTCAAATATCGATGAACTGAAGCAACTTTCTGCCAAGACACAAGAGTGAATGGTGAATTTATGCAGAACACCTGACTGTGGAAGTGATGGTTGAGTACGAGGAAGAGGCAAGAAGAACATGACATACAAACAAACAAAAAACACAGTATGACACGATCAGGTATTCAGTGGAGACCACTGCCAGGAATCGGAAAAACCCTCTTGTGAGCCTCTCCTGATGTGAGGCTCTGGTGAAGATCACATGGAGCACGTGGCCCACAGCACAACAAGCAGGCTCACTGTGTCAGCTATTACAGGCATCAAAACCTCCTCCGTTGGCCCTATACTGATCACTGATGACACCATTATCAAATATCTGATGTGATAAATTAAAACCTTCGTCTCTTAATTATGTATGCACTTAATCTTCCAAAATCCATAAAACTATTTTGTGCAAACTACTCTCTGACCTCATAATAAACTATGCACAGTTGGTAGCTTTGGATGGATTTCAATTTTAGTGTGTATGAAGCGCCTTATCCCTCTTCCACTGAATTTTTAAACATCACAGATCCACTTGGCCAAGTGCGCTTTTTGTTCTGCGCAATATGTGTGACAACATAGTGACCCCTGTCAATCAGTCACCCTGCAATATAAAAATGCCAACGCACAGAGGCATTAGACTGGCATTAACGTTTCTACATCACACAATGTCACTATAACAGCTTGTGGACACCAAATGTAGCTGGAAAAAGAGCAATTTGAAATGCTGCTAAATAAACAGCTTAATTGAAATAGAGCATATTTTCCGTGTTCCACAGCACTGAGATTCTGTTCCTTCTTGGGCAAAATGTAATTCCATAAAGCCTCAGGAATCAGGACCATAGATAGTTCCCTTTGATGGTAACAATAATGGACTTCAGACTCATCCAAATCCAAATATGAAGAAGAGGATATATGCCATATACAGTTCTATATATATTCAAAATACAGTGTTTATTTATTATTAAATCATCATAAAGGATGATACACTTTGGACCATGATTCTAGACCAAATTCTGCACTGTCCAGTGCCCCCAAACATGGACATATCTTTTCAATACACATTTTGGGTTTTTTTAGTGGAGTCTTTCTTTGTGTGCAGAAAGGGTCCAAATGTAGGGGTGTCAACTCCAGGGCCTGTCAAAGCCAATTGAGACATACTGTATGTGGTTTCCAGAAATGTAAGAAATACATCTAATTGTTGTTGCTGCTTATTTTATTAATTTATACTGTTCTACTGTGGGATTGCGAAATTTAGTGAATTGGATGTGCATAAGCTGGACAAATGTCAAAGCAGTCCAAAATGATAGAAGAACAAGCAAGCCTTGTTTACCTTCCCCCACATACTGAACAGACCACACCCACTCTCTCAATGCCACTCCCTATATCTGCACATCCCTTTCAGCACTAGTCACCTGTGTTGCTGGTGCCATACCCGTCTGTCGCTTCATTTGGTTAATGTTCTTCTTTTTAGGACTTTTTTGGTCCTCTGTTACTCTAGTCCTTAAAAAAAGAGTCTAACCACTAATGCACAGCCAATGTCCAGGATCTATCATGAGCTGTGAAGTTGCCAGACCCATTTGATGGTTCGCCTAATGTATGTGCAATAATTCTGCTGCAGTTCTCACTGTATGCTCACCTGGTTTTGGAAGGTAAGAGGGTGTCATCTGGGATTTCTCGACTGACCTGGAAATACCTGCTACAGATGAAAAGGAGACTGGAGAACTGCTTCCTACCAAGAAAGAACTTTGAGAATGTAGTGACCCTGGGTTTTACTGACCTTAATTACAAATTCACCATAAATTTCATCACAGCAGATCAAGCACAGTTCTCCTGGAGAGAAATCTAATGTCCCTGACACCTGAGCCACATGGTGGATTCTGGGAGTTGAAGTGATGGTTCACCACACTCCAGTCCTAAAGGTGGTAGTCCCTCAACTGCAGCTTGTACTTGAGATTGATGCCATCCTGTCATAACATCAAGATGAGCCTGCTGTTTTGTATCCTTCTACTTTTTTTTCCAGAAAGCTCTCCTCCGCAGAACAAAGTTCTGGAAAGTTTGGAAACAACAAGCTGCTGGTGGTCAAGCTGCCACTGGTGGATTGGCATCATTGGCATGAGAGATTGAAGGATCTGTTTGTTGTCTACACAGACCATTGCAACCCTAAATCAAAATCTGATTCAACAAAATAACAGTTTATGAAATTGGACGTCATTGTGAAACTGTCATGATCCGGTCCGGCAGTGGCTATTTTGGGTCCAGATTTCAGACCGGAGTTTCATGTCTGTTCGCCATCAGGTTATTGTTACTTGATGTTTCCACTGTCGATGTATTAAACCACTGTTTTGTGACGTCGTGCCATGTCCAGCCATCGTTCCAGATCCACTGAATCTCCATGTCAAACCAGCGTGACAGAAGGACCTGACCTTGAACAGACATGAACTGGGCAGCTTTATACAATCAGACACAGGTGAAAACAATCAGAAAACATAATAGCACAGGATGAACTCCCGGACCACGAGTAGCCCCTTCCGGACCGGATCATGACAGAAACACAGCATAGCAAATGGTGCGCGCACACAAATGTGTCCTCTGCTTTTAATACATCACCCTTGGTGAGCAGTGGGCAGCCATGACAGGCGCCCGGGGAGCAGTGGGTGGGGACAGTGCCTCACTCAGTGGCACCTCAGTGGCACCTTGGCTGTTTGGGATTCGAACCAGAAACCTTCTGATTACAGGTCCATTTCCTTACCCGCTAGGCCACCACTACTAATGCACATGAACAATTAATAAGCTACATTTTTAAACACAGAAAAGGTGTGTACTGAAACGATTTATTGTGGTCTCATTTTTAAACCTGTGCTTAGCAAGCGGGGCGAAGTTGGACAAACTTGGACCAGATGCTTTCTGTAGCCATCAACAAGCTTCATGTAATGATGGTTCTACTTGCCGCCCAGCATGAGCTGGGCACAATTGGCGGTCCTTAGTGCAGGCCACGCCCCCTCATGGTTCACCACAGCTGTTTTCCTTCCTTTTAAGAAGATGTCTGCACCAATGTTACAGCCTTGTAGGTTTGTCACAGTGCGTGCGTTCGTGTTCAACTACCGAGTCTGTGTGCTGGCCAGCGGTTCGGTTCCTATTTAAGAGTCTTGGTCCGGGTCAGGGTCTTGTGTTTCTTGTGTTTTCAGATGTGGTCATGTGAGGAGTGTCCCCCACGTGTGAGAACCTCCCCCTTCCCGTCTCCACTTCCCAAAGCAGATTCCTTTATGTTTGTTTGTCCTACACTATAATAAATGGATTGTTACATCTCCCCTGCACCTGGGTCCTCACATTTTCTTTGTGTCCTGACGCTTCTCTCTTATTACCAGAACCAAGCCCAGTTAAATTAGTTGGTTTCTATCCATAAATGGTGGTAGTAGCCTAGTGGGTAACACACTCGCCTATGAACGAGAAGACCCGGGTTCAAATCCCACTTACTACTATTGTGTCCCTGAGCAAGACACTTAACCCTAAATTGCTCCAGGGAGACTGTCCCTGTAATACTGATTGTAAGTCGCTCTGGATAAGGGCGTCTGATAAATGCTGTAAATGTAAATGTTTTTACATACAATGATCAATTAGTAACAAACCACAGCGGATGTAAATTAATTGGACAAAGCGGCAATGGTTCATATTAACACAAGCACAGTCATTCATTTGAAAACATGTACAGTGTCAGGTACATTTGCTGTTTCTTACCATGTATAATTTACTTTTCCTTCCAAAGAAAAAATCTACAGTCATATTGATCATGCAGTTAAAGGCCTTTTGATCTGTTTCTTTTAAACAGCTAAGATTAGAACCATGGGTCATAATACAGATTCGTAATCTGTATTATGAATCATAACTCTGGCTTCAAACACCCTCTTTCTATTCCCCATTTGTATGAGCTGCTGATCTTTCACTGCCCAAGTGGTTACAGAAGACAAAGGTCATCTGCAACTGACTTGTTCCTTACAAGAAAACACAGTATTGACCAAACACAAAAAGATAAAACCACAAAAGCAAAATCCATGAACACCACAGAATGGCCTGTGACCTTTCACAGGTACTTTAATGTTTAATACAGTGACATTTGTATTTATGAGAAAAACATACTGTTTTACGAAGTGGGCCTGCTGTTTTGTTGTAAGATGTTATGAGTTTTAGGATAGCCTTAACATCTTATATTACACATTTTATTACGCACATTTTCAAATTAATTAAATATCGCATTATACGGTTGTGGTGTATTTATTGCTTAATTTCCAGTGTACAGTGAAACAACATTATACAGAATGTTCAAATGGAAATTTTACTGAAGCCCAGATTCTCATCCCAGAGGGCAGCGAGCACCAGACAGGCCAGGCATGAAGACCCCAGACTTCTTTACTCCATGCCATGTTAGCGTGGTGCCTTGCTTACACTCACTACGCTGTCAGCCCTGAGTGCTCACAAATGATGTGCAGACCTGTGAAAGACAGACAGACCAAGGGAGTGTCTGGAGGACATGCGCCAGCAAACAGAGTGCTCCGTTGTGCATTTACCCTCCCTGTGCCCTCCTTCCCTAATGCTGGTCTGGTGCCTCGTCTCTTTCTAACACCAAAGCCCACAGGTGAGGTGGCTCCTCTTTTGCTGCCCAAAATTCTGTTGAGTCATCGAAGCGAGAGGGAGCTTCTTCTTCACAGCCCTCGCTGTTCGTTCGGTCTTGATGAGCCAGAATCAACAGGGCTTTGGTGCAGCTCACCCTTTGTTTAAAAGCACAATATGGTAGGAAATTTTGTGTTGATCTGGTCATGGGAGTTCCCCTCCCCTCTTTTCCCCCCTTTCCCTATGCATGAGCTTGGTGTTCTGGGCTTGGCTGACTGCCCTGCTCTCATTAAAATATGCACCCCCCCATCTCACCCCCACATCTTCCCCGTCACTGGCCTGCCTGTATTAAGTGAGTGGCACTTATTTGTTCCATGGCTATCAGAGTGGATTAACATTCACAAAGACCTGTCACACCCAATCCACTGGGGCAGTGGAGGAGTGTAGCGCACTAGGGGAAGGTGAATGGGAGAGTCAGAAGTGATCTCACTGTTAAGCGCGCACACACACACATACACACACACACACACAAACCGAGTAGCACGCAATCAGTGGCCTCAATGGAAAGGTCACATTTGCAATGCAGGTGTGTGCGAGTGTAGCAGTAGTAGGTGATGGGCTTGTGGGGGCAGTGCACAGGTAATTGGTAGTGAGCACTCACTACTCCCTTTAATCCATTCCGAAAGATAACATGATAGATGGGAAATGTTTCTGTTGGGCAATTAATTTGTGCCTTTTTCATTTCCATTTCCTCTTAGCACAGGATTTATGTGCAAGGAGTGAGGAAAGCTCTTCTGAGTCCTCATGAAGCCCTCCTCATAAGAGTATTCAATCAAGCCAGTTAGCCACTAAGTTCCTCCGTGTTTTCATGGAATTTAAGGACTAAACAGCATGACAGAAGTCCCCCCATTAGTCAGCTTGAGCTGAGATGGAGGTCCTTTGATCATCAGGGCCTGGGAAGGGACGCGAGTACAACTGCATACAGAGGGATGATGCACAGGAGTACTAAAAAAAGAAAAATGGAACGCTTTAATTAAACGAGGCCAGCTGCAAGTGTGGGCTGAGCAGAAACATTTTAACAGCTATGCATTATTTACGCCCATCAAGTGATCTGCTGTCTGCATGGCATCTCATTTGGGAAGGTAGAAGCGTATGGCACAGAACGTAGTCACAAAAAGCTGTAATTGGCCAAAGACATAAAAAAAATATGGTAACTCAACAACTTTTTTTTTTTTCATTACATTTTTTATTACAAATACCATCTGAACAGTACATTATAGCATGTTAGACATATTCTGAATCACATGGACAACATGCCTACCCACCACCCAGATTCACTAATAAAACATTCTAACCTATATCTGAAATGGATTGTTTGCTTGTCGGTTTGCTTGTGTATTTGTGAATCATAAGAAATGTTAGCGGCAATGCCTCCTCTCTTAATGATTTTGTGATGTTGGGGTGATTACAAAGCTGAGGTGATTCACAGCACACTGGTACACACGAGCCACTCATCCAGAATCCCATTTCACCCACTGTGTCTATATGCATCGCACAGTATTGTTTCATGGAGAAAAACAGTACATAAAGATCTGCCATTCGCTCTCAAACTGAAAACCTTTAAAGAGATGTGCAACTGTGGAAGGATGCTTCTGTTACTCCCTTTGTTCCTTGTTGTTCCCACTGTTAAATAATAGAGGAGGGGTGTATTTTATGCAGCAATTCGTTCATGCCCAGTTTCATTTTAAAATGGAGCTCTAGAGAGATCCTGAACCAAACAAGACTCATAAAAGCATTTTCATACTGAATTTATTAAAATTCATTAAAATAAATACATGCTCAGTAAATAATATGCATAGGCGATCCTGAAGTATACCAAAGAAGACCAGCTCCTAGTTTTAAGGTATGTGATAAGAAGGCAGCTATTCCTGTCTGTCAGCAATACAGCAGCATAGTTTTGCACTATGTCTGGACCTTCTGCTCCATTTGCTTCAACCTATGAAAAGCAAAGCAAATTTGAGTCCAGCATGACTGTCCAAATCTACTCTGTACATATGCATGGCAATTTCTGTTTAGAGGGCAAGTAAATACAGCAATGTGCTCAAACAGTGCTGGGCATATTATCTGTAGTGCACAAACACACCAGACAAAAGGGGAAAATAACATTGGTTTAGACCGCTGTAATCCGTAACATGCTACTACATTACATTTTCTTGTAACTATGTGGGTGTAGACTTGCCACAAAATAAGGCCACAGCCTTAGTATTTGGAATAGTCTTTGACTCCCTTCAGCTGCTCCCGTAAGGGGTCGCCACAATGGATCAACTGATCTGGTTTTCCGTACAAGTGATTAGGCTAAAGTTTTAAGCCATATGCCCTTCCTGACGCAACCCTCCATATTTACCTGAGCGACACCAATAAACGCATGGTCACGTGCATCCCCAGTGGCTGGGTTAGGCTTTATATTTGTTTTTCTACCAGGATCACTGCAGTGTCTTAATCTATAGCATTCTCTATAAAATCCTTTCATTTAGAAAGGTAGAATAAAATGCACTGTAAATCAACTGTAAATATTCTCCTTGAAAAAAACTTTTGTAATATAAAAAACTATGTATTTTATAGGTCTGATATGCCCATTCATTATAATGTAATTTCAGAGTGTCATAATGGTTGACTGGATGAAGTGCTGCATGCTCTCCCCGTGCTTTCACAAAGGCAGCCACACTGAATTGCTATCTGTAAGCCGGCCACGACTGTGAGTGAATGGAATTGATGGTGCTTTATACTGATTGATGTTACATGTCAATTAAATGATCTAGGAGATGATTCATAGAAAAGTATGAATAATAAATCTACATTATCATTATTGCTGTTCATTTTGTTGTTGTTATTAAAATGTGCATGTTATGCCCCAAATAAAACATGTCATCTTTTATCCAAATCCATCTTCCTTCATTAAGTCCACACCAGACTGTGCGATGCATGACATCCACCTCAATTAATGACACAGCAGTTCACTTCCAGAGTTGAAGTTGTCCGTCTGCTCTGCATCACGGTGATTACAGTGTCTCATCATCTCCTCAAACTGATTTATTTAGACTGTACATGTTTGTATTAATCAAAAAGAAAAATGGCAATGGCATTCTGCTGCTGCAGAAGATGTAGAGAATCAGCACCAAAGCTCGGCACAGCTCCTGCCACTCACTGAAACACAATTAACTGAGGGAGGGGTTTTTTTTCCATGCCACCTTTCGTACCTTGTCTTTCTGAACTCAGTGGTCTGAATTGGTGCAATTGTGTTTGTGGGGTATTAGAAATGAGACTTCCTGGCTATACTCCCTCCAGGTAGGCCGACCAAATGCAGCTTGCCTGACTGACAAGGTGAGGTCTCACACACTCACACACACACACAAACACAAAATATGCACTCACTGGCCCACTGAATGAGTGCAAAGGCCACTCACTCTGGGATAAGCAGTGGTTAACTTTATGCTAACCGAACAAATACGCCTCCAGCACACTAACACCCAGCTAAAAAGAGCCTGTGCTTTTTTGTCTAAATGAATTGTCTAGCTGAATGAGGGACTGACACTCCTGTTGTGTTTGTTCACTCCAGTGCCTGTTGGGACAAATAAATTCCATAGATCCTCACTAATATGAGACATACACTGTTTCAGACATTTACTAAAGTAGTAATTGGCGTAAAAATATATGCACATGCTCATTTTGCTGTATCTGCTGAATATGCTTTTTAACAATATAATTTGACAGTTACTTATTCAGAATGCATTTTTATGGGGCTCTCACTGACCAAATCAAGTAAATAATTCTGTAAATATGTTTTACATACAAATAAATATGCATATTTATGAAGACTTTTTTTGCATATTGAAGATAGTGATGCACCAAGACAGTGCATTTATTATGTTGTTAAGCATGTATCTATATTACTTTCCTGAATCGTATCAGCAGTCAAAGGGAAGAGAGATTAGCATATTAATATAGTAAGTCTAAAATGAATAATGATCCAAAGAATCCACGCTTAGCATTAGCACCCAGTGATGTGGCAAAATGTCTCCTCTCTTGGTCTTTAATAAATCAACAGTGACCCCTTTCTTTTTCAAGCAGTACTGCAGCAGCCCAAGCTCAGGGGTGAATATCCAATCCTAAAGGCCTCTGTGATCATGTCCAGCTTCCTGCATGAACACACCAAGGGTAGGCTCATCTAACCATCCCAAACTGATAAAAGATCATCACAGAACGATTTTATAACAAAAGATTGTAATCCTACAGAGAAATGTTCTTGATGTAGGCCATTGTAAACACTTGAAGCCTAGAGACAATGTTATTAGCTAAAAAAGAAAGAAATAGGGTTCACTGTGGCTATCTGCCATCTGGCCACCCTTACAGATATTTTAGTTCAAAGATGAGAGTGAGTTCAGTCTGAGTGATAAAATTACCCACTCTGTGAGTTAATGAAGACGGCCCTGGGTTACCGCTGCCTGCACTGGAAGATAACTCATTAATGGCTTTGTGACAATAAAGGTGCAGCTACTGCTGGTATTGCTACGCCAATAATCCAGACTCTTCTGTGTGTCTGTGTGTGAGTGTGTGTGTGCGTGTGTACGGATGCATGTAAGTCTGCGGAGGAGGAAGTGTGGTTTGCTTCACTTTGAGGCTTCTGACAGCATGTCATGGACTCAAGTTGCAAGGCACCTGATGTGCTTCAATATGTTTTTATTTATTGTGTCAAGAGTGATGTTTTTCTTCCTCTTTTTGCAGCAGAATCACGTTTAACGGCAGGGGAAGTGCTTTTTGGTAATGTCTCTGTTTTTTACACTTCTGTCAAAAAGTGACAGGCATTGTAAAAATTTTAACTGACACAACATTCACAACAGGAGAAAAAATAAAAGCATTTCATTGTTTTATTGTTCATTTATTCATTATTATTATTATTATTATTTTCTTATTATTATTATGATTACTAGTAATAGTAGTATTAGTGATGATAATAGTAATAATAATTGCACAATAAGTAGCAAGATATTTTGGGGAAATATACATTACAAAAAATACGCTTTCATTGGATTCGTGAATATGAAAGCCATATTCTTTGTGCTTCAGGATTTTGCCACTCTGAAGACACATAATAGCATTGGTAAAAATTGTCCTTCTGTTTCATGTAAGCCGCAAGGGCCAAAACAATCTCTCAGACCCAGAACAATCATGCCTGATGTACATTATGCCACCCGTATAAAAAAAAAAAATCTGCTGGCTGGAAAGACCCACTTTGGCACGGCCACGCCCTGGAGACCAGTGATTAGAGATCCCACCTGATACAGCGTGATGCCAAGCGGAAGATATCGAGATCGTGAATGCATGGATTTTCTGATTTTGTGAAGGCTGGCGACAGCCAAGGGGGCACATGTGGCATCAGGGGTGGATTTGTAGTTCCACATGACCGTCCTATTCACTGACTCTTAGCTGCGACTCAGCAAGCGCCGCACATTCAGATGCCTCTTTTCATAACCCCTGTCACAATGTGCAAAAATTCATTCATCCCACCTATGCCATTTCCCAGCCTAATTCCAGCTTTTCACACAAATGTAGTTTTTTGTCAGTGAGCACAATGTGCAGATTTGAAAAATTCCATCAGTGAGCCCAGTTTGTCAAGTCAAAGCTCCTCACAGTGCCCCCGTCCCCCTCTTCTGCACTCCCAACAGCTAAGCTGTTTATGTCCCCATTCTGCAGTTACACGGGCGAGCTAGTGTAAACACAGCAGTATATTTTTAATTGTAATTCAGTTGTGTGGGTTCTCCTCCCAGATACCCTGTCCCTAATAATAAAATCAGCTTAAACTCTACTCAGTGACCATGTGAGAGCACGATAACAGCCCAGTGTGTGCAGTCTTTGGCGTTAGGAGTCTTCACTGCCCCCTGGTCCTCGCTGAGATATTGTCCATGTTTTCCAGTTGTGTTCTTGTTTTTTGGCAGGAGAGGCTTGTTTGTTCTGTGCCATGTGAACAAGTCGCGCAACATGCTCCCTGCCACCGGTGACAACGGAAATCTTCTCCTGTGGAAAATGATAACCTCAAGCCATGAGAATGAGGGTCATTTGTGGACCGGACGGTCCTTTTAGCAGCAATTGCAACCCAGAAACAAATGAAGAATCTGACCAGAGTAAAAAGTTTTCATTACATTATTTTTACTCTTCAATCTTTAAAAGAAAATGACCTAAACTAAATTGCTGTTGTAAAAAAAATGTTTAATAATATTCTAAAAATAACTAAATCACTTACTTTTATATATAATGAACAATATAATATGCACAGTGGAATTAAGCATCAAGCCTTTGTAATAACAATAACGTCATAATAACGTCATAATACCTCACACTAAATGGGGACATTGGACAATTCCCCAGAATAAAATGCAGAGCCACTAGACCATATTTTGGTGTCAGGTCCAACCACTGTTGCCCATATGACAATCTGCAATGTCCTCATTAATATAAAAATGAGATACTATCCCCTCCACCATAAAAAAGGAAAAAGGCTCCTAAGAACCATGATGCATATTTTATGTGCCATGTGCTTTTGTAGAATGATCAACTGGAATTTAATTAGTTTGGACATAGCAGTTTTAAAATTTAAACACCTGCTAAAGAAAGAGATTGGAGCTTTCTATCCCCCCGCCCTTTTCTAAATGAGCCCTGTAATACCAGGGATATTAACCTTTCTGGAATCAAGAGCTGTTAAGGCAGACAAGAGAGGTTCTGTCACCTCTGACATTCTTCAGGTTGGGCTGGTGAAAGGATGAGGGGGAGATGGCAGCAGGGCTGAGAAAGGAAAGGGGCCGGGAGGTTCAGTGACTGTTATGAATATTATAATGGCCTGGGTATCTTCTGTGGGTGCTTTTTTTTTTTTTTTTTAGGATTTACTGACATGACACGAGCGTAAAGACACACCATTCCCGCTCCATCACAAGCTTGTGGGGGTGGGTGGGTATGCTGTCGAGGCTGGCAGGTCCCTGGCACTGTCAAACAAGCCATTAACCCTTCGTCGACATGGCATTAAATTAGTCCTCTCCTTCCTTATTCAGTCAGGCTGCCTGGATTCAATCAGAGGCCCTAATTGGCACGGTGATATGCAAGTTGAAAGAATGGAGCTGCCATGAGGAACAGTTGCTGAGGCCACAATAATGAGGTTAAGGGTTATTCTTTTTTGTGGCTGAGGTACCAAACCCCTGAATGGGTTAAGACAGACTTGTTGACATCTCACCGGTGACAGGTAGGAATGAATTGCTCATCAAAGTGTCAGTGAAGATTTAAAGAGCTCTGCATAACAGAAACCAAATAATACGAAACGAACAATAAAAGCTGCAGCGAATTGTGTTCTCCTAGTTCTGTAGAAAAATTAACTATCCAGGTAATTAGTGGACATGTTCATATGTGCAGAAAACACCACAGAGACTTGATTGAGAAAATGAACATTCGACTGATGTACAGAATAACTCTTCTCTGACACAACGTAAGTGCAAGCTTTTATCACAGTGGCTCATGAAATTCCCCTAATTAAGCACACCCTCAACTCGTGTCGAATGGCAGCGGTCAGCATTAATATTCTTCATTGACCACTCCATTGCAGCAGCATCTTCATGTTTCAGCAGAAGAGGAAATTTCACCTTCTCAAATGTGTGACATCTTGACATTTGCAGAGTGCAAAATCTCCTTGCAACCGGAGGGCAAAGGTTGCATGACCAGCGCTTGCCAGACTTTCATGTTCTCAACAAAGATTTGCTCAGTCTGTCCTGTCAAGTAAATACCAACAGCATTGTAGATTTTGTGTGTGTATTTGTATCGACGGCACACAGCATGATAATAAATGTTGTCAAAGTACACAATTATTAAATAATAGAATCAAACAAGAATAAAGATTGACAAAGTGTGTATATTTGTGTATAAATTCAACATTCATCATTTTGCTACAATAAAATGTGAACCATCTGTATTTTTTTTCTTTGTGCACACAGATGTTCAGTCTGGCAACATCAGAAAAAGTAATGTTGTAAAGACTT
The DNA here is from genome assembly GCF_900700375.1 of Denticeps clupeoides. Taxonomy (NCBI): domain Eukaryota; kingdom Metazoa; phylum Chordata; class Actinopteri; order Clupeiformes; family Denticipitidae; genus Denticeps; species Denticeps clupeoides. Next base: position 24,295,405 of record NC_041711.1, read on the forward strand.
ACAAACATGGTTTTATTCTTGCAATAGCTTAAGTAGCTGTAAATAAACATTGACTTCACTCAGCAACATTGTATGGGTTGGAATATAAATGTTCTACTAGTTTTACAAAAAGCTAATTACTCATTAATGATGATGATGAGATTTATAAATTATGAGTCTTTTACCTAATTTATAATGCTTTGTTGTATATTAAATAGTATATTTTGTTTTTCTGATGGTTGCGAAAATAGATTTTTTTGAGGGTAGGTGGATCCTAAATGGTCAGTGATAATTTAAAATAACATTTGTGACATTGTCCAACATTAAGTATATATAGGTTGTCTGAGAAGTTATTGGTTCTTTTCTGATTTTGTGATAAATGTCAAAGGACACGTTTAATGTAGAACCAAAGCCTTTATACAAATTTGACACAACCCCACAGAACATGTTTTAAAATCTGCTATACTTATCCACATACACTATCTGCTGCGTAGGTGCAGGAAGCTGGCATGGCTGTCCAGATGTGATTTTAAGTGAAATAAATTTTCAATGGTTTGACTGGACGTCTGCAGGGATCTTTCAACCAAACGCATAGCATAGATTCAGTTCTTCTGTGTTGTCACCGACTTTGCTAAGTGTGTCTATGTGTGTGTTTTGTGTGTGTCTGTGTGTCTATGTGTGTGCGCGCACACACACATTCCTCATTCCAAATTCCATATTTTATCAAGTGGATGCATGGACTGGACATAAAAATGCCTTCTTTCAGAGCCCAGACCCGTAACAGATTACACTGCCAGAACAGATAACGCGCCCTGTCCATCAGGTCATCTGTGACAACCCTCTGTCACACAAACTGGACGATAAGAACATCTAAATTGGAGCAATAAAGAGATTTGTCCTGAACATTTAGCAAAAGTGCAAATATTTGCAGCCAAACTAAGTGAAAGTTGAAAGGCTGCAGCGTTTCATAACAGTGAAAACACTCCTGAGTCTTTTTATTTCACCAGATAAGCCTGACAATCCCCTCCTTATCTTACACGAGGAAACACACACACACACAGAGAGAGACACACAAACGCACACTGAATGGACGGACGCACACATTGGTTCCGGTAGCATTTACAGTGGTGTAATGTCTGGATGAGTGACACCGAAGCTAACCTCCCAGGTTACACTAACAGACATCAAGGCCCCAATCAAGGCTGCCAAAGCCTCCCACTGTTTTGATGGGAGCTTTCCGCTCGGCCCGTCACTGGATGACAAGTACCTTAAAAACCGCTGTCAGTTCTACATGAGGCTGGGTGACCTCCAGGGCCTCATCCAGGAAGCTGAAAATTAATGTAAATGCGGCGAGAGGTAAGCCATTCTCCTGTGAAGCAGCGTCAGGATGAAATATTCAGGTTTGAAAGTTAATATCGGGGAACTAGTGAAGGTACACTGAACAGATTCCTTGCTTGTGATGGAGAAGCAAGGAAATTCGGAATACATTTCAGTCTTCTCCGATTTTAAAGCTGCATATTTTCTAAACCGTTGAATTATTCAAATAGCAATCATTTAAAAAAATAATGTAGTCCTTCTCTTTCATGCGGCAAGTGTATCCAAGAGGAGAAAACTCGGAGACATTATATTATTTACAGCAGACATGTGAGAGGACCCTGCTTAAAAAGTTTGACAGGCATCTTCCTTTGCTTTGCTGTGTATCAATATGTGGACAGAAAATTGTGTAATTTTATTTACTTTATTTCATTTTAAATATTTAAACAATTTCAAGCTAAGTTTGCCTCTTCACAAGAAACATAAAAGCCGTGTTGAAAGGAACATGGCTGACCAGAATCTTTGCTGCCTTTGTGATTTATTTGTTTATTCTGAGACCAAAAAACAATATATGTGTGTGTGTGTGTGTGTGTGTAAAATATTTAATTATTATTATATATATATATATATATATTTTGTTTTTTTTTTGGTCCATCCTGCCTGCCTGCATGTTGCAGCCACCCTGCTGTTTTCAACATCTCAGTCTGCTGTTGGGCTGAGTAAAACAGAAAATTAATGAATTTTGAATGAAAGTTTCACTGAGGGGGTTCTTTGGCTCATTAGAACCTTTTATTACTGATCATGGGATACCTCCCTCAGCTGTTAAAAGTCATTCCCTTGGATACGCTCATTAAACGGAGGTGAATGGATTAACCTCCTCTAAATGAGCATATTTCCATAAAATCAGCATTACATCAGATATGAAAATTAGCGTGATTAATATTTGGAAAGCCCTTTTGACAATATCTCAGTTATACCAGGAAAAGAAAAAAGAGATTGTGTTAAGGTGTGTGACAAATGGAATCATCCACTTATGCAGATCAAGGTTTTGTGTTCTTGTTAAAGCCTGGAACCAGTTCATACCAATTCATGCAATGATTTGTATTAATGGCTAAATATGTAAGGCCATGGCTGCTAATTTTTCTGAGCAGCATCAATGATACAGTATGCCAAGATGTGATACAAATCGTTGTTGTACAGAGAATATGTAAATGTATTCACAATGACCAAATGAATTAAAAATGTCAGGTTAACAGACTGTCTGTCATGGTGAAGCAGTGATCAGCAAAAGGGTCTCGGACCCTCAAAATGTGCACAAGCAGTATTGCAATTTTGTACTACATTTTTTTACACGTACATTCTAAAATGTACAAGAAATAATGCAAGTAAAATATTGTTGACATACAGGCCACTAACATTACTTATTCAGGTTAGGAATTGTGTTTTACAAAATTTTGTTAGTTCTGAATGTGCAACTAAAAAGGATAGTGTCTAAATCACTTGAAAGGTCTATCTATAAACGCTAAAATAAATGTATTGAATTTTTGGAATGGCTTGAATATGTAGGAGAGTCTAGAGCTACGTGTGTTGTCTTCAGGATGCTTATTTTGTTTTTCAGCAGAACAGCTTGCTATGAAAAATTGAAAGGATGCTAAGTGACTAATGCATTTTCTCAGTCTTGGACAGGGGTAATGAAAAATTAACAAAAGAAATAATTAATTTTGATTGGTGCCTACAGTAGTGAAAACCTGTGTTGTGCTTCATCACTTATTCACCACCATGCAAATTTTCTCTTTCACTTACACCCAAAATAACACTCTTGCATGTACTGTAAATTCTGTAAGACTTTTAACTTATGTTCCAGCATGTAGTGATTACAATATGCTCCCCTGCACACTGCTGTGTTAAAAGTTTAATTGTTTTTATTTTCATTTTCTATCCACACATTTAATATGCATATAACCAGAGGTAAACAAGCATTCCTAGCAGCAGTTCATTTTGTAACTATTAATCCTTACCTTTTTTCTGGCATGTTGCACTGTCACATCCACACCCGTTTGCTGCTCACAATTTTCTCATACAACTGAAATGTTTTAATGCTTAGTATTATTATTAATCACCTTTACCATGTAATCTTGTTTACAAAGGCCCACTTTAAGATAAACTGTAGAACAGGAGACAGAGAGAATGTATTGACTTACATATTACCTAAATGGTCATCATGAGCTCTCCTGTGTACTGCAGGCTAAAAAAAATCCTTTTTTGAATTGTCACAAGCATGTGTAAGTTGTGATGGAGCTAGGGGAGATTTGACATAAGATAATCCTGTACATACAATACATAACTTTTAATAAAGAACAATACATTGTGTTTTGAAGCAACACAAGCGATGCCAAATCTCCATGATATGCAAATCAAACCCAAGTCCGGGAAGCCATGTAGGCCTACACATGTTCTTTGTCAGTGAGTTCATAACCTGCAACCCCCCCCCCATTACCCACCCACCCCTTCATCTGAATCTGCTTTCAGTGCCTCAGCTCATCCCACACCCTGTGTTAGCCTGAGTGGCCCAATGCATCCTGACAACAAATGGGTATAAGAGGGTGAATATGTTTCTCTTCACTCGACACATATTACTAATACATACTTCTGTTGGTTGCATGGCATAAATACTTAAACACGCGTCCATTTGTAATTTGCGGCAAACATTTTGAAACATATGAAAAATAAATTGTCACTTGTAATGGCCCTTTGTGCGGCTGTTCTGTGGGGACAGTATTGTTCTCTGTGAGACAAAGTAAACCGAAATGGTTCCTACAGGGACCGCACTCACTACAAAGAAAAGACATTCCTTCTGACACTGTTGCTCTAATTATCTTCCCCATTATCTTTTATTGAACACCAAATGAGCTACACCCATGTGGCCCGAGCTCGCTGCTCACTCAAGCAGGCCAATCGTTTCCTACGGGGAGATGATCTTTTAAAAGTAGGTAACTGTCTGGAATGCGTGTGTGCGCTCCGTCTTATGGACAGATGTAATGAAGTGGTGCTTAAAGTGAATTTTCCCACAATGAGCCCCGAGGTGAACGGCCACAGAAAGTACAAAAATGGCTCAGTATTTGACTGAGGCTTGTGTAGCCTTGTCTTACAATGCTGTACAACACAGAAAATCTGGAAGCTGCTGCTGCTGCTGCTGCAGGAGGCAGGGAACATGTGCTCCTCTTGTTGAAAGACTATAAGGAACACAAACGCTAGGCGGTGTGTGTGCATGGTTTGTGGGCCAAGGCTGAGCCCATTTATCCTCAATGTAAAATGCATGTGCTGCGAGACCAGTGGTTGCTCCATGCACCTCAACAAACATACGATATACAGTAATGGTAGGAAATATAAAAAACAAGCTCTCTTAAAACACTATTTATACCAATACAGTCTTAATATAAGATGCTGTCCAGTCTTCTCACTCATTCACTATTCATAATTGGGAGATTGGGTGCAGGGCTGGGTCTCACCTAAGTTGGAATGGCAGCCTATACTATAGAATGCACTCATAATTCACTCACAAATTCATTCCGTTGGCCAATTTAGACAGAAACCAAGAGGAAAGCAGTGGGCCTGTAGGAAACTTGGGCCAACATTGGGAGACCAGTATGGTCATTTTAAAGGTGCCCTGACAGGAAAAATATTTTGCTTTTATATTGGTCTTAGCGGTCCCCTAATAACGTATTAGCCGTTGTGCAGAATTGTAGCCACTTTTAGCCAGTCACACAATGAGATTTCCCCAGGACACACCGTTTCGGTGTGTGTAGCTTTAAATGCTGATGAGGAGGAGAGCAGCCCATTGAAGTGAGCAGGCATTAGCAAAAATAACATCCTCAACACCATTCACCAACCACAATGTTTGTTTGGCTAGGACAGAAAGTCGTGTATGCGTTTTTCCAAAAAATACATTTGTGTTCATTTTTACATCCTATCACCAAGCAAGCCATGATAGTCGTTGGAGATAATGTTTTAGAGGAGGGGTAACCTTTCCCCTTATGATGACATAAGGGGACAAATTACAGATCCGACCATCTGAGCTGCGGCTCTCTGAATGGCGAAACAGAATGTATTATACCTATCGGCATTTCTAGCCACTGCAGGACCAAAGACAGGCTTGGGGAACTCATATTAATACTAAATTTTCATGATAGGGGATCTTTAAGTTAATGACAGTCTATAGAAAGAAAGATTGTGAGGGCAACAAAAACTGTTTTGAAATGATGAGGTAATGTGGGTCAAAAGCCTTAAGAATTAAATGTTGAAGACTTTTGAACTTGATGATGCCAATTCAGTAACAGAGGAGGACAACCATAAAATGAGAGTTACAATTATCTGCTCTAGATTTTATGAATGCATGCACTACTCCGCATCAGCAACAACCATGGCAACAACAACAATGAAGTGAAAGAAGGACATTCTCAAAATATTTTGTAATGATTTTTTTTACCTGAATGATGGTTCATTCATTACCGAAATAAACTTGGGAGCTTTGCATGCCTGGTAAATGGTATTCAGTTATGTGTGGTTTTGAATCATCTTTGAGACAACGCACATTCATTTTGACCTGAAAAGAGTTCATTAGACCCTATGATGACTCCCTATGTGCTTAAAATATACTGATCAGAAAACACAAAATACTTGATCGCCAGATAGTGATACAGCACAAACAGCCTGTACACCCAGGCTGTGTCATCAAGCCCCTCCTGCAGTCCTCAGCGCTGCTTTCTCAGCACTTTTATTCATCTCTGAAACCAAAGGCAGATGCGGAGAGCCAACGAAGTCAAGTGGCTCAAGGACAGTGTGGCACACACCTAAGTGTCTCACTGAATGTCCGACATCCTGAGATAGAGGAAAGTGTTGCTCACTTCAAGGAGGACACCAGAGATAAGAAGCAATTAGGCCGCTTTTAGGGGGTCGTGGCAGGTTCAGACAATGCTTGTTATTGGTTTCATCATAGTCACTTGTTCAAGCAAAATAAATACTCTCAGATGCTCATGTCTTCTGGGAATCTGTGCATGCCATGCTAATTTTATGTGATTGCACATTAAAGTACTACCACATTGTGCCCATCGTTCCATGTGGCTTTGCATGCTGTAAACAAGCTGGAATTTTTTTTTATTATCTGCCAAATGCCCATAGTGATTTAGTGGGCATAGTGTGTCGGACAATATGCTATGATGCCATTGTCTCATGGTTCTTTGCTGGGTGACCTCTGCTGCGTTGGCTATCATTGAGTCGGCCTCTCTGTCGTTGCAGGTATTTCTCCAACAGCAAATTCATTTTTTATCCCTGTCATCAGATTAGGTCCTCGAGTGAATACAACACAAATGTAGACAGATTGGGCAGTAATGAACGGTCCTGTTTGCCCATTGTTAGATCACAGAAGTGGGGAAAACAGTGTATACACAGTACAAACAATGCGTTGAATGCCAAGGCCACCCCAGGCAAATCAAAAAACGAGGGAGACAGGGCGAGAGATAGGGTGCCTGGTGGGGAACATTACCTGCACTGGCTTGGCTGACTGCAGCCCGACTCGGAAGCAGCGTGGATGAAAGGGCTCTGACTTCTGTGGTGAAATGTGTCCAACTGAAGCCCCCCCCCCACCACGACCAGCTGCACCCCTGTGTACAACCGCCTCGTGTGCCCAGAGCTCACCTCTACCCTCCCTGCACTTGCTTCTTGTCCTGTCGGAGTTAGGGTCTCTTACAGGTGCTTTCATTATTTGACAAGGATCAGGCAGGAGAGAGAGAGGAGGGGAAAAAGAGAGAGAGAGGGGGGGGGGGGGAGTCAAAAGAGTGGTTCTCCTACAAAGAGTACCGGGGGCCACTGAGAGGTTATCTGACACCCAGGCAGAGGCGCTGCCATCCCCACCATATTTCCTCTTTGTTGGCATCCCTGACTTTATCTAAGCCGCTCTGATTTGATGGTGATTTGCTCTCGGAGCGTCAAAGTGGAAAAGAGATGTGAAGGAACTCACATGATGATGATGTCACTCTCGTTGGGGTGTTTGATGTTCGCCGCTCGCTGCATTATTGACCGAGCCTGTCTCACGTTCCCCTCTTCCCTGATTTCAAAGGACGGCCTGAGCTGACCTTGATGACAGAAAGCTCCTGGAGAAGTGGCTGAAATAGAGCATGGATTTCTGATGTCCATGGCTTTGAAAGATTACGCGGCGTGGGGGTAGGGGTGGTGCGGGGAGGTGTGTATCTGTGTGTGTGTGTGTGTGTGTGTTGGGGGGGGGTGTTGGAACTGCCTTCGATTAGGGGCCTCGATAATCTCCTTAGCCCCATGTGATAAGTATATATTGGATCTGTCTCTCCTGACTCGCGGCTGTCTGGCAAAACACACAAGGGATGGATAGTGTTACATTTAAACACTTTGTGCCAACTGCCAGGATGAATGCATCTCAGCCCCAGTCAGCCAGATACATCCGCCCTGATGGATAGTTTGCTAATGGCTCAAAAAGAGGTATCACTGCCTAATAGTGGAAGGCTGCCGGCGTGGGTTAATATGTCTTTTAGGGAATATATTATGGCAGAGGGGCAATCGCTTCATAAACCAGTCTATTTTCATCAGTCACCACTGAGGGAGAAGCAGTAAAAGAAGATAGAGGCGGACAGTGGGGGGGTAGCCGTAATGGTTTATAAGAATCTGGTGGCAGCCCTGCTCAGTACAGTCGGCTGAACCTTAATTTTATTTGATAAGTTAATCGCCTGCTTTAATGTTAACACTGGAGCGGTGGGACGCAGTCACTTGCTGCAGCCTCGCACTCAGTCCAGCCTCAATAATGACTGAGGCTGATGTCAATAAAACCAGGCCGTGCTAAATAATGGAGTTTATGTTGTTTTTTTTTTTAAATCCATTTCTTACATTGGCAATGTTGATAATTGGATAACCAATTTATCTGTTTATCTGTCTTTATCTTTTTTTTAATGGTATTTTTCTTAAACATCTGTCTTACCATCACCCACGCAATTTACTACATAACAAATAAGACATTTGTTCCCTACAATCATTCATGAGGCTGCAAGGGAGCAGCAAATAATTCCAATAGCAACACCTTGCGAAATACTGAGAGCCTAACGAAGCATCCAAATGAGTAAATTAAACCAGTGGTCAAATTTAATTTATGGCTTTCCCATATTCATTTGGGGGATAATTAAGTATTCACAGGTGAAATTAGCTGATAGCACCGGCTTTCAACGGCAAATCGAATGACTAACGATAGCATCGATAGCTCCCCTTTTTTCTCTTCACCCTCCTTTTGCATTTTCTGCTACTGTCCTTCGGTTATCAAATAATCAAGAAAATTTGTCCACCATCCTTTCAGGTACATGGGGGGGAGAAAAAAACTTTAATTACCCAACCTCATCCTATGGCAGGTCATTAATAAAACCAAGTTATCTACCCTTGAGGCTAGGCAAAGCCTTCCCCATTATCAGTCCTATCTCTCAAAATATTTGGAGGATATTTCACAAAATAATTCAAGATCATATCCTGTGTTTTTTTTAAGTGTTGCTACATGATATTCACTGATGGGGGGAAAAAAATTCCATGTGTGTGTTCCACTAGACAAATGCACAGGGAATCACGGCCCTTTGATTCATACACATTGATGGATCTCACCAACCTGCGAATGCAGATAAGCCTGGAATCACCGGCTGCTTTAGTCCTAGCAAATGTATATTTAAAAGGGCCATAGGTTACATATGCATTACTTATTTCTTAGCCACATACATCAATGACAGGGGCAGAAAATGAATAGTCAATAATAATGCAGCGAGCTGGTAAATGCACTTTGACCATGCATACATTAGTCTTTGGTCTGTATTACAGGAACTGCGGGCAATATTGACTTCATTTCCTACAGGCTAACCCGTGGCCCCTTGTGCTGCAACTCGACCAGAGATACAGAATTGAGTCGCGCTCTATATCAACACATGCCACGTGAATGCAATTTATTACCCGCTCTCATCTATCTCTCCGGCTACAGCGTACATTCCCGGTTCATACGTGGCTGAGGTCTCTGACTGAAAAGATGAGTCGGTGACAGTGCAGCTAAATGTGAGCGCGGAAATTTAAATGACTGTGTGGGTTTTTTCAGGTGGTGCTAGAGATTTGGGAACGAAGCTAACACAGGAGTTGCTCCCCAGCCCACATACAAGAGTCCCCCTTTGTCTCTCTCCCAGCCTGCCTTTTGTTGAAAGGCTGTCGCAGTGCTTTGAAACAGTATCATGCTCAGATGTGGTCCCAGTCAAAGGCCTGCATGAAAAGGTTTTTGTCGGATTCCATAAAGGAAAAAAAAAAAAAAAAACATTCTTATGCATCTTGCACTGATGAAATCCAATTCTTTAGGGAGAAACGCGAGGGTGAGTGCAGCGAAGGGAGCTGCCGAGTGACGGAGCCTCATGCTCGGCCACGGCAAAAAAAAAAAAAAAAAAAATCAAATAAATAATTGTGCTGAGAAAAGTTCTGTTTCCTGCCCGCCCTCATCTCACATTCAATAAAGGACGGACACAGGTGTCCCCCCGTCTCAAATTCAATCCCCGTCCTGTCATATGCTTATCAGTGTGATTCACTAGCATTTAAGAGCTATGAATAAGTGATGACACTCCCCGCGCCTGACACTCGGTCACACGGTGTAATAATACAAATGACTTAATATTTCATTAAATGGGCCCGGCTTATTCAAACGACACCGGGAAACACGACGCAGAAACAATGCAGACAAAGCCGGCGTTTCTTTTTTTTTCCACGCTGAACACTCGAGGGCTTGTGCAGAGCATGACTTGGTCTCCTCCAACACCATGTATCACTGGGAGTGTGAAATACGCGTTCCTTTCTGCGATAACGCAGCACATACACTTACACTGTACACGTCTCTTCTTCCTTTCTTTCTTTCTTTCATTTTCTGTCTTTCTTTTATTTTTTTTCACAACCCAAATGCATATATTATCTGCCTAAGCAGCAACAGCGGCCCACCGCTATAACTTATGAGACATGTAATCCTATCTGAAGCTGTAAAGAAAAACAAATCTACTGTCTTTATGGACTTGCAGGGGTGATTTATATGGCCTCTGCCGAGAGATACGTCTCGCGGAGCTCCAGTGGATTTACTGCCTCGGCAGGAAAATGAAGCGGTGGGTGGATGTTCTCTGACATGGTAATTGTGTTGACCTCCTCTGCTTTGAATCCCTGACAGATCCCAGGACTCATTTGCACTCAGACATCAAACGCGGCATCAAAGAATCATTATCACCCCGAAACAAGAGGTGGGCTTGACGGGGATCGGCATGTAGCGCGGAGGCAGATTAACGCAATCGATGCGGGATGTGCTGTTGAGTCACTGGACGCCACTCGGGCCGGTCAGTTCCTCTAACCTTACAATCTATAAACGCTGTTAGCATTCAGCGTGATACGGGGGAGTAGCACCGACGGAAGCTCCGCGCCCGCCATTTGTTTGGTAACGTACGCTCTCCCACTGTTCCTCTCAGGCGTCTGAAGCCTTTCCCATTTACACTTCACCTTCAATGCCTTCACTGTTTATCCTTATTCAAGTAAAAAAAGGAACTGATCAATTCATTTGTCCCAAATTTGAAATCAATCTCGTGGGCATATTTCATTAACAGCAGATTCCATCCCCCAGTGGCATTAAAAAAAAAAAACACACACACAGGAGTGCACGGGCATTTAGAGGCAGATAAGGTCGGGCCCATTATATGTCATTTTAAACAAAGAGGCGAGGAAACCCTTTGGAGACACCCTATCAGCTATTAAACAGAGACATAGTATGCAAGCAAGATTGATGATTAGCATTTGCAGGCCATGGGAAAGGAACTGCTCATGCCAACAATGACTAGAGAGAGGGGGAGAGATTAAAAAAAAGACAAAGAGAGAGACATCTTTCACTTGCCTGCACACTAGTCACTCTCTTTATTTCCTGGGCCAAATAGCCATACACACTCAGGGCTTGTATCCCTTTGTCTCTCAGCTTGTGCAATCCGTACAAAAAAAAAGGTGCTGAAAATCCCTGCTTGATGGTGTTATGTGGAATTGTAAGGAGGACAAAATAAATGATCATTAATCCTCATTTAAACGTCATCTTAAATTGATGGAATATTGATTCATGTACTTCATTCAATTTGGTCCATGTTTTGGAAGTGACACATTTTTCTCATGCATTTTTTTGACCTTATAAAGAACAAGTCTTCTAACCTAAATAAATATAGCTAACCTGAGATTAATGCATTCACTCATTAATTCATATTTTCCCTCCAAAATATATTTAATTATGAATTCAGCATGAGATATTAAATGCATTGAATTAGGTAAAAGGACTACAAACACTACTTAATTGCAGAAAATAATTCCAGCCCTTCTGCCCGGGGTTGGAATGACCATTAGAGCTGCCAATCTACATCCTGCACACATCTGGAAATTAAAACGGTCATTCACCTCTTTTGCAAAATTTCTCAGGCTCTGTGAAGGCAGTCATTTTTTTTTGTCATTTTTAGCTGTTGTCACAGACAACAGAGGTCTGGACTTTGACGACCAGGGTATTCTCAGGCAGTGAGAGGTTAGGCTAAAAACGCAGCATTTTGATGACTTGTGACACCCTGTACAGTAGTGTTGTCTCTACTCTGTGTGTGCGTGTGTATTGTTTTTTCTCCAATATAAATCCATGATTTATGGGTTGTATATGTGATCTTTAGTGACCTGAGAGCTGACCTCAAATAACATGCCATTTTAACAGTCTGCTCCAGGTTACGTGCTAAAAAATACTGTGCTGCCGTTATACTGAATTACTTCAAAATTCAGTAATCACATTACAGTTTTACAATTAAGAATTGATACGACACAAAAATTAAAAAATGCATTCAAAAACAACACTTTGTGTGGCAGTGCATTGTCTGCGGCCAGCAGCTCCAGTTGAAAATCAGCACAAACGAAGCACAACCACACGAACCTGCAGACAGCAGGAAATTGTACATAGTCAGGGCATAGTTGGGTGGCTGACAAGCAAGATGTGCTGTCACTCTTTTCATCCATATATTCAAAGTTTTCTAAAGGAAGATGAGTATTATACAGCATATTCAGGCCTTTCAGAAAAAAACGAGAAGCTAGGGTTTTTAAAAAACAAAAGCGATTCACCACCCAAATCATCAACAACTTCATGAACAGCATTTGGGATTAGGACTTGGATGATGGTATGGTTAAGGAATTGGTTTAGGAAAAAACTGTTTTAAACTGTTACTAGTTTAACAAATGATTGATGCACATTTCTAATAAAAAAAAAAACTATTTTAAAAAGTAAGGAAAATTCCATATAATGTTGGTTGCCTGATAAAGCAGGAAAAACCGACAGAAGGCAGTTACGGTTTCATGGTCTTCCTGGAATATGGCTGGTTTTAACTGGCTCTTGTGAATGGTCATGCATCACCTAAGCGATGACATTTTGGAGAAGAAACAACTGCTTTGTTAAGTGGTGTTGGATTTCCACTGTTGCTTTTCACTTCTGTCTGGATGAAGGGATTGGGATTGATATGTGATGCCAGATCCCCTGTCTGCTGGCTGATCACCTCTCTCCTCACTCCGGATTTTCAGAGTGCATCACTAGAGCTCCTCCATCTGGTCAAAGCTTGCACTGCGATTTGTGCAAGAAAGAGTTATGCTTTACGGTTCATTTTGGTAACATTGTTTGTCGTAGATACTTTCAAGTAGATATGAACAAACTGAAGTGGGTTTATTTTAATATTATTATCATGTATTAAATGCGGTCTGCTTTGATCTGTTTGGACAGCACAAGGTGTGAGAGGAGCCAACTGATGTCATTTTGACCGATGATGAGATATTGAGTTTCTCTTTGAGGAGAAAATTTCATGGGTATGTGTTTCTGACTGATACCGTTTATTTCTTCATGGCTGTTTGACATATGGCTGCCTGTTGAGTAATCTTCCTTATGATCTACATTGTATTGTATCATCAACAAGGTCCTTGTTGATAATGGTAATGCATTAGTGGAACACTTTTGTCAGTTTACAATAAACCATAAATAATACAAATACTAAATCATCCACAGGAATTAGTGAATGCTTGCTCAAACAAACCATTAATGGTCATTAATTTCATTTGATAAATAGACTGGATTCAATTTGCAGTCACAAAGTTAATAATCTTTACAGATTAAAGGACATTCCATTCAATAGTTTCAATAGAAGCTGTCTTCTCAGGGATTAGATTTCAAAGGCATACATGTTCAATAATAGATTTTAAATTTGAAATAATGTTTAAAAAGTTTCACTTAGTAGAAATCAATTTTTGCACATTTATACATATGCATATGAATTTAAACCCTTTAGCAAGACTTTTAGCAATACCATCATTTTGGTCGTTAAATTAAATCAAATAAAGGTTAGTGTCTGTTGCACTGGTGTGTGTTTCTGAGCCTCCCAGGTCACGCCTGCAGCACCGGTGAAGGATAACCTCACAGTAATGAACAGCTCGTAGGTCAATAGCCTCCTTCTAATCTGTACTCGGAGTAGATCTGTGGCCCCTGTCAGACCACACTCTGGCCTGTCAATAGTCTGGATGTGATAATCCTTTGTTTTTGTTGAGAGTTTTCCTTCGTGCCTTCAAAGCCCCATGGCCCCAGTATTTCCCTCTTGCTCTGAAAAAAGATGGTTCGGTGGACACCTACAAATCACAGAATAGTGCCTGAGATTTTATCTCAGATTCTTAACGGACATCGCCACACTTGGCCTAAAATGTTTTTAATCCACTTTAATTTTATTTTATTTTATTTTATTTTATTTAACATATTCACATTCAGTGATATTCTGAATAGCCCCACAACATGGGCAAGAGACTCATTTTCATCGTGACTTTTATACAGTGACTGTCCTAGAAACAGATCCATAAAAACAGCTTGAAATAAAAACGCTGCTGCATCATCCATCCATCCACTTCCCAAACCTGCAAGAAGCTGGAGCCGATCCCAGCAATCCAGCAAGGCAGGAGCAACCTCTCCACAGGGTGCATGGCAGAAAAACCTGTACAAAGCAAGGCGGTACACAGTCCGTAAAACAGCAGAGACTATATAAACTTCACAGAGATGTGAAGGTTGTGGGACATGAATCGTGATGGATATGAGGAAAAAAATACTAATCCTTTGTGGCCATTACTTTCATGATCATATTTGTTGTCAAAGGTCAAGCATCCTGAACATTCACAGGATCTCAGGTGTTTCCTGTTCTGCTCATGTCACCCAGTCATCATCTCACACAATCTGCAGCACGCACAGATGTGCGGTAGTCTCTGCGGAAATTCTCTTCAGACACATTCTGCCAACCGCACAACAGCGAAAGCAGAGATCCTCTAAGCCAGGCACACCAGCGCTCCTAAATGAATATTAAACAATATTTGCCTTATGCCGAGTCCTCAGACTGCCTCCCAGAACAACTGTAGTAGTAAAAAAAAAAAAAGAGGACAGGTGTTTTGGGCAAGGTTTGAGTTGATAGAAAGGCATGTGAGAGGACAGCCAAGCACTTGTGTCGTTCACAAGGCTGTCCCTTGTCTTGCAACAGCCTGCGTAGCTGTTGTTACATTGCGGCTTCAATTACTAGATGTCTCTTTATCACAATCATCTTCCTTTGAGTGACGGAGAGAACAGTGAAGGCGCTTTTCCAAAGGAGCTTCTGTGTTTCAAAGGGTTGTGTAGTACAGGTAGCACCTGTCACTGACAGACCAACTGCTTGGATTTCATTCCAACAGGAAGGGGCTTTTCAGATACGAGAACTATGTAGACAAATGGAACTTTTTTATAATCTCTGGAAGAAACATCAGAGAAAATTCTGCTTCAGTAAGTGTCACAACTATAATAAAACACAAGAAAAACTAAATGCAAGAATAATAATGATTATTGTTATTATTTTAACTTTAAGGTCTAGATCTGTTTTTGTATGTGTATATATATAGGGAGTGCAGAATTATTAGGCAAGTTGTATTTTTGAGGAATAATTTTATTATTGAACAATAACCATGTTCTCAATGAACCCAAAAAACTCATTAATATCAAAGCTGAATGTTTTTGGAAATAGTTTTTAGTTTGTTTTTATTTTTTAGCTATTTTAGGGGGATATCTGTGTGTGCAGGTGACTATTACTGTGCATAATTATTAGGCAACTTAACAAAAAACAAATATATACCCATTTCAATTATTTATTTTTACCAGTGAAACCAATATAACATCTCCACATTCACAAATATACATTTCTGACATTCAAAAACAAAACAAAAACAAATCAGCAACCAATATAGCCACCTTTCTTTGCAATGACACTCAAAAGCCATGGATTCTGTCATTGTTTTGATCTGTTCACCATCAACATTGAGTGCAGCATCAACCACAGTCTCCCAGACACTGTTCAGAGAGGTGTACTGTTTTCCCTCCTTGTAAATCTCACATTTGATGATGGACCACAGGTTCTCAATGGAGTTCAGATCAGGTGAACAAGGAGGCCATGTCATTAGTTTTTCTTCTTTTATACCCTTTCTTGCCAGCCACGCTGTGGAGTACTTGGACGCGTGTGATGGAGCATTGTCCTGCATGAAAATCATGTTTTTCTTGAAGGATGCAGACTTCTTCCTGTACCAGAAACTGTCAGTAGGACTGGGAGTTGAGCTTGGTTCCATCCTCAACCCGAAAAGGCCCCACAAGCTCATCTTTGATGATACCAGCCCAAACCAGTACTCCACCTCCACCTTGCTGGCGTCTGAGTCGGACTGGAGCTCTCTGCCCTTTACCAATCCAAACACGGGCCCATCCATCTGGCCCATCAAGACTCACTCTCATTTCATCAGTCCATAAAACCTTAGAAAAATCAGTCTTGAGATATTTCTTGGCTCAGTCTTGACGTTTCAGCTTGTGTGTCTTGTTCAGTGGTGGTCGTCTTTCAGCCTTTCTTACCTTGGCCATGTCTCTGAGTATTGCACACCTTGTGCTTTTGGGCACTCCAGTGATGTTGCAGCTCTGAAATATGGCCAAACTGGTGGCAAGTGGCATCTTGGCAGCTGCACGCTTGACTTTTCTCAGTTCATGGGCAGTTATTTTGCGCCTTGGTTTTTCCACACGCTTCTTGCGACCCTGTTGACTATTTTGAATGAAACGCTTGATTGTTCGATGATCACGCTTCAGAAGCTTTGCAATTTTAAGAGTGTTGAATCCCTCTGCAAGATATCTCACTATTTTTGACATTTCTGAGCCTGTCAAGTCCTTCTTTTGACCCATTTTGCCAAAGTTGCCTAATAATTATGCACACCTGATATAGGGTGTTGATGTCATTAGACCACACCCCTTCTCATTACAGAGATGCACATCACCTAATATGCTTCATTTGTAGTAGACTTTCGAGCCTATACAGCTTGGAGTAAGACAACATGCATGAAGAGGATGATGTGGACAAAATACACACACACACAGTACAGGCCAAAAGTTTGGACACACCTTCTCATTCAATGTGTTTTCTTTATTTTCATGAACATTTACATTGGTAGATTCTCACTGAATGCATCAAAACTATGAATGAACACATGTGGAGTTTTGTACTTAACAAAAAGTGGAGTCCTGGCCTCCACAGTCACCGGACCTGAACCCAATCGAGATGGTTTGAGGTGAGCTGGACCGCAGAGTGAAGGCAAAGGGGCCAACAAGTGCTAAACACCTCTGGGAACTCCTTCAAGACTGTTGGAAAACCATTTCAGGTGACGACCTCTTGAGGCTCATCGAGAGAATGCCAAGAGTGTGCAAAGCAGTAATCAGAGCAAAGGGCGGCTATTTTGAAGAAACTAGAATATAAAACATGTTTTTAGTTATTTCACCTTTTTTCGTTAAGCACATGTGTTTTGTGTTTTTCATAGTTTTGATGCCTTCAGTGAGAATCTACCAATATAAATGGTCATTAAAATAAAGAAAACACATTGAATGAGAAGGTGTGTCCAAACTTTTGGCCTTTATTGTATGTGTGTGTGTGTGTATTATAATATATTATAAACTGTATAACTGTATTATAAAGACATTAGAAGGGTGGTCAGAGCAAAATCTAGTGATCCACTATATGATATATATATTGAGTAATAATATAGCGAATCACTATATTTTGCTCTGACCACCCTTCTAATGTCTTTATAACACAGTGGCATAGGCCAACTTTACTGCCTTACATGTTTTTTTCTCAATATGAATATTGTTTATTGACAGTCATGCACATGTAATCGGGCCTTTAAATTAAGGTCCTACCTGTCCCAATCCCGACCCAAAAAGTATGGCTTTTTAAAAGCCCAACTTTCTCTCCATGCACTACGAGCGCAATACTAGAGCTAGACAATACACTGAACCTGTTTGGAATTTGTGCTGCTTGTGTAGCATGAGCAGTCAGGTTGCATCCGAGTATCGGACCGTACAGTGTGTGCACATAAATCATAAATACACATCACATGCGATTTATGCGTACAGTTTAAGCTGGGTGCTTGCCTCACGACAGAAAAGGACCGTGAAAACCCGCACAGTGCATGCCAATCTTAAGAGTGAAAGGGAATGTGTGGGGAATTGAGCGGGTTTAAAACATAACCGCCCGAGGTTAGCCTGCATTTTGCCTTCGCAGCATCCACTTTCACCTCTCTCGCCAGAAGTAAACTGCTTCATGACAGCGGCCAAGAATTGCATATCAAATTGACATATTTACTACATGCAAAACACTTTTACCAATTGCCGAAATGGAAAAGACGTGTACTGTACTATTGCATTGTACGTGTTTGCTGACCATTCGTTATCCCGCAAGCTCCACCCGACCCAACCCTCTCCGAGCCCCCTTCAGATGATGAAGATAAAATACACACAAAAAAATTTTATTTCACTCTTATTTGCTCTCTCAGCTAATATATTTGTAATAATTTATGCAGATGTTCCAATGTCTTTCACAGAAGGTGGATCAGTAAGTGTTATGGTAGTAATAACATATTTCAACTTTACACAACATGCGATCAGAACTAACTGTCCATTAATTAAACTATGAAATGAAATTTAGAGATACTTCCATCACACTTTTGAATATCGCTTGAAATTATAGCTTCTTTAATTATGCCCCGGGGGTGAACGTGAAAGTACGCCATAACAGCGTCTTACAGCAGAAAAAAAGTCAGCACATTTACAGCCATTTGTGTTGAAATGTGTTTTGAACATGGCCCTGTATTGACTGACACCTGGGAGCGGCTGGTAAAACATTATATGTTCTGAGGGAACAACAGTCAGTCTGTCAGCCCACAACTGTTTTAGCCTGAGGGTGAAGCAGAATAAAACAGAGCTGGAGCCTCCGACTCGGCGCCCTTTATGATAAGAATTGCTATAATAATTATACCGACAAACATCCCCATCAATGTTGCAGTGAACGGGGGGAAATGCCAGGTCAACCCGACTGCACCTGCTGCAACACTGTATTTCTGCAGATTCAAGACAAATGGCACAGGAAAATCACAGTGAAGAATGTGGAATGTGGTGCAAATGAGCTGGAGACTGGATGTTGTACACAAGGCATTCTGGGATTGCATACTTCATTGTCACAAATTATGTTCTGCTTTTTTTTTCTTTTTTTTTTTATTGTTGGTTAGATCATGTTCCACATCGACAGACAGACAGAACAAAGAACTGTTTCTGTGGTACTAAGCTTCAGCCTGGCTTTCGTCAAAATGTCATATGGATTGATTTTACATGTATAGTACAAATTTAATCCATGTTGTAGAACTAGATGTTAAAATGCATTAAGCCCAAGGCTATAATGAAATTGGACAAGGGCCGGGAAATTGTGTCTGCGCGGCATACAAGTGTACAGTGATTGTTTACTCCGTGTCTCTAAATTGCATTTCTTACCTTTTAATTCGGTGGGAAAGGAAAAGGGAAGCCCGTTTTTGTTTCTCTACCTTTCCTTTTTGTCCCATGTGTGTTTTTTTCCCCCCTTTCTCTACCATTGCTTGCCAAATGCAAATGCCATGACCCAATACCGTCAGCCCAAGGGCTGGTTTGACAATGTTGTCTGCGAGAAAATGTGCAAAGTTGAAGGCTATTCTGTTGCAGGTGACGGCCCCTGACACTTTGCAATTACTAATGTTGGGGATAAGAACATTATTTTCAGGAAGTGAAGTGTGAACGGTCCGATGTAGCGTTAAAATAGGTTTACGATGTGTGATCCAATACACCCTAATCTCTGGAGTTTCACTACACAGGTGTACAGCTTAACAGACTTGCATTCTTTTCTTTCTGTATCATCAGCTTTTGTTGTCCAATAGTCTATATCACTTACACTGTTCTCTACATTTACATGAAACAGACATTTTCAGCATAAAGTGTTAAAGACACAAAATAAGATTAAAGAATAAGATTACTGCTTAGTATTGTAGGTTTTGTTTCCAAAATAAAATAGTACAGCAGTGCAGTGAGGAATACAGTTCAAGTCCATTAAAAGAAATAGAATAACTGCTGTAAGGGTTGTATAGTTTAGCACATCATAGAATAGTTACAAGGTAGTTTAGCCATATATGTATATATAGTATAGCTGACTTATTATCCTATTTGCACAGTCAACACATTAGGAAAGGTCTTTGGAACCTTGCAAGAGAAACTGCTAGCCATATGTTATTATCGTGCCCTGTCATCTTGACCAGCTTCATCAAAAACAACCTACAAAGTTTCTGAACAATTTCTCGGTAGCCCTTATCTTGACATTTATGATAAGGGTCTTGTCTAAATCATTTGCCTTCAGCAATGTTGTTTGCTGAAACATGAAAACATGAAAATGCAGGGACCCAAAATCTTCATTTAAAAATTCACTGTCATCTGTCACAGCAAGATGACACAATAAGTTAGGACATTTTCAAGCATAAGTTGTGAGGTTTCTATAAAGGGCTCATGAAAACATTATCAATAAACCACAAAAAAAGCATATACAAGAATATGTTTACCAATGATTTATTTATCATTTTTTGGGTTCACTTTTAATTAATCAGGGGAAATAACTGATGTGCCCTCCAGAGCCAGGGTTGGAGAGCCCTGACTTTGTCTTACTCACATTCGCCACCAGATGGCAGCTTGGCTTTAGAAAGCGCCACAGTTCCTGCAGTAGCCACCAGATGGCACTAATGTCCGAGTTTAAAAAAAAAAAAAAAGGTGACATGAAGGACCAAATATTACGATGACTGGTGATTGGGATGGAGAAGGGGCCTGGGAGGTAGGAGGTGGGGGATCGAAGGCCACGTTGTAATCTTTATACGGTAAATATTTAACGAAGATTAAACCCATCCATATATAATATATAACTGTATAGCCTTCGATTTCAATTTCAAAGAACTTTATTTGTCCCCGATGGGAAATTTAGAAGGCACGGTGAAGCAGCTCCATGAAGTCCATTATTGTAACACTTGTTACAATAGACACAACAATGACACTAAGCAGTAAGGAGCAGTAAGGTGCATAATTTAAAAAGTGTATGAGGTGATAATGATTGTCCAGACTTCAATAGAAGGATAGCTTTAGGAACAAAGGGGACCTTCCTCCTCTGTGTCCTGCAGCCAGGGCATCGGAGCCGGCGTCTGGAGGGGGGCCACGCAAAGGCAGAGTTCAGAGGCCGTGAGGGGTCACTAACAATCTTGAGTGGCAGCCTGCATGTCACAGGCGTGTGATGAGGATCCCACAGGCAGTCCAATAATCTTGGAGCACACGCTGACCGTGCTCTGTAACCCATTACTGTGCTGCGTACTGGTGCCATGGAACCAGCAGATGATGGAGAATGATGTGACGCTCTCTACGAAGGACTAGTGAAAGGTCTGACTCCGCGTTTTGGGAGCTGGTGTGGCGTCTGTGCATACTGCTGTCCGACTGGCGGTTCCACGAGGCCGCCTCTGCCGCTGAACGGTAGGGGGCGGTAACGTGACACTGTCGCCTCGAACCCGCCGTAGCCCTTAAAAACGAAGAAGACGAAGCAGCGCCGAGGTCGCGCCAGCAGGCTGCGTGATGGCAGTGTGAGGCAGGGCGCATGCGCCCTGGGGGACGAATTAAACCAAGTTGGCTCTTTTCTGCGTCTCCACGACACATGCAACAGGGCTACTGTTGCGCACAAGGGACGCCGCCGTCAAACGCGTTATCCCCTAATCTCGCGGCCATCTCCGGCGGTCGAGGAAACCACGGTCGTCACCCGCGGACCTGGGTGCGAGACTCCCGCGTCGAGCGTCCTCGTCTTCTTCCGACATGAGGCTGCCGAAATGCAGACGGTGTCCGGTGGAAGGAGACGGGAAGAAGGAGCTGGCTCCCCCCGTCAGGAACCCCTTCCTGCACGACTTGAGGCTCGGCCCCCTCCAGAAGGCTAAGGTTAGCGTCGCGGCTATTCGGTGTAATAAAAAGCCCCCCCCTCACGTTTTTAATGGCGTTGACCGGTGGGAGTCCGCGTCGCTAATGGACGTAAATGGGTGGCGATGGTAAACCTTTCCTGTTCCCGAGGTGAGCGGTAATCTAGCTGGCCGGCGTCCCGAGTCGGCGGTAATCAGCTTTGTGATGGCGGGATGATGGATGGATGGATGGATGGATGGATGGATGGTAGGCAGGTAGGTTGATGAGTAAGTATGTAGGGGGGCCATTACTCTCATCCTACCTGTATGCTGCGGGCTAAGTGCAGCTCACTCCCCTTCAGACCCGAACCACTGAACCCTCTCAAAAAAAAAAAAAAAAAAAATCCGGCCCCCTCTTTAGACCTGTCTTCTTTCAGGTTGTCTTAATTAGATTTGGTGCTGATCTGCGGCCCGCTGTGATTCCAGGGTCAAGCACGGTAGATTGGCTGACTAATTATAGTCGAGCCCATGGTAGCACCAGAGTTGACCAGGTTTATATGTGATGGTTGTAGTGATCCGTTTGGTCGTAACTATGTTTTGTTTGTTTCGATGTCGATGGTTTATAAAGCTGTGCCGAGATCAATTAAGATGTTATCTAGTGGATTCCAGAGCAGATTTTTACAATTAATTAATTAATTATTTGATGTGCCAATAATCACAATCTGAAGTGGTGGCCGGTTCGAATCCCGAGCTGCCAAGGTGCTTCTCAGCAAAGCACCGTCCCCCCACACTGCTCTCCGGGCGCCTGTCATGGCTGCCCACTGCTCACCAATGGTGATGGGTTAAAAGCAAAGGACACATTTTGTTTTCACCCTGTGCTGTGCTGCTGTGTTTCACAATCACTTCACTTTCAATGTTTTGGCGTGAACCCTTATTTGGGGTGCCGTATACTTGTTGCACATTAAGACTTTGGGTCTTCTGTTGCGTGCGTGTAGTCATGTTCCAACAGTAAGGACGTGTAACGCTGTTTTGTAAATCACTGAAAGTGTCAGTAATGTCCGATATAGGTGCAGATCAAACAGTACCAGACTTTACAGCATAGTGCACAGTCATACAAACAAAGTAATATTTAATGAAGCTGCTCTTTTCAAAGCCTTCATTTGTCTGCATGCTATTAATCCCCTTTGCTCAGGGACCTTTGTGGTGTAGTTTTGCTTCAGTAAAGCTGACTGTGATCGAACATTGGTCCAAACACCAGTTTTACAAAATACCAGAGCAGTGGCAGTAAATGTGAACTTTTTATTTATATATTTATATATGTGTGTGTGTGTGTGTGTGTGTGTGTGTGTGTGTGTGTGTGTGTATATATATATATGTATATATGAGCGAGAGATGTGTATTCAGGGTGGAGTTTGCTATTTAAAGGCATCCACGCTAGGTGGATTGGCTGCTCCAGATTGTCCAGCGGTGTAAGTGAGGACTTGTAATACCGTTAGCATTCCCTACACCAGTTCACA
Organism: Denticeps clupeoides; assembly: GCF_900700375.1. Lineage (NCBI taxonomy): Eukaryota > Metazoa > Chordata > Actinopteri > Clupeiformes > Denticipitidae > Denticeps > Denticeps clupeoides. The sequence continues at coordinate 24,318,621 of NC_041711.1, forward strand.
GCTATCAGCATGTTGACCATATTGACTCAAGATAACAGGTGTGTACTTTGGCTACTGAACAGTAGTTCAGGGCTAATCTTTATCGCTGTTTGATTGCTCCGTAAACCTGTCTCAGACTAACACTGGTTTTTCATTGTGCCCATAATTCTCATCTGGAACACCATAAAGGGACTTTCCACTAAGCACTAATAACGTGAATGGCTGAGACTCCGCTGTCCTTTTAACAGCCAGTCATGAACAAAATAAACTAATACATTTCAGCTCTTAGTGGTCCAAGTAGGTTTAAAGTGTGTGTCCCGTTTGGATTAACCTTCTTTTACTTCTCTGCTTTTCAGATCGCCATCATGACTGTTACACTCTTCCCAGTTCGTCTCTTCTTGGCTGCATTCATGATGCTTCTGGCTTGGCCTTTTGCTTTCATTGCCGCCGTGGGACGCTCTGAGACAGCAGTCGAGCCACAATGTCTGTGGAGAAGGTAAGAATTGTCACTCATTATAATTGTGTAAGATGGATCGAAAGGAAATTTCTAATCAAAGTGATTTAGATTTGATATGCAACGCTTACATTCCTTAATCATACAAATAAACATGGCACACATGCACAAGCCACGCCTTTTCTGGCAAGTTGCTTCTGCCCTCGCTGGACTACCCTCTTTTACCCGTTTACTCGGCCAGTTCTTTTTATTCTCCATTATGCGCACGTCTGCATATATAGTTTATTTTCCCGTGGCACCTTCAGTTGCTGCCATCACTTTTCTGTACTGCACCCAAGACATGCAGTCCATCAAAAAGGAGTTGTGCAGAAATGTTCAATGTCTGTCACCATAGAGTGGGTCCGTTCAGGCGCGGTTTATCGTCTGAAACGTGGTTTTTATTGCCCTCAGTTGTCATTCATAACCTGAACTTTCTGCCCTTTGCCAGGCAATATTAAATCTGCCAAGCCTCTCTGCCCCCCCCCTCCTCTCTCCTGCTTCACTGTGCTTTCTATGAGCTGCTTCCTTTTTCTCATTCTGCTCACAATGTTTTGCACACATCCTTTTTTTCCGCTCTCCCTTTTTATGTAGATGTGCACACAGTTCTGCACTCTGCTGCTAGAGATATATATGCGTGTGTGTGTGTGTCTAATAGTTATATAATTGTTTTATTGTTATGTGAATATTTAAATTTGTTTTATTGCAATGTTCTTATGTCAACTTTGGTTTTCTGTAGGCTTGTGGATATCTTGCTGAGGACCATAATGCGGGTCATGTGGTTTGCAGGCGGCTTCCATTGGATGACTGTAAAAGGGAGACAGGCGCTACCCAGTGAGGCGCCAATTTTAACCCTCGCACCACACTCCTCCTACTTCGACGCCATTCCTGTGACAATGACGATGTCTTCTATTGTCATGAAAGCAGAGAGCAAAGATATCCCACTTTGGGGCAGTAAGTATTATTAGTCATAATTTAGTGAAACATTTCAATTAAATTATTCAGTTTTAATTACTTTAACAGTTATATGATTTCATATTTGTATCTCAATTACGTTTTAGTTTGTTTGCCTCTTGTGTTTTTGGTATCTCAGCCTATGTAAATATTGGTAAATGTATGATTATTTACAATGACTTCATAATCTGTGCATCTTCCTGACCTGAGGCCGTGTTACATGTGTGCATTTATTTTTTATTTTTTTTTCCCAGTTTACCTGCATATCATGCTTCTCAGAAATAAGACTTTGATTTGCACCTTTTTTTTTGTCTGTTGTCATCAGCACTGATCAAGTATATCCGGCCAGTGTTTGTTTCTCGGTCTGACCAGGATTCTCGGAGAAAAACCGTAGAGGAGATCAAACGCAGAGCCCATTCTGGAGGGGAATGGCCACAGGTACAGTCGGACCGATAAGTGAGGTTTCGCTGCCTTTCAGTGGCTGTGTACTCTTTGTAGAAATTTTGAATGATATAGAAACAAAGGATTCCACTGGCCTATCGTGTAAAGCCGTCTTCAGACCTAAAAAAGTTCAGCCCAGCACGGCCCAAGCCCATTTACATTATTAGCATGCGTTGTGCACGCTATGAGCGCTAGACTAAGATGGAAAGGAAATGAGCGGGTTGGAATTAAATAGTTAAATTTACATTTATGGCATTTATCAGACGACCTTATCCAGAGCGAATGACCAATTATCAGCAGTTACAGGGACAGTCCCCCCTGGAGCAACTTAGGGATAACCTCTTGCTCACCTCTCAACACGGAAAAAAGTTCAGGCTCAGGAATTTTCTTTCACCATTACCCTTGCTACCAGCTTCTTACTCCCTTCTTCGGTGAAGGCTTGCCACATTATTCAAATGTGCGCTCTCGCTCAGCTCTTATTGCGTTATGTGAAGAATGAGTCATTTTTACATTTCATTTGTTCATGGTCAACATTTTTACACACGTCAGTACAACCAAAATGTCAGAGGCTAGCCTCAGTTTTACCTCCTCGGAATCCATTTTCACATCTTTCTCATGATAATCACTTATTTACCCCTCAAGTCCAAGCCTGTGTGAAATTATTAAACTTGTTAAACTTCTCGCACCGGTGTTCAGCTCTAGTAGTGCATGCAATGGAGTGACACAGGACATGTAGTTGTACTATTTCAAGTGTCTATAATAAATCATTTATTTATAATAAATCTAATTTGTTTTGAGATTTCTTGCATTTTCTGAAGTATTTCCTTCTCTTCCACAGATAATGATTTTCCCAGAGGGAACGTGTACGAACAGGTCCTGCTTGATCACATTCAAACCAGGTTTGTTTAAAAGAAAAAAAAAATCTAATTTATTTCTACAACCATGATGTTAATATGTAGTGTTTATGCCTCTAAAATATGTTTGTCCTAATTTGTTGTTTACAGGGGCATTTATTCCTGCAGTACCAGTGCAACCTGTGGTGATTCGTTATCCCAATGAAATGGTAAATGATCGATTGGGTTCTTGTATTTCACTTTTATTTCAATATTGTAATGCTTTTTACTTGCTTTACAGGACACAATTACTTGGACATGGCAGGGACCTGGAGCGTAAGTTTAAGGGCAAAACATTCTAACATAAATACAACAGCTTCTTCTATGCTTCACAGATACAGCGTTAGTTTCTTTTCTTGCCCCCCCAGGTTTAAAATACTTTGGCTGACTCTCTGCCAGCTCCACAATGAGTTTGAGATTGAGGTGAGAGAACTTATGTGCTGTGAATCACAATGACAATCACTTTATCGTGGGGCGCAGTTTAGAGTAGGTCGTACGTCCATGTAGAGATTAGGCTTTTTTTTTTTTTTTTCTTAGTTTTACTTTCATTTCCCCTTTTCCCCATATCGTATTTTATTTCATTGTTAGCCATGTTGGCAGGTAACAGAGGGAAGTGGGAATAGTTTTTGCATCAGTCGTGGTGATTGCAACACACATTGTCCATGCATTTCTAAACCTTTCAGTCAGACTGCACGTATGTTGGTATCAGTGTGGTTGGCTTATTTAAGTTTTTCACCCCTCTCTCAGTATCTTCCAATTTATTCTCCCTCCGAGGAGGAGAAGGAGAACCCAGCCCTCTTTGCTCACAATGTGCGGCGCTTGATGGCTGAGTAAGTCCTGCAGCATTTTCAATTCTTCTCAGTATGAGTTCCTGCTAGACTGTGTGACTGCATATATGTAGAAGCAGATGCGTGAAAAATTGCACATTCATCAGGGTCATGTTAACTCCAGTGTCTCTATTCAACCATATTAACTTGCATTAGGCATTGCATAGAATGCTGTAGTATGGTTTTTTCAGAGGTTTTACATCTAGTGTGTTGGTTCTAGCTCATGAAATACAGATTTTCAAGGGGTCTTTTTACAGTACCATGGCCTTAACCCTTCATCAATATATCAATATAGGGCTCTGAAGGTGCCAGTGACGGACTACTCATTTGAGGACTGCCAGTTGGCCATGGTGGAGGGACAGCTCCCACTACCAGTGGATACATGCCTTCTGGAATTTGCCAAACTTGTCAGGAGGCTGGGGTGATTCTCATAACTCTGCGACCATTCCATGAATCATGAGGCGGTATGTGTGGTGGTTTGATGATGGATTGAATTTTGCAGGTTGAAACCAAGGAATATGGACAAGATCCTGCATGATTATGGAAACAAGGCTGCAGCACTACAGGGGAAAAAGCAGAACCTTGAGGCTTTTGCCAAGTATGTCGAGCTTCCAACGTCAGACATGCTGAGAGACATGTTTGCACTTTTTGCTGAGGTAAGATATCCTTTGAGGCTAATGAAAAGTTGTAATCCTTTGTACTTATTTTCTAATATGTTCTTTTAGACTATTTTGTTTAATGCATTGTGTTTCTTCACTGTAATATATAGTTTCACCAGTAGATGCCAGCATAGCATGCCTTTTAAATGGTTTAAAGATCATGAGCAATAGTTTGAGAAGGATAATCAGGGCATCACAGTGGCACAAACTGTGTATTGTCCTTTGCTACATTTTGTTCAGTGCACTGCTGTGCTCTTTTAGCTTTATTCTGTAATTGCCTGGTACATTTTGACCTTTGACCCAGTCAGTGTCTTGTAAAATATGTAGTTCTCATTTAAGTGAAATCCCAAATGTGTAGAGACGACGCTGTTTTGTGCCAATTCGAAATACATAGTGTAAGGGTTTCAGTACATGTTTAAGCAGGTTTCACAGATGTGGCTTTCAAAAATATCCCCCCCCCTCAGATTTTGGTGGCTTTTGCTGTTTATTGATCGTAAATGCTCTATGTGAAAATGTCTGCTCTTTCATGGGCTGCTCTGTCATTAAGGATGAAAACGGAATCATGGATGTCAGAGAATTTGTCATTGCGTTGTCTGTGGTTTGCCAACCAGCAAAGACCCTGGAGACCATTAAGTTGGCCTTTGAGGTAAATTGACTTAATTATCTTTAGATTTTTAGTAAATGGTTGGTATAAAATTATCATTTATGATTGATATGAAATTTAAATAAACAACTAAACTGAGCATGTGATTTCAGATGTTTGGAGCCCAGGAGGATGGAGCCATCACAGAGAATGAGTTGGCCTGCATTCTGAAGACTGCACTGGGAGTGGGTGATCTTAAAGTGACCGGTCTGTTTAGAGCCATCAACACACAGGGCAAAGGAAAAATCACATATGGTGAGAATTGATTTCTTTTCCATATTCTGCTCATGGGATTGTTTAATGCATTTGCCAGTGACTTAATCAGCATTTAGTCTTGGGAATTAGTTTTGGTGTTTTATTATATGCTTCTGGTGCCCTCTTGTGGCAGAACAATTCCGGGTTTTTGCTGAACATCACCCAGACTATGCTGAGGAGTTCCTCTTCTCAGAGAATGTCGGCTTCTGGAGCAGCAACAAGGTCTCATCCACCCCAGTGGCTAATGGCTTCTGTTCAGATTTCTCTCCGATTGAGCAAGACCCATCGCAGAAGAAGCTTAACTGAGGCCCGATGTCTCCATGCTCTCCTGGTGAGAGTAAGGCATGGCAATGTTTACCTACCTGTTACATTTGAGTTTTTATTGCTACTGGTATGTCCATGAAAAGTACTTGAAAGCAAGCACTTATTTAAGTTATCTTTGATCGATATGTTTTTGTTTTTAGGAAATTCACCTCGTATTTGTTTTATACGTATGGTAACTGCCTTTGTAACATTAAAAATGTGAGCATTTGCATGGGCTCAAGGGTTGTTGCAGTTTTGATCGGCTGATCTGCACTGGTGACAAATATCTGCATTTGGCACAGAGCTGGGTGCTACAGATTTTGAGGTGTGGTGCAGCCGAATTTAGCATTTTATGGCTGGCTTTTTATTTTATTGTTTTTTTTGCTCAGGGTTTTTTTTTTTCTCCCCGAATACAAATACGAAATTTAATGGAACCTTCTACATTTTGAAACTGGGCCATAGTAGTGGCAAGTACACTGACATTTTCATCTTTTAATCTTTCAATTTCTTTCTTCTCTCTCAATCATTATGTACACATACACTATATTTGCTACATGGGTGTTGTGCTTATTTCTGGCTGCAGGTGCTGGTTTTGTTGCAACAATCTGCCAGTCATATGGGTCCATACTGTGGTATAGATTCTTCAGCAATCTGCACCGTTGAGACTGCAGAATGTGTATTTATTTTTCCATTGTCATTTTCAGTGTGTGTTTTTTGTATAGGCAGCATGGACTATTGAAATGTCCCCCTAACTTCACATATTTACAAAATACTGTATGAAAAATCAAGTTTACCCCTGTTCTTTTTTTGTATCTGTTGTTCTAATCATATTGCCTTTTATTGCTTCTGAGAGACTTTTGAATGTACACCTTTGTTGTAGAATATAAAATGGCAACCATTTCTGATTCTGAAAAACATCCACAAGAACATAGTTAATACTGTTTTTTTTTTTTTTTTTTTTTTTAAACCATATCACACATCTGGTACAGGGATTTGGTTGATTCCAGTTTTTCTTTCCTCTTGAACATTTTGCTAATTTTACTGTGCTAAAATATTGCTAATACGTAGTTTATGGTGTGATTCGAGTGATCATGTTATCAGAAATGGTTAGCATTACTTTCTCAAAGGTGTATGATGACAAAGTAGCCTTCCATGCATATGAGGTGAGAACCTGCTACAGAATAAATATTCCTGTGTGTGTTTTTGTTTTCCCCCTAATTTCTTACACTCCAGACAGCATCTCATAACTGGACCCTGAAGTGTTTGTTGCTCTGCATGGCAAGCAAACCTTCTGGTATTTGGGCCTAACAGAACCAGTTAAGCCAGATAATTAATACCAAATATCATGCAAGTATTCAGTAAGGGTTTCGGCCCTGGCTGCATCCTGTTTTTACCTGAATCTGTCTGCCTTGGGGCTGAATCAGAATGTAAACCAGAATTCAGTTACAGTTTGAATGCAAGAGACTTTTGTTAGACCAAAGACTAAGAGAGGGGAAAAAAAAAAAAAAAAAGCTTGGCCATTTAAGCGGTTCTTTTTTTTTTTCTTCATAAGATGTCATTTAATCTAAATACAATATCAACCACATACATATAGCATCGCAATTGCCAATGTTCAAATTTTTTTTTTTTTTTCCTCTTCCCCCCTCCCTTCATTTACACGCAGTCAACGCTCAAACTATTTTTGTAAATTGTTTTTCCCCCAGTATCACATGGGTATTGAACATTTACTTCAGCTGTTTTAAAGGGATGTATGTAATTTTTATGCAGATACATTTTATACATAGTTGTGAAATTTGTATAGCTTACTTTTTGGTTTTATTGTGTTTTTGTCACTGAATGCTGGGACATCATTTCAAGCTCAACTGAGTCGCTGTCATTTCGGAGCAGTTTCCCTGCTTGTGGAATGTATTTTCAAGCCAGTGTTACGCGTGTCTCTGCTCCAGGGGTGCTGCACTGTTTCTGGTGGTTTCATTCCTCTGAGTTTTCATCCTTTCATGCATTGAGAGGTCACAACATTGACTGTGCATCAAAGAGTTCAGTCTTTTAAAATGTGATTTTGTTCCAGTGCTTCTGAAGCCATAACCATATTGTTGTATGTACAACAACACAGACACTTTTGTGACCCCAGCTTCATTTTAATATTTATATGTATTGCCGTTCATCGCTGTACTGTGATGAGAATACAATCATAGTCAAACAAATACTTCATCCCCAAACAGGTCCATAGTGCTTATTACTACAACAGCATAAAATGACTTTGCATTCACCGTGTTCCTTGCGGATTTCACACAGACGTCTGAAAATAGAGCCCCATGCTATGCGATGCCCATCCAACCCACCCCATGATGATGTAATTATTACTTGTCTAAAATGGAGATTCTGTGGTGAACAAATGTGCACCATTCCAATCCAAATATCTCGTGTACAAATATTTTCCTGTCATAAAGCCTGGCTTTTTAGTGATTTTTATATATTTTTCCCCTGAAGTGCAGTAATCCACGTTGAACCGGCACTCAGAAGTGAGAATATGCTTGGCTTTATGTTACTTAAGATTTGCACCAGTAATGTGACAAGTGAGACAGGCTGCATGGAAAGCCACACTGTACTGATGATGTCAGTATTTCTGTTTAAAGGAGGGACTAATTTTTTTATTATTATTACTCTCATGAGACAATCATTGATTTGCCAGATCTGCTGCCATGTTTCCAAAATGGCAAGTTGGTAGGTAAATGGGTGAAAGGTAGCATACTGTGCTGTATAAAATATTCAGCGTTAAAATGAGTTTTATGGAACTGAGCGAATTAAACTTGGCTTTTCTGGTTACAAAACTGCATAACATAGTTATACACGTACAATTATATGACAATTATTTGTTTTTTGTCGTTAGCATTTTTGCATCAAAATGTACACAAAAACATTTATATTTTTCCTGATAGTGTTTTATTTGTTTTCCTGTGTGTACTCTGTTCCATTTCCAAAAGGAATCTAGAACAGGTATGAATTCTTGAAGTCCATTCAGAGCTTAAGACGAAAGACCTTTCTGAATGTTTTATGTCTTTCCGATGGCTGAACTGATGAACTTTTTTCTGTTTCCCTTTTTTTTCTAACACATTTTAAAGAGTCATTTTTACAAGCTATTTTTGAATTGTATTATTTTCACTACTATGGCATTACTTGTCATTGTGACTTTAATTAAAAAGAGATGGCTACATTTTCATTTTGTGTGTTTCTCTGAACATCTCTACTCACATCAGACCCTTTCATTTAAATTCCATTAAAATTTCTTTGGAAGATTTTTTTTTTTTTGTTCCCCACTGTAAGTATTAAATGCATATTCTGAAACTAGTGCAAGTTTTACACAACATTATGTGTCAGCATTTGACCGCCACTGCCCCATAATCCCCATGCGCTGAATGAGCTATGCAAACATTTGTGAAAGAATGAATTGCACTCTGGTAGCATTATAGGATGCTGCCTGTGCTACAGGTGTGTTTGTGAAATTTCCTTGCTACTAAATATTCCACAGTCAACTGTTAGTGGAAGCAATTGGGAACAGCAACACTTGTTTTACGTGGTCGGACAGGTAAAATCACAGTAGCGTGGCAGGAAGGCATGCTTTCTGGAGTGAAGAATCACACTCTGGCAATCCAGCTGATGCCAGGAGAACGGTACTTATCTGACCACATTGTACCAAACCCTATAACAGCTGCACAAAGGGCATGGATGAGCCCCGCACTGAGCTCTGACATCTGACCTCAACCCTGTAGACTGCCTTACAGATAAAATAGAGCAGAGACGGTGAGCCAGGCCTTCTTGTCCAAAATCAAAACAAATATTCAGAAATCCCCTCAAACATCTAGACTAAAGTCTTCTCAGAGGAGTTGTTATACCTGAAAAGGGTGGGCTGACTCTTTTAAAGCTTACGGATTAAGAATTAAAGTCACACATAAACTTTATGCAAACATTTGACAATTATGGTACATATATAAACAAATCTTATGGAAAAGTGTCTGTTGTTCCAATCAGGTTTGACATTACTGTACAGTTTAATAGCAAATAGACAGAGATCAAAACCTGCCCCCCCAATTAAACTGAATACATTTACAGCATTTATCAGAGCGACTTACAATCAGTAGTTACAGGGACAGTCCCCCCATGGAGACACTTAGGGTTAAGTGTCTTGCTCAGGGACCCAATGGTAGTAAGTGGGATTTGAACCTGGGTCTTCTGGTTGTGTGTTACTCCTAGGCTACTATCACCCTGTTACTGGAATACACCAGGTCACTGTAAATGGCTTCAGAATCATCTATAGAAACACATCCGCTCAGCACAAGGGTTTTACTGTAAGATCCCTGAGGCAAGTCGACAAGGAAAATGACCTTAGTATTAGTATGATTAATGATGACATGTGATCTTGGTTAATTGCATACCTCATCATCAACAACGCAGTAAAGCAGGGAGACGCCACATACCATCATAACATCACAAGCTATAACTGGGAAATGGCCCTTTTTCCATTGACGTACAGACAGTACGATTCAGCATGTAAAGTGAAAACAAAGATTTGCATGGTTCTGTTATGATGCTACTGCTACTCATCTATGTAACGACTTGGCTGTTATAATTTTTGTAATTGCTTGTTCCTAGCAGCTGGCCTGCAGGTACAATGCTGTTAGACGTTCAGTTTACAGACAGCCGCTTCACTGTGGACTGACAGGAACCCCAATTTAGGATTAGGATTTTGCCTCCTGATGTTGCTCCGTCCTTCATTATTTTCTCATGAATTAATATATTATGTATATTAATTTACTTATTCGGCCAAGTAAATCTTTTTAAACCGTACTTACACTAATGCATGGGCGGTACACGTCACCTGGGGCTTCTACAATGAAACACGGTTAAAAAGGCTAATATTTAACCTGTATTATTATTTCATCATGTGATTGCAGCGTCCTCACCCTGGAATTATGAGGTCAAAGTGAAATGTATCGTGCAACTTGTTGTAATTCGAATAAAACGACCCCTTTGATTGCCAAGGTATGGGCTCATTTCGAAAGTGTCCTTTTTTGCTTATATGTAGTTGACTATGTGCAAAATAACAATAAAGCACTTCTAAGAGATGTGACAGGAGGGTGAGATGATGAGAGAGCTTGAAGGGGGAGGGGACAGTTTGTGAAGTGGCTCCTCAAACTGCCCTGAAACAGTGGGTCCGTGGCTCATTCTCGCTGAGTTGCCTTCAGCCCACCTACAAAACCGGCGTCCGGATCTGCTGCCGTCCTCCCGTACCAACCGGATGCAAATTTCTCCCTCCGCCGCGTTCTCTCAGACATGGTGACGGACAGCGTCCAGATCATCGGCAGGCATTCACGCAGGTGGATCTGAATAAAAACTCCTTTTACTCTGCTGAAGGTACATTTCTTTACATTTTGGAACATGTCTGATATGATTTGGGGTTTTATTTGCCCAATATGTGTATGCATTTTTATTTTTGTCTAGTTTCAGGAAAAAATTATCAATGTATTCATTTATTAATGTATTCATCTTTCTTTAAAATATGCATACACATAAAATTGGCAAAAATAAATTAAGCTATATTTTTAACAAGTATCCTCAATTAAAGTGTATCTTTGCTACAAATCAAATTAACTATATAATGTAGTTATTTTTTTGGCTGTATATGCACTTACATTAAAAGGCATCATTTTCATTAATGTAACTGATTTGTGTTTCTTTCTTTCTATACAGGGGAGCTGAATCCATCACCTGACGCTGACCCCCTTCCTCCTCTAAGGGACATATTCCTCTCATGCTTAGAGGAAGATTGCCAGTTGCACAGATGTCCTCTATCGTTACCCCAGCCAGTAAAGCCGCCAACACCATGGGTCCAAAAGAGGTGGAGCTGATCCTGGTGAAGGAACAGAACGGAGTTCAGTTCACCACCTCAACGCTGGTCAGCCCTGAGAACACCCATCCTTCAGGAGAAGAGCGTGAAACCTGGGGCAAGAAGATTGATTTTCTGCTGTCTGTGATTGGCTTTGCTGTGGACTTAGCCAACGTCTGGCGCTTCCCTTACCTGTGCTATAAGAATGGTGGAGGTAAGTGTGTAATCAGTGCAAAGTTCAGGTAATATGTTAAAAATGTGGTGTGAGTGCCGTGACTGTACGTTTTCCAGGAGCCTTCCTTGTGCCCTACCTCTTCTTCATGGTGATAGCAGGGATGCCTCTGTTCTATATGGAGTTAGCTCTTGGTCAGTACAACCGTGAGGGGGCTGCCGGGGTCTGGAAAATCTGTCCCATATTTAAAGGTAAGCCCGTCTGCATTATATTTAATAAAGGAGTTGTGTAGAGCATAATATTATCTATTACTACACCTTGTTTATGGTGAGATGATAACTATTATGAAATGAAAAGATATCCCTAAATGATTCATTGCAAACAACTACTAATAAATTAGATGTTTAAATTATATGAGGATGAGAGTTGGTGACCTTCCCAGAAATTAATGTGGATCCTACAAGGTGCTTTTGAAAAAAATCTTTGTTGCTGTGTACCAGTAGTGTTTTGTGACAGGGTTGGACTTTCTTCAATAATCTGTGATGAAGATATCAGGCTGTCCGCTGAAAGAAAGCTATTTTTTATGTCAAACCGAAAAAGGCTTGCACTCAGATGGGAGACAGAAAATTGGGCTTTTAGTATAAACCTGCCCGTAACTGCTGCTGGCAAGCCCCTCTTCTGCCAATCTCTCCATGCATCATTACACAGGCCAGTGGAGAAGACGTGCAGTTAACATGCTGGAAAAGGTGGTCAGTGAGAGTGACCTTCTCTGTCGCATGTCTGTGGCCCTCAGCAAATCTTTGTGCAAATTTGTGCATCTAACTACAGCCACAAAAGCCCAAGATGACCACATTCTAATGGCTAATGATGCATTTAACCACAAACTAAAATTTGAAACAAAAGGACTCTAGATGAGGGTTTTTTTGCTGTGGGTTTGACTAGTTTTTCTTGCACATCCCACCGATGCTTGATTGTACTGAGTTGGAGGCCTAGGCTTCAGATGGCCTAGGCTTCATTAACAATTGGATCAGCATTGGGAAAAATTATTTAATTAATTACATTTCATTACTTTTATTTAAATGAAGAACGCAATCACTTCACTTTATACTTTATAATTATCCTAACCGTTATCCATTTTGAAATGATTTAACATTGCAGTGTTACCTTATATAACAGTACTAAACATTGTCTACTGTCAAATCTGTTAAGCGCCACCACAAGGTCAGATCATAAAGTTACAGCACTTTTATAAAATGAACAATGTTCACAGGTTCAAACCCCCACTTACTACCATTAAGTAAGACACTAAACTGTCCATGGAACTACCGATTGTAAATACTAAATGTGAGGAATTTTATGGTTGATCTGAAGGCCATCTGGTTCATATGCAGGTTTTGTTATCAACTAGGCTACTACCACCATTTTGTAACTACACTCATTATTATACAAACTACTATACAAACTGAAACGGATAGTCTATAGTTATCACATGCTATTTCTGTTTCATGCATACTGCCAGTAATAAGCAAAGTTCATTGTCAATACACACCTTGCCGGCCTGTAGTGTCTACAGCAGACCGCATTTCTCACGATGATATGGTTGAATATCCCTTTGATCAATTGTAATCACTGCTAAAATCAATTTCTCCTCCATCTTGATTTCAGAGTTTGCTTCAATGCTTCATTTCTGTTGGTCAGGTGACAATGAAGTGACAAGGCTCGTGGGACGCTACGTAATTGGCCACCTTTCTGAGCGCAGTGAAAGACTGCTCTTTAGGCACGCATCCCATTGAAAACAATGGGATTCAGAGCGCTGCGTTTGTTGCGTTTGGTCTGAAACCGGCTTAACCCTATTATTGACCACACTGGACTTGTTTCAGTGCTGCTGAGCATTTTTTAGCATGAATAGTTAAAATCATATTGATCACTTTTATTGCCTTTTATCACATTTATCATATTATTCCATCACCATTTAATTGAAGCTTTATATGTTTTCGGTAGACAATGAATTCTTGTAAAACAAAATCACATGGGGCTGAGGCAAGCACAAAAGGCAAGAGAGTCCAACTTCGAGTACAAGAGTACAACTTTCAAATAAGACCATAGATGTTCTGTTAAACTGGACTCTGGCATGTTCAGGTTAGATTTTTAAATGTAAAAAAGGAACAACTGTCTTTGGAAAAAGTTGTAAAAAGTAAGATATGTGCTAAAGATATGTGTTAAAGTAAAAGTCTACACAAATAACTCCCCACTATTACTTTACTTAACTAAAGCGACTTACAAGTAACAATAGCAACAATTTTATATTTGAAGCAATGATTGCCTGAAACAAATACCACTGCTATCATTCCCACTACACTACTATTAACAAACATATCAATAAAGTTTTTTAGATGTAAATCAAATTGTAATCATGAATCTTTAGTAACTGTAAATTAATTACATCCTTTTCCTCCGGTTACTGTAACTGATTACAATTTTTTTATTTTTAATAAAATTATGTAATGCCATTACACCAACATTGGGTGCCTATGTATTCAGAGAACAGGATTTGATTAAGATTTATTCTGAAAGTAATTTTCTAAATAATATTCTGTCGGAAAATGGGTGTGTCTTTGGGTATTTGATTTGTCTACAAGTATGTCTTGAGCTAAGATTTAAAGAAAATGTATTAAATAACAGGTAAAAATAATCAGTTAAAAATCTGTATAAAAATTCTTAATAAAATTCTGACGTATTAGTAGCTTGTTAAAGTGACACAGAATAGAATTTTAGTACATAATGTTCTTTAACACGGTACATCTTATAGCTACAAATCATTCAAGAATAACCTACTAATAAGAAGAATAATTGTAATAACAAAAGCTCACACTGCAAGCAGCATACCTTACTTGTGGGTGACAACTGTCACCTGCCACTATTAGGTGACACAAACAAAATTATTGCCTTGTGTCCTTGGCCCTAGCAGCTGGTCTAAGCCTCTGAAAACAGATTTGTACAGTTCATAGTTTCAGTAGCCAAGGCTTATGAGGCAATATGTCATGACAGATGAGCAGGCTGGTAAGATTGGATGGCTGCTGTTAGAGTGTTGAATTTGTTTTTGTTGTTCTGAGTGTAATGCCCAAGGCAGTGAGAGGTGCAGTCCATGTTGGACACTTTTATACTAGCGTAGGCTACACAATCTCAATCTCAATCTTCAATTTTTTATGTCAGGTGCAGAAGTACAGAGCCACACAACAGGCTTGATCATTCATCACCGGTTTCAATGCATGTTTTAAAAGGTTCGTTCTTTTGCAACTGCTGTTTTGGAGGAATGTGGCTGTATCCCATTAAAAGAGAAAATGTAGTTTTCATCTTGAATATAAACATGAAACATTTTAAAGAGACTCTTTTGACTGTGCCACCTTCTCATCTGTAAGCCTCATCTTCCTGTCATTTACAGAAAGCGAGGGACCTGAGATGAGATGTTGGCGTTTTAATCACAAGCTTGCCTTTCACTGTGAAACTGTCACTCTACGGGGGATTACAGTAATTAATGCTGATCAACACGTTTGTTTCCTTCGGGATCAATGGTTTGTGAGGGCTGAGCATCACACACAATGCCAGTAGGGAAAAAACAGCCTTAATCCCCCGAGAGTCAGATTTTTTTCTTGAAGATTTTACTTTTTGTAATGTTTGCATGTACAAACTGTATTTCTACACTGAAGGTCTGGAGGCTTTCTTCAAAAGCTTATGTACACATGCCTTGAATTGCTGTTGCTGTTATTTTCTCAGGTGTGGGCTTCACCGTGATCCTTATCTCACTATACGTTGGCTTCTACTACAATGTTATCATCTCCTGGGCTCTCTTCTACCTTTTCTCCTCATTCTCGGGTGACCTGCCTTGGGTCAACTGCAACAACAGCTGGAACAGCGAGAACTGTTCAGATCTGTGGTCCAACTCCACGCTGAACGACAGTCATAGAACCACTCCGGCTGCCGAGTACTTCGAGTGCGTATCTGTGGGGCCACTGTTTGTCTGCAGATAAGAGGAGTACTGATGTTCATATTCAGAGGTGGACAGCTCAGGATTAGAAATATAAATAGTGTACATGTAGCCTGTACACTATAGTACTCAATGCTGCAGGTTTAAATGCCATGTACACTCATTGTGTCCCTAAGCAAGACCTTTAACCCTGAGGTGATCAGTCCCTCCAACTAGATTGTAAGATGTGACTAGATTGTAAAACAACCAATGGCTGCCTTTAACTGGCTCCATCTTCACTGGGAAGCTGCAATTGATGAAATGGTTAATACCACAGCATCAAACTGTCCCTGCAGATGGCAATGTTTGGGGGGGGTGGTAATCATGACTATTTCTTGTGAGTCTGATATTAGTCACATGTGAGGCACAAAGTTTCTTAAATAACCCTCAAATTGTCCACCTCTGACTGTAAATCTTTCAGGCAACTGTATAAATGGTTTGTTAACTTTTGTTGGTTTGTTATTTGTTATATACATGTACAGGTCTAGATTTTTTAATAACTGCATTAGAAGTTCTAATTATCATCAAAAACGTTTATTTCCTAAAGTTGTTCAAAATAAGTTAAAATAATGTTACTATAATGCAAAACAGTTTGAATAAGCCTATACAATAATACAGTAATATTCCGGAACTCATGAGTTTTGTGGGATCTGTACAGGCGTGGCGTGCTGCATCTGCAGGACAGTGCTGGCATTGATGACCTGGGCAGACCCCGCTGGCAGCTCACCTCTTGTTTGGCTGTGGTCATTGTTGTTCTCTACTTCAGCCTGTGGAAGGGTGTAAAAACCTCAGGAAAGGTATAATACTCACAGCCATGTTTGTAATGACTTCTGCACTCTGAGTTGATGACTGGCCAGTTCTGTTTTATTTATTTATTTATTTATTTTGTATTTGTATTGACCAATGTCAGTTTCAGGTTTTTCTTTTATGTTAAAAATACATAATGCCCAACAATTATGTTTTTATTCTGTAAGGTCACATGCATCCCTGCGCCTGATTTGAAATGTGCCCCCTTTTCGGCACCTGTATTAGAGAAACTAGACCATGATGTTCGTGACTCTCGTGAGCACCTGCAAACAGGAAGGAGGGCGAATTAGATTAAATCGCTGTGTTATGTATATGAATGTTTTGCAAATATGGGCCTTATGACAACATATAATAATCATTACATAAAATGTATATTAGTATATTAGTATGTGTGGGTTTGTGTGTAAATGTATGTTGTGCATGGTGCAGGTTGTGTGGATTACTGCCACTATGCCCTACGTGGTCTTGACTGTCCTGCTACTCCGTGGCGTCACCCTGCCTGGGGCTATTGATGGCATTAAGGCCTACCTCAGCGTGGACTTCCTCCGACTGTTAGAGGCTCGGGTATGGTGCACACACACACACACACACACTCACACTTCACATATAGCAGAATCAGACATTTATAATAATGCCATTAGAATAAAACTCATCACATGAGTTATATAGTGCCATGTTTAAAATCCATTTACTCTGCATGCTTTTGTCATTTAAGGCATTGTTTGAATATGCATATGTTACCACAACTATTATTCTGTGGTATGTTATTGTAAAACTGAACAGTGTAATAGTTATGTAATAACTGGAATTTAAGTCCTTCTACTTGAGCAGTTTTTTGAACGGATCAAATAGGCACTTAAGTATACATGCATGAACACTTCTCTCACACCAACAAATGATTTGCCATGTTTGATGAGCAAGCAAAAATATCTTATTTTCCTTAAGTAACTTGTGAGAATCTCCCCTTTCCTTTAGAAGCACACATGACCAAGGACTCAAAGCAGCAATTTGAGAATTAGATTAGACACATGCATGCAGCAGCAATTTGCAAAATTACCCTGCATTCACAAGTGTCTTTCATCTTTCTGTTGAATGAGTTTCCTGCAATTATCTCTAATAACAGCTTTTTTCCCCTGCATCTTTTGTGCCAATCCCTGGGCGTTTGTTTTGTAGGTCTGGATAGAGGCTGCTACTCAGATCTGCTTCTCTTTGGGAGTCGGGTTTGGTGTGCTAATCGCCTTTTCCAGCTATAACAAATTCAGCAACAACTGCTATAGGTGAGTGCACCAGGCAGGCCGGTGTTCAGGCTGGCAGACATACACACCCGCACATGCACGTCTACACACGCACAGTATTTACAATGTCTTTGATGTCCTCATTCTCTTTATACCGTCTGCAATTATTTTGTGATTGCAGCTAAAATCAAAATTTGAAATTCACATCATGCTGGGCATTAAATTATATTGTGTTGCTCACAAATAGCCTAATATGGGAGATCTGTGTCTGTTTTTTATAGGCATTTATTGTAATTGTTGACTTTTTCTGAGCATTTTACAGCAAAAATGCTAACAAATACATGAATCTTTGCAATATCTAAATATTATGCATCATGGGTTGTAATATTTAAATATCAGATAATGAAATAAAACAAAATGCACAAAATGCAGCTATTAAATTATTATAAAGTCATTTGTTAGAATTTGTGAGAATCTGATTTACATTACATTCTGATTATAATGATTATTTTTGGAGCATGAATTAAAAAGAAACATCAGATGTGTAGTTTGAAATAAAATTTGAATGCCCAAAATAAATGTGAATGTATTATAAGACAGTTTTTTTTTTGTCTCGCTTTAACCTCGGTCCATTGCCTTTCGTTGTTTGTCCCAGGGATGCAATCATCACAAGTTCAATTAACTCCTTGACCAGCTTTTTCTCCGGCTTTGTCATCTTCTCTTTCCTGGGTTACATGTCTAACAAACACAACGTGGCTCTGGACAAGGTGGCCACAGATGGTGAGTGGGTACGCGTGTGTTCAATGTCCTCCTCAGCAGGCAGAAGGGAAGATTTTATTTACTCCCATAGATGATTTGTTGTGGAACATCAGTTTGTCGATAGCTGTTGTGTTGGGTTAATGTCACACAGGTGTCAAATGCATTACAAACAGCTTTTCAGATGGAGATTCGCCCAACGTTTCTGATTAAAAATCAATACTTCCTCATTCTTATGAAGATGAAGACTGTCTCTGTCGATACGTCTTCTCCCCTTAAATGCAAAAAAAAGAAAACCAACACATTCTCCCCACCGCCAGATGTGGCCCTTGAATGATGTGTACCAGGAAAGACTAATATAATTTTAGCTCCAATCTATAGAATTTACAATCCATCACACTCACTGTGTATCAGTTTCTTCTGAATCTGTGTGTCCTGTCTTTAAAATAGGACCAGGACTTGTCTTTATCATATACCCAGAAGCCATTGCTACTCTTCCTGGGTCTTCGGTGTGGGCTGTCATCTTCTTCATAATGCTTCTGACGTTAGGTATCGACAGTGCTGTAAGTAGGCCATTATAATTATTAGTATTATTATGAGAGGCATATTTGTTTATAGAACGCTTCATAAACTCTGTTTGGATTTTGGTTGCAGATGGGCGGTATGGAGTCTGTCATCACAGGTCTGATCGACGAGTTCAAGTTTCTCCACAAACACAGGGAACTTTTCACACTCTTCATTGTGGTCTCCACCTTCCTCATCTCTCTCTTCTGTGTCACCAATGTAAGGAGAATTCAGCAGAAATCTGGTGCTCAGTGGGTATTCAACTAAATTCATTGGTCCAGCAGCTTTAAATCCAGCTTCAGATTCTCACTTTTTCTCTTTCTACATGGTAATAGTGAAGCAAGCATTTGTGAAAAAGAGCAGAAATGCTGTAAAAATTTCCCTTAAGGGCTTGGTCACATATTTCGTTTTTCAGTAGTCGCTCTATACATTTTTTTGTCAAATTTTTGAAACCAAGGTCTTGATTTCTGCACTAAAGGCAGCACACAGACTTTAAAGCATGTCTGATCTCACTCTCTCATTACTTTTATTTGTTCCTCGCCAGGGTGGCATCTATGTGTTCACCTTGCTGGATCACTATGCAGCAGGAACATCAATTCTGTTTGGAGTGCTTATTGAAGCTATTGGCATTGCATGGCTTTATGGTGAGTTTGGTCAGAGTTGGTGTGATGGAGAAACATTACATTAAAAACATTACATTAAATAAACAGAAATCTTAAGAGGGGGTGAAGTCACATGTATAGGAATTCTGCTGCATAACTTCATTAGGACTTTTATTTAGAAACATTATTACAGGTCATGTCATGTGACAAGCTGCTGTCTGAATGACATTGCCTAGGGTGTCAATAGCTTAATGGATGGAAGCTAAACTAAAATATTTAGCACATTTATTATTGTTGCAGCAGTCAATAAAATAAAAAGGCCACAATCACATTAACACACTACATGTAATAGTTGACTGCTATGAGTTTTCTTTTGCTGAGCTGAGATGCTACAATACTATATTACCTTTTTTTTCTTGTCATAAATGCTGCAGCTTCTGTGTTAGAGTCTCAGTTGGCCAAGCTTTCAACTTTCCAGAGATTTTCTGAAAAGTTACGGGGGGTTCAGGTAAACATGTGACCTGAACTTTAAAATATATACTGTGATGAGGATGCACTGAGTGTTCCAGGGAGATGGATTTCTACATTTGGGGTCAGTGTGTCACAGTCTCAGCTCATTTTTGCTGAAACATGACAACCGTGAGGGGCCAACATTTTAGCCGGAGGCATGCCTGGCCCTTTGCTTTGCTCGATTCTTGTGGACAGACACCAGTGGCTTTTTACTCTTTGGTACTACAGTATGCACTCTGCAACTTGTAGTCGCCCTGCATCGTTGCATCCTTTAATGATGGGCTTTGGTGGGTCATGTGTGGTTTGGGCAAATGTTTTTTATATGTATTGTTTCGAGTATATGTCGTGTCGGTAAGTGTTTTTGGAGGTTTTTCACTGGACTTCACTTCACTTGCACTTCAGAGGTTTCAACACAATTGCCAAGGGTATTTTTGCACATTTGTCTTTGCTGCTTGTACCGCATTGTTGAAATTTAGCCACAGATTTAAAATTATGGACTGTACTGTTTATTAAAATCTTTGCTACCCTCCATCAATACAGCAGCCATTTTCTCTGAACATGCCCATGCACATTGTGGTCAAATATTCTAGAATGCATCAGGTTTGTTCTTTATTCTTCGTTCTTCCTTGAGGTCCTTTACATTTTTATGTTCCAGAAATTCAAGGCCTCAGCCTCATATCTATTGTTCTTCTTGCCATTTACTAATAACATTAAGATCTGAGGAAACTGCTGCCTTCGTCACCCTCATCTTGCAGTCTTCTCCTGCTTTGTGGGCATAAATTATTTTAATTTTCAGACTGCTACAGGGTTGCTCAGAGAAGAACATGGCTGCTGCTTGAGGACTCAATCTGCCTGATTTATGATTAGATTGTGAACAATCCCAAGCCCAATAAGATGAATTTGGAACTCAGATTTATAGGGCTGCCCAAATTTTTCCCTGCTGAACTTTCTCTAATTATACAAGAAGAAAACACAAACCTTGGATAAAATGCTGAAAACTAATGTAAACCATTTGGTGACCAGTTTTTAGGGAGCCCATGCCACTGTAGTGATATGTTTCATCGAGCTATTTTTACACACTAGCTATTTAAAATATCCGCTTGTATTTGTTTATCAGGTGTGGACAGATTTAGTGATGACATCCAGGAAATGATTGGCCAAAGACCTGGTCTTTATTGGAGACTGTGCTGGAAATTCGTCAGCCCTTGCTTCTTGCTGGTAAGCGACATATCAAAAAATGTTACATCAAGTAATTATGTCAGTAGACGGAATATTTTATTTTGTTATTATATTTTCTAAAGTGTTAAACTTTCTGAACTGTTTTCTCACTGTTTGTATTTGACGCTAAAAGCATAAAAAATAATTGTTTTCCAAAATACAGAATTACAAGATTTTGAGCTGTGACAAAATTTTAATTCTGTTTGTTGTGATCGTATTTTCTCCACAGTTCATGGTAGTTGTTAGTTTTGCAACATTTAATCCACCTAAGTATGGGACATATGTGTTTCCAATGTGGGCCAACATGATTGGATGGTGCTTGGCCATGTCGTCCATGGCCATGGTGCCACTTTACGCATTATACAGGTTCTGCTCCCTGCCTGGAAGCCTCTGTGATGTAAGTTATGGCTATGCAACCACTGATAATTACCATTTGTTGCATATAATGATTCAGGGATTTCATTTATATTCATGACATCATTTGTAATATTTACCTGTAGAAACTGGCTTATGCCATAACACCTGAAACTGAACACCACTTGGTGGAGCGCAATGAAGTTCGGCAGTTCACGGTAAGCCTCTGCATGTGGAAATATGCAGACACTAGAATATCTCATCAAATCCACAACAGGAAAAGGAACAAATTATAAACTCCATATACTCAGTCAGTCATTGTGTTCAACAAATTGTCGTCACATTGTTGATAGCATTGATGGGGCAGATTTTTGAGGGCACATGCTTAAGTGAAAGTGAAGCGATTGCCATTGTGATTCACTACAGAACAGCGCTCGGTGGCACACAACAATATGTCCTTTGCTTTTGACCCATCACCCTTGGTGAGCAGTGGGCAGCAATGGAAGGCGCCCGGGGAGCAGTGTGTGGGAATGGTACTTTGCTCAGTGGCACCTTGGTGGCTCGGGATTCAAACCTGAAACCTTCCAATTATGGGTCCACTTCCTTAACCACTAGGCCTCCACGGCCTCATTAATGGTTGTAATAGAAATTATCTCCTTATCTCCCAACACATATGAGTGGATATGTTTTTTTCACTTAATCAATGCAAGTTTGAAATTGTCCCTTTTTCAGTCAGTGGAACTGACTGTGGACATTCACATTCACATGTGGACATTAAACACATGCACTAAATAGACAAACCACGTCCAGAAATTGATTGCTAATGAAGTGGATGAAAAACTATTTATTGCAATTTTAATAGAAATCTTTGATCAAGGCCATTTTAAAATCATGCCAATCAAGATGATGTCTATTTCCAAAGATAAATAATTTAAGTGGGACGTCTAATATTGTCACAGAACCTGATGCTTCAATAGATATATTAACTAATGGCCAAAGGTCCCCTGAGGTTTTATTTGTTTCTTTCAACAGCTGCATCACTGGCTTGTGGTGTGAAGTCCACCATTCCCAGAGAACACAAAAGGCACAGCAAGCAGGCAGCACGGACACAACCGCGAAGGGCAGGCTCTGTAAGTGCCAACCAAGCCGTAAAAAAAAAAAAGACAAATAAACAAATAAAAAATAGTCTGTGATTTCTCGTTATTGGACATGTGGCTATCATGTGACGTTGATCACACTGTGGTTGGCATTCTGTCAGTTTCTAAACTCAATATACAATGACTGTTATGATGGCTAATGTGTTTTGCCTATGATAATGTGTGTGTCCTTTTGTTTTATTTATTTATTTTTTGTGGCCGGAGTACTTATTGATTAGTGGGAAGTGCTCTAAATGTCATTTTAAAACGTTTTTGAAAGGAAAGCAGAAGGACAGAGAAAGGATTTGTACCTACTAGCAGAGAAATTAGGGAAAAATGCAGACAGTAAGGCTTGTTTTTATTATTATTATTATAATTTTCTGCTCCATGCATGTTGCTGTGTATGTACAAATAAGCAGAAAACCATTGAGGACAAAATGTCACTGTTCTTTTATGTCACATACATCTGTGCTCCATGGTCTGGTAGACAGTGATGGGCTTTGTCAATTGAATTTTACCAGCTATGGAGACACCATTGCATTTTAAAAGAAAATATCTCCAACATGTAATTTATGTAATCGTAAATAAATGAATGAATAAATCAATTCTAAACATCAATTATTATTAGACAGCATTCTTGTTAGCAGCCCATTCATGTTAGCATAATAAATGTCATTTTTAAGTGTGTTCCTTTTCTTTTCTTAACATGGGCACTTCATATTTTGTGTCCTCGTCTAAGTGTTTATTATTTTATTTGTGAAATGACAGAAAACACTGCACTGGCTGAATATGAAGTACATTAACTGTATATATAGATTGAACAATAAATGTGAAATATATGACAGCAGTGCAGGTTAAAAGTATGTCCTAGTGTGATACTACTTGTGCACTTCTCCTGAGCTGCTTAATCAGAGTGCTTTTTTATGAAAGAAAATCTGCATAGAGATTTATGGTTAAAAAAAAATATTCTTCATACAGTCAAAGCCAAGGAAAGTGTTGCAGAATTCTGGGGTACAGACTTACAATCATGTTAGAAATAAACATGAGACTATATGAAGGGGCACCTTAAAATTATTAAAATGTAATGTCAAAAATACCTGGTGTGTTGTGTATTTTCATGTCTCATGAAGTGTTATGTATGCATGAAATGTTTCGATTAAACAATTCGAAAGACTAGCCACATTATTTTCTTGAAGTTTCTATGCATATTGTGGGGGAAAGTGCTTGCACTGCTGTCCTGATGAAAGGTTGATGAACGTTTGCAGAATATGGATGCTGAGGATGTGTCGCGGCATATTGTGCCAGGACCTAACAACAGTTGTATAATTGGGCTAATACCCCGCTGCTAATACCCCGCTGCTCAGAAGCTCAGAAGTGATCCTCTTTTATTCTGTATATCACTTCTGATCGCATCTGATCAAATGCCAAAGCTTCTCACAGTTTGTAATGTGGGGCCTAGAAATAGAATTGCTGGAAGAAACTGACACTCCACATGACAAGGGTACAAAAAGTAGTCAAACAGAGCAAGAAATGAGCCAGTAGCTAAAAGGGGCACAAATCATTTCCTTTGGGTCATTAATACATTTGGAAAATGAAGTGATTGTGAAACACTGCACAACTGCACATGGTGACACAACAAAATGTGTCCTCTGCTTTTAACTCATCACCCTGAGTGAGCAATGGGCAGCCATGACAGGTGCCCGGGGAGCAGTGTGGGGGGACGGTGCTTTGCTCAGTGGCACCTTGGCGGATTGGGATTCGAACCGGCAACCTTCGGATTACAGGGCCGCTTCTTTAACCACTAGGCCACCTCTGCCCCTGTAAGAAATATCTTTAATAAATAAATAAATCAGCATATGGACATGCAGATGATAATAATGAAAGTTGCATGAAACATTGGTGCGCAGTTATGGTTCCCGTGTAGTAGTGTGCAGTTTGTGTAGAATTACAGATAAGCCGATATAAGAATATGTTCTATTCAGAATAAATTTTCTGTTGCCTCAGATCTCTTTTGCCATAAATAAGGCAACAAATAAGTCAAGATGATCTTATCTCAATGATCTGCTATACTGACACTTTTGATTAGAAGCTGATGATTTGTTTAATATATAGTCAGGATTGTGCACGATGCAGTGGAGTAAAAAGGGTAAGAAATTTTATTTTGATATGAAGTGGAGTTGAAGAAATACATGAAAAAAGCAACTTAAGAACAGTAATAATTTTCAATATATTCAATATTCTCAATTTGGTACAAACTGTTTAATAATGTAATTTCCATCACCAAGGAAAGGATTTTAGAAAATAGACCTCCAAGGCGGGTTTGGACTTAATCACATGGCACCAGCAAGTTTGCAGCCACGTAATTGGTTTGGCCTTTTTTGAAAATAACAGCCATGATCCAGAATCCAGCCTGTTCATTATGAGGTAGTCTGAAATACCCGAAACACTCTCCGAGGCCTGTCACGGTGATTTGTCAGAAAGGCTCGAGCAGCAGGGCCAGAAGACATTTATTAAATTCTAGTCAAACACATATGATTGACAAGAAAAGGGCAACGATGAAAATAGGAAAGGCAATACAAATACTGATTTTTCAATTATGACCTGCAATTGATGTTGATCAGGAGGTACGTGGCACATTTACACGATAGAAAGACACAAGCTGAGGGCAGCACAGGGTGCACTTGTGCAGTAATTGCTGCTATTATTTCAGGGATTGCATTGCTGTAGCTGAAAGAAAATACCACTGTATAATTATATGTTACTATAATTGTTTAAACACACAGCATAACATTGTTTGCATTAGCTTGTGAAATGTGTGTTTACGTGTGTTATACCAGCACGATCTTTCGTTTCCTCTGCTCTTCTCAGTTGTTGGGTTTCTGCTGCCCTCCTTAAGATGGTGGTCCATTGGCACAAGTGCTGTCAGTGAAGCTCAATTATGGAACGATTTCACCTGCACACAGAGCATAAGCAAAGCCAATACTGCAGACGTCCAATAACCTGCAGCAATTACGGATCGTTCCGTGTTTCTGCTGAGGCTGGATAAATCTGAAATTGCTTAATGCAACACACAACATTGTGTCTTCCGGGACGAAATGGCCCACAAGTAGGTTGAGCATTACAGTAGGAGGCACAGTGTATATATATTTTTATATAAGTAATGGGACCGTTGGATCGTTGATCGGTGGTTTTTGAAGGTGGTAAATCGGTCACGGTAAGACAGTCTTGTATGCTCAATTTAGGACATGGCCTGTAAAACACACATCATGCTCCCTGTGTGTCTTTTGGCGCCATCCTGTGGTCATTACGCATCTCTCCAGCTGTATGCCCACATCTCATTAGTATCAGGAAGTTTGTCATGAATCATCAGACTGATTATTTAGCTGATTGAGAAGTAAAGTCCTGCGCAGTTTTAGTGAAGGTAGATCCCACTGTAGTAGGGCCCCAGCCTGGTCGTTGTCTTTCGTATTTGGGGCATGGTCCCTGTAAGAAGTACATTTAATAAATAAAGGAGTTTAGCTCTCCGTCCTGCCTGGCCTCTGTAATCGTATATGTGTGAGCGAGAGGCGTGGGGGAAACCGATGGTGGGCCAGTGCCCTGCATGTCACGTCCATGCGGGCATGACGAGGCGGGTGCACGGAGAGGAGGACGAAGAGTGACGAGGAATGAAGGACGCTATCACCTGACATCACGAAACAGGAGTTTAATGGTGACTCACGGGGCAGGGGGGACATCCGAGACGTTGACATTGGTGAACACGGAACATAACGTTAAAGACCTGACAGAGAACAGCGCAGCTTTATACAATTGACACAGGTGAAAACGATTAGGGAACATTTCACATGACAACAATGAAACTCCGCTCCGGATTCCGGACCGGGGTAACCCCTTTTCGGACCGGATCGTGACACTGCACAAGGTATCTAGGTTAAGCCCGGCATGTGCAAATCTCACTGCATCGCATTGTGCGAAGCACAGGTACAAAAGAAAAATTATGGAACAATTGGTGGGGCAGTTGTGGCCTAGAGAGTAAGGAAGCGGCCCGGCCCCGTAATCAGAAGGTTTCTGGTTCGAGTCCCAATCCGCTGATGTGCCACTGAGCAAAGCACACACTGCCCCCGGGCGCCTGTCATGGCTGCCCACTGGCCACCAAGGGTGATGGTTAAATGCAGAGGACACATTTTGTTGTGTCACCGTGCGCTGTGCTGCAGTGTAGTGCAGTATTTTCTGGCTGTGTGTTGATATGAGTAGAATTCAGGCTGACTGTGAGTGTGATGCCGGAATGATCTGTATAGGAAAGTTTAGGTGATCGTTTGGGCGCTTGTTGTCATGCAGTAGGCCTCTTGAAACAAACATGTTTGCAGGCTGAGGGGACGTTTTAAGTCCCTGACGCCCAATTAAAAGTCCTGCGAGGTTTCTTCCCATTCCTCTGATTTCGAGGCATATCGAGACGTCGTGCTGTCCCGTGGACGCTCACTTCGTCCATCACCACCGTCATCAGTATTTCAGCGGATCGCGGGTCTGGACAGGACAGGGACAGGGAGACAGGGAGAGCAGCGGGACGCCCCGGGGGTGACGGCGGGGTCTCTATAGGAACGACTGGAAACAACACCGATCCGAGGGCGACGCGATGAAGACGCGCTGTAGGAAATTGGTCGTTTGAAGAAGTTCGCGATGAGCACCGAGAGGCCGAACTTCCTCTCGCAGCCGGCGGTGAAGAACGTGTTTCTCTTCCGGAACGGAGACCCCCACTACGAAGCGCGGCGCCTGGTGATCAACGAGAAGAGGGTGTCCAACTTCGAGACGTTCCTCAGGGAGGTGACCAGCGGGGTCCGGGCCCCGTTCGGCGCCGTGAGGAACATCTACACCCCGCGGGCGGGACACCGTGTGGACCAGCTGGACCTCCTGCGGAGCGGCGAGCAGTACGTCGCGGCCGGACAGGAGAGGTTCAAGAAGCTGGAGTAAGCGCCTTCTCCAACCGGCATCCTGGAGATCGATTCATTGGTTGATTGGTTTTTGCATTTGATGCTTGACATATCAAAATGTGTTTTCATCTGATATGACGCAGCCTGCTTTTGAACATTGACCGGGAGTTTATGGGTGATGGTTATGGTGATAGTTATGGTTATGGGTGATGGTTATTGGTGATGGTTGTGGTGATGGTTATGGGTGATAGTTATGGTGATGGTTATCTAACTATCACCATAAGCATCACCATAACATACCACACATAACAATAACCATGATAACCTGCTTTTGAACATTGACCTGGAGTGACCTGGTGATGGTTATGGTGATGATTGTGGTGATGGTTATGGTGACAGTTATGATTGTGGGTGATAGTTATGGTGATGGTTATTAACCATCACCCATAACCATCACAATAACTATCACCCGTAACATAACCATCACCCATAACATCACCCATAACCATCGTAACCTGCTTTTGAACAGTGACCTGGAGTTTATAGGTGATGGTTATGGTAATAGTTATGGTTATGGGTGAGGGTTATGGTTATGGGTTATTGTTATGGTGATAGTTATGGTTATGGGTGATAGTTATGGGTGAGGGTTATGGTGATTGTCATGGTTATGGGTGATAATTTAGTTGCGTGCACTGTGTGCTGTGCTTGCTGCTCATCACATTTACAAATGACTCCACTTTTAAACATCATAACTGTAATGTTTGCACCAATATGCTTTTGTTTGCAGTTATAAGCAGATTGGAAGCAGAAAGAAAAGGATGCTCCTACGCAGTGGACAGGTGAGAATACAGCGCTCTTCAACTCAGGCCTTGCCAAGTTGCCCCCTACCTGAGATTCGGATGTGAGGCCTCGGCAGCCACACACCTGAGGGGCAGCAACTGAAGACAAGGCCTGGAGTTGAAGAACCCTGACACACAGACCCGGCTTCCTTGATAAATCTCAGAAGACATGAAACACTGAAAGAAGATAGATGGATTGTACTGTACCTGTAGTGAAGTATTGCACCCTGCACTTTAATCTCTTACTACCTCACACTGTGATGCTATGTTATTATTATTATTATTATTATTATCATAATAATGATTTAATATTACCATAATTATTATCATAGCATATCATACACCACATACACTATATACTAAATATGTCCATACACAGATATATTATATTGCTGCTGCTTGTCTGCCTGGTTTGTCTAGTTTGTCTTGACCAGCATTATATTACGGGTCCTTTGTCAGGTTTTGTGTTGTTCCATTTGCAATTTCTTCACACCGTGAATCCTTGAAGCTTCGCAATCTCGTCTCTGTGTACTCGCATATGAAGAGATGACGATAAAGTTGACTTTGACATTGACTTTGATTTTGACTAGTGGAGGGTCGTTAGTGGAGTCACTAGTGGAGAGACACGACCACCCTTGTGATAAGACATCATTGCTTCATTTTTTTTTCTTAATTATTGTTTGCTTTACAGGCTAAAACTGTGCCACAAAATCATATTGTTGTCTCACCAAGGTTTCTGAAACCCATCAAAGAGCCTTGTGCCATTTTGTAAGTTGCTTGAACATAAATGCTGTAAAATAAATGGTAAGTAAGGATAATTGCTAACACTGTCATCCTCTTCCAGTGTAGTTGCAAATGGAGATATATTAAATCCCGCTGCCAGGCTTCTGATCCCCCATCGAGTGCTCGGAAAGTTTGATCGCATTCTGGAGATGATTACAGAGAAAATGGGCTTAAAGATTCTCGGAGGTGTCCGAAGGTGAAAACATGAATAACACACACATACAAAAAGCACCCAGTTTCCTCAGAATTCACCCAGAAGTTGAATTGCCTTTAAAGGTGCAATGTGCTATTTTTACACATTTTTACTCCATCCAGCAGGAGACAGTATTTTTCCAGAAAACTGTCCACATCTATCATAAGAAAACTATACTTGCAGAGACTGCCCAATGAATTACTCAGATCTTTTTATTCAGGAGCTTATCTGCTTATTTATGGGCAGCGGTGGCCTAGCGGTTAAGGAAGCGGCCCCGTAATCAGAAGGTTGCCGGTTCGAATCCCGATCCACCAAGGTGCCACTGAGGTGCCACTGAGCAAAGCACCATCCCCACACACTGCTCCCGGGGCGCCTGTCATGGCTGCCCACTGCTCACTCAGGGTGATGGGTTAAATGCAGAGGACAAATTTCACTGTGTGCACCTGCTGTGTATCACAAGTGACAATCACTTCGTTTTCACTCACTCTGGTAAATCCAGCTGCTGAGGTAGAAATTGGTTAATGTAACAGCACAGGTTTATCGTGTACTAACTGTTTCTTTTGGTTATTGTTAAACTAATGACCAGGTTTACATTCTTTGAAACGGGGAAAAAATACTGAGAAGTGATGAGAGAAGTTGAGGCACAAGAGGGAGAGCCAGTGACAGGGTTGATTTGGCTCATTGACTAGGTTAGAATTCGCTGCTTCTGCTAAACTGCAGGAACCCGCTGTTGCCCCCTCAGGTGCTCAGTGGTATTACACGACATCAGCGACACGCTTAATACCTGATTAGCACGCTAGCGTCAGTAAATATCAGTACTCAGAAGTAAAAAGTTGTAAAAACTGTATTATCCAGATTGCAAAATGTTGCACATTGTACATTAAAAGCATTTTCGACCATTTTCATTATTTAAGCTTAATTATTGTTATCAACTAATATAAAACTTTATGATAAAACCATTTGATATACTGTATGTTCTTGTCAATGAAACACTTTGTTCATGTTTTGGCAGACTGTATACGTTTGATGGCGCACCAGTCACTGATGGAAATGAACTCGAAAAAGGGCAGTTTTATGTAGCTGTTGGGAGAGAAAAGCTGAAAAAGCTTCCATACAGTGATATTTTGTTCACTAGATCCATTGGAATTAAGAAGTTTTATGGGTAAGATGGCTTTAGTATTACTCCTTTTGTCGCTTCTCATTCTGATGGCTTTCAGTGTATGACACTGCTTTAATAATAGTGCTAAGATAAAGGCTTTTGCCATGTGAGTAGGTGGTGCACTGCCGTAAATATTTATCCACTTGACAACTATAAAACTAAAATTACAACATTATTTGTGGCATTTGGCTGGCATCCATATGAAGAGCAACTTACAACGTACTTTTATGTTACCTTCAATGAAGTAATCGGTTCTGGTTTACTAGGACCCCAACTATGAATACAATCATTTTATTCCCTCTGTTGTAGTTATTCTTAAATAAGGTAGACATTTTTATTCTCTAAAGAGTCAGTTACTACTGATTGTTGTTTGCATTCAGTCTGTTGTTCATAGTGAATAAACTAAGTACACATTTGTGAGCAGATAATTGACTGTGGTGAGACTGAAAAATCATCACACTGTGAATCTGGTCATTGGAAGAACACATAAATTGTACATTTATTCTTTGTCTTTTTCTCAAGAACAAAAGCTGTGTCACTACCACCAATCTACAGTAGGAAACAAAATGGAAATGCACGTACAGTAAGTGGAAAGGCAATTGCATATAGGATTTTCTCTCAGATTATGATATGGACTTGGGTGTTAACACTCTCTAGGTTTTTGTTTTAACTCGAATGTTCTCGATTGCCCCTCCCCAGTCAAGTAGCCAACATAGCAAGTCAGAGGGGACCTGTAGCGAGGAGAACGACTTCAAGGCTAGTCCCTCGACACAAAGAACCAAAGAAAACTCATTCTCCATTGTAAGAGAATTCTCTCAGGCCCGACTTATGACACTCAGGAAGAAGAGAAGTGGCCTCACTGCATCTCTAGAGGCAGAGGAAAAAGGTAACAGCACAGATTTCAAATGTTGAAAGCTTACATGGCAGTGCATTGCATTTAATATATTTGATGTTGGGTTTTGTTTTTCTTTTACTTAATTTGTACTTTTACCTATAATCACAGACACGACAACACTCGTATAATGTGGAACATATGTATTCCCTTGATGGTTGTGCTGTTACTAATAGGGTTGCACTGCTGTACATCGGTACAGGCTCAGCATCCCTGTTTATGTATTTTCTGATGAATACTTTTATTTAAAAAATATTATTTATATCATTAAAGGTAATTTCTTACATTTGTATGACTATGAAGATTTCTATGTTTCCCTGGAGTAAAAGAAATATTATTAAACATTATTAATAAACATTATTAAATTCTCCCCAGAATTCCCCACTGATTTTAGACAGCATAGGTTGAACAAGCTCCTGAAATCAATCACTTCGACGGGGTGGGGTTTGTAACCAGATGGCATATATGTGCTCCATTAGTTTCTCCATGGTGATAAGGTAAACAGTACACAGCGTCACTGTGGGTCCTGTGCACAGCTGAAGCCATTTATTTATTTTTCACTTTATTATTAATGGAACATCCCCTCATCGACAGGGCACTATATATCTGAAATGCATATGTATGAGAAGGGCAGGGAAACTTGGTAGCAGGAATTCTCTATTATACAGATGGCTATTCTTTGCTGGTCCTCTGCTCCATTTACCTGCAGCTCATTCATCACACAATTATTCCTCTGACAAATTAAATCATAGGTTTCAGCAATTTGAATGATTCGAATAAAACCAGTGTGGAATAAAGGTATATATAATTTTGCTTGTGTAAGTAATTGGTTGTGCACAATAATCAGAATTAGCCAATGGACCGCAATAGCGTGCTACTATGCAGACTTTCTTTCTAAAACAGATGACGATGCACAGAATGATGATGATGCTAATGCCCACCTGCATCAGACCGAAGAGAATCTGACTGAAGAGGTTGGTTTTGCTGGTTAGACTTACACTGTTACATGCAATACAAGTTCATGAAATCAGGCATTTAAATTCTTAATTTTTCATGGTCTATTGAAACATAAAGAAGTTCAAATGTTAAAATGTGTTATCTGCTATTATTTTTTCATCATTTAGACACCACATGAGAATGGGGGGCATTCATTGGGGGACATTGGTGAAGAAAAGCCAAGCACACCTGAAACCGCAGAAGAGGCCACCACTGAGGACGCAGTAGGAGTTGCGAGTAATACACAAGAGATGGACGAAAGTGAGGAAGAAACTAAAGAGAATCATCATGAAGAGACAGGGGAAGATGAGGGTAAAGGAGAGCACACTGGTCCAGATCAGACTGACAAATCAGAAGAAACCCATGAGAAGGCAGAGGAAGCAGAACAAGAGGAAGCGGAACAAGAGGAAGCAGAACAAGAGGAAGCAGAAGCAGGAAACAAGGAAGTAGTGGAGAGTGAAGGGACAAACACAGTTGTGGAAAATGGGGAGAACTCAGAGGACCAGGGGGGTACAGAAGGTGATGGTAAGGGGCCAGGTGATGCAGGGGGTGCAGAGGAGTAGAATGGGTTAAATGTAAGACGATATGCAGATGCAGACAGTAGTGCAAATGCTGATTAGACCAGTAATAAACAATTTCCAGAAAACTTTCTTTTTTAAATGGCCATGGAGTGATACGTTACCAAATTATAATGTAAATTAGTGATACCAGCTTGTTTAAATTAGTTAAACCATTCCATTTGCATGTGGCCTGTGTGAGTTGAACAGAGAACCTTTATTTTTATATATCATAGTATATGTTAACATTTATTATGCCTGTGCTGTTGGCTGTGTATTCATATATTGTTACATAAGAACAAACATATGTTGTGTATGATTCAGATTATTTTGTTTTCCCCTAGTGGAGATCAATAAAGTCAAAATGATTTAATGTTATGGATTGTTTAAACATTTCTCTCTGAATTACAGAATTCTTACAATACATCAAGAACTCTCAACTTTCAAATCAATATATTCATAAATAAATATATACAAATGCTAAAATAGCAAGATTATTGACTGATCATATATAGAGCAAATAATAATTATCTGCTTTATCTGTTAACAGAACAACACTTAGTCTTTTGAGAGATGTAGAGAAGACATGTTATATGTAACAGAAAAGATTACTGTTTGTAGTTACAGAAAAGAGGACACAATAAGTTAAACAAAACCCGAAGTATAATTACCATGTCACTGTACATTTTCTGTTCACCTCTTGACAAATTCATGTTCATAATAGTCAAATTGTATTGTTTTATTGAAGTTTCAGGAAATGTTTCAAAGTGGTTCAGGGTTAAATCCAGTGTTAAGTGTCTATGAAATGCCCCAAAAATAAATCCTAAATAAACTGTATGCAGTGAAACTTAATTTAAACGCAAATAAAAATTGGTAGCAGAAAAATAAAAGAAATATGTTGAGCTTTTGCTAATTTTCCTACTCAGTACTCAGGTTCTTGTTTTTAATTGAACTTGAACATTTTACATGGAGTGTTAAAGTATACAGAGGTTACTTTACAATTTTACAACTGCACCATGGGGAGTAAAATTTGACCAAATGTCCTGCCCATTGATTTATAGTATTGCCTCAGCCAGCTCTGTAGTTACCAAAAAAATGATCGCTCAAGATTTTTTATTTTTTTTTAC
Source organism: Denticeps clupeoides (assembly GCF_900700375.1). Classification (NCBI taxonomy): domain Eukaryota; kingdom Metazoa; phylum Chordata; class Actinopteri; order Clupeiformes; family Denticipitidae; genus Denticeps; species Denticeps clupeoides. Next base: position 24,352,795 of record NC_041711.1, read on the forward strand.
CTGCACTGCACTTCTGTCACACCCTCCAAATATTGGGTGGTCTTTTAACACAGCAGTTCTTACTGAGGAGTCCTCCTGTATTTGTCGTAACTAAAGCCAAAGCCTTGTAGGTGTGTGGTCTGTGTGGTGGTGGAATCTGTAGTGTCTGCTTCAGCTGCTCATAAATACTGAGATGACGCAGGCTATGCTGTGGTCTGCATTTTTTAAAACATTGCTTCTCTACATATTTTTTGTGGGCTATACTGTGAGGAAGGCTCACATTTTATTTATAATATAGACACCTACTGCTATGCAATATGACCTACTGTCATCATGGTCATGATCTGACTGACTTCCCACACAGAGCAATCTGTCACTAGACTTATAAATATAATGAATATACTGTTTTCCATGACTTTGGGATTCAGAACAGTGTTTTGTGACTAATTGTGTTTTTCTTTTTCATGGACAGTCTTGCCCTGGATGAAGAATGTGCTTCACGTCCCTTTACGTGTTTCTCAGAAATAAATACAGCTCTGTATCAATGACAGAAAAGAATTGAACCCCTTTTAAATTATACTGCAACCAAATTGAATATGAATTTCTGACAACCAGGCAAACTCAGCACTCCCCTCCGAGTGGCACACATTTTACAGTAGGTCTCTGGCAGAAATGTGCTTGAGTAACCAATTTGCCTTTTACATGTATGTGTGTGCATAACATAAACGTACATGTTACGTAATGCAGCTACCACACTCCAGGGACTACATACTGCATTATCTACCTTTGCTTTTACATTTTAAAGCAGCTGATGGTCTGATCTATCTCTGGCGTGGGCATTATCAGCTGTCTGAGCAGGGCTGGACATTCTGCACCTTGGACAGCGTGACGGGAACCCTCCCCTCACCCGGTGTGGGTGTCTGGGTTACCGGCTGGATGAAGGACTGCAGCTCAGCCAAGCGTTCCTTAAAGCGCTGCTGGAGATGCCTTTCCTCCTTCAAATAGTGTCCCTGGGTGAAGGCTCCCAACAGGAGGCCCACTGCTATCCCACTGCCACCCACACAGAAGAGCACAGCGCCTGCCAGCTTGTAAGCATCCAGCGCCCGGTTGAAATGCACGGCTCGGCCATCCACAAACAGCAGCTCATCTTCACCAAAGGTCTCGATTTGAGGCGGCGTTCCATAACCTACAAAAAGAATCACCAGGCCTGCCAACATGAGCAGGCCACCAAAAGCAAGGCAGACCTGGCGATGGTGGCGGGGACGGGTTGAGAGGATAAAAAAACATAAGAAATGAGACGAGAGGAAAACATGATGCACAATTCATGAACATTTAGAGTTGCACCATGGTATCTCTGTCCTACTATCTAAAATTACTTTTTGCATTATGGGTTCAGCACAATCACTGATAGTGAATCATCAAGTTGCCAGACATCCTGACTGTGTTAATGAACAAAGACTTTCAAAGAACATTTCATTCAATGTTCAGTTCTAACGTCTGCTTCCAAGCCAAAGTGTTTTATATTTAAATTCATTTTTAGTTTAGAGTTCATAAGGTTTTAGGGAAATGACCTAAGGGCTAATACTACTGCTAAGCAAAAAGCAGTGGATCTCAACTGGTCTGACTTTGGGACTAGGGTTGCCAACAGTGCCGAATTGCCCGGAACATCCTGAAATGATTTTGGTTTGTCTACTGTAAGTCTACTGAGAGACTACTGTAAGCATTGCAAAACTCGTGCAAATGTTGCTATGAATTATGTCCTGTTTCAGGGACATCCTCCGAGATCCCTTTAAATAGATGTATTATTATGAAGGGTTGAAACTACAGACCCCATAATGCAGTGGGCAGGGGTGGGGCAGTGGTGGCCTAGCGGTTAAGGAAGCAGCCCCGTAATCAGATCTGCCAGTTCGAATCCCTGATCTGTCAAGGTGCCACAGGGCACCGTCCCCCCACACTGCTCCCTGGGCACCTCTCATGGCTGCCCACTGCTCACTAAGGGTGATGGGTCAAAGCAGAGGACACATTTCATTGTGTCACTGTGTGCTGTGCTGTATTTCATAATGACAATCATGTCACTTTCACTTTTCAGTGCTTCAGTTGTACATTTAACTTTACATTTAAGGCATTTGGCAGACGGCCTTATCCAGAGCGACTTACAACGTGCAAAAGTTGTCTTCCAAATGTGGTCTTTACACTGCGGCTGAATCTGTACAGGGGCAGCTGCTGTACCACTCATATCCTTTTCAATCTGAGACCAAGTAAAATTCAGGTTGGTATCAGGAATACTGATACCTAATACAAAAATTAAATGTGCTTGAAATCGAAATAAAAGCGTATATCCTTTGGCGCAACGCACCTGCAACAAAGTGTCCCGCATTTGGGGTTGAGAAAGTTGGCAACTCTATTTGGGACCCACAATCACCCCTTAATGACAAGTCACAACCCTTAAATTTATAATAAAATAGAAAATCACAGTAGTATGCCAACACAAAAGACAATAAACCTAATGACGAACAAAAATGACCATCAAGTGGCTATGCTCAGTTTGCTGCATTTGAATAAAAAACAAAACTCTTCAGTAGTACTGTTAAAAATTCAATACCAATCTATTAAAAGTCTGCGTCGTAGATACGGTTCGCCATGCTTAATTAGCATAAGGTTCTTCCATCGTATGAAACGGAGGGTGTCATCTTGCATCAAAGGGGATTATCGACACCTATTGTTATGGAGTGTGACCAGGCGGCACTTTTTATTAACTTTTTTTTTTTGCCCAAAGTTCTTGAACCCTAAAATTAAAAAAATAAATGCTAATTAGATGAAGCGTCATCACCACCATCACTTCTTCCATCACTGTCTCAGTTTCCACATCTACATCTAAACAGCAGCACATACATAACATTAACTTCTTGAAGCATAAATTATGAATCTGTTTTGTAGATCTACAATTTTTTATCAAGTCTTTTTATCCCTTTTAGCACTTTTTTATTGTCTGCCACTGCTCTACCCGCAGAAAGTAAAGTCTCACACACAGGCAACCCACCTTCCACAGGACAGAGGTCCACCAGCTTGGTGACTTTTTCATGTGAAATTCTTCGTCCAGCTCCCAGAAGGATCCTGTGCATTCTTCATAGAACTGGTGCAGGTAGGAGCGCACGCCATATCGCTGGTAGCTGCTGCTGACCGCACCAGGATTATGCTCAGCGAACTCTGACCCGCAGAACTCAGAACAAGAAGACATCCTTCACATCTGAAACGTACAAGGACACAACACAATGCACAGTCATTACAAAGCAGCACAACTCGTCACCCAACAGTTCATTTTTTTTAACAAGACATTGTTAGGAGTCATAAAATTCAACGCAATTTGCTGAAATAAGAGGTAAAGATGAAGCCACATACAGGTGACAGTAATAAATGTTTCATCAGTCTGTAGCTGTATGGGGGATGTGTTGTATAGCTGCTGATGTGTATGCTGATATAATTTTTCATGTCACTAAATATATATATGAAATGAACGTATAGGTATATTTGATCAATTAATTGAAGGCATGGCCATGCGGCCTAAAGTGTTTGCTTAAAAATTATCAAGGGAGATTAAATGACACGATGATCACGATCCTGTCATTTGCCAAAAAAGCCCGATGACACCAAAAAAAAAAAAAAAACGTTTCAGAGTTATGAATATAACTATATTATAACTATAATGATAACTATAATAAATGCATTATTAGAAATTCAGTGCTCGGTCAAAGCCTTAAGGTCACAGCCGCGCATCTGCTCTCTGCGGCTCGCTCTGCGCGACATTACGTTCCAGACATGCAATGGGACGTTCGACCGAACACCGAAATCACACGCACATACCTGTCGTAGAGCTGAAGCGAGGTCAGACTGTCCTCTTCCTGCTGCGGTCCCCTGTCTCCTGACCCCAGATCCTTCTGACTGTTGACGCTGATGCGCGTCGCCACTAGTGCGCATGCGCCGCCGTTGTTCGTTCAGCGAGAAGGTCGCCGTGGCAACAGTGAGAGGATGATGGTACCAGCAATTAAATAATACTGTACGGACGTTACTGTATTGATTACTAACTGCAAATTAGATTTAAGAGAATGGCATTATTTGTCATTACGAACATCATTAAACCTTTATTTATGTCTCGAGTGGGTTATTGCTTTTATTTAGTAATAGTGGGTCTTCACTGGTATTCGTATTTATAACCAATAAACAATTGTACAGAAAAACATTTTATTTGATATTTCCCGCATTTTTTCTTTCTGCAAATCAAATACATGCTCATGAACACGCCATACATTATGCAGATCTTAGTTTTAAAAACCTAGATTTAGGTTTTCCGGCTTCCTTGTAATGACTGCAATGAACCAGAAGGTGGCGCCAACCTATCAATAAAAAATTGTGAAGACAGACTGTATACTGAGAATTTTCATCAAATGTGTGGGCAAGGTGCCTTGCTTAGTGGGACCTCCCTTGCACCTTGGTGATTCGAGATTTGAACAACCGGTTATGCATCCGCCACCACTGCCACTGGGATCATTTTGCACTGTTAAAAGCGGACGTAAAAGTGCCAACGATGTTGATCAGTGGCATAGTGACATCCGTATTCCATGTGTCTGCCTTATAAGCAGCTTGTAAAGGTTCTCTATGTTCTTTAATGGTAGAGGTGATTGGCCATGGGTGTGAGTGAAGGGTGTGTGTGTCCCGGGTGAGTCTGTCCCCTGTACCCAACGTCCTGGGATGGGCTTCGGAAGTGATCTGCCAGGTGTTGGCCCTTTGCTGATGGAGCTCATGTAGAAACCCAGACATAGCTACATTATAGCTTCATTGCAGTCATTTGCGAACCGCGATACCGTTGGTGATCCGTAGATGGCGCTGTTGTACATACATTGCAGTGGGTGTGAAGTTAAAGGACAGTTCTGACTTGCTGTTAACCATGACGTAATCTTATCTATAAGAAGCAAGCAAAACACTCATCTGTGTTGCTCTTACTGTTTTCAGCTAGGAGATACTTTTGGTTCTACAAATACATACAAAAACCAAGGCATATACTTTTATAAAAATACATATTTCACATTCTTTAAATGATGAAAATGTCATTTAATCTGCAAATTTAACTAAGAATTTCATCCAATTACTTTCATTTTATATAAAATTATAAAAACCTTTATCATAAATCGAAGCTAAATTTGATTTGATATTCAACTGAGTCACTTCAAGTGAATGTTTGAATATATAATGTGCCAATGCTCTTGTGCAGATGCATAATTTCCCCTGTAAACACTTTCATCAGGCACTCTGAAGGCAATTCATCCTGCAGGTTCCTTGAATCTGCCATGGAAGTCAGTTTCACTTATTTCATTAACAATATTCCTGGAGTGTAGCTCTGAGAAACCATAACTTCACACTGCATTGTTTTCAACCCCCATGGAGGACAAGGCATTAGGCTGAAGCTGGATTTGATTAAATGAGCAGAGGATTGAAATATATATTGCATGAAAAGAAGACCAATTTTTGATTTATGGATTTAAAATAGAAAAAGCAACAAATAAGATTTATTTGAGTCAAGGTAAAATAACATACACTATCTTTCATCTTTACATCTAACATTGTATATTATTTTACATACAGACATTTATATATATATATATATATATATATATATATATATATATATACACACACACACACACACACACACACACACACACACACACACACACACACACACACACATATATGTAGCTGAAAATGATTTCACGTCAACACCAGTCATTCATAATTTTGAAAAGGGAAGTGTATATTTTATATATATAATAGTTCAAAAGTTTAGGATCATTTAGAAATATCCTCAGTTTTGAAAAAAAAATTGTCAAACATCAAGTTGATCACAACACATATCCATTCTAACCAATTTTTCATGAAAAACAGACATTTCTAAATGACCCTAATCTTTTTAATGTTAGTGTGTATACCAGTTATACAAACTGGGCCCAAATTTCTGGTGTATATGGTGTATATGGTGTATATTACACTGCAAACAGATGAACAGACATTGCATACATTACTTCACATGCTGTATGCATCCTTTTACAAAAGCATTTTTGGAAACACAGCACGTTCTGTGAATGGGAATGAATCACCTGCTCCTCTGTTCCTGGTCACCCAGAATATGAGGGATAGGAGGCGCTATGGGAACCAGAGGTCATCTTAGAAAACAAAGTCTGGGGTGAGGTGAGGAGGGGTTGTGGGTCAAAGTTCGACGTGGCTCAACACTCCGGGACCGGCAGAACATTGGAAGAGCCCTGAAAACTGGCCTTTGTCTGGCTTCTTGTCTCAAGTGGGTCATTGTTTATGGAAGCCTCTGGGGCAGAATCCTGGGCTCTGCAGAGGGATGTGCTTCCTTCTGACTCAGCACAGCTCACACCAGACGTGAGCTGAGCTCACTGTGCTTCAGTGTCCTCCTCTCTGGCCATCCTGGCTGCTCTGCTGGGTTGACACAGCTTGGTGTGGCATTTTGGGAATCTGAAAGACAAAAACATGGTACTTTCATCAAATATTGCAAGTCCTTTAATGGTATTTAAATTTACATGAGAGGGAGAGAAATAAGGTGGAAGGTTTCCAACACATTCCGTTTTTTAAAGGTAAAAGAAACTCAGTACGCAGCCTCAGGGGCTCCAAGAAGTTTGTTTGTAAGCTGATGACCCTGTTAGAGTAAAAAAGTATACACAGCATCCTATTTTCTAGAATTAAGCTTTTAAAAAAGTGTGATGACAATTGAACATTCTGTCTATAAAAGGAAAATAGGGACTGTAAGTTTCAGCAGTAAAATATTTAATCAAGCCAATTTTATACTTATAAAATTGAGTTTACTTGAGTTTACTCAACCTCGATTGCAGACAATTTAAAAGCTGTTTGGTGCATACAGGCTACACTGCTATCAATCAGAAAAGCAAATCGTATTTTAAGATGCCATAAGCAATAACTCTTAGCCTGGGAATCTTATTTCTTTTCATTCCCATATGTTTGTAAAAGTGCTGCGAACCACAGACTGACATCATGACAATTAGCGTGAAAATGCAGTCGGTGCCGTGAGAAGGAGTAACGAGTATATATACCCCCCCCCCCCATTACTCCTGTTCCACTAACTCTCCTCAGCCAGCTCTGCATGGATCCCACGTGCACTGCGCAGCCCATGCCTGGCTGGGGAACCGTACAGAGCATGGTACCTCACATCATCCCACAGTAATGTGGAGACTGTATGAGTTATGAACGGAGCGGCCGGGCCGAGGGGGAGCCTCCGAGGAGACTGCGGTTTCTGCCGTCCCCTGCTATCATTTGTGGCTCTCAGCAGGATTTTTGGCTGCGACTTGGTCATTGCAATTTGCCATCAATCAGGGCCCCTTGCTGTCTTTTCAGAGGACCACCAGTGATACAGAGAGAGGATGTGAATGGGAATGAGTTAAATATGTTAACACCTATACTAAAACATGTGGGAATCACCACATCCATTTTTATAACGAGCACTAAAAATAATGTCAATATATAACCTGAACATGAAGCATATTTCCTTGTGGTTCATATAAAGGAATTAAATTGCAGATGAAGAATCATGCAGAAAAAAATTCCTACCCATGTGGCTTTCAGCATAAATAAAAGCCCCCCACTAACAACTTTGGTCTTTATCACAATCTCTCATTAATACATTAATTATTCAAGCCAAGACAGTCCTCCGCACAACCCAGCCCGGTCACAAACACAATTAAGTGCACGCCTTTGAGGATAAAGTCAGCTTTGTAATAAGTGAAGGAAAAGGACTGAAAAAAAAAAAAAAACCCTTTCGCTTTATTACTGCGGCTGTGATACAAAATGACTCCGCCCACTGCTATGTGGCGATACCCGACAGCCACTCAGGAGGAATTACATATCGTTTTAACAGTCCACTAAAAATCCCAGCAAAGCCTCTATGTTCCACACAGTGACAGACTGTGCGGTCATCTCATTACCCAAATCATTTCTGCATTACTCATTACAGTAGAATGTGCTGCAAACGAAATCAGTTTACTGCCCAAATAGTATTTAAGAAAGCTTCACTTTTTCAAATGACAGAGAAAAACAACAAATACATTGTATTTTTTACCATTTAACATAATTAATTCATAATCCACATCAATTCATTTTGTTCTCTAATTTTATCATCCATATGAAACAGATGTCATGGCCGACGTTTTGCCTCGGTTCCCTAGCTGTGTCCACACTTCTGGAAAAATTTGGGCATGTTTAGTAGCTCAGACACAGTGCTTTGAAATCTCCCACTACCCAGCCCAGACTCCAGATGTCAGAAGAAAAGAACATGAGCTCCCCCAGCCAGCCATGCTCTCTTTGTCCCACCAAAATTTGAGAGGGGGAGTGAAGTTTCCTAGTATGGATCATGGTAATTGCCATTGGTACCTTGGGGCTACAGCAATGAGCTCATTATTTTTCTGCCAAATCTGTAAGACTCAGAAAAACAACAGCAGGCTGATTGTGGCTCACAGAGGGAGAGAAGACACCCCACCACCCCCTCCCCCCTCCCACACCCCAAGTCTTTTTCTGTTTCTGCAGACACCTCTAATGCACAGTAAATCATGTATATCCATATGTAAATCACCAGAACATTTTTCAACAAGACCGTCCCTGTTCCAACCCTCCAGGGTCACAGCAGCAACCTGAATGTCATACATTGTAACATACATTCTGTTTTATATCAACATATAACGTGCAGGGACTGGTGGCAACATGGCAACTGCCACAGAGGGCCACCGCTGGTGGTGCCTTTTTACTTCGTCCCCCCGGGAGTGGGCATGGAACACATGCATGCACCCTGACCCCACCACAGCAAGGAGAAATACATTTTACAATTTCAACACCAGATGGCATGGAGGCTCCATCCATTCCAATCCAGAGACCAGAAGGAAGCAGACTGAAATGAAGGCATGCTGTGTGTGAAGGTGCGCTTGAAGTCGAGTCCTCAACCTTTTTTAGGATAAAACATGCATAAGCAATGAACTATAGAATACAAATTTGTAGTATTTATGCTTGGAGAGGGCAAAGACCTCCGTCTGGAGAACATTTTTGAGCGATATTCCTGCACCCCCATCCTGGCAGATGCTGTAACAAGCACTTTCCCCTCCTTTTCCCTGCTCTCTGTCAGATCAAAACCTTCACTCGCTCTCTCCCAGGCCAGCCGGCTGTGCCGCCCGCCCACGGACCGGGGGTCATAGCCACCGGCTTTCATGTGTGAGGCAGGATGGCAGCTGTGGGAGAACCAGAGGAGAGGAGAGAAAAAGGAGAAGAGAAAAGAAGGGGGCCCCTGCCGTTCAAACCCCCCCCACACACACACACCCCAATTCCAGCTTCAAACCGACGACCCTTCACTTTGATGTGGAAACTTTGACGAGAGTCTGTTGTCACATTGCTAAATTCTAGCACATTACGACCTCCCTGAGCACTCAAATATTGATTTTCTGCCCTTACCCCACTGCTATTAATTATAGAAAATAACAGCGATCTTAATCTTCCTGTAGCATATACAGAGTTAGAATTAGAGCGAGAAAAGATCATTACAAAAAGATTTACACAATGACGAATGTGGGTGAAAATGATCTCCCATTAATAACTCCCATTCCTCTTATAATATGCAGCGTGTATTATATATTTTTAATGGACACACTAACTTTGATCATTTCATGGGACTAATGACACTAACACACGGCTCTGTTTATATCTTGATATATTACATATATTATATATTTTCTTCTGCTGCCCAGCAAAGCCACATGTGCAGTGCGTCTGCATCACAACCCACATTTTTGCTGTAACACATCTGCTTCATTTCCACCGCTTCATTCAATTTCCAAGACGGACTACGGAAAGTGGGCCTTGTGTTAATGGAGTGACATAAAGAACACAGCGGCTCATATTGGTTCTGGGGAGGTAGGGAAGAAATGGGAGTGCTCTCGCCAGGCAAGACCAGGTCAAGTGTGCTGCCACTATTAATTCAATTTTCACGTATCGACACGCTTCCCAGCTCTTACTGCAGATGAAATCTATAGCGGCTTGGCTCTTCTTCTGATATGAACTTAAATGAAGAGTGTAGGTGCGCCGGCACATGCCGTTTATGGCCAATTGGCTCCATTTTTAATCAGGGAAAATAGCCCTTATATGAGCGGGCCAAGATTGACGAGGTGCTTCACGCTAATTATAACGGCTATTTAAAACTTTCCCTGATGTGCTCTTGGTGACCTACGAACCCATCAGTGGGGTACACTAGGGCATTCTCTGGGACTGTTGCATTTCCTGTTTGTTTCACTGTAGCAGTATATATATATTTATTGACTACAGTTTATCTCTAAAAATGAAATATGGATATTTGAACTGTATTAAATATACAGTGTTTACGCCTATTAGCATACTTGTACAGAGCATGTAAATAAATAAACATGATCATTTTATTTACACAAGTTCACTGCACACACTGTAGTGGCAAATGGCTGTTAATGAATATTAATGAAGCAACCTGAAATATTACTGAAGCATTGCAATAAAACAAAGCAAAATACCGCAGCACAGCGCATGGATGTGTAGAGGAAAGCCTCTGCAAAGCATCCACAGAAGCACAATTACTTCTAAAACCTTTTACATTCTCTGCAAAGGAACTGCAGCCAAATTCAGGACCAGATAGCGCTTCTGCCTAGCAAACAAAAATGTGTCTATCAAACTATGCTACATGCTTTACAATAAAAAACTAAAAAATACACCAGTTATGAAGTGCTTTTTACGATTTGCCCTTAACGTATAAAAGCCTGCTGCATCAGGGCTTTATTTGTTAAATATTAATAGTCATAATCAGCATATGATACATTTACAAGAGCTATTTTTTGTTGTAAACTTATTGTCATAATTAGCCATCTTGCCTATGATATATATTTGCTGGAATATGTTTTCTATTAATTTAATTTCATTCATTTGTATGTTTAGTCTCAGAAAACATCACGGAAACAGCAGTTACTTGTTTCAGGTTAAAGGTCACTCTCAGCCCCTTTCCTTGCCTTGTGGATAAGACTGATCAAGCCAAAAAGGTGAAAAAAGGTGAAAATACCCCCAATGAGAGAGCACCATGGGCATGGCCAGTTCTGCACCCCCAACCCTCAGCTGCTGCAGGTACGACACAGAAACATGCACAGACTGCATTGCTGTCTAGATGCCACACAGTCAGTAAATAAGTTGAGAAAATGTCCAAATCTTTAACATTTCTGTTGTGATATGAAAATGTTTCGCTTTTATTTTCTCGTGCAACATTGTAACGCTTAAGGTGACAGCCTTAATAATGCCTCTGTGCCCCTCTGAGGGGACAGGTTGATCACCTGCCAACCCCTCAAGTGCTGCTTGTCAGTTTGTGTCGAGACTGACTGACAATTTAATTTGACAGAAAATCTATCAGACAGCAGCATGCTGAAAGCTGAAGTGGACATTTGAAACATGGCCCGCAACGTCACACTGTCTGTCCCCATGTTGGCTGTCACTTCAGACTGGCCCTTTGTTTCTGCTGTGTGAACCGAGGCGCAGCTGCATCCGGTGCTGCAGCTCGCGACGCACATGGAGGCCATGCCAGCGGAGGACGGCGAAGGCAAGGGAGGAGAGAAAGAGAGCCCGGGAGTCACGTGGCACAGGCTGCCAGCCAATCAGATGGCCCGGATTCAGGTTCACTGGAAAGTTTACTGGGTCAGGACAGCTGCGGAGAGAGGGAGTCAGCCAATCCCACACTGGCTCCCGACGTCTGGGAAAGCATGTGTTCACTCGCTCAGCAGTTTCACACGCAACACAGACGATGAGACCGTGCCTGGACAAGGCAGATTGAGAGAGAAAAGGCGGAAAAACCCCGACTGTGAGGCAGATACAGATGTAATGGTAGATAATGTTTCACCCGACAGTGCCATTTCAGGAGATTTGAACTCAAAAGCACAAGCATGAATAATGTTTTTTTTTTTTTTTTTTTATTAATAGAAACTCTTGAAGAACACATTCTTATGGTTGCTTTGATTTTATTATTCAAGGACTGGATTTCGCAGTTAAGATGCAAATGCATCTCATAATGCACAAAGTAACACTATCCACACTGTCATTATCCACAAGTTCTATTACAGTAAATCTAGTTGTGATCAAAGGTGATAAGATCCATTTCAGAGACAGAACTATTCACATGTGCAAACAAATACATATCTATCAGTGCATTACAGTTACGGTTACGGTTACTACAGCCAAATCACAGGCGAGTATCCACCAGCGCCCTGCTATAAGAATTGGGTGACACTTGTCACACCTTGGCAAAATGAGTTCAGTTATAGCTCACTGTTCAACAGAGTCCATAATAGAAAAAGTTTGTGGATCCTTTTAAGGCTGATCCCTGAGGGCCTTTTGAGCCAAGTTCACTTTTACTTTTAGAGACGATTAGTATATGGTTGGTGGGAAAATAGCTCGGGCAGACCGGGGAGAGGGTCTGTAGGGAATAAAGCTACAGACCTTCAAATGTCAAAGTGGCGTCCTGCAGTGAGGACGATCAATCCCATCCCTGCACTCTGCTGCCACACTCAAGCATTTATGGAGGTCCCTTACAAAATTATAATGTGGCAAAGCTGGAGAACAAAGTGAAGGGATAAAAAGGAAGGATTTAAATGAAATGGAGGATGTAGAAATTAATTTAATATAAACTATAAATAAAAATTATAACACTGGTTGTTCAATAAATTGTGAACCACCAAACCTCCAGTGGTTGGCACTGTTTTCATCGATGCTTACATCAATCTGGAATATCTACTAGATTTACAGCTCTGAACTCCACAAATCCTCTGAAGGTGCTATGTATTGTTTGCAGATGTAAGGTTTGGTGCCTTTTGGCATCCTAATGAATGTTTAACAGAGACTGAGAGATCGCATGTGTGTTTGAAAGGGAAGATCAGAAATGAGCCTCATTCCAGATGGACCCTTAGCATAAAAGAACATTCTTTTATTCCAGACTGGAACTTGTAAAATATAGTTGGTATTTGGTTTCTATTTGATCACTGCAGAAATAAAAAATATACACCAGTGCAATGCATGCTAGCCTGGTGTGTTATGCAACATCTGACCCACGCAGAAGGCCACAAGCCTACAAGCTGGTGAAGTGCTTCCTATCTTTAAAGCCCCCAATACTCCCTGCTGCTGGGCCCAACCTGGATGGGTTGCGAGGTTTAATTTTTCATTTGCGACTTGAAGGACAAATAAGTGCTCATTTCCATGTTAAATGTACTGCTAACATTATAATACTGTACAGAATGTCCATACAAGCCTGTTGTCAATATTGTGATACAAAAATCGATAGACTTGTTATTAGTTGATTTAGTTACTCATTAGGCCTTTTCAACATGGCGGCATTTACATTGGTAAAAGTTATATAGTGCGACTGATAAAAGCTACCAGCGTCTTTAATGATGAAACAACCCTGTGACTGTTGGCCCCAGGTGCCAGAGGAGCTCATCATTTCCTGTCTTGGCATGGAAGCCTGGGATGGATGGTGGAGTGTGCTGTCTGACACCACTCACCTCATAAATCCCCGTCAACACTAGACGCGTCTCTGCAACACCAGCCCTTTCTTACTCTACCCTACGGGCAAAAAAACCCAGTGACCTGACAGACAGCGGCCCCTCCCTTCCGAGCCGAGGTTCAGGTGCTGCCAGTGGACGCTTCTGACAGCAACTTCCTGTTTAAGGCCCGGATAATGAGCTCACACCGTAACAAAAGCAGAAACTTTTATATTGCTGCTGTATTAGCCAGACATGCTGCTAATTCCAAATGAGTCTCACCAGGAGACTCATTGAGGAAAGCAGTGGTCCTGGGCGGTGGGCTTCAAAACACCTCTTGTTTTGCGAAAGTGAAGTGATTGTCATTGTACACTGCAGCACAGCACACCGCGACACAACGAAATGTGTCCTCTGCTTTTAACCATCACCCTTAGTGAGCAGTGGGCAGCCATGACAGGCGCCCGGGGAGCAGCGTGTGGGGAGCAGCGGCACCTCGGTGGCACCTCAGCGGATCAGGATTCAAACCGGCAACCTTCTGATTACGGGGCCGCTTCCTTAACCGCTAAACCCTGTCACATTGTCTCAAACTGCTCTGAATATGCATGTAGAAGGTGCAGACAGTCAGAGTGAACTTTATTTCGCTATCATCACACTCACAACTTAGTCACCATGTTACAACTTTTATCATAAAGAGTGTGTGACAGTGTGCTTCATGGTTAAATGGGGATGGTTGCGTCAGGAAGGGCATCCGGCATAAAACTTTTGCCCCAAAAAATTAGCGGACAACCAAGCCGGATTAACGGGAGTAGCCGAAGCGCGACAAAGGACGGCCGGCCGGCCCTGTCACATCACAGCGTATTATGAATATAATCCATTATAATCAGAAAGACTGATTAGCGGCGTTAAACTGCCCAATGAATGGTGATTGATGACACGTGTTGTCACCGTCAGCTAAAGAGCCCTTCCAAAACTTTAGCGGTTGCCTTCTTGTGGATGCTTTTGAGCACACACTGGGTGTTACAAAGGATTGCGTCTTTGAGAAGATGCTGCGGCTCACATTCCCATGGGTTTCCTTACAGCCTGTCTGTTGCCAGTGGCAGTTAACACTGAACTGTGTCTAACTGAGAGCTAAGTAACCTCAGCCGAGTTCACATCTGCATGGGCGTTTGTTCCAACACTCTCTCTCTCTCTCTCTCTCTCTCTCTATGCTCTGAACTCCGCAATAAACCCAACCAAAAGTTTCACAAGTTCACAAACGGTTATATAGTGGGTGGCAGTAATGTGTGCCTCTCTTTGCTCATCCAGACCCAGAGACTGGATTGTGGGTTTGGAACTGAAGCATATTTAAAAACTGCACATTGCTGCACATTACAACAACATTTAAGGTGCAATCTTGGTCACAAACCAACTGAATGGGAAAAGCACCAAAGATGGTGCATAAACTGTGGAATTGTCCCGAAGGTCAGGAATGAGCACATATACTGTACGTGTTTATCATGAATACAGGAAAACACCTCTTTAAAATCAATACTTTCTATAGGAAACAAAAATTAGAGCACCCAGATGAATGTCTTAGAAACAATCTTAAGAGAAAATCTAGGGTTCATCGTGATGAAGGTGAAGACTGCGGGTCTTTTTGATCTTTTGGCTTTTCATTCCAATGAAAAATGCATGGTGCTGACAGTAAAGGATGATGGTGGAAGTTAGTGTGTGGTGTTGCATGAGTGCTGAAGGTGTCTGGAAGTGGTGTTTCATACATGGCTTCATGAAATCATAGATGCACAGGGTGAAAGTGATTCAGTTGCCAGGGTGGGTTCAGTTGGGTTGAGATCTGGTTTCTGGCCTGTGGTTTGTGTATGCTTATGGCTTGAAAGGACACCATTATCCCATCTAGACTAAAAGTGATCACTCACAATAACTCCATATTGATTTACAGTGACCCTAGAGGATGCAGTCAATTTCAGCAAAAAGCCCCCACAAATGATTTCCTCCACTCATTTAAACAGGGTTTGTCTTTCACTCATCCCCTCATCTGTAGTAACCCCATAGTTGGAAAGAATGAGTATCGAGTATAAAAAAAGCCCCAGAATCATATATACAGGTCCAATGGATCTCTCATCATTCATGATCTCACCCCAACAGTACCCCCTATCACCAAAAACACACTGTTACCCCCCACCTCAACTCAGTTACACATCTTGTCCTCTTTCAACTCCCTCCTTCCCTTTGCAGTGGTTTCAGTGGCTTATTTCCCCGCTTCCTCAGCCACGACCACAGACAGGACTCCAGGTTCCTGTTTACTCTGTGGGAACATGAAAGGGGCGAGACAGCAGGCCAGCCAAAAGAGAGAGAGAGAGAGAGAGAGAGAGAGAGAGAGAGAGAGAAGTTTCCAGCAACTTAGCACCTCGTAGGCCAGAGTATATTCATGAAATACATTTTAGAGCATGATTGGGACACTTCTCAGGGATTTTCCCTTTCAGTAGGAGCTGACAAAGAGGCGAGAGTGTAATACGTGAAAAGCAGCCACACACTGCACCGGCCTGGATGATGTGTAGTAAAAGGAATGCGCCCTCTGACATGCATCTGGCTGGCTGGGTAAATGGTCAGACCAAGTGGTCCAGAAGAGAAAATCCAGTGTTTGGGAACCCCCTGCTATTATTCTTACCCCCATGTGACTCAGCCTGCTCCTTCAATGCTCTCTATTCTCCACCACTGCCGTCCTGCCTCCTCCTCCTCCTCCACCTCGCCTCAGCTGCACAAAGAAAGGCCAGCTTTGCTCGCCCTCATAGTTACCCCAGTGACACGCTGACATCACATTATCCCACCATTGTCCGGCAGCTGAGGGAGACTGTTTGGAAATGGCAGGTGACCTTGCCTCAAGCGGACACCGACCTTGCCTACAGGAGGCTGGATGAATGCAGATAAGGCAGAGGCCGGGGGAACCTGAGCGGCTTACTGATTCCAGGTGCACGCTGGGCCGACATGTCTCCTCCGCCACGGACCGGGCCTTGGGAGAGACCACAGTCTCGGCATGGCGCGCGCCTACTGCCTTTTCAGTGTGACGACTGTATATTTACATTTCGCTCTTTTATTTATGAGGAGCGGCGACATGAATCAGGGAATCTATCCTGTGAAGCAGCTTGCAGATTAGCAGTGATTGTGGCATAATCATTGGGAAGTTTCTGCGTCTGTTTTTTTCCAGACGCGGTGATCTATCATTAGGATTACTGTAGGGCAAAGGCACAAAGAGACGAGTGCAAGCTTGTGTAAATATATTAGATGAATTAGACGAGATTTTTTAATACGTGTTCTGAGCAATGAATGAGTTTTGACTGGGAATTTAATGTGAAATGATTTAATGGAAATAACTCACAAGGCAATCTGCATTGAATTATGAATACTGGCAGGAAAGCTTTGAAAGAACGGTTTTCTACCACACACATCCTGAGCCTCTTCATTTACACATTTACACTCAGCTGAAAATCCAGCCTGACCGACCCTCTCTGTTGCTGCAAAAAAGAGCTTTCACTCACCAGACCTGTGCTCCTGCATTCAAAACATCACTCGAGTCTAATGGTACATGATGAGTACGGTGACGAACTTTCAGAATATTAAAAACACTTAAAGACAGCATCTATATTCACACACACACACACACACACACACACACACACACACACACACACACACATATGTACATCCTGAAAATATTCTGAAAGTTGGTCTCAAAACAATATTTTTTATTTTAAAAAGTATTTTGTCTTAAGCAGATCTGGGCGGAGGCTAGAATTGAAATTCTTCTAAGACGTGAGCGCCGGCGGCAGTAAACTTGCTCTTTCCTTTAGGACGAGCCTGTACTTACATATTCCCTCTGTCCCTGTCACTCCCCTGTCAGTGTGCCAGCCAGATAGAGTACTGTGAGAAGTCCTCAGATCTCCATTGTTAAATGGGAGGGATAGGGGGTAGAATGCAGACTCTATCATTTGGGACACACTGCATTATTTGATCAATTTTGTTCCATTAAAATACATTTTAAATCTAAACCATACACGATTTCCCATCCTCAGACCCTCTACTGCAGACAGAAATTCACATGTTGGAGGATCACACCTTATTCCACAAAGGGAGTACTGCAGGAGAATGCTGCATATTTAATGAAAACTATTCACCGTGGGACATTTGCTACATAATGGCACGCTCCAGTACTATTATCACTGGGTGCTTATAAAGGGAGGACTGTCACAAGCCCAAAAAAAAACAGTGGCTACATTTTGCCACTTTCACAATGAGGTTCGTAAAAACAGATAAATAGCAGGAAACCATGGATTTGGCCAAATCCATTCAAATTGATCCAAATGGTTTGCCACACTCTGACAATTTGTGTCTTTTGGAAAAGAAATGATATTTTTTTTTGGTTGCTGTCAGAAAGCCTTAGGGTTTACTAATGTGAAATATGAAAATCTTGATCATTCTTCTTGTTGTGCTGCAAGGCGTATCGTCGCAAACACTTGTTTAATGAGAATCATTTATAATATCATGAGGCATTAGTGCTTGGCATGCTGCAGCATGTGACCCCTAAATAGACATCATTATAAATTGGGGAAAAAAGCAATAACGGTAACAAGCAATAACATATAACAATTATTCCAATGGAAATAAAAATTCCTCATTTACTCTGTATTTATTCTATCTTTTTTCATCTATTACTGGGCAGCACATTTATGGCAGTGATCATTAGACATATATCAATGCATTGTTGCATTATAGACAGAATTAGACTAAAATACAAGCAGATGGAACTATATTGTCAGTCTCCTAAAAGAAAAAAACCAACACCATCGTCTCCATGCACCAACCACCGAAAATTGGCCACCACAGATGAGATGCAGGAATAATCATTAGATGTAAATATTCAACATAATGCACCTCTCCTGCACTGAACAGGAGGAAATATACGTCATTTGTGCACGACAGTTAGATTCCATTTCTTGCCAAGAACAGGAATTAAATTTGATTGAACACCAGGAGACACTAACTTCTTTAACCTTTAATCTCACAGCAAAATTCTGCAGTCAGGGAACACTGCAGAAAACACGTTTCCTTGGGAAGAGAGAACATCTAGGATCTCAGCTGGATCAGGCCACGCCCAATGCCGTGCAGGATTCAAAATACACTTATTAGATCGTGCGCTGGCTATGAAAACACACATGAATGGAACATGGCTGTTTTAAAAAGATAACTTTCTGGCAATTTACAAATCCCACCCGGGGGATTATGAAAACACAGTTATTATATGCATGCGTGCATAAAAAAAAAACAACTTTAATTCAGATATAACGCCGTTAGTCACTTTTCAGCAATTCAGGCCAAAGCCTTTGATTACATGAGATGCTACAGTGTGAAGAAGCCGAGCTCTGAGAGGAGCTCACCACCACCACCACCTTCACCTTCCTTTTTGGCTTCAGAACTTTTAACAATCCCTTGGATGAAAGGAAAGGGAAGAAAGGAAGTTAAATGAAGCAGCGCAGTAATCTTCTGCGAGGAAAAAGGTGCGTTTGGGACCATTTGCATTTTTGTTTCACCTTGTTTCCCTTGATGACATTTAAGGAACCCAAGGGTGACACACCAGCAGGAAACCCATAATCATTTTACATGTGATTCCCTCTCCAGCTCTTTTCCTTTCTCAATCACAATGGGGAGGCGAGTGGATGCCTCCTCTGCTGAATAACGTGGTGTGTGTTCCTTTTGTCGAACTAATGATTACCACACACAAAACAGAACAAGTTAACAGAAGCCAGATCAAATGGCACTGAAAAAAAAAAGAAAAAAAAAAAAGAAACGTGTGCTGGAAAGGCTACCAGTACTGTCATGCCATTTCAATGCCTAGCCAGGAATAATAATGCATTATTCATAAGCCACTGTCTAGTCCACAGACACAAGTCAACGTAGCATTTATTATTCATTGGATACATCTCACACAATGGATTCTAGAATGCATGGAGATTTACGGAAATATTCATTTTAGCGTATGCTATTGGAACTGTGTGTGTGTGTGTGTGTGTGTGTGTGTGTGTAATGTTTTGTCCTTAGAACATACCCAAGACAAAACCGTATGACATAAGCAAAAATTAGTATTCAAATAAGCAGACAAGCCTTTTGAGATCAAATACGTCCTTTGAAGTATTTTTTGTAAATGTCTTCATTTTTTTTTTTTCAAAATTTTTATTGGTTCAACAATATGCATCTGCAGCATATTTAATAGTTTTACCACATAGTTGTACATAAATGCTGATTCTCAGTTCATGTCTCAAGAATTGTCCACGTGTTGGTCATGTTTTTCAGATGTTTCGCATGAACTGATGACTTAATTACTGACAGTAGTGTGGTGTAGTGACTAGTGCTGCACGATTAATCTAATCGTAATCGTAATCGCGATGTCAGTCTGTGTGATTACATGAACGCAAAAAGCTGCGATTTAAATGATTAGTACATGGATTGGATCCATTCTCCCATTCTCTCATTCTCTCAAAGTTTGCGAGCTGACTGAAGTCTCACTTCAGTCGGATGTGATGTGTTTGGTCACATGACTTTCGATTCTGAGACATATGGTTAGACGCCGCATGATGCGCTGCATCGTACGTCAACGTTGCCGCCATATTGCTATAGGCTCTGCTGTGGCGTGAAGCATATACATGTCTATAGAGAGAAGTACATAGAAATGCCTCACTCTTGTGCTGCTTGGGGCTGTACAAACCGCTGTACACTCCAAACCAGATCCCGGGGGATTACATTTCATAAGTAAGGCTGGACAATTGTTTTGAATATATTTGGCCATTATAAAATCCCGTTTTATAAGTCTTAACCTTAGCTAAGCTAGGCTAAGCTAGCGAAGCTATGCATTCCTGTGTTTAAGTCAGCCTCCAAACAACGTTTTGGCTAAACGTAGGCATTAACTATTTAGACTGTTCTTAGCTGTTTAGTTAACTTTTCTCAAGCTTTGAAGGTTTCCTAAAGAAATTCACCTCACTTTAGAAATCTTAACCTTAGCTAAGCTAGCAAAGCTATGCATCCCTGTGTTCAAGTCAGCCTCCAAACAACGTTTTGGTTAAACGTAAGAAATATAATACGGGATTTTATAATATCCAAATATAATCAAAACAGTTGTTTAGCCTTACCATGGTTTGTCGTTCGACAGTAATGTAAAGAGTTTTGTGATTATTTAATTTTGTAGAATATTGTATTTTGAAAGCACTGGGCATTTCAAGTTGTAATAAGTAGTTTGTATGTTTCACTTTGAAATTAAACATTTCACTATTAGTAATTTGTATGCGACTTTTCATTGATATACAAGCAAGTGTCCTTTATCATATCACAATCGCATATCGCAATATTGATCTCAATAATTGCAATATGTCTTTTTCCCCAAATCGTGCAGCCCTAGTAGTGACAGTAGTTCAGAGTGTAGGGTGGTAGCAGCCTAACCTGAACCCAGGTTCAACCCCCACTAACTACCAGGTCTCCATGGGGGGCTGTCCCTTTAACTAATGGTCGTAAGTTGCTACGGATAAGGGTGTCTACTAAATGTCAAAAATGTAGTGAAAGCCTGTATTAGTGCTTTTCGGCAAGAAAATAAATCTTCGCCAATTTTCTCTTCCTAGAGCAGCATTATGGGGCACTTTGTAAGAATAACATACTGAAAACCCATGAACTCACTCCATTTAACTGTTAACATGTACAACACTATATGCGTCTACTCCAGATTTGCTGAGTACCGATTTTTGCCATTTTTTATGTAACTCCTTTAGCTCACAATTTAGAGTCTAATTCATAGGGATAAATTAGCAAGTTAAAGAAAAGCCTGATTGACTCTTGTGAATATGAGAAAGATTTCTCATATTTCTCTTGTTTGTTACATGGACTGGCGTGATGAAGAAACTAAGTTTACTGGAAGAAAACAATTACAACAATTATTAACAAAGAATACTTACTTTTGCTTAAGGCTGAACTAATAGTTAGACTGACTTTCAAAGAACTTGTGCAACATCCCAACATTCTTTCCAACCAGAGTTATACTCATTCCTGCCACAGATCTTGCATTAATGATAGAATACGCTGTGAAATCTTGATGACATCGCAAAGACTTTAAAAAGAATTAAGGTCATGACTCTACGTTGGTCAATTTATGAGTAAAAACGTCTTGACATGGATCGCTTTTTCACAATTTCAGCCTGATGCCACCAGGAAGTGTGTCCAGAACATCAGGGAAAGGGGAAAAAAATCAGTTCATTGGGCGATTCATTAAATCCAGGTACTTATTTTACTGCCCTGTAACACTGCTGAGGCAATACCTGACCAACTGAAGCAACCCAAGATCATAACACTGCCTCCAGGGGCATGACCATCCATCGCTAAAGCCTTTCCTGGCATTTCATCTGTAAACCTCACGGTTCATCACTATCTTTACAGATATTTATAACAGATTACTGTCATTTCAGCAGTCTGCTTGATGCAATCCAATAATTTTGCTCTTTTGAATAATAATAACAATTCTTCAAAATTGTGGGATACCTTTTCCAACCTGGTTGGCTATGAAATTTGGCTATAAAGTTTAAGTAAAAGCAATTGTTGACAGATGAAACGTTAAATCTCCTGCAAAAGTCAGACGCTGCCTGCTTGATTGTTATTTGGACATAATGCTTGATAAGGAAGCTGAAGCTGTGTAATGCTTAAACGATTCAGAATAATTAAAAATAAACCACGCAATTACACAAAAATGAAACTGTGACCACTTGTACATGTATACATCCGAGGTATATCCACACTTGAGTACTAGCTTCAGCCATTGGTTGTGTAACTCAGATTCTGTGACTTGTCCCGTATCTTCTCTAAGAGGGTAAAGGATGACTTGTCACATGATCCCTGTTTTTTTTTTTTTTCTATAAAAGCATCAGCAAACTGAAATGGTTTTTACCACAAAGCTATTTCAGAGGACTAATTCAACTGCCAGAGAGAAATAAGTTTTAGGTACACCTCGTTGCACACACTCAAACTATATCCAAAATAACCATAACCATATGATGCAACGCAGTGCAAAAAAAAAAAAAGGCAAAGGAGGGAGTCCTTGATTAAAGAAAAGATGTGATGGTTGTGCAACTTGCCAGGGTGAAGTCATTTCCTGACTCATCCCAAATTTAGTCTTCACAGTCCTAAAACAGGAACCACAAGAGGCCATCCTCCCGTGGAGGGTCTGTTTATCCTCGGCACTGCTGCCCCCAGTCCTGGCTAGGGTGTGAGAAGAAGAGATTTCATCTCCTGCCCCCTGTCTGTCTGTGTGTGGCGCTGCGCCCTGCGATCTGCAGCTCCAAATGACGTTTTCAGAGCCCCACCCATGACAGGCTATTTACACCCGTCACCAGGAAGGGCCAAACCCAGACATTTACGGCTCCAGCATTTAGCCCTGCGACCTGAGGTCCAAAGGGTCCTGCTTTCCAAAAGGCCAGACTTTTATTCCAGAGGCTATTATGTGGACAGTGAGAGCTGGTATTTAGCTTTTTAAAGCTTTTCTTAAAGCTGTAAGATCACCCTGAGCGTGTCACCTCCCGTTGAACTCACCGTAAAAACCTTGGCTG
Organism: Denticeps clupeoides; assembly: GCF_900700375.1. Lineage (NCBI taxonomy): Eukaryota > Metazoa > Chordata > Actinopteri > Clupeiformes > Denticipitidae > Denticeps > Denticeps clupeoides. The sequence goes on from NC_041711.1 coordinate 24,376,007, forward strand.
CAGAACAGCGAGGGGAAAATCAGCAAGTTACAAAAAAGCGACAAGGCCTTTTCCTGTCTACACTAAACAGAATCCAAGGGCTAAGGTTCAGGGCACCCAGGATCTGCATTTCCCATTGAAAACAAACACACCCAGCATGAACAGGAATGAGAAGCCAGCGGGACAAGGTCAGAGTTGGAGCCTCAAAACAATTACCAGACCTTTCCACCTCCTTCCCATCCAAGTCCATTTTGGGAGCTGTTATTTTAAACCGTCTGGACATTCCCCCACTCTCGCTGCTGGAGACATCTGAGAGTCTGAATAGCCAACACTCATCGGAAGGATACGAAAGAAGCCTTCATCCCATGTTAACAACGTCAGGCGCCCTCCATCAAGGCAAGTCAGAGGTGACTTAATTCAAGCAGTGGAATCCATTATGAGGGGAAGACATTGGGTTCTTCTGCATTTTGAGGCTCCTAGTGTACTGTAGTGTACTGTTGCTGGCCAGATACACAACTTCATGGTGCTAATATTCTCTTCTGGCCCCAGTGGCCTCTTTCGGCAGGATAATGCACCCTGCCACAGAGCACAAATGGACCCAGGAATGAATAGAGGAATAGTTAAAGAGTTCAATGTGTTGATTTGGCCTCCGAATTCCTTACACGTCAATATGAAAAAGCATCACTGGGATGTGTTGGAAAAACAAGTTGGATCCATGGAGGCGGCACCTCCCATTTTACAGGAATTAAAGGATCTGCTGCCTACACATTGGTGCCAGATACCACAGAAGCCGACTGCCAGTCTCATCCATGCCTCGTCAGAGCTGTTTTGGAGTCATGCAGGGACCTTCACACTATTAAATAGATGTATCAGCAATGTAACAGAGCCCAATCTGTCAGGAAATGAGTCCCAAATCTAGCATTTTCTAAAAGTGTTTTTTCCCTGCACCAACCAACATTATTTAAGGCAGTAGTGAAACTGTTTTAGAAAAAGTCTTCAGAATCTGTGGCTGAAAAAAATCCTTTTTACTGTGTTTAGACTACAAAATGCAGTGTTATTTCAAGGTTAATAACCCTGACTTCCACCCTCTCATAATAACCTAATAAAAGTGCAATTCTTTTCCATCTTGGCTTCATACTTTCTAATGCCATTGAGCGGGAGACAGCACACTTCTCAGAATGGTACTTAGGTTTTAATAATCTTTGAGACTCTAATTCAAAGCTAGAGGTAGCTGATAATTTCAAAACCCATACGGTTGCATTGTTAATGGACTCCCAGAGCTTTGGCAATTTAATCAATGTCAGCTCTCAGCAGAGCTGGGCTTTACATTAATATTCCATGACAAATGAATAACACATGCTTTCAGACTTTGAGAACAGGGCAGAGAGGATACATGTCTGAGATGCTATGACGCCTTCTATAGTCTCTTTCTGAAGGTTATTCTGAATCTCAGAAGGACTTCTGATTTTGTCTGTATGCTAAAGCTCAAAATGTTCAAGGAGAGTTAGAAATATTTGCCTAATGCACCCAAATATATGGATTTTTAGACAAACTGTAACTGCTGCTCTGTAAAAGAGAATTAAAATGCACAATAATCTTGTGCAGCGTCTCACAAGACCATTGACTGAGCAGATCTTGGACCATAATGCAACTGAGAAACCCTAAGTAACCTCTCACCACAGCTGAGTGGCAGAGGCCCTATTCAGGGTGTGACTTTCACCACTAAGGCTCTCCCCTGACACACACACACACACACACACACACACACAGACACACAGCTGCATAGAGAAAGGGAGCCTGGAATGCTTTGCTCTCATGATGGAAACATTAAGCGGCCAGCACAATCATGGTGGAAATCCCCTCTACTGACACAGGGGAGATAATCTGGGAGGTGCAAAGCCTGACGCTGGAGTGTGGGTCTAGCTCTACCTATATGAGCACGAGCTCATTGTGTTTGGGTATTTTTTCACGTGCACGGGGGGGGGGGGCTGACTAACAACTTTCCTCAAAAAAATCCAAAAATGTGCTTTTAAGTACAGACGTGAGCTTAAAGTTGTCACCCTATTTGTTTTAGCTTTGACGGAGGCATGCTTGATCCAGAACGGAATGGGGAATTTTTTTATTTAGGAAAACAGAATGTGAGAGGAGAGAGGTGTGAGAGCTTACACTTGAGGGAGGAAGGGTAGTTGGCTCCACACCAGTTTTGTCCATCAGTCAGTCCACAGCCTGCCCTCTGGGTGGTGCAGTGAGCTACACAAAGAGCTCCTTTGAGGACTGATGGAAATGCAAGCTACTGTTAATAAGTGAAAAAGTACCAGTCACCTGCACAGAAAAATATGTGTGTGTGTGTGTGTGTGTGTGTGTGTGTGTGTGTGTGTGTGTATAAATATATTAATATGCATAATGGATGAATATGTGAAAGTACTTTGTTTTGGCATGCAAAGTAGTCTGTATATTTCTAAATGTATCTTTGGCATATAAATTATGCCTGTGAGGACATTTGAACTAGGTCGGCATATACATAAAAGTAGATAAGGTTTACTCTACAAACGTTCATCAATTGATGCAGTATGTAGAAGCTAAAAAGCCCATTAATGTCATAATAACCAAATAGCTGATTTCTGCAGAATGTTTTTCTGTCTTAGACCCAAATTCCCCTCTCTTACAGCACATTAATATAACTACATTAACTACTTTGCCAGCTCATTCATTCAGGACAGTGAATGGACATAATTTGAACTACTTACACATTACCAGCATTGAAATTAAAATGCTTTTCCCATGTGTGGGACCCATTAAAACCTCAGTAAAACTCTGCCTGCACCATGTTGGGCTGGTTTGGCGTGAGAAAAAATGTGCCATTACAGCATCTTCAAGTTCATATTTACAACAGTTATTGCAAGGAAGTGTAGCATATCCACACAGCAAGAAAGGAAGTGACATATTGTGCGGCATCTGATTATTATGCCTTCTGTGAGGAAGCGCTTTAACAATCAACATCTGTTGGAATCCACTTCCTCTAGAGGCCTGATGAGAGATCGCTTCAGTCCAGCAAAAACAACATCATTTGGCACAAATATGTGTTTACATAACCATGATTCAAGCAAGATCCTTGCTTTTTCGAAAAAGAGTTATAATAAAAAATGCATAATGGATATATACATATATATATATATATATATACACACACACACACACACTCGTTGTGTTTGTCGGGTTTTTAATGAATCCTGAGAAAGATGAAAGCCCAAGGTTTTTTATAAAATGCTCGGCAGCACACTGATTCTCAGGCGATGTAGGAAGTCTGGTGGAGGGCCAAGCATTACACCGCCTGACCTCGGCTGAACCGGGATGTCCAGAGCGCCGCTGTGGCACAAATGGAGTTAATTAGGGCCTCCGAAATGGTCTGTGACAGGGCTGGGCTTCTCTGCACTTAATTTCCAAACGAACCCAGTTACCCTCCGAATCTTCACATAAACCTCAAATGACTAGCATCAGTGTGTCTGAAGCCGCGTAGGACGAGCAGCTCGTCAGCTGCACCGAGGGAGAACACGGGAAATAGGCAAAAAAAAGGGGGTCTGGGCGTGTTTTGTTGGCAAACGCTCGCTGTTTCCATCTAATTACATAGACGGCTGAAAAAAATGCAGCAAATCAGACACGCTGGGAAAAAGAAACGGGCGGAGAGATATGGACGCGAGACGTCTTTTTATCTGTTCCGAAATCCGAACTCTGCTTAGCATGCGTCGGAGGGGAAATAGATGAGGTGCTTTGGAATTACAGGGTTTGAATGTGCATGGGGTTGGGGGTAGGAGTGGAAAAAGCTCATCATCTTGTGGTATGAGGCTGAGGCGCAGGCCTTGCTTTTAATTACAATGCATGGGTGGTGCAGGAGGCCGTGGCCCCACTGTCCTGCTCCTTCTGCTAAAATATCATCTTTCTTTGAGGGCAAAGATATAAAATGAAATTAGTAAAAAAGGTGTGCAAATAAGTCCAGCCAGTTTAGAATTTGTCTTCACTGGGACTGTGAGTGATTATCAGCCCATTTGCTAGAAAAACCCTCTAAGCAGCAGGAGTGACTCTTTTTCAGACTCTTATTGGAGGCTGTTGGAGGTCTGGAGGAAAAGCTGCTTGCCAGACTTTAAGACTTTAAACCATCAAATTGAATTGGACACCCATTATTGCTCATATGGTGCCTGTGCTTTTCCTCCCCTTTTAAAATGTAAAAATACATAATAAAATAACAAAGCACCGTATTGACAGTGTTGTTGTCTGATCCTGACAGAGATCATAGTCTAGACGAACGGAACAACAAATGCACTCATAAGCCCGGTTTTGATCTAAAAAGTAGTTATGGGGAGCTTAAATAATACAGAGAGCGGCAAACATTTAATTCATCTTTCAGCAATCATATATATATTTGTGTCCATCTTTCCTTGCCTCACATACACACATTAGCGCAAAATGATAGCATTTTGCTGTCCTCTCACGGTTACTATTGACTGCCATGTCTTATGAAGAGCAACCTGAAAATTAAAGATTTTCTTATGAACATCCTCCCCTTCCTTTGTCTGGTCCCATTAGGGGTCGTCGCAGCAGATCAGTCGGTCTTGATGTCCACACAATCTACCAATCTAGCAAAAGTTTTACTCCAGATGCCCTTTCTGATGCAACCCTCCCCATTTACCTGGGCTTGGGACCAGCGGTACAAATTATACCGCCACAATGATCTCATTTTTCAGAATGCCAAGTCGTATGATATGGCTGTTGATTTTAGGGAGTAGTCTGCAACCTGCATCTCCTGACCTTTCCTAATGATCGTTCTGAACAAGTCAATATGCTCAATATGCTAATAAATATCTGTAAATTAATGTAATGCAATGCCTAAACATTTGCATAAAAATGTAGTTTAATTAAATATTGTGTTGCATATTTCAAAATGGATGTTTTTTTTTTTACTTCAAAATAACAGAAGGGTTAACACGAAGAAAAAAAACTATTTACTTGAAAAGGTAAGATGGTATGAAATAAATATTAACAACACTTATGAAAGGGGAGCTATATGAAGATCTGGTATATTTTGTATGTTAAAATAAATGCATTACAAGCTGAGAGCACGGACAGGCAGCGATCAGCGATTTATATTCCTTCTAGATCGTCAGTGGGTAGTGGACTGAGAAGAACACACTGATAAATCCCCTTATTTTCACCTGTTGTGAGGAGGCATCCACAACACCCAGCAGTTTTCATCCAATCCCACCGCTTTGGGCCAAGGACAATGCTCTTTAAAATCACTCACACAGGATGCTGAAGGAGTTTTAATAGCTTCCCGTGGCTCTTATTTCAGTCTCCACAGGGAGCTCTGACAGAACGGGCGTACATAGCAAATGCCAAGTGTCTCGGCTGAAGGAAGCGTCCATGGAGGTGTGTGCTTGTGACAGTGAGTTAGGCCTAATGTCTGATAACGTTGCCAGAAGCTGGACCTTGTTTGCGCCCCACTGGCTGAAGATTAACTTGACTGACAGGTGCGCCATCGCATGAATATTCTGCAAACGTCTCAGATGGCAAGGTCAGAACACAAAAGGACGCAGCAAGGATTACTAAAGTCTAATAATATGCTGTCACACTGGATTGAATCACTGGTATAACAAGCAGTCTAACAGATACACTTTACATGCACCAAATGCAGCAAATGCAGCTCACCGAGGAAAAAGATCATAAAAAAATACCTTTGTCAACAATGCGCTCTTTCAAACCCTCACCAATCTTTTAACCTCGGTACGTTTTGCTTCGACCTTAGCTTTCAGTAAATGATGGTAAAATGCTCTCATGCCGTGTACCTGCATTTGTCTATTGGTCTCTCAGGACATTCACACACTCAGCAGTGAAAATACTGTCTCACGAGAGGAAATCTCAACCCCAAAAAGCCTTCGGTGTCCTCACACCAGTCCATACATGTCTCCATGCAGCCAAAAGCTCAATTCACAACTATGACAGACTAAGAAGGGGAGTGATGGGAAGACACCCTGCAGACTCACCCTGCACACACAAAAGTTCTGGATCGGCCCTAAAACTCCTCTCTTTGTCTCTGTCTTCACATAGGGATTGTCTGTGGCTCGGATGAAGTTTGAAGTTTCATGGGTAAGACTGACACAGGAAATTGAAATTTTGACAGACCAAATCTAAAATTCCAAACATCTTGAATGTTGATGGGCTAACTGTAACTTTGACAGGTCATCCTCCTGAACCAGAGGCTCTGATCTACGATGGCAGATCGTTTTGCTCATTTGTCATCTTCCAGACCTTTCTGATGTTTAAAGTCAGGTGGTTATTATTCCCGTACCATGTTAACCAGACCCTTCCGTCCTACTGCATGATATCCTGTCACCAGTGGTCAGATCATGAGCACCGATGGAGGACCCGAAGAAACGGTACGTGCAGACAACATCTGAGAAGCCCTTTCCTCTATACACAGAAGAGAAAATCACAAAGCTGCAGGTGACTGTCCCCACTACCCGTCTCCTATGCATGCTGTCCATTTTGCACAATGGCCCTCAAAGTCATACATCTGTTCTGTCAGTCTGACGGCCCTGATCAGGTCAATGCTTAATTAACTTAATTGCATGCATTATCCCATCAACACGTTTCACATCAAAAGCATGAAGGAATTTTCCTCTGGCTGGATCACTGCTTCGGTTTTCACAACTGAATTTGAAAAAGTTCATGAAATGTTGGACTAGATTTCTAAAAAATGTGCTTTACTTCAAAAATATCCAATGCAATCATTACGCTGCTTTAAAACCAGATGCAGTCAGGCCACAGGGACAAACGGAACGTCAGCTAGACTGCAATTCAACAATGTTTCACTGTTCCATACCAAAGTCTAGAATATTACAGTAAATAAACAATCGCTCAATGGATATAAACCAAACTGAAATAGTGGCCTGGGACCTTGGGTGTGGGAACCGGGTGAGTGATGTCATGCCATAGAAAGCTTTATATAACTTTTTTTATATATAAAAAAAAAAAAGCAGTCATCAATGGGACTGTAATTCTTCTATTGTGGCATTTGATAGTAATGCTTCAAATTCTTTGAGTATGTTTCTTTGAAAGTGTTTTACACAGTAAAAGTCAATCTGACTAACTGTAGTAACAAGGCAGGGATACACCTGCAGGTCAGAAATTATAATAAAAACCATGGCCTTCCTTTATTGTGTCAATAAATTATGTAATGCCATCAAAACTTCCTCTTCAGCCCAGATACACTTTATTTTATATGGGAACGGGGTCAACTATTATAAACAACACAGCTCAGATTGTGTGGAACAGTTCCCTGGAAAGTGGTTTCACATTCAATCTTATTTCTGCTATTTTCATCAATAAATGCATTCTTAAGAGAATCATTTTTCAAAGCTCTCTGTGAATAAAACAGTGAGAACATGTTTTTTAGTTCAATGCCTGCAGGTAAAACATGTGCTCATTGATTCTTTTTTTGAGAAAAAAAAAGGAAACGTATCCATGCCCAAAAATGCATGATACACCTGTGCATATTGCATTATTAGGTCTTAGCCTTGAAAGTATAATAATACATACTATATTTCCACTGAAATCAAGCAACAAAAAAAATCAAAGCATCAATTCTTAAGTTAGTTTGTGTTCAGGCATGTTCGCTCTCGCTGAAAAGAAGCCTTCATTGCCTCAGTCCAGTCTCTGGTAATCCAGTATACTGTACAGTTATATATAGCTATAGCTGTCAACATGTCCTCTGTACCTCATACCTCTGCAACTCTGTGCTTGAACTTAAAATAACCTTAAGCCTTAATCATCTCCAACCCCCCCACCAAGTTGCATGTAAAGTCCATAGCCCACCCAGTCCGCATGGAAAGACTTTCTGAAAATGTTCATTAAAATAAGCTGAACCGCCCATGTAAAGAGGTCTGCCTATTCAGAACTCACAGGCTGACACACCTGGGTTGTCGTGGCCCTCAGCCTGACCTTGCTCTACCCCTGCCCCACGAGAGAGCGAGTGAGCAAATACTGCCTTTATTCAAAATGACCAGCGCTGGCATCCAAAAGGCCTGAAATCTGGACTACTTCTCAGGGTTGCACTTAAAACAAACATCAAACACCCCGAACATCTGCCAAGAACATAACACACACCCCCTGTTTGAAAGGGGGGAAAGGGGGCCAAATGAGGGGGGGTGTGAGATGACATTCGATTTGAAGTCCCCATTGAATCCCATCCCAGCATTCCCTAAATACTTTAGTGCTCTTTTTTGAGATGGCGAGGAGGAATTGGAGAGTGCTTGAACAGGCCTTTTGTTTTCGAGCAAAACCTGTGTGTCTGTTTGAAGTCAAAGCCCTAGGAGAGAAAAAAAAAAAAAAGAGTAAAACATTTTTTCGCTCTGGTGCACTTGGTGCTCCACGCGGCCCAGCCGGCCACCCAGGAAGACGGAGCTGGAAACTTTAACAGTGTTTATAACCCGCTGCCGGATTATAGGCCTTGAGTGCAGGGGTTGCGTGGGGTCCATTCATCTGTACCTAATTAAAACACAGCCCACCTCCTACGCGCGGTGTACTGTATCCCCCAGCAAAGCTACGCCATTTCACGATTGCATTCTGGGAAGAAAGAGCAGAAAAACTATCATTTGCTCACTAACAAAGATGCACGACATGCCTCGGTGATGCCATTAATTGCAATACTGTACAGCGCAATGCTTACTTGCTGTACTTTCCCTTGAGGTTTTGCTTAATCTAGCTGATGTAATATGGCTGCAAAATAGCCAGATCGATGGTGGCCTTAGTCAAGTTACACTAAAACTGCAGGTGTCTCTGCGTGCAAAAATAGCTGAAATATCTAATGCCTAGCAACTGGCATTACATTCAGGGGGCTGAGTTTCAGTAGTACCCTGATGAATCACATGCTGAGAACATCCAGTTGGAATCCACCAATATGCACGATCCGTTAAATTTGTAAAAATAAAGGCAATGAAGCTATGAAAATAACATATCATTTGTTATAACAGGTTAATAATTTGTCCTGTGCTATTTCTGTAGAGCTCCCTTCCTCATCACACTGGTGCCCACAGTAGTCATACCTGCTTTAATGATCCTTTCATAGAAATGGCAGAGAAATAATAGTTCCAGACCACATATTTAAAGGAATATTTTAGTCTCATGTTAGGTCGGGGAGCTAAAGAGCAGAAAAAAAACATGACAAGACGTTTCCAACAACTCGCATGGGATTTTCTGGAATGTGTGGAACAAGGCCTGCATTCTTCCCTGACCTGGGCACCATGTCCACTCCCCTGCTGACCCAGCTCGAAAGCATGCCAACAGCAACCATCTGTCTTGAGCCAAGACCAGACATTCACCAGGGGGATTTTTTTTGGCCACCGCGCCCCCGATGTCAGCTAATTCCGCTTGCAAGGTGAAGAGGACACATTCGCTTTGATCTAACTATGCCACTGGGATCGCAGCACTTCCGCTGGACTGATCCGATCCTTACAGCGGCTCCTTATATTACACCATTAAACACCTCTTCCTGTGCCACTCCGAAGCAGCTCACATATTCCACTGAGGCTAATGAGCCAAAGGACACAGGGAGAAGAAACGCGATTTTTAACACTTCATTCATCTCGCGCCTTGGCAGGGGTCAGATGAAGAACTGGTGTAAGTAAGGTGAATGACCTTTCAACGGCCCTTTCAGCTTGGCAGAGTTAGGGTTATTCCGATTAAAAATGGTACAGTGTTTACATGAAGTAGAATTTATTAAAATATGCATATGTTATGAAGACATACCAAGTAAATTAATGTACACAGAGCCATTAAGCCATGATGTGAACAATTATCGCAAACATAACAAGAAGCAATGAAACTTTATGAAGTTTAAAGAAAAAAACACATTTAATAGCATTTAAGGAAATAAATATGCTTGCATATTACATTTTGAATGCTTAACATGGTATTAATGACACCAGCCAATTACATATATTGTTATTTGTGGACATAAATGTATATTGCACAAGAGTGACCTGCTATTCCATGAATACCTGGGTGTCGCAGACCTGTTTCCATATTTTTTAACAAATGACAATTGAACTGAAACCGTTTCCGAAAATTCATCAAAAGCATCTGTTAAGGCCTCCACCTTAACCGATGGACACGGGACAGAATTCTCCTCATCTTTCTGGCAGTGCAGTTTCATAAAACATAAAACTCACGTAATATTGGTGTTCTGATCATGCTCACAGATTGGTTCAGGTAGCTGGGCTGGTATGTGCATAATCGTACGCTGAAGGTGTAGACATGTGGGTAGGCAACGCGGCGTGCTGTGGTACGTGGGCGCTTGTGCAAGAGCTCATTTTTGAAAACATTAGCACTTGCCAGTTGACAGGCTTTCGCAAGAGCGTACAAGACACGGCGCTCAAAACCCGCCACTCAAATGAGGAGAAACGAGAGGCACCCAGTGAATCACAGTGCGACTTCCTGCTGTGAGTCACAGTTACCTATGGCTGGAGTTCATTACAAGGCACAACATCCCCAAGGCTACAGACGGCGGGGTGGCAGGTTTGTCTGCAAGCCTGTCAAGAGTGTGAGCACAGGCCTGCCATGATTGCCACATTTCAACTCTTGTCTAGTGAGAGTGGACTACACGAGCAAACAGTGAAAGTAAGATGCAAGTCATTCTTTAAAGGTTGAAAAGGATAAGATTAGAAAAACAGGGCACTGCCTGTGGTGTCAGCTGCTGCTGATGGTGACCTGTCAGAAATGCTTTGCGCATGTCGTCACACTGATACCGCACTTTGAATGAGCAAACACCAAGATCACACGCTGCCAGCTATGCTCCACTTGACTGGACAACACTGACCTCATTTCACATCAGCCTTAATGTCCAGGCTTTCAGCAGCACGCATGTTTCTGACACACACTTCATTACGAGGGTAAGGTCATCCACACCGGCCGACCTCCGGGGCTGGGGGTCCTGATGTCTTCATCGCTCTGACAAGGGCTGCTTTATCCGCTGTGAATACAGGTTTTTATTACAGCCTGGGATTTGCTTTCATTAGTGGCTGACCCAAAGGTCATCACAAAATCCAACGTACACACAGACCTTCCATGGCCTCAGGTTTCTAGGACTCATATAGAGACTGAAAGAAAACAGCACACGGAGGAAGAGAGCCTGCTTCAGTTCCACTCTTATCTAGTATTTTGGCAGAATGTTGATTCAGGCTGTTCCTGTTAAGCTGGTTCCTCTAACTGCAGCAGCACATCTCCCATGAACTGCAGTAAGCAAACAAGGGGGGACTCAGTAGGCACATTCTGTCAAAATGTATATATGCAAATAATCTAAAAACACATGAACACTCATATATAGTTGAATGGGATAAAATTGTAATAATGAAAATATCAAATATTCCATCCAAAAAATCTGCATGAAACCTGGAAATCTGAAGTCTGGCAACCACAATTTTAGCATCTTAAATCATCAGGCCTGTCATATTTGGCTTCTTGGTTCGTGCACACACCGTAATTTCTGATTTTACAAACAGACGTAAAATCTGCCTAATTCAGCACCAAAGCACTGTTTGATTAAGTGGAAAGTAGAAATTATGCCTGACCCGTGACCTGTCTGAGTCAGTACATGTTTACCAAGCCTTTCAAGGCAGTTCACATTCAGTTAAAGTCACACATGGGCATCTGTAGCCTAACAAGTTCATAACGACAGTTCCGATCTAACAGGAGTAGCAGGAAAAAGGGAAGGCTGCAGGCGGCGGGTGAACTCCGGGGTCACCTGAGGGCGGGGAGCTACCACACCGCACACGCACACCAGTGTAATGTAACATAGCAGGCACCCCAAGGAATGCTGGGAAGCACTGACCTTTTCTTCAGAGCATTATTAATACACAGGGATTATTTGAAAAGGTTAACAAGCCTGAGAAAGACCATGACTGGATGTCAGCTCACAGCTGCAATAAAAATCGGGGAGTATCGGAAGAAAGGGTAAAACACAGATGATATTAAAAATGTTATCTGAATTAAAAGTACAATTTTACAATTGCTTCTTAATTAGTTTTTATCTCTGGCCAAAAAACGATTTTTAAGGTCCACACCTAATAAGTATTAACACAACAACACATGTTCAATCAAAGATGCATAAAATGCAATACATTAAAAATACTCCCTCAAAATATAATATACCATAAAAGGATTTAGTTTTTTTGTGGACACACTGCCCATGATTCACTGACCCCCACTTTGAGCGCCCCCCCACCCACCCACATTCCTTATTATAGTTTTTTTTGGATTACAAAGTTGGTGTTACACAAGACCAACTTTTTCTCACAAACATCCAGGATTCAAGTCCTACGGGACTGACACCTTAAGTAGATCAAGTTCAGCAAGTTTGAAAGTTGACAGTGCCGTACCTCCTGGCCAGAACAGACGTGGCCCACGGCCCGATACAAAACTCTGAGAAAAGATAAACCTGAAAAGAAATAACTGGTGTTACTTTCAAGTTCCCTTTCTGTGACTCGCAGACACTTTATTGATAAGCTGCACAAGTCTGTGAGATGTTTCAACTTTGGAGATATTATATTTTTGATGCTCTTTGTTGTCTGCTGCAGTGGCTATTTACCTGTCTGTGCTTCTTATCCCAGACAGATTAGTGTGAGGCCATGTTATCTGAGCCCAAATGCAAATAGTCTACAGATCAGATAAGACATGGGCCGCAGCCCATCGTACATTTTGGCAGCCAGGGAAGCCTGCTTTGGGTAAATACCTTCAAGGGGGTAAGGACGGGGCTGTCTTCTCAGTTGGCAGAGCTCAACAGGATGGCACCGAGACTGGAAGCCACGCAGTATTTCCACAACTCGTGGGGTGAGAACAAGATCAGCATTCCTGCTTTTCTCCCTCCAACACTCTGGCATACACATCCTGGCACTGCCTCAGCAGGATAGACCCCAGGGGTGACATATGTGCGTGCAGCACACATGTGTGAGAGAGAAACCAGGTCAAAAGTAGCTTTAACCCCCTCAACCCCTAAATGACACCAGTCACTGGACTGAAGAAAAGGCTGAAGGAAGCTTAGTTCCACCTTCTGGACAGCAGATCAAGACTGGATTCCATTTTATAGGCATTAGTCAAGGTCTACAAACACCCATGAACATACTTTCAGGACAGAATAGTTCTCTGGGATAGAAGGCACACTGCATTTAAGGAGTTTTTTTTTACACACATACCCAGCACTTCAGTCTGCCATCATCCTGTGAAGCTCTGCTGTGTGTGTAAAGCAGTAACAGTCAGTTTGAATATCCCACATTTCAACAGTCAGCAAACCTCCTGAAACCTGCAACAGAATCTCAATAAGCTGTCAGCATGAGTACATTTATCAATTCCTTACCCTAAACTGCACACATCTACACAAACGTCTATAACTTGCTATATTAAATCATACACACCTTACATAAAATATAAAGCCATATAAAATGAATATATTAAATAAATATAATAATAAAAGTCATACAATACAAACATCTAAATATAAATATATTTGTTTATTTATATTCAGATTTATGTCAGTTTGTGGGGTTTTTTTGTTCCTTGCTGTGCACACATTCACCACTAGGGGCAGTCTCGCTTAATCAGAAACCGAGGAAAGATTCTTCAAATCCAGTCCAGGTCTTTCAAGTCCCCCATGTAGTTGTTTTAATATTGACTGCTTCCGAGGCTTTACTACAGGCTCAGACATACAAAAAGATGGGAAAATAAGTCGACCTCAGATAATGAGTTTTGTGATTTTCATAAGCTGCAGAAGAAATGGTTAAAAATGGTAAAAACCTGATTAGACTCAAATGATATTAACCAGCATAGATGATGTCATCCTTTATCATTTCTGCATTACATCATTACACATCACTAAGCTTGTACAGGATTTTTCCAAATTGTTCTTCATAGATACCATACAACAAAACAACCTCCCTCATGGATGAATGCAAATGGATTTCATCATTCTGAGGTGCTTTTCATGAGAGGATATCAGTCAGTCTGACCTGTTCCGTGTCGCATCGGTGTAAATGCTGACGTTCATTATCTCCGCCACTCGCGGCTATTCAATCGTCCATGGTGCATCATTTCCCACTTTTACTTGTCCTACAGATGGTGATCGACATTTTCTCACAATGTGGCACCAGCGCTTGGACAATCATTGTTTTGGCTGTCAGTAGCGTCGGTGCCTGGTTTTAAATAGGTGGCAGACAAGGTGTGGATCAGCCCCCAAGGCATGGCACAAGCACGGTGTCACTGAAGGCGCAGAACAGAGTGACCGTGCACTGTCTTGTAGAAAACAGAACGGTAAACACGAGTTACGACAGTCCTTTACTCACATTATGTATAATATAAAATGTATTTTAATATTATATGCTTGCTAGAAACTGTTGTGCCACTACAGGGAAAATGTGCTTTTATTTTTCTTCAAGATCTAGAAAATAGCCTTTAAGCGGCCCCCCCCACGACCCTGTACTGGAACAAGCATGTATGATTGATTAAATTAAGGAAAAGCATTTTTATTACATTTCTGACATGGTAATCTCCATAATTATTTATTTCCCAAGTTATAACCACACAAAAATATTGCTTAATGATTAGCTATAAATAGCAAGTCCCACCAGCCCCTGATCCATCAGTTTGTATGTATAACTTCAGCATGAGTGCATGGACAGCACTATTAAATAGTTATTTTACAGATGGAGTAATTCATATTCTTTCAAAAGTCACTCTGTCAACAGAAAAGCTGCGACTTGAATATGAGTGTTAGAAGCTAAAAGATAACACATATAAAATATGTCATACTGACTTTTCTGAAAAAGACTTCACAAATGAAAAACAATATTCAAGCTGGGTTCAATACAGGTCTGTATTGCAGCAAACATAATAAAAAAAAAACTTAAAGTGAATTGTGTTAAAAGTGAAAGTGAATAAAAATTAATGAGACAAGTGTCAAAAATGTCAATAAACTGTACACTTGGAGGTTGAGGTCATGACTACCATCTCCCCCAGTCCTACTTGACATGCAATCCTCTATCTTAAGCCAGAGGGGAAATCTGATCAGATACAGATTCATGATTCATGACCGAATGTCATGCATATCCCATGATCTCTATAGCCTTGTTTATTTCTGCTTATCAGTTCGTGGTTAATCTATTTGTAATTGCCTTTTCGTAATTTCATTAAGACAAATTCTTCTTTTCACCAAAATGAACTACAGTTCACATTAATTTAGCACACATAATTGTTTATTTCTAATAATCATGATATTCTTATTTGTTTGCGAATTTTTAAAACAGTTGATTGGGAATGATTGGCATCAATTGAATTTCCTTTAAAGCTCACTTGTCTGAATAGGTCAAGACCATCAGCTGATTAAATTCTTTAAGCCTCCACTTTTAACTGCAGACTAATTAGTGTTACACACAGTTGTTTCAGAAATGGCATGAATTAAAAGAATGTGATATACGAATAATCCACAAAGCATGAATGTTAAGTTATTGAACATCTAAGTGTGTAAGGTTGCGATTTGGAGGTGAAAATAGGGGCTGAAGTCACACGCACTGCAGGATGCATTTGCTGCCTCGCCTGGAAGATGCAAGGGATTGTAGATAATTGGCTGGTTAAAAAAAAAATACAGACACACAAATGCAAAATCATAAAATAATTGGGTAGGCTTGCTTCTAATAGTTCTTCCTACTGTCTGAAAAAAACTGTAGTGGTCTCATATACTACTACTAAAACGTTTAGCATTTAAATGAAATATTACACATTCAAATCAATGAATTATTTCATATGAAATAGAATCTCATGTTTATGACATAAATACATATTAATTACTAAATGGCAAAAAGGTCTTTCAAGATCATTCCAAGTTAAACTGGTCATTACCTGTATATAACTCAAGACATCATAGTGTTATAAGTGTGAAATGAGATGTATGTGCACATTACTTTATGTATTTATACTTTATATTATACTTTCAATATTAATAAGATGCACCAGAAACTCAGCACTATTCTGAATTTGTCCGATTTTAATCAGCGTAATGGTTTTTATATTTACCGAGATCATTGCAAAATGTTTTTTCGAATAATCTATTAAGTGACAAATTATCATCGATGAATTGTATATAGTATGTTTACTACTGTTTTATTTAAGTCTGTCTTATTTTCTGTCTTGACTATATGCCTCACACTGAGTTGACTGCACATTAAAAAGTCCATTGTTCCTTGAAAAGTGACAATGACAATAAAGATTTATTTTATATTATCATTTCATTGGAACTCCATTCCTTATCAGCCCTTTACAACTACCTTAATCTTTACATTAGAACGTCTGGACAGGATGTTCAAAAAACATACTCGCCTATGGACCAGAAGTCCCAGGTTCAAATCCCACTTACTACCATTGTGTCCCTGAGCAAGACACTTAACCCTAAGTTGCTCCAGGGGGGGACTGTCCCTGTAACTACTGATTGTAAGTCGCTCTGGATAAGGGAGTCTGATAAATGTAAATGTAATGTAAATGATTAATTTAATAATTTCTCACCCTTCGTTTCAGATTTGAGAATCACGTCTTGCCTTTTTCATATCTGTAACTTTTCATAATCAGTAAAGTATTCCACCTGTCCAGAGTACAACATAAAGTTTAACACATTGTTGCATTTTAAAACCAGGACTTGAAATGAAATTTCAGGTTTTCTTCAGCCAAACTCTAGCTTTTTATACTCCATCATTTGCAACCTTTTTTACTTATTCTGTAAATGAAATCACTTAGCCTGTGATCATTCCTGAAATAGCTTCCAAGCTATTACGCGTTTGCAGCGTATGCTAGCGAAAGCATGGCTCCAGCCACGTAAATAAGCAGGGAGTCAAGAAGGAGTAAATGTTTCAACAGTCAGCCTCTTTTCAGGATGGATTTTAAGATCTGCAGAAAATGAAAGACACAGAGGGAATATGTTGTTTTTTGTTGCAGCACTTATGTCTGGTCATTCGTTTGAGCACATAATGGAGTGAATCTGTTAATGATTTCTGGTGAATCGTTTGAAGATAAAAGATGCAGGGACCCTTTTTTAAAAAAAAAATTGCATGAGAATGACCTGCTTAGTTCAAGTGAGCTTTATTGTACATTCACTACATTAAACTGTTTCACAGCGCATAGTGAAACAACACAAGGTTTCTCCGGAACCCGATGCTACGTATAACATCTAAAAAAATTACATCCTGACACATAGTGTACAGACCAGGCGCCTAGACCATGCTTTAAAACAACAAGGGAAGATCCACTTCCTCGAATATGTCACAAAATATATGCTCAAATGTCTTATTTATATTGTGTTTAAGTGTCAGAATGTGTTCAGGTTAGATTAGTAGATAACTTGATTCATGCTCATTTCCATGCTGCACAGTGTATTAAAATCTCCTGAAGCGTATCTTCCCTGGACCTCTACAGCACGGCACAAAAGAGCTTTATTCACGGCAGAAAAGCTGGCCGTTTATTGGATAAATGCACCAAAGTCATTTGCAGGGAAGCTCGGCCTCTCTGCGAGTGAATGGGCTGCTGCATGATGATTGGAGGAGCTGTCTAGAGGGCGGGACCTGCTTTTGATTGACAGCATGTTTTCAGTATACCCCGGCATGACAGATATTCGAGTTAAGTCCCATGCGGACTTGCAGGTAAAGTTGTTAGACAAACCGCTGCACTGTGTGTTTTGTGCTGGTGACATTTTTGATTGCACAAGTCATTCTTTAAATACAAAAAATGTAATTATCTAACGGAAGGGGAAAGAAAGCCAGCCAGCAAGCTGTGCATACTAGAAGTAAGAGAAGAAGAGAAAGTGAAGTGATTGTTACATGTGATACACAGCAGCACAGCACACGGTGCACACAGTGAAATTTGTCCTCTGCATTTAACCCATCACCCTGTGTGAGCAGTGGGCAGCCATGACAGGCGCCCGGGGAGCAGTGTGTGGGGACGGTGCTTTGCTCAGTGGCACCTCGGCGGATCGGGATTCGAAACAGCAACCTTCTGTTTACGGGGCCGCTTCCTTAACCGCTAGGCCACCACTGCCCCTGTAAAACAGAGCATGTCAGAAGTGGGATTTGAACCCACACCTCCATATGGAGACCAGGAAGCCCAAGTACTAGGAAGGAATTTCACTCTGACTTCTGGTAAATGGTGCTAATATTAGTGCCCTGGTGTAGGACTATAATGAGCTTCCCAGTTTGAAAGACTAGCAGTCGCCATTGATTTACACATGCTTGTGTTTGTGCTTTCTGAGCGAACAATTTACACCCAATTTATGCTGTAATTGCTAATATGCACAGCACACCACTTTCCATTCCCAGTGAATAGACAAGAAGCGATGTACGTTTTAATCATCAAATATTTAAAATATCTAAAGAAGTCTATTATTGCCTAATTCTTCATAAAATGGTGGCTTAGTGCCAAAGTAGGAACTTTGTCTGTCAATGCCCCCCCAAAAACCGCGATCCTCATTAGTCTTGAAGACAAGGAGGTAGCCCACAACTTTAAATGGTTTGCACAGTAAAAGGTGACAAGGTGACAAGACCAAAATAAAAAACGGCCCGACTCAGCTTGGCACGCCTGTCTGCGACTGTGCACTCTCCTCTCCACCGACCAAACACTGCGCACCTCCCTTTCTGAACCTGCCGCCTGAACATCTGAATGAGGTGGCCCATGCAGCTGGGGTTCGATTTCAGTTGGCTTTGGAGCGTTGGAGGAACCAAAGTCTTTATTTTTTCTGTGGCGGAAGAGACTGCCCAAAGCGATCGGGGAAAGGCAATGCTCGCCAAGGACAGGAAGACTCCTTGCTGTGAATCTACAGGACCAACACCTCACATGACATCCCAGCCTGCCCTGTCACCAGTGTGACACCCCTGTGCCGTACAAGCCCTAGACGGCCGTCCCCTGGGAACCAGACATCTGGAGTCCTGCACCACCCCGACGTGTCTTCTGACCCCTGTCCACCATTACACTGACAGACTATTGTCACCCTGTTTTCCCTGACTTTTTCAGCTCTCTGGAGTCTGATTCACAGTACGGACGATTCTTCATTCCTCTCGTCTCTGCGATTCGCCTCTGACTCTGCCTCCCAAGCAGCTGGTGCACCGTCTCACCAACCACATTCTCTCCCCACTCTTCCCCTGACAATATCCCATTTTTTATGTTACACTGACTTGCAATGTGGACAAGGGTGTGTCTTCCATCCCAGTTCAGCACCCAGACCACATATTCCAGTTCTATATAATTTGGTGGAGCCAAGCAAGAACTCTTCATGACATCATAGTATTTACCGCCAGCGCTGAATACACTGAAAACTAAGAAACATAGAATAACCAAGCCAGAGGACAGGCAGAAGTCTCAGACTCATGCAGGGTGTATACGGTTTAATCTGTTCTGTGTGTATGCAGAAATCTAGTTGTGTTATCTCTAGTTGTATATCTCTTACTGTGTCCACATGATCTAGACCTACCGACCAGTCTAGTTCCATTCCTACAGCTCCCATTGGACATGCATTATACGCAGCAAAAGACCTTATCATGAACTACCAATAAGACCATCAACTGAGTCAAAGTGTGGAAAGGTTCATGTCCTACTTCATCTTATTGTCATTGTTTAACCCATCCTAAGATAAATGATCATAGTTTAAATTTATCCTATAGCAAAATATTGTATTTTATTCAACCATTAATAAAAGTGTTGGTTGGTAATTTTTAGTAAAATGTCATCAGTAATTAAAATAATTGAGCGAAAAAGAAAATGTTGCTGTGGTCAATTTTTATCACATCCGTAGAAATGTAATAGTTCCAACACTGGAAGCATTGGAACTGTTGTCATGTTCCCTTTCATTATGTGCTAAATAAATCTGAGGAGACCACTGGGAGCTGACGAATAGTGTAAACTTTTTACTCTACAGACTGATAAATACAACAGCAGCAAATGTTAGTCACTACTTGTAGCATTTATCATTCAGTGCTCTACCGCTGACACAGGCATAGTGGCAAACTGTGACTCTGGACTAATTCAGAAACTCTTATACCAGACAGCTCCTCTTTTCACGCACAGGGATGTGGTGGCTTCATAACATGCAATATTTAATGGGAAATGAATTGGTAACACAAAATACAATACAAACTATTTAGTAAAGAGAGCTTATAGAAAGTTAGTAATGAAACACTTTAAATTAATATAAAAACAGTACAACTATGGTTCATTATTATTTGCTTGCTTATCAATGAATAATAATAACTGGCCACATTTTTTTCCTACTCATTCTACGTGCCATGCTATGTAAAAACGTAGAAAATATTTTATTCATCCCATCTGAATAAATTATCATCAGACCATTGCTGCTGAATCAGTGTGAGCCTGGGGCGGGCGGAGCCATCGCGCTCGAGGACACGCCCACTCGACTGTGATTGGCTCCTGGTGACATCACCGTGCAGTGGCGAGATAACCCGCCTTTAACTGGTCTCCCAGAAGACGACGTTGGCGCATCAGCACCGTGTCCTCGAGGACAAGTGACGAAAGAGCCCGGATGTGGCGACGGCGCCACGCAGCTCCCCTCCTGCAGTCCCGCTGCGAGGACGCTGTCCAGCTCTGGCCCTGCTGAAAAACATCGCCTCGCTCCCCCAAGCACCCCAAAAGCAGGGACCGCCACCAATTTTATTCTGTGGCATTCTGTGACGTCAGAGCTCCCAGCGCAGCGTTTGCAAGGATTCACCTCAATCAATCGATTGTTTGCACTATAACATTTATTAAAACGCATCCAAAACTTACTCAGACGGCCGGCTTGTCTCCAGTTCAATTCCCTGACGCAAAATGTCCGTGTAATCCCACAAGAAGTCGTCTCCCACCGCCGGTAAATCCACAAACTCCGTCCGAGGTGGAGGATAAACGCAGCTTCCACCTGCCAATAAATCCATAAAACCGCTACATTCTGACACAATGAACTCAGATAATCACTTAATCAATCAACAATCAGTCCAACGTGTATCGTTCTGTCATATTACGTAGAATATTTAAGACTTTCGAAACTAATCTTAAGCACATTATCCTAAACAACTAAAAATGAACGGACGATACTAAATATTACGGGAAAAGTCCGACTATTTAACGGGACGGGAAAAATCCTTATCTTTCTTTTCCATATAATATAATGACACATAAGACCAAAACTCTGGAGAAACTAAAGTGTTACATTTTACGCGGCAAACTTTAAATGAACTGAGTCCATTCGAGTGCATCCCTTCTGTTCGGGAATTAAAATGGACATCTGCGTTTTTAAATAATTCGCAAAAGATTACAAGGGCTCGCGAAACGAATGCAGGGTTCGTCGGAGGGCTAACAAACGTTCTTACGCGACTTTTATTACAGCTTTCTTTTCGGTGGCAAGAACAAAGACGGTCCTTCCTGCCCGTAACAAAGGAGCTGAGCCAATCGGCGAGTGTACCTGTTGCGCATTCTCGCAAAAGTGCACTTTATTCTTCTTTTAACGCAGCCTGGTTCGGCAATATAGACATTTATTTATTCTGTCGGTTCTGCTCTGGTCTTTTCGTGGGAATATCGACTCCAACACGATGCACCTGAGTTCAGACCAGGCGAGATGAAGGTCGCCTTGCAGAATAAAAACGCATTTTTTGAGCGTCAAGATGAAATAATAACGCGTTTTGGTAGGCGTGTGGTGCGTTCAAATCGCGTTTGCGAATCATTTTTGCGCAAACTTTTTTTTTTAATCCTCGCGCGTCAACTTTTTGAAGGTTTTTATTTTGTTCTTTTTTTCTACGTTCATCCTCAGCATCAATTCATAACTCCGTAAAGAAAAGGAGCGAAGTTTCCAGAACGGCGCGTTTTGTTCTCCGTGCGCCTCGGTCCGCGCATCTCTTCCCACAGCCTCCCCGGAACAAAGGAAAGCGGCCAACTTGGCGCCAACTCTCCCCGAACTTTCTCCCCGAGCGGAGCCCGTCCCCGGCCTTACCTCTCCCCGCGTCCCGGGGCCGGCGGGAAAAGTTCGGGAGGGGACGGTCCGCCTGCGCTCCTGCGTCCCTTTGTCTCGCACGTGTGAAGGGGGCTCTCGGCCGCGCCTTGTTCGTTTCGCCTTCGGTCCCGCCCTCCGCACGCAACTAAACAGCTACAACAAAAAGGGGGGGGGGGGAGTCGCCGTGGAAGCCCGACAAGAAGATTCTTTCTCCTTTCCGAAAAAGATCCTGGTCCGTGGCGGGGCGCGCGCTGCGTCCCGGTCCCCGCCCGACTCCAGAGACTCCACATCCCCGCCAGCCTTCGTGCAACTCGTTTAATATATCTTACTTGACGCCAAACATGTCAGTAGTTCCCGAAGTTGCCATGACTTTATCACACTGCTTTATTCCCAGCAACACACAAAGTCACACGATCGTTTACCATGACAAGAATTCTCTAAGCGCCACGCAGCACCAGCATTATGCATGCATGCTCAGGCATACGCAATAATCTATTTACATATTTTAGCAAGTGTCACTGAAGGTTCTAAAATACTTTTTAACCTAATGAGGCTGATGCCTGTTGACTTCTCATCGGTGATCATGACTGATTCCAGGCCGGGATTGCTTGACAGCAGCCAACACTCAGAACAATGGGAAATTCCAAGGAGTCCACGGCATCCAAGCAGCTCAGTAAAGATCTTGGAAAGAAAAATGGTAGGACGGACTAACAGCAATTTTGGAACAACTGTAGGTTCCACGATCATCACTTCAGATGATTGGGAGGTGACCACATTCTAGAAGAAGACCCAAACTATAAGATGAGAGCATGCTGTCTACAGAGAGGCCACGCTTTACATCATCAAGAAATCCCCGAATGCCCAACAGAAATGGGCATGAATGACCGCAACTGTACTTCATTACTTCCCGTCTTTGATGGGGAACATTGGAACATTAGAGAACAGTACAAGGTCTTCAAAGCCCAGAGAACTGTTGTGAATTTCAAGGACATTTTGAAGCGGTTTAACACGACTGATGGCCTCATGTTAACATTTTATTTACAGCATTTAGCGGATGCCCTTACAGCAGGGACAGTCCCCCTGGGGACAGTCAGGGTTAAGTGTCTTGCTCAGGGACACAATGGTAGTAAGTGGGGTTTGTGACTTTGTGCTCTTTTGGTTCATAGACAGCTTTGTTGCTAAGCTACTTCCGCCCACGATGAGTTTTTCAATGTTCGAATATGGTTTTAATGAAACACTTTCATTAGATTGTTAATAGAATTTTATTGAATATTACATTCATTCACTAATTATAATCTTTGCACACGTTACGGATCTCTGACAGCATCATACATTTGGTCTCTGAACTGATGTCAACTATTTCAATGAGATGTAAAAATACAGGATCTCGGTTCATATAAATGCTTGCTTGAAATATATTTGCAATACATCAGCCTATGACAATTTGTCAACTGATGTCAACCGAGTTTCTATGGATTTATTATGACTGATGTCTTCTGTTCACTCTTTTGAAAGAATATTTTTAAAGCAGAATGTAGATGAGAGGCATGTAGTTGGGCAGAGTCCATTCAAACAACAGAACCTCACAGCCAGGTTTTAAACACACACACACACACACACACACACACACACACACACACACACACACACACACACACACACACACCACATCACATATTTATCAGTTGACAGCCTTGTTCCTATCTAAAATATAACATGTTCTGAGTTAAATGTAACCCAGACAGTCATGCAGGGTTATCTATGCAGATCTATTCTGAATCATCAACAATCAAAAGTTCATATCAATAAAAAATGTTTTGTTTACTTTATAAAATATATGTTTAGTATAATGAAACATTTACTTTAAATAAAAATGTACGTTGCACTGAATTGCTGAGGACATGAAGCTTCCTATATGACCATTACAACAATCATGCTGATCATGTCAACTGAAATATTACAATGTATCTGATATATTCAAACGTTTATATTAATTACAATAATTTGTGCGTTATAATCCATGACAACGATCATGCATCACTGCACCCCAGGTTTACAACCTTTTATGAAGCATTTATATGATGGTTATATGATGGTAATGAGGTCCATTTTATAGGTGTGATCATAAAAAAGCTGCTTTAGGCCTTCTTCTCAAGTACGACCAAGGAGGACCCTCAGAAGAAACCCTGAGATTTGCTCACCTGTGTCTGTAATGGCTGGTATAAAATGAACGCACCCCCACACAGTGCAGCACCTCTGCTGGGTTCCTGTTCTTTTCTTATTCTCCTTCTGCGGGCCAGATCCCATGTCATTTGTGCCGCTTTTTATGTTTCAGCTCGCTGTCTGGCACCTCTGCTCCCAGTTGAGACTTGGGGATGGGTGCCGTGCACAACCATGTAAAGGTATATGTGCACGTGTGAGATGTTTAGCAGTCTTAGAATTACAAGTAAGTGTCTCCCCTTCCACTACATTAAAGTGAGCGCGTAACAATATGAAGCAGTGTGGTGAAAAACATGAATGAAATTCAGCCACGTGGCGCCACTGGAGAGGAAAACTACAAGTTGCGGCACGGCACATGGTCTTATCATTACACGGTTCGACTGATCTAAAATCCAAGCTCTGAAAACCAGAGATGTACTGGTGTGGCATACAGAGATTACGTGAGTGATATAGGCCCCATTTTTTATATAAATGTTGTAATAATATCGACACTGACTTCAGAAAAAGCACCAACAGGGTACGGGTCAGTTCCAGCTGATTTTATTTCCTTCTTGAAAAAGTTCTGTACACATGTATCAACAATCTGACAGGCAGTGACTGGACACTTAGCTGGCATGAGATTTCCCCTAAAAAAAAAAAATCATGATTGGACAAAAAAAAAAAAAAAAAAACTGATTTGTTTTTCTACACAGCATATTGCACAGAATGAAAATAAAATTAATATATATAGACTTTACATATTAAAAAAATCCTGAACAGCCACCTAATTACTAAGTAATGGTGTAGAAAGATAGCCGTCCTAGTGCCTGTCATTTTATAATCGCAGAAACATACATACACACAATCTTCTTGCTTATATTACAGTCAAATGTACAAAGAGGTTTTTTACTCATATAGAAAAAAACACAACAGCTATAAACCTGAATGAGAAATACAAATTCTATCCACCATGCCATTATATACTAAAACGATTAGCTAAATTTAGCCAACAAGTAGAAAAGATTAAATATTGAAATGCGGTAGAGGAGAGTTTGAATGGCGTATCCATCCAGTGGTCCAAAAAAAACAACCTTTTTTTAATATATTTTGTAGAAAACATGGAGGAAACAAATGACAACTTAAAGCTACAATCTTCCTTGACCAGGCGGGAAGCCGGGATGATCCCTGTGTGTCTGGAGGAGGAGGAGGAGGAGGAGGAGGAAGAGGAGGAGTGACACTGCGTCTTTAAGGAGTCTGCAGACTGAAACTGTAAACACAGATAGGAGGCCGATTTTTGAGAACCCGCCAACCCGGCTCTTAATTAGGAAATACAAACAGCGATTTACACCGAATGACACCCCCTTAATATATATTTTATACAAAAATACACTGAGAAAAATAAAAATCAAACGTTTCCTCTCTTTTAAGTGTCAAAAAGTGTACATTTAAATATAAAAAACTGAACTCTAGCCCTTCGTGGTAGAAGGAGACGGGTGCGGGTGTACATGAAAAACAATAATTCGTATAAAAAAAAAACCAAAAAAAAAAAAAAAACAACAACAACGTGGTCATTATATAAATACATCCATAGAAAATGGTCTCCGGGTGGACATAAAGAGGACAAGCGGGGAAATAAACCTACGAAATTTGGTCCTGAATTGAGTATAAAGTTCAGCACGGATCAGAGTTGCTTGAATCCTGAAGTTAAGAATGACAAGAGCTGGTGATTATTTTTTCTTTTTCTTCTTCTTCTTCTTCTTCTGCTGCTGCTGCTGCTTCACGACGAATCGAACACAGCGCCACCTACCCCTCAAATGAACTCTTCCTTTTAAACCACTTCAACAGTCCCGTATTAAAAAAAAAAAAAAAAGAACCACGTGGATCCCAAATCCACGACGCCGACTGACAATAAAAAAAACACTTCTGTACTTCTTAAAGGAATGAAGTTCACTTGGTAGATATATAAAAAAAAAAGTCCCTTTTTTACGATAATTAAAGTACTCGGACCACCGTCGCGTACGTGCAAATCAAGATAGGTTTTCCTCTTCAAACCTTGTCTGCGAGTTCATTTTTCTTACATGTTTTTCCCCCCCAAAGTCTCTTTTTTTTACTGTATTTTTTATGTTCTCGCCCCTCCGCCAAACTCCCAGTCCTCCTGTCGGGTCCCGCCGAGGGCCGCCGGCGCGTCGCCGCTCCTCCGCGGCGGAAACTCCGCCTCAGTCCCGCGGGCGTCGGTCCCGTCTCCACGTCGCACAGCTCCGGGCGCGTCCCGCTCAGTACGTGAACACCAGGTTGGAGATGGTGGACTCCAGCCAGTCCCCGGAGATCATCTCGCTCACCTCGGGCGTGCAGTAGTCGGGGAAGTCGAAGTGCGAGCCGGAGCCGGACTCGAGGTTCAGGTCCAGGTCCCGGTCGAGCGCCGACGAGCCGATGCTGCCCAGCGACATGCTGTCGAAGCCCGGGCTGGCGTTCACGTCCAGCGCGTCGTCCTCGAACTCCTCGTCGGAGGAGGAGGAGGAGGACGCGGCGGACCGGGACTCGGCGGACGGGGCGGGCGACGCGGCGGCGGGGTACCTGTGGCGCTCGGCGCCGGAGCCGCCGGGCGACCCCGCGCCCTCCTTGCCGGCGCCCGCCGCGTCCTCGTACAGGCTGAGCGGGTCGCTGGACTCGGCGGAGCTGCTCAGGGTCGGGCTGGCGGGGACCGCGGCCGGGGGGCTCACGCCGCTGCCGCCCAGGGCGTAGAAGCGCTTGGGCTTCTTGGCCGCCGCCGCCGCCGCCGCGGACCGGGACTTGTAGAGCGCGTAGTGGTCCGCGGGCGCGGGGTGGGTCGCCGCGCCGGCCCCCAGGACCGCCTTGTGGCCCCTGGCGCCGGAGGAGCGCGACGCGCCGCTCTTTTTGGGGTGCGACTTGGCGGCGCCGGGCGCCTTCTCCGGCTTGGCGGGCGCCGACTTGACCTTCTTCCGCGGCCGGTACTTGTAGTCGGGGTAGTCCGCCATGTGCTTGAGCCGCAGCCGCTCCGCCTCGCGGATGAAGGGGATCTTGTCGCCGTCCTTCAGCAGCTTCCAGCGCTTGCCCAGCCGCTTGGAGATCTCGGCGTTGTGCATGTCCGGCGACTGCTCCATGATCTTCCGCCGCTCGATCTGCGACCACACCATGAAGGCGTTCATGGGCCGCTTGATGTGGCCGCTGGGGGTCTTGCACCAGCCGGGGTCCAGCTTGTCCCCCGCGGCGGCGTCCGGCTCCATGCTCCCCGAGTCGGACGAGTCCCCGGCGAACGCCGCGTCCGTGTTCTCCGCGTGGCTGCTTCTCTGCACCATTCGCCACGGACTCGCGTGGCGAGGAAATGCCCTCGGGACGGCGAAGAAAGGAGCGGAGGAGAAGTCCGAGTTCGGGCAGCCGTCGCTCTTCTCTCCCGCGTCCTCCAGCGGAGCGGAGCCTATCCCGCCTGCATATCCCGCCCTCTCCCTCTCAGCAGCGTGCGGGGTGGGATCCGCCCGCGCGCGCGCGTCCGTCCGTCCGTCCGTCCGTGCGCTGCAGCCCGCGACTTTTGGGGTTTTTTTTTTTTTTTTTTTTTATTTAAAAAAAGTTGCCTCCAATTACGGCCGGCGCGGCTTTATCCTCTTCCGAAGACATCGCGGCGACGGCGCGCAGCCAATCGGCGCCTGTCTCCGGCCTGCTGGCGCCCGGAGCCACGCCCCCCGCCCTCCCATTGGCCGGAGGAGGAATCTAATAATAATCAGCGCGCTCGGCGAGGAGCGCGGCGTCTGACCTCATTCCCGCGGCGGGGTTTTTTTTTTTTTTTATAATTTTTTTTTTAACTTTGATTCACAATTTATCTCTGTATCCACGCGTGTTTTTTACGGTTTCGAGTTAGTCGCGACCGTTTCGGAGACGGTCAAAGTGTGGCTGGAGGAGGCGGGGTCACCGGGGAGGGCAGGGGGTCCGCTACTTGAAAGTACGGGGGAGTAAAAAAATATAAAAATAACATGTATAATATATAATAATTTATATAATAATAATAACCATAATAGTATATAATTTTTAGCATATATATATATATATATATATATATATATATATATAGACGTATATGATATGTCTTTGTAAGCAGAGAGCTTTAGACCCTTTTTTCTGTTTTTATCATTTCCTGAACAGGGTTGTGGCGAACGAGCCGGATTTCTCTCAGCGGCGTGGGAGAAGCGGCGACCTTTGCCGCCTGGCGCTGCCGTGCCGCCGTGAAACACTAGATGGCGCAGTGGAGCCAACAGCAGGAGCGCCGCTCGAAACAAAAGAGTCGCGCAGCCAGAGTCGCACGAGGTTGCATAATCCATCTCAGACACATAACTGGGCCCGCAGCCCCAACTATTACTTTACGTTACAGGCACGACACTCACACTCTGATTTCGCAGAAATTCAGGGAATGTTTAAGTCACTTCTGAGTAATAATTGAATTTCGTTGCCAAAAAACGAATTAAAAGTTTTGACCATAAACGAAGGGTCAACAAAGCATTCACCTATGCTGTATTATATTCACTACTTTTGACTGCTTTTCTGTTGCATCTTACTGTAGATAAGCACTGACAGCAACTCTGATGTATCTGCAAAGTACAGAGAAATTACAAAATCCTTTTTTGAAAATTCATTGATTAAAAGCAAATAATTGTGTGGCATTATACTTTTTCTGTTGTGTTTCTTTGATTCAGCACCACAGTTGACAGGAAAAGAAAATCGGGTTCATGTAATAAATGGGTGTAATCCGCAGAACATAGGCACCGCGGATCCATTCATGCTGGCTGGTGATGGTTCGGGCCCTGACTGACAGACTACACTGTTTTTATTGATTGCTGGATTTAATTGGCTCACTGTGCCACTCCGCCAGATTAGGTTCACTGCAGCAGCGGCTCTAGCCTCGCTGCACTAGAACACTTGCTCAGATACTGATGATATGTTACAGTTCTGTCGAAAGACTGTCAGTCGTCGAGGGGAGCGCTGAATAAAGAGTTTTCTATGGCAACCACCGCTAATATGTCTTGCAGTGTACACCTTTACTCCTTTATCTTGACAGAGGCCATTCATTATGTGCTGGCATATTCAGAAATAAAACCACTGATAAATCAGTGTCACACGCTGGCATGGGACAATATGACAAATTCTGATATCAGTCTTTCTATTGGGTACAATATATTTAAACAGCTGCGTGCAGCGCTCATATCTAATCTGTGAAGCAGATGCCAAATACGACTCTGTAAATCATTGGTCCTAATTGGTGGTCGCTCGGCCTATCAGCAAGTGCAACTTTTACCTTTACTGTTCAACCACGGCATCTTGAACATCTGCCTGGGGTTTCATGCAGTGGGCAGGTGATGGAGTTGGGCTTCAATACCTCATATTGTCTCATTTTAGAGTCAGATTGGAAAAAATGGAAATATACACATTCTGTTATTTTCCACCAAAAATGATGGTCCGGTGCGCGCATCACTTGTGTATGCCAACACTGACTCCCCACGGGGTCGGACCTGCATGACAGCAGTCCTCCGAGAGCAGAGCTTAGCTCATTCTGCTGCTTCTGAGTCTCCAGACCTGTCCTAGTCTAGTGTATGCAAGGTTCAAAGTACATAACATTGTCACGAAGAGGTGACCTTGTGTGACCGTGTGTGACAACAGGCTGGGATCACAAAGACTCTGTCCTGCCACGAAGGGTGACAGGTCTCAGGGCAGGCCTCCTGTGGCTCCGTCAACACCTGCTAGGATGCATTCGAGGGAAACCACTTGCACCCAGTGACCCAGCGGGTGACAGAAATGCGGGCATTCAAAAAGTCCTCAGGATGTATTCAAGTGTGAAAGTACCTGGAGATATAAGACCACACGAACTGCTGTGAATTACTGTTCCTTTACAGAAAAGAAAAGTACATTAATCCACTCAGTTAATCCACTGAGTTTAAGATTAGGTGTGATACATGTCATGTAGTTTGAATATGAAATAATCCTGCAAAATAATCCTTTTTTTCGTATTCCCTTTTGGCAAAATGGTCCTCAGATGGGTCTTCAACAAATAAAAGGTCCCAGCGTAGTCACTTGCTGGCTGATACCGCGCATTTCCCTACACACATGATCAACTGTTAGTCTTCAAAATGATGAGTTTAGATCAGATCTCTTTATGTCTCTTTATGGCTCCTCAGTATAAAAGGCAGGTGTGTATGGTTTTCAGTTTTTCTTAATATTGCACTTTGGAATGTGGGTGACATGATTTTCATGGTTTCAATGACCATTTATGGATACTGTATATCACTGAAAGGCTGCACTGGTAATTGAGTTAATTTGTGGTTGTGCTCACACCCAAATGAATAAGGAAAATGTTATTTTATTCAAAATGGTAAAGGGCATAAAATGCTTATGGATGTGGTTAATTAAGACTGTTCAATGTTAAAAATTGATTCGTTTTCACAGTTCACTGTGAGAGTTTCACACCCACACGTTAATTCTCAATGAGTCTTGATTGATTAGCTAGACAGAAATAGAAATTATACAGACACGTTCTGTTAATTGATAATGTATAGCCGGCCAAACACACCATACTGGATACTACCATAAATAAGTCAAAGCTAAAATGAATTTATTGGGCCTGATGTTTGCAGTGCTAGAAAAATGTAACACATTGGGATTGTCCACTAATGCAACAGGCAGCATGTCTTCGGGATTTACCAAACCGAATAAGATAAAAAGAAGAAAGGACTGTCTGCTAGAATCCTCCCACCCGGTCCTTTTTTGTTTAAGTGTCGACATGAACTCATCCAACTCGTTTGCTGTCATGCATTCACTTTCTGTGGTTTTAACATGTTCAGGCCAAACGAATCTCACCAGACACTCACGACAGACTCATCATCTCATTGATGATAAGTGGACCGTGGATTTCTTCAGGGCCTCGGCAAGTAAAACTGAAATGTGATCTAACAGTCGCTGACTGCACAACTTTTCAAAAGTGCTGCTCACTTGTGGCCGAGACAAGTGCTTTCATCAAAAAGCTCACGACTGCCGATGGCCGCCCACATCGACCTGAAGACTCGTTTTTATCTTTCCCGTGACCCGGGGCCAAGAGTTGTCACAACAGGGACCTTCACCTTGTTAATGGATCTGCGACATGAAAGTAACCAAAACAATACAGAGAAAGATGTCAGAGAGCCATTCCCATTGTCTCGTTCCTGTCACCGTAATGGTGCCTGTCACTCTGTCACTGTACCTGCTATAGAGAACCTGGTGACAAGCCTGGAACCAGAGCAAAACGCTCTTCCCCCACCCCCCCACCATCCCCAAATGAGTGTCTGGCATGGCAGGACAGAGGGGACGGTGACTGATAGCGCTGTCAGGCGACTGCCACCATGTTGGGTCAGCTGACAGACGGCTTGCCGTCGGTATTTTTCAATGTCTGCCAGAGAGAGAGCGAGCACAAGAGAGAGAGCGAGGAAGGTGGGGGTTACAACGTGCCACGGCAGAAGATACTAGACGGAGAAGACTGAGCCGGCGCAACTCGGATTTATGTAATTTCCCTCCCTCTGCCTAATGCAGGGCACTTTTATTCGCTCAAAGAATTCCTCTAATTCCCCAGGAGGGACGTTCCATCGAGAGCAGAAGAAGGAGACAGGCGGGTTTCTTCTTCCCAACTCACCAGTTCCTGTTTTGACTCAGGATCTCATTTCTGGGCTCGAGTAATGAACAGTCACCTTGGCTTTCACTGTACTTTCCTTTTTTTTTTCATGACGGATCCCCTGTTCCTCTGCAGTTTTTACGCTGCGACCCTCTTGAGCCCGGGCTGGGCTGAGCATGTACCCGAGACATGGACTCTGGTGAGGACAGAACAGCTTCGCTGGCTCGATGTCTCCCGACCGTGGGTGAGTGCAGCGCTCCTCTCCTGCACGCCCTGCTGTTCCCTCTCACTCCGGCTTTACCGCACCCCCATTCCCATCTTCCACCTTCCATATCTGTACTGGTGGATGAAAGGGCTGGCCCGTGTGATGAGCCGCTGTTTGTTTGCCGTTTGCCAAATGTAGGCATATAGGTTCCGCCAGGACACCGCAGCCTGGGGGCAGGACATGAATCCAGATCTGAAATAGAATGTCGTGTTTAAATGACTGAAATGACCGCAGTAACGACAGGCAGCAAATAGCATGAGAGTATAAATAATTCATGGTTCCAGATCATCCAAACAGGTCGCTGTTGCAATAACAGTTTACCACGAAATAACGGTGAAGTTGTACGTGGAAATGAAGTTCGATGCCGGATGTTTTACGAACACATATTTGCCAGGCACTGTAGGGTATTAGCTTTGCTGTGCAGCGATCATATTGCGTTCATATTGCAAGTCCTGCATGTCTTACAGAGAAACTTTAAATAAACAACCATAAAACAATACCCAGCAGGGCGGAATGATATGTAAAGTAATGCATTGTGAGATTCCAGCCTTCTTTTCAGTCGAATAAATGGCCTGTTTATAAATTTAGTGGCCAGGCGATGATGAACTATGCCAAAGGCATAACATTGTAAACAAATATAGCCGTGGTTTAACAGTGGGCCATTCATAGATTTGACATGGGTTATTTTGTAATATGCTGACTGATTTGCATGCTAGTGAGCTTGTATGTCCAGAGTGTACGTGTATTTACTCTGGAGGGGAAGTAGATTTGTGGTAGGCATGTCTTTCCAATTTCCTACCAATATATATATTTTTAGTTTTTTTTCCTAATATTGGTTCGACCATGACAACAAAAAGTGAACATTTGTGGTCTGCTATCTGTCACGTTGTATAGTGATACAGTGTCGCTGTGTAATTAATTCAGAAAATATATGATGCATTTAAAATGTATGTGTGATTTTTTTTTTTTTGTGAATCCTGGATGCCTACACGGCCTGCAGTTTCCATGATGGAATAGTTAGCAAAATGTCCCCGATTGTTTTATTCTACGACCCTTGCATGAGCGTTCAGGATGAGCACCATCTGAATATACTATATCAGTTGAAAACCACACCCATCACATTCGATTCTACTTTTAATAGACCTCTGTATATCAAAGGATATAAGGTGAAGTGATTGTCATTGTGAGACACTGCAGCACTGCACACGGTGACACAACAAAATGTGTCCTCTGCTTTTTAACCAACACCCATAGTGAGCAATGTGCAGCCCTGACAGGCGCCCAAGGGAGCAGTGTGTGGGGACGGTGCTTTGCTCAGTGGCACCTTGGTGGCTTGGGATTTGAACCGGCAACCTTACGATTACAAGGCCCCTTCTTTACCCGCTAGGCCTCCGCAATGTCATAATAGCCAATATCTCATTAATGATAACGTAATTGATCAGTACCAGTACATCATTTCCCACTACTGCTTGAAATACTCGTGGACTGATTTTAAAGTACTGGACATCATGTGCCATGATTAACCATAATGACACTCTCCTTTCTCTCCTCATGCAGGTTATGTACTTCTGCAACTCAACTCATTAAACCTTGTTCTCTTCACCAGAATTCTAAATAAGATCTGCTATGGCTGGTGACTGTCTAATCCCAGGCTGCCACCTCAGCAAACAAGGTTTGTTGGATTGAACTCGTGTTCGCTTAAATTGAACTAATTGAAACACACGTATCAGACTCCACTTTTCATTACGGAAGAGCTGCATTCCTCCCATTCCTCCTCCTAACGTTGACTTCACATTGACTGAGGTTCTTGTCATGAAACTAATTTGATTATGTTTACGTTATTCTTTTATATTGCTGAATATGTTATAGACTAGCCAGTGAATGTCGCTCAAGTCATTTATATTCTACTGTGTCTGCAAAACCAACACATTCTCAGTCTATGCTTATGAATGAATAAAATGTTTAATGTCAGTCCACTTCTTTCTGTTATTCATCATGACCCAAGAAAACCAATCATACGGATGCTTCATTATAATACAATTAAACATAGTAATAACGCAGAATAAAATCTATTTTTTGTTGCCATTGCACAGTTTTATAGATTCATTGTGTGTGCACTACATTTTCCAATAATCCCAGTGTAACCCCGGTATATGAACATTATGGCTCATAGCAAGAATGGACAAGCATGGAATAGAAATCATTATATATTCAGTGATTCAGTTTAGCAGAAGGATAATTTACCCATTTATTTTCATTTTTAGTTTAATTATTTCTGACTGTTGACTACAGGTTGAGGAAAAAAACATCTTAATATACAAAAAATACAGAATGCTAGTTTTTATTTTACCCTAAATACTTACCTGTGTTGATTTTGCCTTAGGGTTTTTTCAAATTGTTCTGACTTGAGGCTGATAAATTACACACAATAATGTAAGACCTGGATGAGAGGAAAACGCAACTTGTCATCTGCATGCATACAGATCAGGTCCCACCTTCTTAAGTCCACCCTCTGCGAGTGCCAGAGCTTGACAAGTGCACAGGGAAGAGATGTTGACTCTGGACTTGCCTGATATGCCGAGACACTGATTCCGCCCCTCCAGAGATTGCGGGTCTCATTTCGTCGGAGCACGATGCTCAGTGTTGATTGGATGGGACAGGAGTCTGTTTGCCAGCGGAGCTCAGCAGACGCTATCCGGAAGGTAGATTTTGCAGAGGGGTGAGTTACAGAACATCTGAAGCTTAATCTGTGATTTATCCGCAGCACAAACTGACAGGCCTAATACGGCAGAGCTGGTGAACTATAAGGGACACATACATCAGAGATGAGCAGATGAGCAAGTTCACAAGGAAGGATGGGACAGCGCGGAGCAGGTTTTAAACCGATAGGCTGTTATAAACGCTGACAGCCATGAACTTGCAGCTAATGAAGGGAGCCTGGCTGTCTGGTCTGGGTGTCAGCAAGAGGAAAGAAAAGGAGCAAATGGAACAGGCCGCTGTAATCCACCTCCCCCAAAGACTCACGCGCTTCCATTTGCCTTCTGCCCATGTGACTTTCATTAAAACCCGACTGGGGGTGTGTTTGGAAGGACCTGGCAGTGGTTAAAAACAAAGGCTTCAGCTAATCTACCAAGGGGAATGATTAAATATGTAAATTAAATAGCTGAGCTCAGTAATAATAATAATTTTATAAGAACACAATAATACTAATAATTGCAATAACAGATGGATATGATGAGATTTGAATCTGTAAAAAAATCTCTAAATTGGATTCTGATGCCAGTCAGGCCATAGAGATGGTCCTGTAAAACCCTGCAGAGCAGAGAAAGTTCTCTGAACATCAGTGTCCAACATGGACTTGTTAAGGATGTGCACTCAGTAGGATTTCAATCTGCTCTGTGCAAAGAGTGCAAAAGGTCACATGATTTCAAACCTCCTCTGTTTCAGTCGTCAGGAGAGCTTTACTGCCAGGCATCATTATTAAGCCGCCACATTAAATATGCAGCGGAGATTGCAATTGCCTGATTTCACTCATGAAATGTTAATATATTCATAAGGAAATCATACTCTTTTAATCTTTGCTGAAGCACTTACCAGGGAGCAGCTCTTGATTTTGTGTATCATTGTGCAAAAGAGCATTTCAAATGTTAATTTCCATTATGTTCTGAATTTCTCACATCGTACAGCCTGTTGTTTCACAAAAACCAACGGCTTTATCTACTGTTTTTCAGTAGATATTATATCTATAATAATTATTATATTTTATAATAAAATTAGGATCTGGAAGGTATTTTTCACCCATGGTGTTATTCTCAAGGTGTGTATCTGGTTGCAAAAACAAATGATTTGCACATTACCCACAATCACCTTAATTCTGCTTATAATTATACCACTTATACCACAACTGGTCAGCTGAATCACAATCCTGGTCTGAATATTTACTTCTTATATCTGATGAAGTCTCCCCTCGTCCAAACAATATGAACTGCTGATGTAGTACGGTACAGTACGCAGCACAATACCTGCTAATCCCTCTAAGCACACTATCGCTTTGGCTTATATTGCAATACAAATCAAAAGACCTATTATTTATAAAGTAGATGAAACTTTATGATTTACATAAATCATAATAACATGTTCAAACACCACAGCACAAACAAACAATTTGCATAACATCCATGTGAATGGAGCTGCGTTCCTTTTAACCTGATGTATGGGAACTTGCGGAAGGGTCTGCTCTCCTGTGAGTAAAGTGTGCTGAGCTGGTGGCACCATGATAAAACACTTAAACCTCGAACACTGGGGACCTGCTTAGAATCCAGAAGGCGGGCTTGGTGAGATAAGACGAAAATCAGCACCTTGTCTGAACACATCAAACACTCACACCCCCATGTGAAGATGTTCAACACCTTGCTGAGTTCATCAAGCCAGTCCCCGTTCGACGGCGCAGTGAGAAACGAGGCGATGAAGTAAGTTCCTTCCTCTTCCGTCTCCCATTCATGTGATATTAGAAACTAGACTATTTAGAGCAGTTTGTTACACTGCAGCACTATCTGGCTCTCAGTGGAGCTCAGAGTCTGCCATGAAGATCTTTTGAACAGTGCATGGATTATTTGGTCTGTGGTAGCATTAAAAGTGTAGTTGTATTTATTTAGCACAAAAACACTGCGCAAAATAACACTGCCTACCCCAAGGGTGTCCGATCTTAATCTTAATGTCTCTTCAAAAAATTGGACCTCTAATTAATCATATAATTAGAGAGATGCAGTAAAAAAAAATAGCCAGACCTCCCTGGATAAGACTGGACTCTTAAAAAAAACTAACTAAGAAGATTTCACAGGGTCTTTTTATTGTTGCTTTATTGTTCTTTATATTTTTTAAAGCACATTGAGTTATTCTGGGTGTGATCATATGTTATACGTATTAAGCTATTGTGTGTCAGTCTCTTGCTGCAGGTAGATCAGGTGTAGATTTGTATGCATTAATGAATTCCTCTCTTACCACTACAATAAAACCCTATGAAATATTGCATTTATAGGATACTGAGAGCATTTTTTGGATTGGCAGTTGCACAAGATGCCATCAGAAAATTGACATCAAAGATGAGGGATTTTGAAACCATTCACTTTCTCAGCCAATCTTCACACAGGGCAGTGGTGGCCTAGCGTAAGAAAGTGGACCAGTAATCAGAAGGTTGCCGGTTCGAATCCTGAACCGCCAAGGTGCCCCTGAGCAAATGATCATCCCCACACACTGCTCCCCGGGCGCCTGTCATGGCTGCCCACTGCTTCCTCAGGGGACGGGTTAAAAGCAGAAGACACATTTCATTGTGTGTGCTGCGCTGCAGCGTTTCACTTCACTTTCACTTTTTCACTCCCACTATCAATGTATATCACCAAGACATGGAATTCAGTTGGAATTCTTTTTGTATTGCTTAGGTGTTCACACCAAGTTGGTATGTAACCAAGTAATTTGTAAATGAGAATGCGCTGTCTGATCTGGTGTATTTCTTTTTTCTTTTCCAGTCTTTTCTTTTTCACTCCTCTGCCCACACACCAGCACCACCATTCTCCACTCACAGACCATTAACCCAAGTTTCCATTTTTGTGAGGCGTCGGCACAGAGCACTGTGCCACCCTGCCACCGCCATTCACTTATTTCATTATTGCCTGCTTGCGACCATGTCAGTTTATGAGGGAACTGAAATGTTTCGCAATTCCAGTTGACTGATTCTGTCCTTGAGCTTCATGTTTCCCAGCGTCAGACGTATTTCCAGTAGATGACGAGAACAGTCAGCAGGGAGGGAGGGACTAATGATGATATGATGTTCTCCCTCTTAATGGAGCAATATCAAGAACTGCTGAACACCACAACGCCGACACTAATTATTCTGGAGAATACTCCATAGACTTACTTCCATTAAGACCTTTATTATAGGGTTAAGTCTTTCATGTTTAAATATTAAATATTTGCATTCAGTGCTTTCAAAGAGTTCAATATTCTTCTGTCAATTAACATAATTAAACGCTTTTACAAATGATGTTAGTGACATTATATTATCATCTAATGTTTAAATGAAGGGCGTATATATGACTAATACATCTCTTGTAATTATACCAAATTACTTGTTATAAATAGTTAAAGAAATTATTGTGACTGTAAGGGACCTATGTTTTATGATGGTACAACCAGGATCACACTAAACCACCAGGATTTTATGAAATTCATAGTTTGCATTGAAAAAGTCCTCATTATGAACTTTGGTCTTTAAAGGATTGTAAAATGAATATTTTAGAGTGCACAGAACACTCAGCATAAATGCTTCACATAAATCTCTATTGCATGTTTGTGCACTAAAAAGTAGAGTATGTTGGGTATTTTACGAGACAAGAAGCCATTTTCAGAGATATGCAACAAGTAACACAATTTGTGTTTTTCCATTTGGCCATAATTACATTTAAATGTCCCTCTAAGCCTTGTATTGTATGATCACAACACATTTTCCTGATACATTGGGTATATGTAATGCACCCTAATATGAAATAAAACACAAACTGAGATCCTGTTAGAGTGTCCTACAGACCTCATTTTAATTATATCCGTCTAAAACCAGAGGCTTAGATTACACACTTTTCATTTCACACTGCATATTTATTATATCAGTTGGGTGGCAAATTGTGTCATTCCTTTTGATCTTGTGAGGCATGACAGAAGTGAATGTCAGACACATCCACATGAAGACAAGTGTCGCTGTTCCTCACACCATTAGCTTCCTGCTGTGTCATAATGTCCTGCTGGAACTGGCCTCGTTTGTGATTCGGAGCCGCGCACTCAATCATGTGTTCAGAGAGCTCCCCCATTTTATCAATTAAGAACTATACCAGAGGTAGACATTTCTGGTCCAGAAGGCTCTTCTGCACTCTTTTGTCTGTCATACTCACAGTACTGTTTGATGTCTAGGTGCAGACAGGATGCTCACAACAGCAGGGTCTAACTCTCATCACCGCTTCTTCCTCTCCTCGGAGCCTATCCTCGGTCATTATGCGCCGACCGGGGACTCCCTCCCACGGCAGGGTGCAGACACCATTCACTCGCACATCCCATTATAATGACATATTCATGATAATCTGGGTGATGTTATTATTAACAATAAGATATATGGTTCATATCCAAGTTTTTGCATTAAAACTAAAATATTCTGAATGTTAAGAATGTCTTGATGTAATGTCTGAAAGTCATGAGTACTCTGCTTTGATTTTGGTATATTCTGATATTTTGGAAGACTTTTCAATAAATAATGTGCAGATATGATTCCAAAAAACCTTGATAAATTTGATTGTTATGATTCATTATTTAATAAAAAGAATCAGTGAATATTAAACATACCAAAACAGACTGAACCAAATGACAGAACCAATGGGGCAGTGGTGGCCTAGCGGTTAAGGAAACCGAATCCCGATCCACCAAGGTGCCACTGAGCAAAGTACCGTCCCCACACACTGCTCCCCGGGGGCCTGTCATGGCTGCTCACTGCTCACTAAGGGTTATGGTTAAAAGCAGAGGACACGTTTCATTGTGTCACCATGTACTGTGCTGCAGTGAATCACAATGACAATCACTTTCAAATGTATGATTTTATTAAGCTAAATAATTTCCACATCATTAACATACAAGTTAATCTTTGGACACTGTCTTTACAGCGGAAGATGCTTTAAGGTATGTCAAGCACTGGAGAACTGAAGCTGCTTCCAAATAACCCTCAGAAGCCAAGACTGAGATCAGAGATCTTTCACACCT
The DNA here is from genome assembly GCF_900700375.1 of Denticeps clupeoides. Taxonomy (NCBI): domain Eukaryota; kingdom Metazoa; phylum Chordata; class Actinopteri; order Clupeiformes; family Denticipitidae; genus Denticeps; species Denticeps clupeoides. The sequence goes on from NC_041711.1 coordinate 24,415,934, forward strand.
GTCTGTGTTGTCCATTGACTCGATATTTCCCTTGACATGAAACAAGATGGGGAAGGGCTTTCCATAGGACAGGAGAAGAGCGCGTGGCTCATAATGAGCGGGAATCGCACATGTACCTTTCTTCACACACGTCCTAAAGTGAAATGCCAGTAAAGACCAAGGGCACCTCACACACCCACCCATCACAGACTTTAATGACAGAGGGCAAAGACAAATGCTGTACATCCACCTTTATATTCTCAGATCAACTTGCATTGACTACAATGAACAGAATGAAGCAAAACAAGAAGAAAAAAGTTACAAAAATTCAGCTGTAACGAGTTTCACAAGCAGAAAAGCCTGTGGAGCTTTTCCAGGATCTGGTCTTATTTTAATCAGTACATTTTCGCACCATAAAACAAAACAGAGGCGGCGCGCTGAGGGCCTTGGGGGCTTCTGCAAATGAATGGAAGCGACATGTCACATTTCCAGTTTGGGAGCGTATTACATTTAAAAATACACACTTCATTTCAACAGCTTACTTACTCAGAAACGACTCCTACAAAATGTATATTTGAAATACATTCACCTATTATGCTAATCAGTCTTCTCTACATCTGGTAGTTTTGTGCTTGCATGCATTTAAAGAGAAAATGTTCTTCTGGCACGAGTCGAGTGTAACGTGCATATGGCACACGCCTCTGCAGGTCAACTCCAAAAACCCCTGTTTACTCAGAGCCTCCAAAAAATTCGCTTCACCCCCTTGTGCACATAAAGACGTTCATTCTCACACTGCTTACACCCTCATGCACGCCCATCTGCCAAGGCTTCAGCTGGTGATGCGGGAACTCTCAGATACTGTTCACTGCAGTGAGAATAACATGTGCATGTGGCCCCGAATGAACAGAAGCTTGCTGGGAACCAGTAAATACTCTGTATTCTGTGAGCACACTGAGAAATGGTGTTATGTTTGGTTCAGAGCCTGGTTAACTGTGATGAATTTGACAAATAAACTGAAACAAAATATCTTCAGTTACCTTCCAAGTTGGTTACTTGCTGTGTGTGGACATCGATGAGGGTCCATGGGTCCAAGACGGAAAACTACTGACAAGTACTGAAAGAGGCTTGGAGGAAGTGACCACATGACGAATTCAACAAAATTGCACCCTATCCTATTTCTTATCCTGTGTCTTTGGTAGTTATTGTATTAATGTGTGCTTTTCTGAGACAGGTTTGGGACCCTGGTCTTCATAAACTCTGCAGATACTCTGCAGATCTTCAGGCATTCCAAGCCGGGCGATCTAATCCCGCCGGCATGCTCATGAGCAGTAGGATATGAGGGAAACATGTCCAGTGGGAACTTTTCAGACCTAGAGGAGATGCTGATGCAACCAACGCCATGTTATGGAGAATTTTTGTTTTGAGTTATAATACTTAGCCACACTCAGAATTCTAATGAAGACTGTATTTAATCATTCCTTTTCAATTTATCTTATTCATTAATTAACCATAACCATACATCTGCCACCAGAAACAGTTCTTTCCAATCCGATCTGTGTTCTGATTGAGGAGCAGCTAGATAATTACTCGAAATAAGAAACAGAACCAGAGGCTCCTTACCCACTCGCCTGTCACCTGAGCTGCCACTGGGGCCAACGGTTATGAAATGACTCCCATATTAATGGGATTAATGCAGAAGCCCATCGGCAATCATTACGCATTCTGTTTAAAGCCCAGGAAGAACATTTGTAGCATATCCAGAACTGGAAATTTCTGTCCCGGTGGTTTTGGAAAACAGGGTAAGGAAACAAATGCACATATAGAGAGAGATCCAAGAAATGTTGATCATGCTAGGGTGGGTTTTCATGGTAAAGGATGTAACACCCTGCTGCGCGCTAATAAACCTTAAAGAGGCTGTCTTTGATGCAGCCTTCATTCTTTTAAGTTCAGATTACTCATGTTTCAAAAATACACATGAGAGTGACAGGCCTGACCAGCATTGTGACTGAAATGCAATTTCCATGTTCGGCTAATCTGCAGTCATAATGGATCAAGTGCTTAGACCAAGTGCAAATAATTCGTCACATTTATTGGATTCTAACCACTAGGAAGGTTTCGATTTTCAATGATTCATTCACATGATCATATATATGAATATTCATAATTTAAACACAACCTTTATTATATATATATATATTTATAGATCTTTATGTTCATAGGAAATTGAACACTATGCTTAATAATTCTTTGTGCACCACCTTCCTCTCGATCAAAGCTTCATTCCAGGCTTTGAAGGGCCACCACCTTGGGGATGGGGTGGGTGGGGGGGGGTGGGTGAATGAGTTGTGTGGCCCTGGTATAATAACGTAAAATGCAATACATTCGTTCTCCTTTACTGATTTGGTGAAGTAGTTTACTTGTGTAATATGTGCCATGGGATTCCATTTAACCAGTTCTAAGCAGTGTTGCCAGATAACTGATTGCTTCAGGCCCAATTGATCCAAAAATCTGCTAAAATACACAAAATACTGCCAAAACAGTATGATTATTTAAATGCTGTGACTGTAGACAGTAGCAAACTTAAATGACCAGACGTTCACTAGCTTCAATCCATCAACCATAGAGGTACCATTTAGGCACCTTGAACTGAATTTAAATTTAGAAGACTAGGAGTGGTAGTAGCCTAGTGGGTAACACACTTGCCTATGAACCAGAAGACCCAGGTTCAAATCCCACTTACTACCATTGTCCATGAGCGTCTCCAGGGGGACTGTCCCTGTATCTACTGATTGAAGTTGCTCTGGATAAGGGCGTCTGATAAATGCCGTAATGTTATTTTGTTCTGGCTGCACAGTGGTGCTGCGGTTAGCCTCACACCTCCGAGGTTCTGAGTTTAAACCCGGGCTTGAACATTTTGTGTGTGTTTTTTTAATACTCTCCTTTTGTTGGTCTGGGTTTCCTCCAAGTTATCCAGTTTAGGAGTGACGTGTGCTTGGTGCCTCAGAAGGATGCATGCGTGTGATTGTGTTTGTGTGTAGGCTGTGGAAGGCTGGTGCCCCTCCCTGGGTGAGTCCCCGCCCTACTCCCAGTGCCCCGAGATGGGCTCCGGCAGCCATGACCCATAGTAACCGGGCCAAGCGCTTATGAAAAGTGAGTGAGGAAGTACATGCTTCATTTTGTGCTGTGTGTATCACATACACATACGTATAAAAACACACGTATAATAAAATGGACTGTGGCTTTTATCAACAAATTCGGATAGAAATAGTGATATTTTTAGACACATTTATACATGTGAAAAAGTGGACTATTACATATACTCACACACATATTTATGAAAAACTCACAAACATACTTGTGAAAAAGTAGTATATTGTCCTTTCCTCTACAACCTCTATGTCAGTGTTGGAGAGGCATCCAACAATGGCTCCAGGAGGCACAGCTGGTATTTCGGTCCATTCTCCTACCTACATAATGCAGGATGCTGCACCAAGGTCAGATGTTTAACCCCCTGTGCTGTCAGGCGGCCCCTTTCTGTCGTCCAGGTTATTGAGTATCATTATAATTGTACATTATGTGGTTAGAAGCGCACACTTCCACTTTCTGCAGCAAATGCCCTGCAGCGTATCACGCGTGCAGGTATCCGTTCCCTGTGTATGAAAAATAAATCATGCCTCCATTTGCATGGTTATAGAGCCATTCTTCTCCATTTCACAGGAAAATAAACATTTTCAGCCCGACCCATTTTTTAAAGCAATTTCCAGTAAGAACAAAGACTAAGACGACCATCAATCTATGGCAGCCAGTGTCTCTGGTGATAAGCTTTGATGAAATATAGTTCAAGGCAGAGCTGATGTTTTATCGACACCATGCCTCTTTTATTTATAAGTTATACTACACAAGGAGATTCATAAATAACAGGAGATTGTACAGTGCGATGGCATTATACTGAAGACATCATAAATATTATCACCACGGGAACAAGCAAGAACGTGTGTGTGTGTGTGTCTTTAAGGTGGAACTGTACAAATGCACCTTGGTTTGACACCTCACTGCTAGCGGTAGGTTATGATTCCTGAGGTGTGGACAGAAGCAGGACATGGATGATGGTGTCTGCAACTTGTGCAAGTTGGTGGATAATGAGCCAAAAGCAGAAAGGGAAGGAGGGTACAGATTGATCATATTCGCCCACATCCCAACAGTGTGCGCAGACACGCACACACACACACACACACACACACACACACAACTGTCAGTGAGCTGTGTACATACACATTCACCATCTGTCATGTTCAAAATGTTACTAACAACTTCATCTCCACTTGTAGTGATAAGTAATTTCCTTTCGATGCTTGATTAACTGCTGACTGAAGGAAGGTTTCAGTCAAATCCAATTAAAAATGTAGCGTGATCGACTAACAAGATAAACATTCATCATGTCACGTCCCCAGATAGCATAACTTATCTACTTGTTGAAAACTGTACAAAATAAAACAGTTTCCATGTCCAAGCTCTCTTATTTTCAATATGGCACAGTGATGCGTCCCATGTTGCATAAAGAGTCCAACAGGTTCTTCCAGGTCTTCTAGGTGCTTTTCATGTGAAACAGAAGAAGATGGCTCTGAGACAAATGAAGTCTGACATCAATGGGAACCCCTGATGCAACCCAAGGGTTTTATGGGATATTTCTTGAGTCCACATCTTCAAGCTTCAGCTGTCGTCTTTTTATGCACTACTCATGTAAAGCAAAAATTGCTAACTATAGTTCATACATTCCACCATAATTTTCAGAAGAAGCATTTGAACATCATGTCAAACTAACAAGTGGACTAATTCAATGCAGATTTGGTTAGAAAGATTGCTAAATGGCTGATGTTAAAAATGCTACCAATTTTCTGCTATCACAATTTATATGCTAAAATCTATGCAATTTCATCAACATCATTTAAGGCTCATTTAAAAATGTGCCAACAGGCACTTTGATTCAAAATAAAATTTAACTAGCGCCATTAATTAATTATCAACATTGGACATCAACTTGGAGCCTTTTACGTTCATATTAAAAAGGGTTATTTTGCTGAGCAGAAAAACATCTCTATGCTGTAATGATCCAGATTTAAAAATGTTTTTTTACTTGTCAAGAACACCTCACAACTACAAATTAATTGTAAGATTCTATGATGACCCTATAATGCGCTATGCATCACTATAATTTAATTATTAGAAGAGTAAACTAAAATTTTACATAAAATTTAACTAGCGCCTTTAATTAATTATCGACATTGGACATCAATTTAGATTCTGTGCTTCTTCCTGATGAATTTTACATATGTTTTAATCTGAAAGTCTTGGTTTAGACGCATTTCTTACCTGCTGAGATTCTCTACCTGTACAACAAAACTTTTTGAAATTAACATTTGAGGTCATGAAAGAAACAAACCAAATTGTTAAAAATTAACCACAATGTCTCATCAATCTTGAATGATTTGTAAAATAATTTCATACAAGCACCAAATCAGGCATTCAAGTCAATATCGAAATGTTCAAAAGTACCTTCTCTGTACAGACTTAAAAACACAGTAACACCATGTACCCCCAGACATTAGTATTCATTACTAATTAAATTCTCCTCTCTTCTGCAAGGTACATCGCCCAACAAGATATAGGACATATAAATCATATCAATCAATACAGAATAATTAAGGTATTTTTAAAATATATAAATTGTATGTGCTGGGAATCGATGAGGCCTGCAGAACAACAGAGAAGGCCGAGCTGAGAGTTTCAGGTACGACCCGTTCACACTGTCAACTTTTCAGCAGGTACATCTTTGTCATCCTTCACGTTTTAATTTTAAACAAGGCTTTCGGTCCACTCCCACTAAACACACACTGCACACACAAAGTGTTACTTCTTGCTTTTGCATCAGGCATAATACATGTATTGTCTACTTGAGTCAAAAGCAGGCAGATGTGCGCCACATGACTGAAGCTGAGAAGAAGACTGCATGAGCTGGTGGGCTCTTGACTTTGATTTGAATGCTTTTCACCTTCATCCAGTTTAGAGAAAGGGGAGCTCAGGGTCTTCCAGATCATCCAGGAGAGCCTGGAGCTCAGTTTCTACATCACAGCAGTATGATCGGTTTGTCTTTCAGGAATGTCTAATCCCTTGTAAGGACTGTACTTCTTCTGACATTCCATCCATTTTCAGGGTTACATGCCTCAAATTTGGAATATTGTAGTTTATCTTTCATTAATTTCTCTTTGAATTGCATGTGGATCGATGTGCACCAATCTAAAAAAGATGCCGATCTGTCTCCGCGAATGGCTGATGCAACAACGTTCAATGAGTTTAGCATCAGGCTCTGACACACAGAAGCGTTTACTGAGGTATTACTAGTTATTGCGCCTCTAGAATCATGGGAAATCCAGTGAGGCGTTGGAACGTGACGCTGATTTGAAGGGGAAGAAATGGGAGCGGAGAAAGGGGAGGGGTGGGCCCAGATTAAAATAAACAGCCACCAAGGAGTCGAGTCTTGCCTGAAAGCATCCTCATTAGAGCCGAGTAACAGCTGTTAATTTCGGGCGTTCCCACGTGCAAACGCCCCGCTGTTATTCATCCCACTTCACGTGTTGCATCACCGTGTACGGTAAATGAGCGAACACACAAATGCGCAGGCCCCCGACACGTCAGATGCGACCCAAGTTGAAGACGCGCCACGCCTTGTCCCTCGCCCTTGACTCACCCTCGCATTATCCCTCAGAGCACGTCAGCACGCCGCTTGTGACCCAGCACACACTCAGAGCTCGTCCCAGGAGGTCGGACGGCCAGGTTTGGCATGAAGCACGCGTCATTCCTAAATTGAGGAGAGAGTGAGGTCGCCCTCGGGGGTCAAGCATTAGCATTATTGAAAATGTCACAGGTATCGGAGAGCGGGACAAAGTCTTTCCGGCGACACGGAGCAAGCGCTGAGGGCTTGCGAGCCAATGAAGTCAAAATTAATTGGGGTATTCCCCAAGTAAATAAAAAAGGTGACATTTTGCCATTCCTCCGCGCGGTCCATCGCACTGAAGTGATGGCTGGGCCCAAATGTCATGCTGGAATAATTTGAGGGCATATTCTGAGTTTATGGTTTTGCCTTGGGAAAAAAAATCATAAAAGGTCAACATCACATTTTACTAGTTTTTATGTCAACAGTTCCACTTGAAAATAGATGGCAAATCTTATGATCAAAGCATTTAGCCCCACTTGTTGGTGGCAGGACTTCCACACATCTGTCTGAAACCCCCACTTTCATGTTTTAAAGCCCCGTTTTTTGAGCTTCTAAGTGCGGTAAACAACGACAGGATTATCACAGGGTCTTTATTCCACCATTGTTTTTTCCAACTTCTTTGCTGATCTGGAGCAAAGAATTACAACGTTCTGAGTAAATAAGAGGATATTCACAAATCCCAGGACGAGGGCCAGCAAAGTGAGTCTTTTCAGGTGTTATTCAGGGGAAAATGCTCCTTTTCTGTCTTTCAGCATTTTCTTGTACATTCTGACTCTCATGTTCTCCCATTGTCTCTGCAAGGTTCTTTCTTATTAATTCAGAAACGGTGCTCATACAGTGTTGTAAATGTGACACACTGTACCTGGAAAACAATAAGCTTTGTTCTGTTTTACCAGCACATCTCGCAGTGAACAACTGGCGCTCAGACAACAGAGAATATCTCAGTGTTTCAGGAGCTGATGGTCTACCCGATGAATCCATAAGAGCCATTCCAACAGAATCTGGCCTTATGAAATTTAAGTCTGTCTTCAAACAAGAATGGAAGTCACTATATCCATATATTTACACATAAAGGTGAGAGGGGAGGCAGGCCGGTTCTCATGACCTCCTTAGTTTAAAATTAATTTAGTGTTTCATCTGGGGTGACTAGAATTTTCCGAAACTCCACCTATGACTGAGCTCATTTTTGCTGATTTTCATCTTTCTGGAAGTGTTTGGTTCCTAGGGGGGACTCAGCATTCTGAGAGGGACATCTCTATTAGAGAAACTACATCACTACTACTTATATCAGTGCTCAGAACGCAGTCTTCCGCTTAGCCACACCTCTGCCATATTACTAGTCTATTACTTAAGCAAACCCATGTACGATCCAACATGCATTTAATTTGAGTTGATGATTGTTTAACAGCTGACTGAACGTATGATAAGTACATTTTAAATAGCATGTGCTTTAAAGCAACCCTGAGCTTTACTAAATTTTCAGTAAGTGGATTCAGACTTCAATTAGTCTGAAAACGGCTGGACTACCTCATGGTTAATTAGAGGAGACCCTTTAGCTCACCTCGGCTGTAATGCAATAGATCTGTGATGAGTATTGGTCAGTGCAGCTCCTACTGAGGCGTGTAAATCTCTCAAGTAAATTCAGAGCTAGACCACAATGATGCACAGACACTCTCTTAAAGCCTTCAGACAACACATGGTGAGAGTACACAGGGTATTATGGAAGATTTTTAAGGTTTTTAGCCTTTTATGTTCATATTAAATTTATTAACAGTACATATAATTTTATTTTAAGACCTTACACTGCACTTATGGGTTATTTTGATGAGCAGAAAAAAACATCTCTATACTGTAATGATCCAGTTTTAAAAATGTTTTTTACATGTCAAGAATTTATTGTAAGAGTCCACGATGACCCTGTAATGCACTATGTGTCACTATAGTTTAATGATTTGTTTTAGAAGATTTAATGTGGTACATGGAGGAACATTTCACCTTCCACACTCCACTCTGCTCTATGAATCTTATAGAACAAATGGCTTGAGCCTTTGCCACATCTTCAGTGTTGTCTGTGTTTTTCACTTGTTCTTTGTGTTTCATGCTTAAAACCCTTCAGGCCTACCTGTGAGGGTCTGCAACCTCATCCATGCACTCAAGGCCTCCATGAAACACTTCCTTCTGGTTTTCATGTCTGCAGGTGAACTGCTTATTCACTGAGGAGTCAAGAGCTTTTAAGGATGAAAGGTGGAAGCTCAGCAGGCCTCATGGCTCCAACTCTGCTGTCACTATGATGATGTATTGTCCTGTTCCTGTCCCCAAGCAAGATGAGTGGAGAACATTCATCTCCTCTAGATTATATGCATTAATAACATACAACTTGTTGCATGAAGCTCCATCGCATGGATTCCCACTGCCTGTATGTTGAGCAGAACTCTTCATGAATGACATGACTGTTATTTCTTCCTGTAGTCACGCCACATGCTACATCATTATTATTAGTTTTCATCATCATTGTGTCCATGCTGTTCCACTCATCCAGCTGCTGATGATGTTAAAGGATGTTAAAATGGAATAAAATTATATATATATGAATCATACAAAAATTATATGAATCCTGGAAGTGGCTCACACATTATCATATCATCAATTAAACATAATCTAAAATGATCACATGATCTTGGATGCTTTGCCACCAACTTTCGATTCCCCAAGCTGATTTTGAATACTGCACTGAGAATATACTTGATGCTAAGCAGATCCTCATAGTGTGTAACCCATACACAAGAATTAAAATAGGACTCACATTTTTGATGATTAAGGACTAAAACTCACACTGAACCAGTGTGTTGAATTTGACTGGTAGGCTTTTCATGCAAGGATCAAAATACAGATTCAGGTCAAGAGGGAAAGTTCTTTATGTAAATTGTTATCTTCAAGCAAAAGTGTCAGAAGATCTGCCAGGTTTAAATATCAATAAATATGTGAATCATTAGTTCTGCTTCATATCCAGTGAAAACCTAGCAAAACCAAAGTGCATGAAGAATAAATCGGATAATAGGATTTTCCTGGCAGCTATAATGTTTTATGCTAAACTCATAATCCCCTGAGGCATACTGCAACATTATAAGTTAGAAAGCATACAAGGCTTGAAATTTTGAATATTTCATAATCGGTAACATTTGTTGAATTTCTTCTACATCAGAGTGGAGTTACAGTATCATTTTCATCATAGCGCAACATATAAGTGCCAACATTTGGTTAATTAGGTGGGTTCTATAGGCTCTTAAAGGTCACATGATGGAACGAGAATAGAGAGTGAGAGCCACATCAGTAATCAAGTTCAAAGGTCAAGCTAAGTGCTCTAAATTGGACAGAAGGGAAAGACAGCAGTGTTCTTTGTATGTATTCCTCAGAATGAGGAAAAAGGAGCAGAAAGGGGATTAGTGAAAAAGCAATTGTATTTGCACACGGTGACACAACGAAATGTGTCCTCTGCTTTTAACCCATCACCTTGGTGAGCAGTGATCAGCCGTGACAGGCGCCCGGGGAGCAGTGTGTGGGGATGGTACCTTGCTCTAGGGGACATCAGTGGCACCTTAACAGTTTGGGATTTGAGTCCGTATTCCCTTCGGATCCACTTCCTTACCTGCAAGGTATCCACTGCCCCCTGTACTTGTAAACACATGTTCTATATTTATTATTTACCGTATGGCCTGGTAGTCCGTGGTTACAAACAGGCAGGTTCAGAAAATGGACTGATGCCACCTTAGTTCCAGTAAAGCCACCGTACATCATCCCTGTCACCTGAGCTCCATTCATGACACTCACCATCTGATAAGGAATAGCACTGTGGAACACTCGCCGGCTAATGCTGATTAGTGAAATGATGAATGATAATGAGGTGGGGGGGCAGACAGAAGCTGAGAACAACAACCAAGTTGTGGATGGGTGGTGGTGGCAGGTGGTGACCCTGCTGGGCCAGATGTTAGATGGGAATTCAGGGGAAGCAGATGTTATCTCTGGGCCTTGCAGATTTTAGCAGGCAGCTAAAAAAGAATCAGCTGATGTGCTTTAACACGTCAGTGTTGTCCTTCTTTACTGTGGCCTCATGGCTCATATTTTCACTCATTTCTTCTCTACAAGGTCTATTAAGCCACATGAGAGAGGAAAAAATGAACTGGAACCGGTCTAAAAGCGACTGGTTTAAAGGCACATCAATCATCCAAGTATTTTAGTAACTCAAGAATGTCACATTGTTTTAATATTAAAGAAAAAGAAGTTCAGTCTGAAACCTTTACAGAAACCGGCAGGGTATCTCCTCTTTGACCCAAGGAATTCAACTTTCTTCTGAATCTGGTGTAGTGGAACAGAAAAAGAACCAGGCTGAACATGATTGGTGTCCTCGAGGACCAGGGTTGGTAGCACCTGTTCACAGCAGATCTGGGACCAGCACAACTGTCCACATATATATCGGCCAGTACGATTAGCATCACCATCTGTGCAGAAGATGCATTTGAAGACCAGAAAAAAAACGCCGGCTCTCCATTACGGTGCTAACGTTGCCGTCTCAGTGCAGCGGGGCAAACAAGGGAAGGCGGGATGAAAGCTGATGCCGGGGTGGGAGAACGCTTGATGTCTGACACCGAGATTTAATCTCGCATAATGACCCCATCTCGGCACCGGGCTGCAGCGTGCTGGAATTGGCCTCACAATTTCATCAGGCCTTTTTGTTTAATTAAATAAATAAGTTTGTGGGTTTTTTCCGCTCTGCTCCATATAATAGATATCTAATTCTCACCCAAAAAATCTAATTAAATCCCTTAAGGTGAATATCTTTTGAGGGGAAAAAATTAGGACAGTTTTGGCTCAGCACAATACAATTAGTTTTTTTAATTAGCTATTAAAAGGGTTCATGCTGTGTTGAGTAATATTATTTGCTGCTTATTGTTCAAGGAAACACTCTGAATAATAAAAAAGTGAACCATGCTTTTTAATAAATAATGTGAAAAGATATATTACATCTCAGCAGGGACTAAGAGCTTTCAACAAGACAGGATGAAGCAGAGAAAATCAATAAATTAAGATCATCTTGAACCTGCCAATCATATTGATTACACAGGGCAAAGTTCACTTGGTTGTATATGTTGCTTGGTTTCATTTGATATGAAAATGCTCGCAGGATCAAGATCCTGAGTGACACCTGCCAATGGCTCTAGACTTAGAAAAAATACTTTATTTATCACAGAGGACACTGAGTAATCATTCAATGTTCATCGCTGTCAGGACACGTGGGGGTCTAGAGTTCACCTCACCAGAGTGGCCCCACCATCATCTCCTCTCACCCACCAAACAGTATGACCTGGTCTTTGATCCTCCAGCAGGTTCTTGGCTGATTAGTTTGGACGCCCAACAAGATCCATTTCAACCTCGCTGTTCCAAAAACGCAGAGAAGTTCTCTGCTGCAGAACTTGGTCCAGTACTATGACTATGAACCATTACCAACTTGGTCACACCAGCACAAGATGCTGTCATTGATGTAAACCTGCTTCCTGTTCCTCAACCAAGACCGAGAACAGTGAACTAAGATCATTCTTTCACTTGGACTGAATTACATGTCACTAACTCAACACGTATTGACAATTCATCCCACATTAAACCTATTAATTATTGGGCTCCTGCCGTTTATTTATTTATTTAATATTAAATGTATTTATTTTTTAATTTTTTATGAGAATCCCTGGTCTCTGGGGAAAAAGCAGAAAGCAGACAGGAAACCAGCAAACAATCCGATAATCCTGACGGGTGGAGCGGGGAGAGTACAGGCCGGAGATCACAGAGAAGCGCCATGTAAGTAGTGACTCTTCATAATGTCAGCGGGAAAAGGGCATTTACAGTGGCCCTGGACAGCCATTAGCCCATCTCAGCCTGACATCTTACAACGCAGTTACTGTCGGCTGATGCAAGAAGAGCGCAAGACACGTATCATTTCTACCCTCTCTCGCGATCTCTCTGGTGATCATTCTCTGGCTAATTGTTGCTGGGGGCAAAAACTGGGTTCCCTCTTGATTTGCCTGGTTTCTTATCTGAGTTAAAAATCATTCACGTTCCCATTCTACAGTGCTGTGAGGCGGTCATTTGTGGGCTGGTCAGTCTTCACTGATTACACTATACAGTTAAGGGGGCAGCGTGTGTGAATCAAGCTGTGTGCTTCAGTGGAGGCCTGGTTTGGACAAGTGTGGGGGGAAGAGTGCTCTCACCCAGGACCTCAGCATCTTTTGTTGGACTACAACAGCAGTATGCGTTGATTCTGATGGCAGAATTGATGCTTATTTTCCAAGACTGGGTGAATCTTGGAATATTTACATTCACATTAAGATCTTGATCACTGAGCATTTAATGGCAGAAAATAAAGATATCGGTGTGCAAAAAAGGCAGAAAAAAATTAAACGTCAAAAATGTTTCACAGACAGGTTTATTAAATTTGCTTAGTCGTGGGGCCAATAAGCCCAGGACAAGTTTTTAAGCGTTGATCTACAGTTGTTTCACTACTGCACAGCGATTTGTGACTTCTGTCTTTTCTAAGCGCTTTATACATAAACTACTTACTTAAGTGTTCAGTTTGAATAAAAAAATGTATTTGTGAGGAATTACAGCAAATTGCTTGCTAATTTTAAGAGGCCTTTTATGTTGCATAACACTAATGATATAGTTGTTGTAAAAGACAAAAGTATGATTTATCAGATTCCTCAATAAAAAAATACAGAATACTCAATTAAAACAATATTAAATTGTTGCAGTCCTAACTTTGATAAACAGATTAATCAAACATACTTCACTTACTTACTTACTGCATTGGATTCTTCAAAGTGGCCTCCATCTTGGTCAACACCAAAGAGTAGGTGCATCCAAACGTTTGACCGGTAGTGAAATCTTCTGAAAGCTTTTGTGATTAAGAAATATTATATTATATAATATAACCATTTAGCTGTCATTATAAGATACTTATTCATTAAAACATTCATTAAAATTCATTATGAACAGTGCATAAAGCATAAATCAACATATAATGCATTATGTAATATGAAGTGTTACATATATTATTTTTAGTGTTACAAAAAAAGTCATATGTTTTCACAACTATAAACAATTCTACTAATCATAATCAAGTTTCTGACCCAAAAGACCCTTAACAGGGCAACATGCGCCAAGGGCCTGGATGGAAGTAATCAGAAGGGGGCGTGCTCTTGGCCTTTGACCTGAACCTGAGCCCATGGCTTACTGATTTTTTTCATCGGGTCTCTGGCAGAAGTAATCAGAAGTGGGTGTTTCTCTGGGCTCAGTTAGTCAGCCTAATCAGATGGGATGCGCCCTGGGCCAAGACAGGTTCATCACAGAAGGCCACATGATGGATGAGGACTCTCTTGAAATCCCTGAGCTTTCATTACCCACGCTGCCGCTCTTGTCCCTGTAGATGCTGTCGGCATCTTAAACACGGGTGAGGCCACTACATGCACGGAAACTACTGAATGTTCTGCTTTCATCAAATTATCCAATAAATTGTTGGCCGTTTTTGAGAAAATTGAGTGGATGAAAATGTATCAAGGGACAATGACAGACCTTTTGGGAATATGGAAAATCTCACAGAGATTCTAATAAAAATGCATGCAGCAAAATGAAAGGAGTGTGAGTGTGTGTGTATGGGGGGGTTGTTGTGCAGAAAGTTGTGAAAAGAAGAAACACAAGAAGGTGTAACACACTGAGAAAACACATTACGCTGGCAAATGGAACATTTCTCACAGGAGATTGGTGGGATTTGTAAGGACAGATAACACAAATCCGCTCAGATTTAACCAGACATTTTCCCAGAGTTCTGCTGTGCTGCTCCATAATTGTCCAATCAATATTCCACGATACTTGGCTTGAAATATTTCTCAGGATCATTTTTGATGATCTAGTGGCTTCTGCTCCTATAATCTCACTCAGGCTTTCAAGACCGTACAATGTCTCTTACGATTTAGCCAGAGGGAATGAATAGGAGCAGGTCTCCCCACAGCTTCCGAATTGGACCAGAGCAAATCAGAGCATGCTAACCAACTGCCTGTGCAAAGCATCATGGGAAGCTTTCCAACAGAACCTAACACAACTTTCATAAGATTCCAATGACAGTTTTCCTAAGACAGTGTTGAGAATCTGTACGAACTACATCCCTAAAGAGGGTGGATATAAAAACACTGTTCACAGTAATCTCACCACCGAGAGATACATGGTCAGGAGACTTACTGAAGAAGAATCAGAGCACCATGTGAGGAGGAGACCCCGAATGTGCATGTGCTAAACTGGTGGGAAAAGAACCACTATAGTACACTTCACTTTTAGTTCATAAAAAAAAGTTCCAGGCTTTGGATCTTCAGAGGAAGTCCTGGACTCCATACATGTGCCCACCCACCCTTCCTTCTGTCACAGAAAGGAAATGTGGAGGACATATGTACCCTCGTGTGACACTGTGAGAACCCTGCATGAGAAAGAAGAAGTGCACGTTGCCACATACGCTGGGTCTAAATTTAAAAAGGTGTCACTCTGTGTTGCCACTTATGTTCTCACTTACTTGTCCTTCACGGTTTCACTTCTGCATTATGGTTTGGCCTGGGCAGCCTGAATATTTGTAACAAAGTAAAGCAATAAATTATGAAGCAGTTAAAGGGTTTCCTGTTGTAAATGTGCAGTGGAGATGCTGTTGGCTGTGCATGGAGCACATGGAGCATAACCAACAGCCGAGCAAAGCCTGAGAGAAGGGTTACGTTTTCTGGCACAACACACTACTGACTAATCTGAATGCAGATTAGGACAGAACCTCACTACACTGCAATCACTGGAAAAAGAGGTAAATCAGTTACAGAATGCAAACCGAATAGAATCCAATTTTATAAGAAATGAGGTGAAATGTGGATTTTCGATTAAGTATTGTGACGTATGGTAGCGAACTGCTCGGACAAACATCCTGACATTTAGATGATTTACTTGACGACTGTTGGGACACACTGACACCCCTGGCCTGATGAATTTCCACATTCTCCACTTGGCTTCTAGTTGTTCTGCTCAGGGTTATCCATTTTGTACCAAAAAAACACTTTATTCACATATCAGATATCACCTGGACACTCAATCTTTAGTTGAAGAGCACTTTTTAAATTGTGCATCATATGATTATATGTGATAATGTGGCAAACATCATGAGTTCAGCAGTCCCAGGGTCAACGGAGGCTCTACACGCCCTGCAGATAAGCTTTAAAAGCATCAGCTTTATTCCTTGTCAAGTTTTTCATATTTGAGCGCAAGCGCCACCACAGACATTTAAAGAACAAGGAGACTGTGTCAGCACAGCAGCCTTTCTCTGCCTAGTACTGTAGCAGTCAAGGCTCCCAGCAAACGTGACAGCGACGTTATATTTCATGATATCTTCATCTTCCAGGGCTTTTGCCTCCCATCTCCAGAGCTGGAGAGTTTAGCGTGGCAGAGCGATTTTAATAACTTTCTGATCGGTTTCAGTTCAGAAGAGCTACAATCAAGCATGTATAAGTGTGTTTTTGGGAACAACTGGAATGTGTTCTTCATTCATGAACAGGAAGTCGCTGTTTTTTCAGCTTTTTGGACTCAATTCTGTTTTTTTTTTTTTTACTCTCCAATAAGTGACGCTCTTTTTCCCATAGACATTGACTCGGTCATTTTAGTGGTTACTGATGTTTACAGTGGAGCCTTTGTGTGTCCAACAGAAGCAGAATTCAGAGATACAGATGATGCCACAGCGTCCTCCCATGTGATTCCCGATGTGCAGCATTTTACAAGCCCTTTTTGTTCAGATACAATGGAAGGCGTCATTCCAGAGGTCAAAGGCCATGGTGCACAGCTACAATCACAACTAAAAGCCCTTACTTCGCAAAAGTGCATCTATTATTTGACATTACTGAATAAACACAATCCCTTTTAAAAATGAACCATCTTCCACAATATTTGAATCCTGAACCCAAAACCCCAACTAAAACCAGATCTACAACAGTAGACAAGCCAAATAAACCATAATCTTGGACAGCAACCCTGCCAGATTCTCCTCCTCCATAACCCTCTGCTTCAGACATTTAATTTCAACCTTTCTATTTGATCCCATCACCTTCACGCCTCCCCCTGTATCCTCTATTCTTCCCAGAAAGGGCAAGTTGATAAAGTGTAGATGTCATGGAACCCGTCTACCTATGGAAGGCATCATTATTAAAATGAAAAAGGCCACTGAAGGGTCTGAACTGTAATGTATTGTTATTCACACCCATCCCTGTAGGCGTGCCTCTGCGGGATACCCCCTGCCAATTCAGACAGCTGGGCCCATCCAAATCCAACTCAGGTTTGAACATTGTGTATGGGTTTTAATTTCTCGTGCAATGTAAATTATAAATATTCCTGTAAATTCATGTTACACGTCAATATTTGTCTTTTAAAGTCTGATATTTACAATTGTGATGTGAAGGTTGCTACAGGGTTCTTCAGGGAGTCCAAACATTCAGAAATGAGGATTTAAAGAGGTGTGCAGATGAGTCGCTGCTTATCCCATTTTGTATGTTTTTTTTTTATTTTTATTGATTGGCCTGCATTTCGTTTTTATCAGAATCACTGCAGTTATTTTTGAGCTGCATGATTGATCAATATGTGAAATATTTGTGGCCTTAGGTGGATTAGGCTCAGGATTTGGCCTAAGTGGTGAGTCTCCACATAGTGGAGAATGCCTTGGGGTGATTCTACCCTGAGCATGCAGCAACAACGTGGAGGCCAACATCAAAGCAGACTGGGCCGCTGCTGCCCCGTCAGCTGACCCTGCTGATGGTGGTGCAGAGAGTCCATGCTGAATTCTACTTCTGATTATGGAAAGCTTGAAGCAATCGGTGCGGGGGGAGAACACAACAGAGACTGAATGATTTCATACGCATAAGTGTTCTTGTTGCCACACTCCACTGTGCAAAAAAAAAAAATTGTGTTACCAGAAGTCTGTGCAAAAATTAATCCGGTTAAAAAAAAAAAAGCTTTGCATAGTCAAAGCTTTGTTTAACTCTGATATTTTAAGATGGACGTGAGAAGCACTGAAGAGGAATCTGAACTCTGTTCTGTAATAAGCCTACTGATGTGGTGATGGTGAAATGATGAATGAGGTTCAGAATTCATACATGAACTTGTCAAATACAGTTTGACATATAATCAATATTACCCATTATTTTCTAAGGAAGATTTGGCCTAATTATATTTTTTTCTGAAGTGTGTAGGACAGGAACATGTAGAAAGAATGTAGAGCAGACATTATAAAAGTTTTGTGTAGTTTATTGAAATGAGGAAAATGCCAGTCAGTCAGCTTGAATATTGCGAATCAGCATTAATAGTGACTCCTGAATGAAATAAAATCCTACAGACTGAACAGCATTACGAAACAGAATAAAATAAAGAGTTTAACAATGTTTTTCCAGAACCTCAATTACACCAGAATTTACACTCTACAGCAGAAACCATATGCATTGAGTTTCTTCAAAATCAAACTACATTAAAAAAACATTAATCTTCATTCGGGCATGTGTATTTCATAGAAATTTCTCCATGACAAATGCCACTATAATGACCAAAATGCCAAGTCCCAAAAACAGCAGTTTGAGTCCTTCTTTGTCAAGATTCCACGATAGAGCTGTCAGTGTTGACGACTCTGTGAGGTTTCCATTTGGACTGGAGGCTGTTAATTCCTACAGAAATGGGGGGAAAAGTCAGATTTTAGGAGTTGATTTACAGTAAGTGCTGATAATTTTCAACAACAGTGACACAATACATGTTTGCCATTTATTTCTGCAGTTTCTCCATTTAGAACCTTGCAGCTACTGCATGTTTCCGAATCAAGATTTCCAGATCTTGGATTGCTTCCTAGCAAATAATCAGAAGAGAACGGGAAGGTGGAGCCACCGTGCTCCTCTGCCATTGTTCATTGATCCTGACAGTCTGAATTGAGCAGTCTGGAGGTGGTGCAGAGCCGTGAAATGAAACGCAGACAGTCAGAGTGCTGAGACAGTCCCGTCTGCCATTGCGCACAAAAAGCAGCAAGAGTTTAACATCTGAAATGAGAAGAGACTCCGTAGTGAATTATGTAGCAGCATCTTAGTGGGGAGATACCACCATGCTCTGCAGTCCAGTCTCCACTAATGGTTCAGCTCATTAAGGATTCAGTCATAATGAGGGCCTCCTAACATGACCAACCCTGACAGGCCAACCCAATAAGCGCTCTTCATGCGAGAGGCGAGAAGCCGTCACCATTAAATATTTAAGTCTGAAACGTTCTAAGGTTTGGCGCCTGCTGTGGTGGATAATTACAATTACATTATCAGCTACTGGCAGTGAAGATATGAAAGAAATTAGTCTTAAGAGGTCGCAGTAAAGAGTTCCCCCGTCTTCTACTAGAGCTGGGCGCGGTACACTAAAAATAACAATAACAACATTGTCCATTCTGTCACGAGAATCGTCTGGCAGGGTGCACATCTCTGTTCAGATTATTGAGTGGAGTGGTGGGTGTAATGAAAATCTAATCTATACAGTTAAATACAACAACAGGTTCATATATTCATTAAAAAAAAAAAAACAGCAATAACTGCCAAATCTCTATATCATATATTATTTACATCTCAATATGAGCGTTGTATTGATTTATTAATCAATGCATTATCATATTTAAAACTACTGTTGTTAGAGTTCCGTTGCTGACAGCTTCTTTTGACTGAGAGAGAAGAACACTTATCACCCAATTATCTCCATGAAACTGTTATGAGAGAGGAAATCACAGAAGTATAAGCAGTCCTGCGAGCCCTGACAGCCTCTGGGTCCCGGGGTGGCACCGGTTGCACCTTCAACAGTAACGGCAAGGAACATTTTCGGCATAAAAATTAATCCCATGAGCGTATGAGCATGACATTCATTCGCTGAAGCTCCGAACACTGAAATTAATTTCTTTTTTTGGATCTGTGAATCTTCAGCAGTTGACTTTGAGCCTTCAAATAAGTCCCTGCACATTAATTCACGGACATGTGCGCCATTTCTAAGAATTACAAGATTAGAATAGTGCTGTTGGTGAAGGTGTCCTGACAATCCATCAAAAGCAAAATCTCATGTTGGTCTTAAATCTTTAAATTATCATATGCATAAAAAAAACATTAATGTGCACAATGCCTACTGACTACTGCTAAAAGAGCTGATTTTATATATATATATATATATATATATATATATATATGTGTGTGTGTGTGTGTGTGTGTGTGTGTGTGTGTGTGTGTGTGTACATGTGCAAACGCTGAGGGATTAAGTCAGGGAACATACAAAAACATGCTGAAACTCTATGTCCTTGATTGAAAATATGAGTATATATCACTCGGAATTATTTTGGTATAATACATCAGTTTTACTGGGTTAGACGCAATGAATATGATGCACAGAATAAAATGAAAGATTAAATGTCTGCCTAAAAAGAAATGAATTCTTATCTAAATGAAATTGTAAAAAAAACAAACAAAAAAAAAAAACACATATGACCAATACTTGAAAATAAACTGATGCTGTTTGAACTTTTACTTACTTTTTTCTTTACTTAGTTATTTACTTTTTAATACACAGCATGTACACATTTCTACTGTTTTGGCTGTATTTAAATAGTTTAAAATGAATGGTGTTTTATAACCAACTCATTACATGCATACAAGAATATCTGTTCAGAACAACATCCCCTTGGTAGATGTGGGGGGGCAAGGTGGTGGGACCCCGTCCTATGAGGGTCTTTAACAAAGAAAGATAAATGGTGACAGATTCCACTGGGGGACCTGGACAGAAAAGGCAGATGGGAATTCTGCCAGTAGTGGGTACAGAAGGTACACAAGCCAAGCAATTAACTGCTGTGCGTTTTAATCCCCAGTTCCAGGTACTGGGAGAACGCAGCCGGTGAATTATTGAAGCATTGTCACCGGCGATTAATAAATTCAGAAAGACTCTCCAGCGGGAGGCTCTCAGCAAGACACTTTTTTTTTTTTTTTTTTTTTTAAATGGGGCTTTGATTTTCACCCCCATTCCCATCCCTCAATATGGCCCGTTATTGACATGCATAATATACATGTGTATATAACACACACACACAGAGACCCACACAGAGACCCACACGACTCAGGAAGACTGTGGTGTGGACCGCAGGAAGGGAGACGGAATGGTGGTGGCTCGTTTAATACATCAAGTTCTTGTTATTCAAGCACATCTGGGAGGATTAGTTGTGCCTCTCTGACCCCTGATCACTTCTATCAGCCGCCCATCACACCATCCCCACCCTTTTGCTCTCCTTGAATCCAGCCTCCTTGAATTTAGTTTGTGTTGAATGGAGCTGATTATTGGCTTGTTTCACTCACTCGCATTCACAGTTTCCTTCATAATCTTTCAGAAGAGTCCTTCCTGCTCACAATACTAACAATATATATTTTTTATATTTATTGGGATTTCTGTTAGCAGTGAGTCATGTGGAGAGGGGTAAACAAGCAGTCCACAGCCACCGAAGAACAGCAACAATGGTCTTATATTTGCTTTCTTCCAAGAGACATTATAAAAGAAAAATATTGTATATGTTCAACTGCATATTTTGCTTTGTGTCGCATGGAGCAGATTATTGGCTTGCTTCATTCGTTCACATTCACAGTTACTTTAACCTTCTTTCAGAGGACTCGTACCTGCCTACAATACAAATAAAAATATATTTCCTTTATATCAAGGTTACAAAGAAGTTTACAAATACTGCTATTCATTTAACATGCATGACCGTGGGAAATAAAAAAGGACTACTAAATATGCCTCTCAGATGGATGGGGGGGGGGGGGGGGGGGGGGGGGGTGTTCTACTTCAGAAAAATGTTTTTTTGGTGTCCTTGGACAGAAAAAAATGAAATTAACATCTTACTGAGAAACGGACTGCTTTTTACAGGTACACATACAGATCAGTCTGGGGCAGTGCTTATTAAATTATTCAGTGTTATTCACTGAATGTTACAACAAATTGATTTGTACGCAATCGCCAGCCGCCTTGACAACACACGCATGCACGAGGAGCAGCAACGCTCCACTTCAGTTTCAACAACAAAATTAGTTTTCTAGGCCATAAGGATATTTAAAATGCATGCCCATCTTGGTTGTACAAAATTAAAGGAGCCTTCAGAGAGTAGTAATTAGCAGGGACTGACCCATCAATTACAAACTAATTAGCATCAAGATCAGTAATTAATAAAAGAACAAATACAAGGCATAGCTGTGTACATAAAGTTCCATCCTAAGCGGGAAGGCCCAGAGGACTCAACATGGCACGGGTTTAAAATGCGAAAAAAGGGATCGATTTCTGGTAGCAGTGAGCCGTGCAGTGAGCCGTGCAGTGAGCCGTGCAGTGAGAGGTTAACCAGCAGTCACTGGAGCCACTGAACAGCTTCAGCGCGGTTTTATTTGTTTGCTTACATGAAACATTGTGAAAGAAGGAATTTGTATATGTACAGTGCATCCGGAATGTATTCACAGCAAATCCCTTTTGTCCACATTTGTCACACCTTATTGCAAAATGGATGCGATTGTTCGCTCAGAATACTACGCACAACATCCCATAATGACAACATGAAAAAAGTTTACTTTAGGTTTTGTCTAATTATTTAAAAATAAAAAACAGCCTTCACAGCCTTTGCCATGAAGCTCAAAATTAAGTTCAGGCACCTCCAGTTTACCATGATCATCCTTGATCATTCTGCTGCTTAACTGGAGTCCACTTGTGGATATAACAGTTGATTGGACATGATTTGGAAAGGGACACACCTGTCTATATAAGGTCCCACAGTTCATGCTTTGAAGGTTCCAAGCATGGTGGTGGCAGCATCATGCTGTGTGGATGTTTTTTTTAGCTGCAGGAACTGGGAGACTAGTCAGGACAGAGGGAAAAGGGACTGCAGCAAAGTACAGGGATATCCTGGTTCAGCAGGACAACGACCCAAAGCACACAGCTAAAATATCAAAGGAGTGGCTTCATGACAACTCTGATTGTCCTTGAGTGGCCCAGCCAGAGCCCAGACTTAAATCCAATTGAAGATCTCTGGAGAGGTTTTAATGGAGCTGATGGAGCTTGAGAGGAATGGGCCAAAGGATAGTTGTGCCAAGCCTGTGGCCTCATATTCAAAAAGACTCGAGGTTGTAATTGCTGCCAAAGGTGCACCGACAAAGTGTTGAGCAAAGGCTCAAAAACATATGTACATTTGATTTCTCAGTTTTTTCTAATAGTTAGTAAATTTGCCAAAACCTTATTTCATGCTGTCATTATAGGGTGTTGTGTGCAAAATTCTGAGGAAAAAATACTTTCTGGATACACAGTATACATATATATGTGTGTTCAATTCTACACTCCATGTTGTCTGCAAAAGCTCCATTAAACCGAAGATTGCTTGGATTATCTGAAAAAAGAATTCAGGAAAATGCGTATTATGTCCAAAGTTACTACAAAAAATAACCTAATTACCAAATAAAAACACATATTGTCACAAAGGGCTGAATTCAGATTGAATCGAATGACATTTGATGCCTGTGGTGCTGCGAGTAGGACTCCTTCGATTCCAACTCCAGTTTTATTCATGTTTGGTTCTGCCTCTTGCTGCTAACTGTCATCGTGGTTCTGGGGCAGCAGAACAATTTTTTTTTTTATCATCAGACTGCTCCACCACCCCTCCTCCATCCGTGAACCCCTCTATCATGACCAGCGGATCACAGCGTCTGTGTCCACAGTGAATGAGGTAAATGGGTCTGTGCTACAGCATTCATCAGAACTGGCAGTGCTGCTGATTCAGATTGAGATTAGAAATCCGATTTAAAAAGAAATGATAGCCTTCCAGTTCCATTTAGGACACTGTTTTCGAAATGGATCTTAGCGCAGAATTTTGCATGGAACTTGTTTGCTGATGTAAGACCAAAGACATCCTCAGGATTTAGATCAACAGAAAAAAAGCAATAGAACTGATTGGTTGTTATCTGTGGATACTAACTACCACTTTGTTACTGTGTACTAATTCCTGTCACCCCAAACACGATCTTTAATGATGGTTTTATAAACTGTTTAATGTGGGAGGAGCCTGATTATTGACAGTTGATGATTAAAATGTGCCTGTCAGCTATTGTTAAATATAGTTTATTTTTTTATGCACACCCTGAGGATGTTTTTTTTTAAGGAATATCAGGGTGGGTGGAGAATGAGAGCTGTATAAAAGAGGCAGGGAGGCCATGTCCAGGCTGGGTGTTCATTTTGGGCTGAACCTACGAACATGTTCCCCTGTGCTTGAAGAGAGAGGACATGAAACGGGGCTCAGAAATGTGATACACATTTTAATTTCACACCCCATCAGCTTTTACAACCAGCCTTTGCTCGTGAGGAGAGGAGGAAGGCTGTTCTGGTGGATGGGGTGGCCACATGTCCCACGGATGCATTCTCATGACATCATCCTTCAAAATTCCAGGGTGCCGACGTCTCCGTTTCAGGTGAGCGGCCCTGTGGAGTCTTTCATCTGCATCTTCCAGCCACTTTTTAACCACCCCCTACTCTCCCTGTGTTTTAATTGTCCTACTCATGGTAGAGAGCATGAGGGGAATCATTGTTTTGACCTCCACGTCTCTGTGGTAATTACACTTCATGCCTGAGGAGGTGAGGGAGCAGAGGCAGTTTCTCAGGCCTGTGGTTTAATGGCCGAATGGTGTAATGGGGTGTAAATGAAGCCTTAAGTACTATCTACCCGATAGAGGCCAGGCACTTAAACACTTAAGGCCTACGTTGCCCGTCAGGCTGCACAAAGGAGGCGGTGCAATTAGCTCAGTCCCCCCCACCACCCCCACCCCGCCCCTACGATGGAATGAAAGAGTCACGCAAATCTAAGGTGGGTGTAAATAAATCCCTAATTTCTGTTTATATCCCTTCACAGAAGTGTGTGGATGGGCGGATGGGATGAACACATTTTTACCAGCACCTTTTTCAAACTCTGATTTCCACGGACAAGCACATTTAAGGCCATCTGTTCGCTTTTGTTGAGGCAGGTAGCGGTTGAATAAAACCCAGTCGAGATGCTTGTCAGTGGTAAACATCAGGTGTCTTCAAGGCGACTTTTATTTAGCCGTTACTGTCAGACTGAATGCCAGATGCCTCCGATCAACATATGAGCAACAGCTGCTTTTGGGAAGGGGAGGCTTTTCAGCCTGTTGAATTCCTGGTTTGCATGTTAAAGCCATCGGCCAAATGGACGGTGGCATAAAATAAAATGTCAACTGATTTTCCAGTCTGGATTCCAACCTTATCAAATCCCGCTCCCATGTGGCTCCTACTAAAAGTCAACATCAGACTACTATTTTAGTGTTGTAGCGCCCATCCTTCAGTCCTTCACTGTTCAACGTTCTTTTTTAATTCTAACTAAAAGACATTTTCAGAAATACTGTTCAGAGAACAATAATTTTATACAGTTTACAGACTCATGCCAAAGTCTGAAACAAACACGTGTTACACCTCTCATGAAAATTCATTCTACATGCAGAACTGCTAACTAAAAACATTCCTCATAAAAGAAAGAAGAGTTGATATAATGAGAAAAGTGTGAATTTATTTTGAGAAATTCTGGATGAAGGATTTTGAGTATAAGATTATTATTTTTTTATTTTTTTTTTTTTTACAAAACTATAGACATTTTGTCATAAGGCCAGAAAACTGCACATAATTAAACAAAGGGTGAGTCTTCCACAAAAGAGATCTCTCTAGTAACTAGATCATTTTAAAGTGACAGGACTGTCCAAAATTTAAAACAACAGCACTGCAGCTTTAGGACTAGGATTCTAGGGAAAATAGAGGAACCATTCAGGAACATTAGATTTGCACTCACCTGGGTCAGTCCAGACACCTGACCTTTGAGGAGAGGTTGAGCAATGGAAGGGGTGAAGACTGGAGAGGCTGCAACAGGACGGCCCTTCATGTAGTGCTTGCCCGCCTCGTAAATGTCCACTTCGATCATCTTCCCCCTGAATTCAGAATTTTTTGGCACCAACACCTTAGAAGAAAACCGAGAAACAGCAAATAAAGAGAGGCAAGCCAGTGCTGGATGTTCTACACAATGAATTTAGTCTACTTGACCTCCTATTACACATTCTAATATGAGATTTCAAATCATGTACGTCGACAGTGGAAAACAAGTACTATTGGCATATATCATATGCTATGATATTTCAATGGCAATACCTCAACAGTGAAATGATGGGACTAAAAGATTACAGATTACAAGTTTTGAATCTGCAGAAAAAAAAAGACCTTGTCCAGCACATTCAGTGACATGGACAGCTTGATGAAATGGGGAAAAAAGGCATTTACTGAAATGCTTGGATTCTCATTTTAAGCCCTGTACTGAAACATCAACTATAACATCAACATGCCATTAGAAGTGTTATGGAGAACTGAACAATTGAACAAGATGCATGCATACATCTGAAAGAAGTGAAAGTGAAGTGATTGTCATTGTGAAACATCCCATCACCCTGAGTGAGCAGTGGGCAGCCATGACAGGTGCCCGGGGAGCAGTGTGTGGGGACGATACTTTGCTCAGTGGCACCTTGGCATCTCAGGATTCAAACCGGCAACCTTCTGAATTCCACTTCCTTAACCTCTAGGCCACCACTTCCCCAATTTGTGCTGGACTCGAACCCGCAGCCTTCCGCTTACGAGTCCGTCACGTTAACCATTAGGCCAATCTCTCCTGAAGATCAGACAACAAGCAAGCCTCACCCCAACTATAGATGCAAAACAGAATGTCCCTGGTAGAAGGCCAACTGAGTGTGTGTCCATCTGCACCAGTTTTTAATTCCCAACCCATCTTGTGGGACAAGGTTGACCTAGCAGGTAAGAAAGCGGCCACTAAGGTTCCCTTGAGCAAGGAACCCCATATGCGGTTATGAACATTGAACACATTGCATGCTGATGAAGCATCTGTAAAACACTTTGGCCCCAGGAAGGCTCTTCGGGTGGGAAAATGGATGACATGAAAAGAGTAAAATGATGATCTACAGGTCATTCTTTGGTAACTCAAAGAATCAAAGAGTTGTACATCCATTGAGATGAACTACACTTGCTCAGGCTCAGTGTGAGGGGTAGTTTTTCACTTCATTTCATTACATATATACAGTCATACCATGTTAGCTAACTAAGAAATTAAATATACGCTAAATGCCCTTCCAGAACCCCCCAAACGAACACAGCAGTGACAGCTGAAGATGAGGTTCTGTGCCATGAACATGTGGCATCGGGATGAAAGCCTGAGAGGAAGTGGCTAGATCAGACAGTCTTGTGATGGCACACAGATGTGATGAAGCAAGATCAAGGGAAATCAGTCGGAAAATGAAAATGATTGGTGATGAGAAAGACCACCCTGAATGTAACACAATAACTGGTTTCTGCATGAACAGCTCAAACTGAGAGCAACAAAAGACATTTTTACTGAACAAGTGTGTTAAACAATCTTGGTCATTGTTAAAATGCCTTGCAATAAGTACTCAGTGGAAGTTTGGACAGCTATCAGGATGTATTTGAAAGATGTATTGGTGGCCTAGTGGATAAGGAAACGGACCCATAATCAGCAGGTTGCCGACTGAGCAAAGCACCGTCCCCACACACTGCTCCCCGGGCGCCTGTCATGGCTGCCCACTGCTCACTAAGGATGATGGTTAAAAGCAAAGGACAACATTTCACTGCGTCACCGTGTGCTGTGCTGCAGTGTTTCACAATGACAAATCAGCTCACTCTATTTTAATTCACTCCATTCCTCAGGTGAAATTATGAGGTTCATGTTTATTTTATGCACTCTGATGTCCAAAGGATATTGTTCCAGTAGAGCTGGCCAATTGCTAGTCTTTTGGAGAGCAGCTCTTTGGTACTCTGCCTTAAAGCATGTTCAAGAACCCAGATGTTATCTGGCATGAGAGAGGCTTGCAGATATGTAGCTGTCACCCTAGGGCTGTTTGGCAGCGTTTTGACAAGGTGCCCTTGACTCCATCACACCCTCCCAGAGAAAGTTAAGATGGTGTAGAATATCTTAGATTTTATAAGCTCCAGTTGGGAGAAAATGAAAGTCCTTCTGAATCCTCCTTCACCAACCCAGAAAACGGCCTGAAATCTCTTTTCATTTTACTGTATCAGACCGTGCTTGACAGTGATGCACATTCTGTCCATCTTTGAAAGGCCACGTAACACATGTCTGAACCAACTGAACAAATACTAAAAGATACTATAAATGCTAAAGGCACAGAATGACAGGTGTTTTTATTCATGTCAACACTCAAATTTAATTGACACTTGATCATCTTTTCCTCAACACAGGCATCCACATTTGTATATGCATATTGCAGTTTTCAAATATTCACTGCAACCTGAACTTACCAAGATATTACCCAGAGGGGCTGCATGTGAGAATGCAACCATCTGAATTAGTTGCACCCAATAGTGCAAACATATGATTAGGCCAGAAGAAATATAATTTAGGTTAAAACAGTGCCACCCAAGCCATCTTGTGATGTGATGAGATCTGGTGATTTCTGCATCTGACGTCTCCTATCCTAATCAATGAATTTTGTGATGCATGAATGAATGAGAAAGTGAGGGCCCATGCAACAAAAGTAATCTAATATTAATAATAATTATTAATTTACTTAAATGAAGAAACCAATTTAAGGAATATTTCATATAGAAATACAGTAACAGCTTCTCAAAGCTTTGTTTTCCGACACTTAAAAGCACAGACTATACCCCAAAGGCATACATTTCAAACAGAAAAAAACTTCCTTTTAAAAGGTTTTACTTTCATCATGCCTGATGACGATGAAGACTATGATGAACAGAGGTCTAAATAGACTACATAGATTTATTTGATGCTGGAAAGGAAGAATTTTTTTGTGGATTGTGGCAGCTGGTAGTGTTTGTAGATAAGAGTTATCAGACAGCAAACTGACAGCTGCAGGGATCCACGGGAACCCCCAGGACCCTAAACTTGTACAGAGCAGAAACTCTAAAAACTCTGTCAAGCAATAACTAATCATCCAATGACATTATTGTTATTATTTATTGATTCCATAAGCATTAGATCATCTGTCTTTCATTCATCCACGGGAACAATACATTGTTAATGTAGTTATATTTACACCTTTACATAAATGAGCACAGCAGGACAGATGGTCTCACCTGTTCGTAAAACTTATTGTGGGCTACATAGAACTTGGCATCAAAGGACTCCTCAGTAACGAGAACGTGCTGCCTTTCACCCACCTGCAAGAAGGGAAGGAGAAATCAACATGGACCAAGTGTACATGAGCAGATTCAAATCATGTTACGCCATGTAAACAAAGTTATTGTGCAATTAACTGTCCTGAGCTATCCGGCTGAACATTCTTATTCATGCAGGTTAACTGAGAAAGACATATTTTAAAATGAATAATAAAATAATGCAGGTCCCAAGCCAGGGGAAATGGGCAGCGTTGTGTCAGTACATTTTTTGCCAAATCAATTGTGCGTACAGCAAGAGCGGTTGATTCACCGTGGCGACCCCTAATGGGAGCAGATGAAGGAGGAAAAAAATTCAATTATGATGGTACAGTTAGCCTGTTTTGTCCAATGACTCATCAAAAAAACATTTTTTACATACACAGAAGAAACTGTCTAGTTAATTGGGATGAAGAACTAGCCAGTTTATAGAAATAACAAAACAAAATTAATGTATGAATTAGAGTAGATTGAACATAATTTCATTAATACTGACACACACACACACACACATAGTAACAGTTAAAGTTTGGAAATGCCTTCTCATTCAGCAGTCTTTTTCCTCTACATTGTAACTTAATATGAAAGCCAAACTATGAAGGAACAAATATGGAATTATGTAGTAAACAATAAAAGTGTTGAACAAATCAGTATATGCTTTATATTTTTAATTCTTCAAAGTAGCCATCTTTTTTTTTGACCGCTTTGCACACTCTGGGCATTCTCTGGGATGTTGAGCACTTGTTGGTGGCTTTGCCTTCACTCTGTGGTCTAAGGCATCCTAAACTATCTCAATTGGGTTTACGTCACATAAATGTTGAGTTCAGGTCATCTGATGCAGCACTCCACCACTCTCTTCTTGGTCAAATAGCCCTTACATAGCCTCTTGTTTCATACTTCATGGAGGGAACCATACAATCCACTCACCATTTCAACGTTTCACAAAGACACAGCGAGTGAAACCAAAAATTTCAAGTTGGGACCTGTCAGACCAAAGGACACATTTCCATTGGTCTAATGTCCATTTCTTGGCCCAAGCAACGCTATTCTTTTTGTTGTTCTTCCTCAAAAATGTTCTCCTTTGCAGCAAATCGACCATGAAAGCCTCATTCAAGCCATCTCCTCGGAGTAATGTTGAGATGTCTGCTACTTGAATAAATACTCAGTGATGTACTTATGTGGGCTCTAATCTGAGGTGCTTTTGACATCTCATGAATTTATCATGCACACAGCAGAGGTAACTCTTGGTCTTCCATTCCTGGGTCAGTCCTCATGAGAGCCAGTTTCATCCTAGCTTTTGATGGTCTTTGCAATGCCACTTCAGGATAAGTCGGGAGTTCTTGAAATTTTATGGATTGACTGACCTTCGTGTCTTAAAGTAATGATGGACTGTCACTCTTCATTTAGTTGAGTGGTTCTTACCATAACATGGATTAGAACAATAGTCAAATAGGGCTGTTCCCTGTATAGACCTTTGTACCAACCCTACCTCTGCACAACAGAACTGATGGTCTCAAACACTTTAAGAAGGCAAAGAATTGAAAATGGCACACCTGGCAACTGAAAACCAGGAGGACCTGGAATGGGCTGCCCAGACTGTGTCCACAGTGTGAATGCCCAGAGTTTGCAAAGCATACTTCAAAGCAAAAGATAGCTACTTTGATCTAAAACGTAAAACATATTCCCATTTGTTAAACACTTTTTTTTTCTACAAAATTCCATATGCGTTCTTCATAGTTTGGAGGTAATCGGTATTCATTTGCAAAGTAGAAAATAAGATAAAGAAAAAAAAAAGTTTGAATGGTACAATGTGTGTATGTATGTGAAGGGCCTATGATTTCTGTGATGCGTAAAATGTGGAAGAAATCGTGGCATTGAACAGATAATTCATAATCCGCTATGAAACACGGAATATTGTTTAATTCGCATTTCTGGCCACTGCAGCCCACTACATGTGTTTCTGGTTGAGGCGGAACTTTCGAACACACCAACGCATTGTAAACGAACGATGGCAAAGAGGCTGTCAGTGCCGAATCTGGACCACTTGCCCGATTAGTTATGTGCATGCACGTGCATACACTGTGTATGCAAAGTGGGCACAACTCCACATGTTTATTTATTAGATACGTTTTTTATGTTGAGGTCAAATGTCAAGCACTTTTATTTTACAAATGGAGGAATGCGCAATATTGTAAGATAGTTGTTTGCATGAAATGGACATATTATTTACATGTAAATGGTTTACAAAAGCAAACAGTAAAGGCCCAATCACTTTGTTGAACAATGATTAAATGTAATTTGCAGGTTATTTTTTCCCCACCCACTCAATAATCACATAGTTTTTAGGAGAACAAATATTTTTATAACGGAAAACATGGCATTTAAGGAAAAATAAAATGGATTTCATAGGGCCCTATGTGTGTGTGTGTGTGTGTGTGTGTGAGAGTGTGTGTGTGTGTGTGTATATATATATACATTTTGCTGACCTGTTCTGACCTTAACATGTATTACCGCTACATTAAACCACCAAATGTGAAAGCACTGATTGTGAAATCTGGTGTGTGTGATCTATAGTGTACAGTGAATAACTGTTTCCACATTTTACAGCCTTATTCCAAAATGGATTTAAGTAATTGTTTCAACAGAATTTTACACACAACACCTCATAATTACAACAAATAAAGAAAACTGAGAAAGCACATAAATATTCACAGCCTTTGCCATTAAGCTCAAAATTGAGCTCAGGTTCATCCTGTTTCCCCTGATCATCCTTGAGATGTTTCTGCAACTTAATTGGAGTCCTGCTGTGTAAAAAACAGTTGATTGAACATGATTTGGAAAGGGACAGGCCTGTCTATACAGTTGAGAGTTCATGTCAGAGGACGAACCAAGCATGAAGTCAAAGGAATTGTCTGTAGAGCTGTGAGACAGGATTGTCTCAAGGTACAAATCTGGGGAAGGTTAGAGAAAATCTTCTGCTGTTATTTTATTTAATACATTTGCCAAAACGTTTTACATTCATTATGGGGTGTTGTGTGTACAAAAATATATATATTTAATCCATTTTGAAATATGCACATTTTGTCAGGCAGTTTTCCGTCATTAAACAAGAGAATCAGTAGAACATTCCAATCCACCAGCATAATGTTGTGCTGATCTCCCTCTGACCCATTCAGGAGTGATGTCGTTCTGCACTGTGTTCTGACACCATTCTAATCATGACCAGTTTGGTACAATTCAAAAATGTGTGTGTCAGTAGCTCATCGCAGATCTGCAGGGATGATGTGTAATGAAACAGATAACAACAGTGAATAAAAGAAAAAAACGCAGTTGACAAAACCGGTACAACTCTGTTTCATGAGGCCTTCATTCCATGTGACAGTGCATAAAGGAACCATCTCCAGAGAGCTTGGAGGGCTGGGGATGCAGCGTAACACATGAGGCTGCACCATTGTATACCCAGATGTGTTATTCATGCTTATTTACAAAACCCACACCTTGAACCAGAGCCAAGCTCCCATCCTATTCTGCAGATATATGTCTGCCCTTCAACTGATTTTGAAAAGATGGGATAAGTGAAGGCCACAGAGCAGGCACATGGCTTTCATATGCGAGAGAAGAAGAAAAAAAAAAATCATGCGAGCTTCTACCTCACCTTATACAAATTTCCCTCACAAAAAAGTTAACAGAGTACAGAAATGTATTGGATTAAACAGAAAACACAAAATTAGACTAATGCATGTGGCTGTTTCAAGAAATTAATTTTCAGCAGTTTACACAGGCAAGGTCAGGCAATGAAATAAATATCAACCATCAAATTCTCTTTTTGTGTCTTCACGAACACTAACCACTTTCAAACACATCCAAGTACTACATATATCGTATTTTCACTACTTGTAGGTCTATAAGACGTGTATGTAATGAATACAATGAAAGTGTTTTTTTTATATATATAAATAAAGTAGAGACAACACAGAACATGAGACTTGATCTTTCTTAGGATCATTAACAAACTGCCTGGGAGCCCTGAATTTGCTTAAGTCATCATCAGAAGGTGGTCACAAGGTCAATATGATCACATGCATTCATAGTCTTTAGAAATGGATCAAAAGAATGAACTCCAGATAATTAGAAACTAAATGAAGACATATGACGCATCTTATAGCTTTTTCCATGTTGTATGATGTCTTGCCATTGCCTTGACAAAGACAAAAGGGATTAAGGGATGATTAAAACATGTCAAAACAGTAGAGGAAAAAAAAATGAAGCAATTAAGCAAAAGTGAACTCGACTGGCACACATTAATCCTTAGGTTAGACCAGAAAATGGAAATTCTGCTTTAAGCACATCAGAAATTAATCTGAAATTAAAATGAAAATGTAACACATCATCTATGGTAACAGCATGTGTTTTCACACTTTGCCATGCAGATATTAAGAAACCCTCTTCTAGAAGACATAAGAACTGATGATGCACAATACTCAAGAACTGTAGTTTGCAAGAATATTACCAAATCGGAAAAATTTCCCAGACAGAAGCAGATATGGTAATGTGTGTTGCTTAAGCTCAACAGAATTAATTGCCCATTTGTTCCCTGCAGCCAGAAGCTCCCTTAATTGTTGAGGAGTTTGGGTGTTTTCCACGCCTTTTCTGGTCCCGCACATCTGACTAGCTGTCAATATGAGCCAAATATCAAAACACATGTCAGGAATAGATATGCAACCAAAACAAGAGCCTCGGGGAAGAGTGCAGTGGTTGAAGGAGGCAGGGGAGGTGAGATCTTGACCAGCAAAAACGCTGCGGGCCGCTAAGCCCTGATATGCCGAGGGAGAGACGGAGGGATGGGTGGCGCGGCTCAGCTCTAATAGTCCCTCATCAGCATAACAAAAGAGAAGAGAGCTTGACAGACTCTCACACTGGCCAGGACATCTCATTACAGACAGCTGAATAACAATTATCCCCCGACGCCCCCAAAAGCAAAGAACATTGGCAGGCGTCTATAAGCAAGAGTGTGTTTTTGTGTGTGTGGACACCACATTGAGAGTCTCTGCCAGTTCAGTAATGCTTTCTTGGCTCGTCCTATCGGTCCACTTTGTGTTGTTACAGCTGCTCTGCAGAGTGACACTGAGCAGACAGGCAGAGACGAAGACTGAAACACAGCAAGAGATTTTTATGAGACTTCATCCTCCTGCCAACCAAAATACTGAAAAAAAAAAAAAAAAAAGTGGAAAAAGAGACTTGGATGCAGAATTCAAAACAGTATAAGTTCCTGCACGGCTGTCTTGAATACAGAAATACAGCAAATCAGGTTCCTGTTCCTCAACTGGGCCAGCAAGTCCTGTTACAATTCATGATTTGTTCATACATTCTCATGAAGTGCAGTGAAAATGCTGTCAGCCTGCATAGCTCAAGTGTCCTTAGCTGTTTAGAAGCACGAAGTACAGGAACATTCCTGTCCTCTGCAGCACTGGCTGTTCCTGGGACGTATTTAGCACCAAGCTGAAGGACTTGCAAAAAAGAATAAAATAAACAAAAACCTGCAGCTTCATATACATTGGATTCAAGTACCAGAACAATGGATTCTAATACAGCACACACTCGGCCGGCAGCATCTACAAATGTATGACAGTGATTTGATTTTAACTTTCACAGAAAATTGTAACTAAAAATAGCCTATCAATTGTTTTATACTATCAAAATGTCACCAGAAACTGTGGACACCGAATTGTAAACAGAAATAAATACATTACGCCGAGTCTTAAGGGTGTAACAAGTACAGGTTCCGTTTATTTGTCACATACAGTGGGTATGGAAAGTATTCAGACGGATGGAAAAACATTTATTAAGATTTATTAACAAAGAAAAACTGAAATATCACATGGTCCTAAGTATTCAGACTCTTCTCAGTATTTAGTAGAATCTGAACAAGTTTTTCACACCTGGATTTTGGGATCCTCTGCCATTCCTTTCTGTAGCCTATTTCAGGTCTCTCCAGAGATGCTCAGATGGGCACTTAGGGTCATTGTCTTGTTGGAAGGTAAACTTTTGGCTCAGTCTGAGGTCCTGAGAACTCTCTGGAGAAGGTTTTTGTTCAGTTTTTGTCGCATTGATCTTTCCCTTGATTGCAACCAGTCATCCTGTTCTTGCAGCTGCAAAACACCCCCACAGCATGATGCTGCCACCACCATGCTTCACTGTTGGGACTGTATTGGACAGGTGATGAGCAGTGCCTGGATTTCTCCACACATTCCACTTAGAATTAAAGCCAGAACATTCTATCTTGGTCTCATCAGACCAGAGAATCATATTTCTCACCATCTTGGAGTCCTTTAGATGTTTTTTAGTAAACTCAATGCAAGCTTTCATGTGCACTGAGGAGAGGTTTATGTCGGGCAACTCTGCCATAAAGTCCTGTCTGGTGGAGGACTGCGGTGATGGTTGACTTTCTACAACTTTCTCCCATCTCCCGACTGAATCTCTGGAGCTCAGCCACAGTGATCTTTGGGTTCTTCTTTACCTCTCTCACCAAGGCTCTTCTGCCCCGATAGCTCAGTTTGGCCAGACGGCCAGCTCTAGGAAGGGTTCTGCTTGTCCCAAATGTCTTCCATTTAAGGATTATGGAGGCCACTGTCTCTTAGGAACTTTAAGTACAGCAGAATTTTTTTTGCAACCTTGGCCAGATCTGTGCCTTGCCACAATTCTGTCCCTGAGTTCATCATGGAGATCCTTTGACGTCATGATTCTCATTTGCTCTGACATGCATAGTGAGCTGTATGGTCTTATATAGACAGGCATGTGGCTTTCGTAATCAAGTCCAATCAGTATAATCAAACACAGCTAGACTTAAATGAAGGTGTAGAACCATCTCAAGGATGATCAGAAGAAATGGTCAGCACCTGAGTTAAATATATGAGTCACAGCAAGGGGTCTGAATACTTAGGACCATGTGATATATTTCATTATATATTGACAGTATTGAGAGTTTTGAGTGTATTTATTTCAATAAAAACAAAATTTGTATATAATAATTTGTGTCACAAAAAAAACAGAGTTGAGTTTATATAAAATTATACAAAATAACTACAAAGTGTATTTTATTATTAGTATCTATTTTTCACTTATCCTGTGAAATGAGTGAATACCATTTATACAGCAGCTATCTACCCAAGCAACAGACATTCGACCCTCGCACACTGTCACCCATAGAGTCACATCCAGTCCTACAGGGATGTTGAAAAAACTAAAACCAGTAGGGATGTCTGTGCTCTGGCATTATGGGTATTTTTCCTCTCTCTCACAATGACAGGAGATTGAAATGCTGTCGTAGTAACCCCTTCACACTGTGAAAATTAACATGCTAGCTGTTGTACTTGTCATCACAAATTGCGACAGTCAGGGGGTTGAGTGGCCGCAGCACAGATGCTGAATGAAAAAACAATTTAATCAAGTCCTGTCATTCAAGAATGGCAAACATTAATGCCAATCTAAAAAAAAAAAAAAAAAAAAAAAAAACAGCAGTAGGCACTAGTAAAACCCACGAGCATAAGTAGAACGCAAATCATAATTCGCAGGTGCTGGAAGCTCTAACTGCTCTCTTCCTGCAGCAGACATCATACGACAGTTTGTAGTCACAGGAAGAGTAACGACCAAAGAGCGCTAACGACCACCCTGACTACACTTCCTGTTTCCTGGACAGAGATTCAGGACAAAGCTGTAAATCTCTCCCCCCCCCCCCCACAAAAAATAGAAAAATCAAAAGGAGGATGAGCCACTGGGTACTGGGCTGCAGCTCCTCTTTATTCTCTTTTCCTGTAAAAGAATCCGCGGACAGAGAAACATAAAAAGAGACAAAATTCCCTCCCTTCTCCCATTCAGTAGACAATTTAATGACTCCGCAGTGTGTTGTGCACACTGCACTGAAAGTGCAAAGAAGCTATTAATCTGCCGGCCAAGGTGCTTGCCAGGACCCCGGCGTCACAGAATGGGGACAGCAGTGACACGGTGTTCAGTCACCACAATAACGAATGCCGTCACTGGCACATGCAATACCAGCATCACCGCTCGCTCAGCAGTGCAGGTCCACAGCGAGCGCATTAAACTCTGCATCATGCCATATGACTAATGGACTCCTCGCCGTGCACGGGGAGGCCATGGCTCCTCAATTTCAACCTTTTCTTTCTCTTTCATTTCATCTGTATATTGTCTGTAAATAAGCCACAACCTTGAGTGTGTTAAGATACAGACCACTATGTCATCAAAAAAATCATTTGCAGTTGTTTGTAGTGGAATGCTGATGGACAAAGCTTTGTTAGATATGTCACAACTGCAGAAAAGCACGTGACACATCAAATTTGACTAACATCTGAAGAATCTATCGAAAAACGGATCCTCAAAAACGATGCAGCAACTGAACAAGAAGATACTGTTTTAGAATTCTGAACATTTCTGTTTGACTATGCTGCTTCAGTTTCAATTACCAGCCACCACCCACGTGAACTAATGGATAATCTGCTACAGAGGGATGCCTATTTTTGATTAGGCAGAATTGTCAATTAGGAGGGCAGCAGCTTGTTTGGCAGCAGAAAGCGTGTTATGGGCTGGGACCCACACAGACAAGTAAATGGGTTTTTACATCATTTGAATATTCAGTTGCCACCTCCCCCAAACCACCAGCCTTCCTGTTGTGGTACCCTGGATTTGCTCAACTGACTCTGCATAAATTAACTCTATATCTCCTGTTTAAACAAGAAAAATGTCATCCCACTTATGGCATGGAAATCAGGGTGCTGGGCCAGCCCGTGCAGATGCAGGGATGAAAGGAGCAGAGCGGGGAACGCGAGGTGCCCTCGCATGATCTGTGTGTATATTGGCAATCGGAAAGGGGAGTGTGGTCTGGCATATGTGGCTAAGGGCTGGCATATGACTGAATGAAAGCAATATCACCAAGGGCCTGCCTGCGAACCAAAAAGCGAGTTTCATTAAACATGATGAATGCAGTGGAGGCCTGGTGGTGATATAATGTTTCTGCAGCTGTTTTAAACACTGCCAACCATACAGCTGCCACTGTCATCACCAGAGTCCAATAAAAAAAAACAAAAAAAAAACCACAATAATCAGCAAACTTAATACACACTGTTTCAAATACATACACAATGGCATTCACACCATTTATTTCAATCAAACCCAAGCCAGTCACTGATTTCCTGAGTTTGATCTTAGGGTACAGTGGGTACAGAAAGTATTCAGAGCCCCTTAAATTATTCACTCTTGTTATATTGAAGTCATTTGGTAAAATCTAAGTTAATTTTTTCCTCATTAATGTACACACAGCACCCCATATTGACACAGACAAAAAACTGAAATATCACATCTAAGTATTCAGACCCTTTTCTGTATATTGTTTGATTTTAATGTAATCTGCATAAGTGAGAATTTAATTCTATATTTTCTTATCTGGGTTTTACTAGGGCTGTCAAAAATTAAGTGTTAATCGTTACAATTTATTCTGTTAAAATAATTTAATACAGCTGTGTTTTATGGGTCTGTGTGGATCTGACCTATGACATAAGCAAAAGCAAAATAAAAATATTTAAACATACATAGTACTTTGCTCACAGTATTTTTGGGTGAGTCACATAAAATTTTGATACATTTTATTAATCAAAAAGTTATCTGATGGAACAACTAAGGAAACAAAAAGATTTTGCAGTAAATGATTTACTCTAAGAGTCTGCAGGGGTTTTTATTTAAAATAAATGACCAGGCCATCTCTGTAAGGAGTTACCAAACCACTATAGATTGGTAGTATGAACATATATATAGTATAGACTATAGACAGCTAGATTAGTGTAAGGAAATTATATCATGAAAGACAATGAGGGCATTCTTCATCTCCATTCACGCGTAATGCTCAGTCTTGGTCCAAGTGTTGTTACCCGGCGCTCCAAAAGCCATGCAGACAACTGGCAGTCTGAATACATGATTCTAGTTAATACATCACAAACTGGAATAGAAATTAAAGTATTGTCAAGTGTTATTATTATACTAGTTTCTGCATAAGAATGTTTTTACATTGGCTTGAGATAGCCCTAGATCATTACTATTTTCCTCTGCGCAGCATAAGTTGCCAAGAATCATAAAAGGACAATGATCTTCATCTTGGCAGGGATGTGAATTTCTTCTTCATACAATATCGTCTCTAATTAGATCTGTGCACATTCCTGCTCAAGAGCTATTTCACTATTTAGCACCCGAAATACACTTAAAAACTATTTAAAAAATGGTTCCAAATCTTACAAGTAAAAAGCAACATTTCATCTGAGCAAAAATAGTCCCAAGCTAGACCATTCCACAGGTTCTGCATGACAAAATGGCCTTTCCAAGAGCCAGTTGACTGATGCTGGGAGATGAAATTCATCAGCAGATGCCTGAGTTTGTGCCAAAATATCTTCATTTGTGCATCTATGCTGAGTATTGGTCCATAAGCATGATTCACAGTATGCATGGTGGACGACCAGCAAGGAGCTGCTTGAACCATGGGCAGAACAAAAAGAGATGACTGGCATCCAACCCACAGCCATCATAAGAGGAGGATTCCATATATCCACTATAGATGGTGCTTTTCTGAGGGAAAAAAATAATCCCCCTTCTCCTGCCCATCACACCGCTCACATACAGTGACTTAAGTAAGAAGATTATGGCAGTAATAGCACGAGCTGGTATCTAAACTCATTAATCCTCTAATCCTGCAATAACTGGTGAATCAAAAACCAACATTTAGCTGCCTGACACACTTATGAGTTTGGGAAAAGGAGGGTTGAATGCCACCATGAGGCCAGAGTAATTTTATAATAGATATGTGCCCATCACTGTCTATTTGCAGGCAACAGCTCAGAAGCAGTTACCTCTAGAGTCTGAGTCTCCACACAGACATTAAGCATGAGGCTGTTTCCATGATGGAGAAGCTGTGGGCTTTTGGCTGACATTTATGCAATGAACACCAGGTAGACAAGTGGCTGATGGGAGTAAAATCTCTTTAAAACCATGACTCAGCAGTTAAGTGAGTGTATAATGCATTACAAATGCTGTTCCTCTGAAACATTTAACCTGCTGACCTTCTCCTCCAGGCCGCTGCTGACTCATGGTGCTGTGCTGAAGCGGTCAGAGCTCGAACTGGCAACTAGTCAGCATGAACGCTAATCTGCAGGAGCCATGGGAGAGAGTGCATGGGGCTGAGGATCCACCACAGTGAGACAAGCCTTTCTTTTTTGGATTGGTTTTTGTAAGTCAGAAGAATTGACTTTAACCCAAGGATTTTCAAAGCAAACGATTAGCTGCTTTAGGGTGGGAGACTGCCGTATCTAGCCACAAACTGCAACAGCAAGATATAGAATAACATGTGACATATTTGTTGGGATGGACGCTGAGTTTAAAATATAAGGACTGTGGAGAATGTTGGTAGTAGCTGGTAGCATAATTTACCACTGACTTCATATCAGTGTTCTGTCTGGGTGTTCACTGTAAAACATGACCCTTGTCATGTGTGACCCTTGATTACTCTGTCATACAATGAACATGAGGATTCTGCGTATGTTATTCACTCTGGAGCAAAAGTACATGTAGAGTGCATCCAGAAGGTATGCACAGCGCATGACTTTTTCCACATTTTATTATGCTACAGCCTTATTCCAAAATTGATGTGTGTTTAGGCTTGTTGTACTGCTGAAAGATGAACTGTTGTCCCAGTCTCAAGATGTCTCTATACATTGCAGCAGTCATATTTCCCTCTATCCTGACTAGTCTCCCAGTTCCTGCAGTTGAAAAACCTCCCCACAGCATAATGCTGCTACCACCATGCTTTACTGTAGGGATGGTATTGGTCTGGTAATGAACTTGGTTTGTATGTCCAATCAATTGTCCACAGCTAGACTCCCAATTAAGCTGCAGAAACATCTCAAGGAAGATCGGGCGAAACAGGATGCACCTGAGCTCAATTTTGAGCTTTAATACTCATGTACATGTGCTCTCTCAGTTTTATGTTGTCATTAGGGGGTGTTGTGTGCAGACTATACATTTAATCCATTTTGGAATAAGGCTGCAACATAACAAAATGTTGAAAAAGCAATGTGCTGTGAATGCTGTCATTCTGAACAGAGAGTATATTGAGAAATTTAAATAAAATAATCTGACACTTCCTGTCACTTGGATGCTTCAAGGAGGTGGTGGAGGCCAGTGTTTAGTCATTGTGTGATGGCACAAGGAACATTTGTTGTTGGGATTCTTGGGTGGAAATGTATGGATAATTGATATCTGGAGTGCTGTGTAGTTATGTGTGGGAGTCGTGTGTCTTTTTGGTGGGTTTTCAGGCCATATTGGCAGACTAACTAGACAAAACTGACAAAATTGAAGTCAAATCTATTTTTTGTATGAGTGGTAGTGGTACTGGTTAAATGAACACATTCCCAAGACATTTAAGAAGGATTCCATGCCATGTCCTTAGAAAGAAATTTTAAGTAGAAAAGAATTATGAACAAATTTTGCTATAGGTATTAGTTGTGTAATGTACTAAAAATGGTCAAAACTTATGCTTTGAAAAATACTAAACAAATATCCAAAACATGTTTTCCTTCACATTTGAGTAGATTCAATGAAAACAGTGTAAACTGTTTAAGCTCAATGCTAAAGAAACTAAACAGAACACACAAAAGTTTGTTATTGAGAAAATATAGTATTCATAACTGCTTAAATCCTGACCTGATCCAATCATCTTTTAGAGAGCGCCATGTAGCTCCATGTTGAACTAAATGAAGAGTCAGTACGCTCTGCTCTTGTAGGGCTGTTGCTGTTATGTTGGCAAGAATACTCTGAATAAAAAGAAATACACTGTGCATGGCTGTTTTCAACTCTTCCCTCCGACAAACCAATCCTAAGGAGTAAACACCTCCATCCTGATCAGCA
The DNA here is from genome assembly GCF_900700375.1 of Denticeps clupeoides. Classification (NCBI taxonomy): domain Eukaryota; kingdom Metazoa; phylum Chordata; class Actinopteri; order Clupeiformes; family Denticipitidae; genus Denticeps; species Denticeps clupeoides. The sequence continues at coordinate 24,458,031 of NC_041711.1, forward strand.
CATCCCAAAAAATCCTTTCACTCTGCACCAACAGCTAAATCAGGAGCATTACAAAGTCAAAATAAGAAGCGCTGCTAGCTCTTCATTAATCTTTTCCTTTTTCACCAGACGCCTGCATTCTCTCTGAGCACCTCCTCCCTGCCAAAAAAAAAAAAAGCGAGCACTGTTTTTCTTCTCCGTTCTCCTCTTTCATCCGCCTCTTCCCCCTGCTCCCATCATCCCACTGTCAGGATTAGAGGAGCGGATGGATGGATGAATGGATAGAGGTGTGAGGTACGGGGTTGGCGAGGAGTTGCCCTTTAAGCAAAGTAAAAGAGTGTTTTCTCATGTTCTGCAGGTAACGGCAGGGCATGAGCGCTTTTACGAGGATTATAACCATCACTCCTGTTCACTCGATAAACACAAAAAAGATGAGATGGGAGGCAGGAGGAAGCGAGAGCATGCAGGGAAAACGTGTTTATTCCCCATTTGGAGTAGAAACACTGCAGAGTAATGTAGCTTCATCAGACGAGTCCATCATATACTCATGGCAGACATCCGTTAAGCACTCATCAGTTCCTGCTAATTAGGCTAACTAAGCAGATCACAGTCATCTTTAATCAAAAGTCCTGCGCTTACGAGCGGGGAAACTGAGCGCATGCTGGAGTGGGATTGGCCTCAGACGTGCCTGCTGGTGGTCATTCCTCATTTATGACATCACAGATGCGGGGAGAGGAGCGGGCCCGAGGCCACGCTCCAATCCCGACTCCCGACGTTCTTCAACATGAAGGCGTCCGCTGCTCTCCGGGCGTGCAGATCAGTGCAGGGACTTTTCACAGGCGATGCTATAAATCACCTATTGATCTCCAGATAGAGACGCCAAGGATGCCCCGCTCGATGTGTGTGTGTTTCCTTTCATCTCGCTGTTCAAACGGAGCTCTTTGAAGACGAAGGCTGAGGACAACTAATAAAACACGTTTGGGCCATTTTTTTACTCTGCGTGTGCTCCAGCATGATGGTCATGAACCCAAATAAATAGGGAAAAAAGACGAAAAGTACAAACAGTCTTTGGGTATTTACTTTTATGGCATTTAGCAGATTCCCTTATCCAGAGCGTCTTACAATGAGTAGTAACATGGACAGTCCCATTGAGCATGTGTCTTGCTCATGGACACAATGGCTGGGTTTGAATATGTGACTTTAGGTCACAGATTTAGGTCTTTAGGTTCACATAGGCGAATGTCTTAGCCAATGCACTAATATCCCCCCATGTTCAATTTCCATGATGTAGACTGCAGCCCAGGACTAAAAAATGTATACAGAAAGCTACTTCACAGTAATTCTTTATACGATAACCACCGTACCAGCGGACAAAATTTCCCACCAAGCACCTGAGAGAGAGCTGCCAACAATACTCCTGATTTATGAGATTGCTGCCATTATTTGCTATTTGGCTCTTAAACATCCCCACTGAACATCCTCACCAAAGTAGCTCCCACTGAGCCAAAAATAAAGCGCAGCCACCTTTTCTGAATATACTAAGCGCCGCAAACGAGCAGCACACCCTGATATGGGACTGATTAACTGACGCACACCGGAGAGAAAAAGAGTACATTCGTGGGTAGATTGAACGGTATTTTTTTAATCATGCATTCCGGTTATTTCACGTTGAAAACGAATACATCCGTTTTACTGAAGCACGTGCAATGTTTTTTTTTTTTTTTTTTTTTTTGGTGATGCTCCAGTCAATTTGAATGCTGGCTAACATCCCTTTCACCTGGACCTCTTCGGTCTAAGCCCCAGCCTTTGCCAGGTTCATACGTTTAATTAACGCTATTTACTAGCTGCCAAATGTGCAATTAGGTGTACTTCAGGAAAACAAGCTAATCAATAGCGAGCAGCTCCACCATGTTAAAAAAGAGCCAATGTAATTCCATAGCTTTGATTTATGTTCTGTTATGTGCTTGGAAACTCTAAATGAAGTCATTTGTGGCATGATGCAGCAAAACATTCTTGTTCCATGGATTGATTTCCAGGCTTGACATCAATTCAATTGTAATTTAACATTTAGGGTAAATAAAGAATAAACTGGCACACTAGTTAAAATGGAAATATATCACTGTAGAACACAGAAATAAATAAAAAAAATTCTATCAAATTATTTTAATGATGTGTCTTGCATCCCACTTTAATGAATCAAATCCCTCAGCTTTGGTTTGTGTTTATGTGCCTGCCATAGTCCATTTCATGGAGTTCACAGGCCAGAGAATGCACCACGATGAGACCATTTTCAGACCCTTCTAGACATTCACATGACAACTGAGCCGCGGAAGTCTGATTTACACACCCTGCCCCATTTCAACTTCCACTCTGTCGGACATTGTTCAATTGCACAATGGGACAAAAAACAAAAAAAAAATCCACACATGTAAACCCGGATCCAACAAGATCAATAGTCTGGTGTGGTTTATCTACAGCGTGGTGTATTTAAACCTCCCAAACACAATTTTTATTCCAGCTCGCTGATCATGTACAAATCAACACGGCTCACCGCAAAGGAAAACCAGGCAGTTAGGAACGTTTTTCACCACAACACACTCAGAACAAAAGCTTACCTGAGTCTATAAGTAGCTCAATTCTCTTTATGTGAGCTCAACTCAGTTAAGGTCAAAACACACTCCCTGGTGTCTTGCTCTAGATTAAAAAAGAAAGCGTGGCGTTCTTCTTCAAAATATTCCCAAAACGCAACAGTAAGTACTACATTCTGAAGCGTGCTGCAATTACAGAACTTAATTATTTTGATCTCCCCAGTGCTTCTAAATGAAACTTGGAGGTGGGGGGACAAAATCAATTCACTCTCAGCACAGGGCCAAACATATAAGAAAGTGATCGATTATAAAATCGCTTTGAGAACCTGGCTGGGGCGACGTCGGTACGACCCTAATCCCGAAACCAGGATAAGGCTGAACAATGGTTTGTAGCTGCCCACTCCCCTGTTTTTAAAGTACAATGAGTGTTGGCATGATGTTTAGACAAGCATTTTCAAGCAGCAACACACACACACACAGTACAGCGGGAGAGAGGGAGGCCCTGGACCCAGCGTGGGCTGCTGAGATAAGGCAGACTCACGCGGTGGCTGACGGGCGGCAGGGGAGCAAAACGCTGCCGCACTTTGTGATGCAGATGAGGTTAAGTCATCAATGAGCGAATCCGCTCCATCCCCTGGTAAATCCTCCTTTAGGAAGCTGGCTTGGGATGGGTGTGGTGGGGGTGGGGGCTAAAAATATGAGTCTGGGATTTGAAATGAAGTCTGGGCACTTCTTAGGCAAGAAAGTTAATCCACACAACAGGACAAAAGTGTACTTTCTGTGCCATAACCAGACAATAACCCTAATTTATATACAGAAATACAAGTTGTTTCATGCACATGTAGGAAAAAACACTGCGAGCTCCATCATGAGTTCCATGGCACTAAATTGGCAGCAAAGTGACCTGCCAGACGGCAGCCCTCAGTAATGTAAACTGTGTTCATTATTCATGTTTGATCACAAGTACTAAATTCAAAATGATAATGCTTGAATGATGATGATTTCTGTTTAATAGTGAACTGTAAGTGTCAGCATAAGATTACTTTATAAACATAAACAACTACAAACATTCGCTCCGATCGCCCTAATAAGTGCAGCGCAAGTGCAGGAAGTCACAGGAGCACATACAATTGAAGACATGACTTATTTTAATACTTGTGTTATTAAAAGATTTACTGTGAACTAGTCTCCAGCATTTGGTGAAAAACTGAACATGGAATGTCCTCTCGTGTTTTGGCCTGAAACGTCCAAGTTCAAAAAGAGTGACTGCCCAACTCTGTACCCTTTCTATATCACTTTGTATTAATGCCAAATGATCAAATGTTAAAAAGTCACTTGAATAATGGCTATCTTTATTGCTGGACATCTTGAGTGTACCACATCTTGGCACGTTGTGTTGAACTTTCTATACATCATTAATAAGACAAACCACTGAGCTCCGGAGAATTTTAATGACGCCTCGGGATGGGAACTTGTCCAAGCACGGCCAAGTGAAAGTGACTAAGGCCAAGGCAAGGCGCTCCTGTCCATTCTGATTCAGGTCGTCATTCATTCTTTCATTGCTATGGCAACACGAGGCTAAATGAAGCAGAGCAGAACAGGAGCTGAACTTCTCATCAGCGCAGCAGCCTACGACTCTCCTCTGCACAATAATGACCAAAATACTACAGCTCCTGCCACTGACACCCAACTGGCTGCATGATAAGGATAATCATCCTTCCATGCGACTCCTGGAAAGAGGGGGGGGTTTCGGCAGAAAGATCTTGCTAAGCAACATGATAATTGGAAAGAATACAGTGATCTAAAAAAGAACGCACTTATATTTTCCCACCCACGGCTGAATGTAATGAAGAGGGCAATAAATGAGCAAATGATCAGTCCCTTGTGGCAACCGGCAATGTGCCCAATGAAATTCTTCTTACATTTACCTGTTTGGAAACAGCTGCTTCTTCCACCAGTTACAGTACGAAGGCTTTATGGCTTGCTTCATGAATGTCTCTCTACAGCTAATTTTCCTCTTTTTCCTTACAAAAAAAACTTGTAATCCATCAAGCAGCCCAGCAAACTTTCATTCACCTCGGCAACACAGTGGCCTGGAAGAGTGCGCTAGCCTAGAGGGCAAGCGTGAGCTGCTAATTGGTTTGCTTTCTCCAGCCCCCTCCTCGCGCTCCCATTTACATGCCCGGCGATAATGTATGCAGCAGATATCACACCCTGGCCTAACCTGTGTCTCACTCAGTAATGAGCAGCATGCTTATCCTGTTAGCATCTCATGCGTGCTGGGGAGGCGGGGGGGGGGCGTTTGGCGGTGGGGTTTCTGCCTGCCAACTTGCTTTTCGCTCCCTATGCGTTCTTCCGAACAGCAAATTGGGAATAAATTAGGATGCAGCCTCCCGTCTGCTACAGCAGGCATCAGATGGACGAGGTCCTCAAATGAAAAATATATAGATGTGTTAAACAGGCATTAGCAAAATTTCTGTAGCATGATCGAATAAATGATTATATAGAAGAGTGAATAGTAAATCAAGCTTATTTCCTCCCTTTTGTTATTTTCATTGGCACAGTCAAGGCCGATTACACGTGTCTGGTAATTAAAGATCTCATGTACCTGAGTGGGATCTAACGATTAAACACACATAAGTACAGCAGACATTTCACACCACATTTCCCATGGACGCACCCGAGCCGGTATTATCACAATTCCGTCGAGGGGGGTTCGCCAGCTCATCTCAACGATCTGCGGACAGCGTTAGAGCAGCCAGTGTGAGAGCTCCCTGCCCACACCAAATCCCGGAACAACCACTGTACTCTAACAGGAGCATCTTCCATCTATACACTACATCCACTCAGGTGGTGGAAACAGTGGCACCTGCTCGGCCAGCATCAATTTCACATACATACAACTATTGCACAATTACAGTATCAGGATGCACAACATGGAATTATAGTAAGGAGCAGGCAACGGGATAGAATAAAATGGTGGTGGAGTCTAACGCACACACACACACACACACACAAAATGAATGAATGAATAAATAAATATAATTAATTCGTCTAGCACCTAACAATTCCCTAGCATGTTATATTCTTGACAAGTTAGGCTTAGTTTGTAACTCACAACCTATGGAAACAGAATGAGAATTGTTGGTGTCTTCTCGCTTTGGATAAAAGCATCTGCCAAGTAAAAAAAAATAAAAAATAAGACACCTCATGCTTCCAGAACATTTTTTTAATGATTAAAATAATGCAACATGAACAATGACTGGCACATACTGTACAAAACCCACTCCATCTAGTGCAACTCTAAATGTATGGATGTTCTATAGGCATATGGCAGATAGTGAAACGAGACCGACGGACAGGACACCCTCCAAACAAGCTGATTTAAGCAAATCCATTATTCAGCAGAAGGTCTAAAAAATTTTCTTCCATTGTCTTACCATTTTTATTTAAAAGACAAGTTGTAAATTAAGGGCCTTTCACAATCCGAACGAAACAAAATAGGCTGCTGGGAGAAAAAAATATAGGAGAAAATGGAGGGCAATTTGGGTCTTTTCACCCACTTTGTTCACAGACTGGTGAAAAGGGGTAACTCCGGGTCAATGACTGTAGTGATGTCTGCTAGCATTTCATTGTTTGCTATTTTTTCATTGGGCCGCTCCGGAGGTGGTAAAGACAAAAGCGGGCCAGGGGGACGAACGTTGGTGGGGGAGAGCCGGGGGTCTGTGGGCGCACCTCATTCGGCTCAGCGCTGCTCTGCGTTAATTAACACACAGCAGCCAGGGAAACGGCATTAAACACACAAGAAATGTCAAGTTGGTGATGAACAAAGGTTGGTCTTTTGTCATGCTTCAGCAAAAGGAAAGGTGCAAGCACCATACACACACACACACACACACACACGTGCGTTAATGGTGGAGAAAAAAGATTGGAAATAAGTAATTAAAGAGAAGAATTAGCTAGTTTGCTATCTGATTGAGTCTCTGCAATGTGGTAGTTTGGTACCAATCGCTTAAAAACAGAAAAAAAGAATCGGGGCCTAAGGCACGATGATCACAATCACACAACAAAAAATGATCATAAGCAAGAATAAACTGTAAATAACAACATAAATTGTAGATACAGAGTTTTAGTGTTTGCATGCTGCCAGGAACCAGCACTACAGACAGTATTGCTTCATTATTCAGCAAATGCATTTAATTAAAGCAGTAGCTGCATGGAACATCACAAGGGGTCCTAGGAGAGTTAAAGGCTTAAGAGAAAAAGAAAGTAAGGCTTTTATATCAATTCCATTACGCAAAAGTTGATCAGAAAAGTACCTAAAGATGTAGGAGCCCAACACAATGGGGCTTGATTCTGAGTTTTCATGATAAGCGATCTGGTGCCTCTCACAATCAGATGAAGGAGGGGGAGGAGGAAGAAAAAGAGACAGAAAAAGGAAAAGGAACAAGAAAAAAAACAGCGTCTGCATGATGGTAAGTGAAAGACTCTGCCAGCAGCAGCAGGGGTCCACACATCACGATGCAACCAATCAGCAGAGAGCTCTTAATCAGTATGAGGCAGGGGGATGTGTAACGGCCTATTCCTGCACAATAACAGACAGAAGGACAGAACGACACACAGACACTTCACCCTATTAAGACCGGAGAAAATGTGTAGCTGTGTGTGTGTGTGTGTGTGTGTATATTTGTGTGTGAGCAGGAGAGACAGAGAAACATGGGGCCCACATGCATACAAAGTCATCTGGGAATAAATGACACAGAGTGACAGAGTGTGACAACACAACAGAGCAATCCACCATCCTCACCCCACTGCATTTGCTTCTTACTGACACTAATAAAGCATTTTGCTAAAAAAAAAAAAAAAATCCATTTAACGACACAAAAAAATAAAATATGTAAATAATATAAAGCTGTGAGCAACAATTTAACACTGTATCATTAACGTGCGGTGTACAATATATGTATTCAGTATATTTAAATCTGAAAGCAATTTGGTAGAAAGTAAAATAGTGAGTAATAATGCTAGTACAGAAATATTAATTATGTACAGATAGCTAAAATATTTACAAAAACTAAAACAAATGACAACATGTCAACTGATTACTATTTTGTTATTAGCCTAGTTTTAAAAAGATGTTAAAGAATAATGAATATGCAATTTTAAGCATTACTGACATATATTAACAAAATTAAAGATTACATGAATATTATAATATACGAACAACAATGAAACAAAAATGACTTTGAATAGAAAATAAAAATAATCAATTCGAGTGAGAAACATTTTACTGCACTTGGAGTGAAAAACACCAATCAGCCACAACAGATCAATCAGCCACTGACCAGAGCATCATAGCTGTTTCCACCAGCCTGTCGTCAGCGGCCAAAACTTGTTTCATCAAAACAGGCCGTCTCTTTCCAGTGCTACAATGTTTTATACATATTATATACATATTATATACATATTATATACATTACATACATTGTAAGTCGGTTTGTGGGGCGACATGGGTACTCTGACCAGTTTGCAGCTACACAGCCCCATATTCCAACACATCAAACAGTCACTGTTCACCTGCTCTGTCATATATCTACCTCTTACCATCAATTTTATTCATGTCACATGTCAGTGGTTTTAATATTGTGGCAGATATGAGCACTACAGCAATCTCATCCCACCCACAAATACCTTGTCATTTGTTATGAGGCAGTTTTCGGCAGGAGTCAAAGTTCAACACATCGTGGCTAAAAAGATGTCCTGTCTGCCGATGCAGATTCCAGACTGCGGAGCCATGGGCTGGTGGTGATCGAACCACCCAGCCTCCTCTATCACCACACCCAAGCCCCGCCTCCCTCTCCAGACCAAACAAAGCATGGTGCGGATTGCTCCGCACTCTTTTCATTTTGATTGATGGGCCGTGCTCCTACCATCTGGCCACAGATAGATCACATTAATCATATCCCCGCCAAACTCAGAGAGGCGCTGTGGGCTGTGACTGCTTAATATGCATCTGTACACAATATTACAGCCACCCCGTGGCAACAGCTGCCCCCGTGCACAATGACCACGCCACAACACTGCACGTGTGCACAAACACACACACACACACACACACACCTGGTCCGTGGCACTCTCAACCAGCCACAGCAGTACAAACAAGGCTTCAAACCACACAGACTCCTACGAGTGAAAAGCTCCAAGGGTTCTGTGTGTGTGTGTGTGTGTGTCTTGGGTGGTGTAATCTGGCTGAGGCTGGCAATCTGTGGTATTGAATACTGAATGGAGAGCAGTTTCGATTAAAAGAGACACACACGCACGCACACACCCACAGTGTAATGATGTGGCGGTGGGCACGAGAATGGAGGAACAGACATTAAAATGTAAAAGAAAGAGAGGACGAAACAAGGAAAGAAAGATGTAGCAGACGTTGCCGGGGCTGAACATGTGTAATTATTCTTGTCTGTGTGTAATGGGCGGGGGGGATGGGTGCAGGTGTAATTACTTCATTCTCAGCACAGGGCATTAACATAGCTGAGAAAGCAATTTTTTCCATAACTGCCATCAACACAGCATTGCATTGTTGTGAAGATGAGTTATTTTAGTGTGGGGAGGGGAGAGGAGGCTCCTCACAACCTGCTCTGAAGCGGCCCTAAGCCATGGGCTGTAGAAAGCTATTAAAAGCCATTAAAAACCCAGTGACAAATGAGCTTGCTGGGCGTTTCCCTTTTATCAAAAACCTGCCGCTTGGCTTTATTGGCTTCGTCCTGTTTGTGCGGGTGTGGATTTGTGCAGGTTTGTGTAAAGTGTGTGTGGACTCATCCCAGGAAAAATGGGGGGCAGACGACATTTCCACTGATTTTAATGAATTCAGCGAGAGAGGAAGAGAAAATCTGTGTTTTCAGCGATACGAGTGGAGTAACGATAGCTGATCAGACGGGGATGCGCACTCTCATGTGGTACAAAAGTCATTTCTACAGTATACAGTATACTAAAGTATACTCTCAGGATGCTCTTGATATTTTAATGTTTTAATTAATCTAATCTTTCACATCCTTCTTAGGACCTGCACAGCAGGATGGGCGTCAGACCCGTGCCAAGCACATAACTGTGTGTTCAGGCCAAAAGCTCGCTTTTAGCCACATCACACGAGCGGTTGTCCATTTGATCTCAGAGCCTCTTGGCCAACATGCAGCTGAGGCTTGACTCTCGGCTCAGTCAGGTTCTGCATGTGCCACCGGCTGCACTCACTCAGTTCCTAAACACCGGGACATTTTGCACTTTCATAGTTCGTAGCAATGAAATACATTGATGACTTTCTGAGAAATTAGAAAAATGTGGAAGAAAATTAACATTTATTATGTGAAGAAATTCATATGCGCCTGCAGATTCGGCAGTGGTTTGGCGATGGCCAATCACGATGGTCGAATGAGTTCAAAGATGCTCGCAAGCTTGTTGCTGCCTCATTGCCAACTGTGACCAGATACCTAGCAGGCTAAATACCTGAAGCTGCTGAGGAGCTCAACCAATCACAAGTCAGAAATTGTGAACTGTACAGAAATCCACGGCCTACAACCCAACGCTGAAAATAAATTCATTTTTTGTGCCCTCTATATTAAGTACATTTGAAAAACATCAGAAAAAACTGCTTTCACCCAAAAACCTAAAAAGAGGTAGCGAGCAGATACAGATGTTTGGTTGGTGCAGTATTATAACTATCAAATCATTATGGGCCCTTTGTTGCCATGCAGAAAAAAAAACCTTCTCACATACACTGATACCTGAAAAACTGGTGCATGTGTGTGTGTAATGTTCCGACGCAATGATGGATCACTGACTGCAAGCCTCCTGCAAGTCTTCACATCACCATGGCAATAGGATAGTGTGTGTGTGTGTGTGTGTGTGTGTGTGTGTGTGTGTGTGTGTGTGTGCAGCTTCTGTTGTCTTAAGGCCACTGGGAGCCCCATTGCAGTGAAAAGGTGAGAGGTTCCCAACACAAACAAGGCAGTGGGTGACACCGGACACCGGGGACAGAGAGACACCGTAGGACAGCAGCGCTTAAAACACAAGAGGGAGGGCAGCCAGCAGACCCCCGCCAACCAGACCCCAGCACCTTCCGCTCCACCCTGGACAGCAGCTGAGTGGACAGGAGATAAATGAGGGCCCTGTGGCTTTATCAGAACCAGCACTTCACCGACTCTTCCCTGTTTGCCCCACGGCTGCCGCTTACAGCCAACAGTTCTCCAGACAAGAGACCACTCACAGTCTAAAGAAAGGAAAAAAAAAACCACCTATTACCAGCAAGCGCTTTTCAGAGTCCAACCAATCAGAAGCAAGGTAGGAGGAGTCCACTGGGAACCATGCCAGAGGATGGAAATATCAACTGGCACAGGAGAGTGGAGCCCTTGAAGAAAGAGTATACAGTAAGCAGGAAAGGAGGGGAAAAAACATCCTGAACAACAGAGAGCAAAGTGAAGAAGTGCAGAATTATCATCTGCCTGTTGTCCATTCACTCATATTACAACATGTACACTCTCAGAAGTGTGCACATTACAAAAATTACACTACTTCATCCCTCCATCTAGACCCTCTGGAGCCTCATTTCAGAGCATCTTTATTTCAGCATCACGGATCTCAAACCCCTCCTCGGGATTGCTCCAATTATATTTGTGTGGCCTGTGTTATCATTTGACTGGCACTGCTGTTCTGTCCAGCATCAACAATGACATCTACATTTATTTGTTTTTATATATCTGCCATGCATTTATTAGAAATTACAGTTTTCTGCAGGCGCTCCACTTCCCTCCCACTGTTTATTATCGCGAAACATTATCCCATTGTATGCGTGTGTGATGGTCCACTGTGATGGACTGGTGGCCTGTTGTTCCTTCCTGTGATTGCTGAATGGTCAGATAAGCTCCAGCTCTTGTCCAAAGTCTCTGAACGGAGAAATCGGGTATATGAATATGATTAAGAATATAATCACACTGAACAAATACATATAGTGATGTTTGACTAGTGAAAGTACAAATTTGATCCTACAAGCTGTATGTTCCAAGCACGAGACGATCTGGTAAAAAAAAAGAGCCAAGACAAATGCATGTTTGTGGAGAGAATGAGTGTAAATAGCTGGATCCATCTTTAATAATGTGCAGGTATCAATGCAAGAACAGGACTGAAAACCGCTGTGTCCTGCCACTCAACAAAGCAGGTTCACAAAGCATAAGCCCTTTCCTGCAGATTCTTCCAGGTCACATGGATTTGGTAATTATCACAATTCCTCAGACAGGAGGAGCCTCATTAGTTAAATGAGCCAGATCAATAAACAGGTGCAGGGAAAACATGGCACCTCAAACTGCACAGAGGAGTGATGGTGTCTGGAGGTGTGCGAGGCAATCTGAACTACAAACGTCCAGAGCACTGAAGACAAGGAGAGTTCCATGTCACATTTGCAAAAGGAACGAGACTGACGTCATTCATGGGGGAAACGGGATGAGGAAACCAGAAAAGCGTTAGAGATGGAACAGCAGCGCACCCAGTCCCCCCCCTGACACGCCTCTGCATTCACACTGTTAGCGTGGTGGAGACAGGCAGCGCGTAGGAGGACCGCGTGTCACACACCAGGGAGGAAGCCGTGCGCTCACACCGCTTCTATCAATTAGCCTAATCAAGAGAAACACTCCTTCAAGGAGCACAAGGAAAGAAAAAGAAGACTTTAAAAAAGGAAGAAAAAAAAAAAAGCTTGAGGTCAAAATTATTAAAGCCAAAAGTGTTACTGGTGTCAAAGAAAAAGTTTTTTTTTCCAACAAGTATAAATTAGGATAAAACATTAATTACTATTGTATAGTTGTGCTATTTTTAAAAGTACAGTTATGGAATTTTCCATGTAATTTATAAAGACAAAAACAATTAATACATAAAATGACATGATGTACTTATGATGTTAAGGGGTAAAAAAAAAAAAAAAGTCTTGTAATGTAGAAATTGTAGTACATTTCTAATACAGATATAAAAGAATTATTATTATTATTATTATATCTCAGGTCCTTACAAAGATTACAAAACAAATCTGTTTGTATTTGTGTGTGTATATGTATGTCTCAGGCTGTGTGACCTGCACTGCTGAGAGACCACGTCTGATGTGTTTTACATTTTTACTATAAGTGAAGCACATCCCCGACGTCCACGGCCACCGAAGAACTTTTTTTTATCCTTGAACCATTTTACGGTATGATTTATTTCCAGACTGAAGATCAAGTGGATGTCTGTTCATTCACTATTCACCGCAGACATGAACAGTGTCTGTGAGACAGGCCCCCGACAGGCCTTATGCTGCGCTTTTAAAGTGCGACACATGAGTCATTTTACAAGCAGAAGCTGTGTGTGACTGACGGCTCGATCAGGTCTGTGACAAGCGCGAGTCTGGCAACGTGGGCTTCGTCATCGTATTCGACATGTGCCGAATACTGACTTGTCTGTCTGTGCGTCTCGTAGACAAGACAAAAATATTGAAGGGGAAGTGGTTGTGATATTTTGCTGCTTTCAGCACCTTTTCAAAAAACATAAATGCTATCACTTATGCACAGGACCACCAGAACATACTACATAGCATATTATCATCCCTAAAAAGGTAATGCCCCCCCCCCCATCATCTTCTCTTCAATATGTTAGATTCCCATAGTACTACAGCCGCCAGTGTTTTTTTCTGTCCACTATCGCACGAAGACAATACAGATACCAGGCAATTTTACAGATAGTACACCTTGGAATGTAGCTACACATTCACACAGAAGTACATCTTCTCACAGACATGCTCAGCCAGGACTAAGAGTAGTTATTATAGAAAGATCACGCAGTTTAGTGAAGAGCGACTCATTTGTGGCTGGACTTACCTTATGGTCATATGGGTTGTATGAGTGGAAAAGTGCAGACAGCTCCTTTGTTCTTTGTTTTTTCTGCAGAGAAATAAACAAAAAAATTATAATAATCACGAGGACACTACAGGTGATCAAAACCAATCAAGGAAACAGATATGTGAATTAAAATTCATTTTGGATTGAATAATTTTCTTAAAAGGAACAATAATCTGCAGGCAGAGAGGGTGGTGGGTTGTTGTTCTCGATTTAGGAGAGACAATTGAAATCTTGGCGAGGTAAACGACTAATGAATTTGCATGAAGTCATTATTATTTCATTACATGATATTATGTCAGTAGGATTTTTAATCTGCATGCTGCTGAGGCTTTTCCGAGACGCCAACCCGCTGCATTACAGTCTGATCTACGTTCAGGCCCTGGAGCTGTTTGGGCTCCAGCTGTGTGCGGTTTACGACAGGTGATGGCCGGGAGCGTCTGTGCTCCTCAGAGACCCGCACTTTCCTGCGGGGAACAGAAACCGAGAAGAATATCTGCTCCTGAGCTCCACGCTAATGAACCAGACTGGTTCACCCTCGCCGCACGACTCTCAGGCCTCTCCTCTCCGCGTTGTGAAGCTTCTCTCCATCGCTGATGCTAATTAGGCCGAGTGCGGTGGAGGAGGAACCGACCTGGACATATAACCTCAGGTTACTCCTCCTCAACACAGCCAATGAGCTCCCCTCAGGATTCTGCTTCAGAACACACCACTCCCACAGAAGAGAATCCTCAGCCAGAGAGGGATGGGAAGGAGGAGGAAACCGCAGCAGCAGAAGCAGCGGCTGTGTTCACTTCTGTCAATTGTTCATTCCAGTCAATTGTAAAGATCCCATTTCAGACAGCATGCCTTCTGGCCCTTCGATTTTGGTGCGAGACAAGAAGACAAGGTTGAAGGAAGGTTGTGGACTGAGATAAGCATCTACGGGCCCTAGGAAAACACTTCTTATTCTGTCCTCCCTCAACATCAAATCAAAAACAATAGTAGAAATAAATCGAAAAAAATAAAATAAAACATCTTACTGAGCACATTCCTGACCTTGTGAGACTCAATATTTCAGCCTGTTAGGGCCCAGGCCTGGAGATTGCCCCAGCCACAAAGCACCTAAGCTAGGGTGAGAAACAATCTTGAAAAGTATATATATTTATTTAAAAAAAACTGGGCTCACACTGTCCCTCCGTGCCATCCAAGGGTACACAGAACACGATGAACACAAGTGATGTGGGCAGCAGGAAGAGAACGTAGCGGAACATAACATCCTTGGACTGTAACATTCATTCTTTCCCTATGACATGGATGGCTCTCTCACCCCTGAAAACAGAACTCTGACTCAGACAGAGAATGAGGATCCTGACCAGTTATTGTACTGAATTACGCAGGTTTGATTATTGGAATGGGGGAAAAAATGGTGCACACGGTGCTAAACGGAACTGACTTTGTTAGCAGCAGCAGAGCTGTCACTTATCTGTTCAGCTGGCAAGTTGATTACATTAAAAAAATGTACCTGTGCCTGTCGAAGCACCCATGAGAGAGTAGGAATAGTAGAATATATTTCTGGTATACTGGCATCACGAGCCAGTGGAGATCATCACAACAGATCATAAAAAATCTGGGTTTCACATTTATTTTAAGCATGCTTTATCAAAACCATAACCATGAACACACTGGTGTTCAGCAAAATGTTGTTTTTGACATGAAAAATAATATTATAAACGACATAAATAATTTTATGCAACATGTTAGTATGGTCACACACTCAACATTCATATCAGCTGAATCCCCCGAGGTGTGCCATGTGATCCATGCTATAATGATATGTTTTAATTTACTAATTTTTTTACCTGTTTTATTTATTTGGACATTTATCCCACTGCGGATCTTGAGTCTTCAGTGTTTATTGGTTTTCCCCATTGCTGCTATGACTGGTTTACATACTGAAACATGCAAAACATGGTTCACTTACAAAAACAATTCCTAATTCCCCTTAAACATGGCCCTCATTCAGCATGTGAGAACGAAATGAAAATCCTAATTCCCATAATTATCCAAATTAACTCCATCTTTGTGCAATTAATTTTCCCCATGATTTCTAATGAAATACACCTGTCTCTGAGGGATCCCACTGTGCATTTCAGAACCAAAATATCATAAAGGAAACTGAAGACACAGACACACAAGGAGTGAAAAATGAACTTAGGCACTATTTAGCACTAATCTTGTAATTTTAAGGAATTGTGCTTATTGGAAAAATGTACATTGGTGATCAGGGTCTCTCTTGCAACAACGTCTTTAGCTGGCGACAGGACGCAGCTCTTCGGAGATAATCAGCCATACCTGACCAAGGCAGCGCGTGGTCGCACCTCTGCTCTCGCCCTGCCTGCCACACTGCATTCATACTCCAATACAGATGTTAAGAGGGGAAGAAATGAATGAAAAAGGGAAAACCTTGCCCCCGGGGCGAGCACTTTAGCTTGACTTTGGTGCAAGGCAGATGAAGGATGATTGTTGGGTTGAGTCATGACAACCCTACAGCTTTACAAGAGACAGCCTTGTACAGTACATGGGGGGGGGGAGCAAAAGTAACTGGTGCGGGTGTGGAATGAAGTCTGCTACATACGACCGATGACAGGCAGGAATATCCACAGACAGCAGCATGGGAAGAAGCACTAGAACAAAA
This sequence comes from Denticeps clupeoides, assembly GCF_900700375.1. Lineage (NCBI taxonomy): Eukaryota > Metazoa > Chordata > Actinopteri > Clupeiformes > Denticipitidae > Denticeps > Denticeps clupeoides. The sequence continues at coordinate 24,474,185 of NC_041711.1, forward strand.
GAAAGAAAGAAAGAAAGAAAGAAAGAAAGAAAGAAAGAAAGAAAGAAAGAAAGAAAGAAAGAAAGAAAGAAAGAAAGAAAGAAAGAAAGACCTGCTACTTTTACCACTGGAGATGGGACGTCCACCATACAGTATATGTGCAGCATTTTCCAATTCCCAGTCTTAGTTGTCTGGGAAACTGCAAGCTGCCCACCTGTCTCCTTCTTAAGATTAATCTGTTTTCAAACGTCCTGAGCATTGCACACTAACATCAATTCACAAATGGCTGCTGCTAGATTTCACTTTTTTTTTGGTCTGCACTCTTAATATTACTTACTTACCTGGGTGCATAATTTAATTTCCCCTGGTTAAAAAGGAATTTGACCTAAACAGCTGTCCAGCTCATGAGAGCAGCGTCTCAGACGATTCTCGTAATTTATCTACGCTAGCCCTGCTACGTCTCGCCAGGGAATAATTAGGGGCTGGGCAGGCCCCCCTCCCCCCACCAGCCACATACCACCCTCTTCTTCTTTTCTTCTCCAGGCCCACGTGCCTAACAGACTGTTTTTGGCTCATCTTCCTCCTCTTGTGACTCTGATAGGCAATCCATTACGAACGAACGGTCATTTATCACCCCACAATGGTTGGGACGTGACAGCAGAAACGATGATATGTACGGGGAGGGTCAGTCTTCTGTTACTGGGCAGTCACTGCTCTGGCATCAGGGGATGTTACAGTGTGACCCAGTCGAGCTCTGGCTAACCATCAGCCTTGTCTTCTGAAGGGGGTCATACTTGTGGAGCGAGTGGGGCCCAGGGCCAGAAGAGTCACACAACTTTCCCTAAAAAATTGCAAGGTGTTTGGAAACCCACGGCATGTGGAGCTTTAAAAGTGAAGGTAACCATTTCATTGTTAAATGAAGACATATATCACATAATTGGGCCACACGGGCCCATCTGGGAACCCATGGCGGGTGTTTGCCAGGTTTTCCACAGCCAAAATCCCGCAGTTCCAGTAGGTGACATGGGCATTTTGTTATGAACCAAGACCCAGAAAACGGACTATTTATGAAGACAGCAAATCCCACAAGAAGAAACCTCTGACTCATTAAAACTGCCTCGGCTTCATTAGTCACCATGATAGTTTCCGGTCTTCGGGAGGCTCCACAACACGGACGCATCTGTGAGACATCTGTCAGCAGCTGTATTACATAATGAAGAGTCACATACAGTCAAGCTGCCTCACAGATGTAAACTGGGCAGTTAACAGAGACTGATCACCAGTCAGCTGATCACTTCCACTGTCATGTGTCTTCCTCCCCACTGTGAGTATATACTGTAGGCCTGCATGCATGAAGCATGAACCCAGCATTGGTCCAAAAGTTAATAAACAAATAAATAAATGAATATATTAGCAGTAAGATTCTCAGACAACCCAGACCCTGGGGACGCACGTGACAGATCATTTCCTGGAGCCGGTGCCAACGGCCAGGTAAATGGGGAGGCTTGAGTCAGGAAGGGTATCGGGCGTAAAACTTAGTGAATTCTTAGTGTAGACCACGAGCCCGACTGGTCTGCTGTGGCGACCCCTGACAGGAGCAGCCAACAGTAAGATGTAGAGAAGAGGTTTTTGTTGTGTGTGCATGTATGTTTGAGTCTACATGATTGAGAACGAAAGGCCATTCAACATACGTGCTTTGAATGAACACTATAATGTGTTTTTGTATCGATCAAAAAAAACTCAAAATAGTCAAGGATGTCTGCTATTTTCCTCTTTTCCAGAGAGATGTTTGATCAATTTAGCTCAAAGGACGCATTTATTCCCACAAAGCAACAGTAACCTTTAAAAATAATCACATTTATTTTGCCGTGGGTCACATTAATACAGTCACAATCGCCTTATTCATGTCTGCCTTACAGAGGCATTTAACAGAGGCATATGCGATTGCAGTGTGAGATACTGTGCCATGTAAAGGGGACATAAATACACCATATGAGACCATGTGCAGTCTAAATACTGACAGTCTCAATTACAAAGTCTCTTTGTCAATTTATAGCCATTAAATAAAAAGAAAAAGCCCAAGTCAATACCGAAGTACACTCATTTTTATACCAGGTTATGTACTGGAGGCCTAGTGGCAAAGTAAGAAGATTTGTGACTGGAAGTTGACAGGCTGGAATCCATCAACCCTCAACATGCACCGTCCCAACAGCCAGTTACTTTTCATGGCTGCCGTGCGCTCTGCGTATCCCAGTGTCAATCACTTTCACCTTTATATGGACTTTACCGCTGTATACACCCGAGTGCTAATAGCATTTAAATACTAAATATAAATATTAGTGGTACTCACCACTTGGGCAGGAACCTGATCCATCTTGGCAGCTGGGGTACCGGGCCGTGGGTAGAACTGGTTGATGAAGAGGCTTGGGAAACGATAGCTCCTCACCAGCTCCATGGTCTCCTCAAAGTCTGCATCCGTCTCTCCGGGGAAGCCGCATATTATGTCGGTGGCGATCGTAATGCCAGGCACCCTGGTGGCAAGGAGTTAAAACTGTTGAGTCGAGACTGTTCCCTCTCAGGAGAGACTATGTTCCGCCTCTCATATTAGCCTTAAACCGATTAATTCTCTCTGTTTTTGCAAAACTGATTATTTACAGATCAAGTGATATCAGTGCTTAGCTCATGTGTGAAAGATAAACAAAGCCTTTCGGGTATTAAAAAAAAAAAAAAAAAAAAAAAAAAGATGCATTGCGACCTTCTGTCTGGACCAACTTATCTCACATCATAATGACTATATTAAAAATCAGATGAGCTGTGGAAATTACTCGCAAAAAAAATCGATACAACTTTGCAATACATACTAAGTTCTTCACTTAATGTGGAGATCATTTGTGGAAAACAGTCTGACTGGCTTGTAAAAAAACTCACACAACCCAGCAGAGGCTTATTAGAAATCTCAAATGATTATTGCCCAGGCTGGAAATTGAATTATGCCATTTACAGGGAAACTGATTAATTGATTTCTTCTGCATTATTGTTGTTCATGTCAGTATTCATGATTGAGGTAGTCCTCTGACAGTGCTACTGATACAACTTGGTAAACAGTTGAATTGTTATAAATACTGCGGGTATAAGGAAGAATATTTCTTTAACTTTAAATGCCAAAAAAAAGTTTTCAGTCCTATTTATGGGTAAAACAGAGTTGAAATTGATCGAATGCATTCAGCACACAGCACCCTATTACTTCTCAATTTTTGTTTCTCCCTTCAGCATTTTTTCTCTTCCTGCACCTTTATTGCCCACGGCTTCAGCACACATATTAATCCCCATTTATTGACAAATCCAAGCATAAAGTGCATTCGTAATCACATTAGCTTTGAGTTGCTGGCCGATAACCCTCTGACCTTTTGTGATGTTTCCACTGTCTGCAGTCATTAATATTGAAAAGGCTGCAGAGGCGGATATGAATCCATAAGCTTTGGAAACCTAGGAAATGAAACAACTCCTCAAAAAATGCAGATACAGAGTCATTAAACGTGGCAAATTTCACTGGTTAACCCCCATCACCCTATGAGGTTTATACAAACCACACAAAGTGCTTCAAATTAGAGCAATAAACTATAAAACAGTATAACAAAATAAATATAAAAGGATTTCTACACAGAAGGCTGACAAATGAATTGTTTCTGTAAGCATTTAAAAATGTAAACCATGGTTTTTTTTTTTTGCAAGAATGCGTAACAATTGTACTGCAAAATTAAATTAAGAGTCAGTAACACATGCACTGGATGCTGTGTTGGAATTGTTCCTGCTGGGAATTTGTAATGGGAATAAATAAACAACTAACTAAATAAATATATATTTTTAACCTCACAGCGAAACGTCACCTCATCACATCAGGTGCCGCTGCCTCCAGTTCGTTCCAGGTAAGTAATGACCCTTTTGCACAAATGTAACAAATGTGCAATTCCTTCCATCAAATTAGTTCAGCATAATGATGCCATTCTGGGCTGCTGGTGATGCGGCGGTGACACTGAAATAAATTGCTTGTGCATCTAAGAATGCAGGTGCGCCAGGGTCTTCCCGGTTTCAGGCTCCGGCAGGAGCTGCAGCTAATCAGCGAATGAGTGAAAGAGAAGGCGAGCGCTCCAATGGCGTTTTCATGTCTTCCCATCCTACTGTATGGAGCAATGAAATGCTAGAGTTGGAATAGTGATTGGATTGGGATTAGTGTGAGAAATGGGAAAGGCTGCCATTGACAGCTCGCTGATCACCTATGGACCAAAAATCCAGTGACGTTTGGTTATTTGCTTGTTCGTGTACACAGAGATTCTACAGTCACTTTGAACAACCAGGATGCAACACGTTCTATGGATATTGAGGAGTGCCTTGGCCACCTCTCTCACCAACCCACACACCAATATAAGCTACCAAGCAGAACAACAATGCATAATCCTCACACAAACAAATCCCAACAAACTTCTACCAAAGAGCCGCAGCATGAAGCATTCGGTACAGCCAGCAGCGGAGCCAATTTTACGCCACAATCCACCCGGAACAATATAACACAGATTAGCCGTCGTGAGCAGTGATTGGTGGTTCCAACATTCATTCAATTTTGGCAAAACCGGAGCAGTTGCGATGAGTAATAGTCCCCACCGATGATTCAATCGGAGGAGGAGGAACTTGGAACTGTAGATCAGGAGACGTCATTAATCTGTATTTATCGTTATTCAGATCAAACGAAGAACAAAACAAAGGAAAGTGGAGGGGCTGGGGTGAAAATTCTCAGGCCAATTAAGCATGGAGATAAATGCTTTGAAAGCGAAAAGATGTGTTTGGAGGTGTGCTAAACAATGAAGGATTGTTGGCGGCCTGCTGAGGGTAAACAGTTATTTGTCCAATCCCCAGACCATGTGAGCAGCAGGGAGGAAGGGCTTGAAAGTGGAAATGTGGGAGTAAGTGGGAAGAAACAGCAATGCCCCTTTTCAGTCATGTTGTGAGTACAGCACGCTTTACAATAAAAAAAAAAAATCATGGTTTTAAAAGATGATCACCACTGTAGGGGAAGCTCCGAATATCCAAGATGCTGCGCTCACATGGTGCGTATGAAGGCGTTTGATAACCAGCTCCCATTACATGATTTTACCCCCCCTATTCTTTCAGACGAAAAAAAACGACCAGGACAGGTAACGACTGAATGTGTGTGACATCTAATTACCACTGCATAGTGCAGGTTACCTCCATACAACCTGCGGGATCCTGCAATCAAACAGAAATTTGTAGATCTGCAGACTTGCGTGGTGCAGTCTGTAGAGGTCCGTTCAGAGTGAACACTAGTGACAAAGAGACAAAGCTGATGATGCTACAATGCGCTGAAGCCCAAGGCTGCTCTGCTGTCAGGAGAGTGTAAGATTGTCCACTGCAGGACCGTCTGTGATTATGGAGCTTTTTTGCTTTTTGAATGTTGTTTCTTGTATTTGCCTGTTTGGTGGGTGGGTGTGGGGTGGTGGTGGGGGCCAGTGCTATATCTGAAGCAAACGTTTGATCATTCTTTGCACAAAACCATTGAGTAGCACTGTTACATCTTTCCAATTAGATTTAATTTCACTATATGGAAAGATCTGAAGCACAAGTTTGGAGATGAAAACACTGGCACATACTAATTCAAAACTTGTCCACGATCTATGGATGATCTGTAAAAACAAAAAGGCCTTCTAGCCTTGACTAGACTATATTCCCTGCATCACTCTCACAGTATGGAAGTGGATATTTTGCAACAAAATCCATTAATCATTAACCAAAAGTTACACATATTGATTGAAAATGCAAATGTAATAAAGTGTTTCAATCATGATTACATATTTTGCCAAGGAGGCATAATTGTACATAAATCAGTAATCTAGATATTTCACACCAGAGTAATCAATAATGAAAATTCCATTACCAACCCAGCCCTACAATAATTTGCTAAACAATAACTCAGAGGTTACGGCTAGTATTAAGGGTGTGTATATATGTAGCATATAACACATGACAGTAAGTGTGCGTTTGACACCAGTAGAGTGACAGGTGTCCACTACCATGCTTTCATTCACACAATCTGTTAGCTGCACACAGGATCCAGATTGAGTGAGAAACCTTTCAAGGGTGAGAATTTCCAGAAGAAAAAAAATTAGCTTGAAACAGAACTTGCGCACATTTTTTAGTTATTTATTCATTTTAGTGAAGTTGAATCTTATTTTAAATCCTGCTGATGCCGATTTGTTATTTGTTCTTGCAAGCAGTAGCAAGGCTCAGACAGAAGAAGCACAATTTCCACTTTACCTGTAATAAATACCATCTGCTGTGTATTTTGGGGGGTGTGGAATACCTACTCACGGGCAGAAACAGTAGCTGTTTTGTCCTTTTTTCAGGTGCAACCTATGAATGGAGCGGAGAAGAAAGCCAAGACTGGATGGCTGCAGGGAACAGGGATGATCAGGGTGAGTGATGGGTGATGGGCCCATGTGAAAGTCGCCTTCCTGGCCTCAAAAGGTCACTGCTGAAAATCAAGTCGGCATTGATCTGCAGCATAGGTTCTGAGCGGGCCGCCAATGAAAGGGAGATGCTGATAAACAGATAGCAGGGGAGGGAAAAACCCCCCAACCCCCGCTTCAGAATTGACTTAGACTCAATTCCCAGAGAGAGGTGGGCAGACTGGGCGAGAGGGCTTGCTGAAGGAAGGCTCAGGCACGGTGTGGGGTGGCTACACCTCACACTGGGTAGAACAGTAGAACAGGTTTTCTAATTAAAGGAACATATTGAGCTGTCTCTCCAAATTATCAGTGTGGTGCGCACCACACTGCAGCACTGCAGAATAACGGCTTTATCAAGGCACAGCCAGCACATTCTTTTTTTAAACACACACAGTAGAGGCAGCATCCCTGTTCACTGTAACAGTAACAAAGCACCTGAAGCATGGAAAAAATAAAAAAAAAAAATGTCCAGGCTTCTGTCTGCCCATGCTTGATTACTTCTCTATCCCTTTCAAGCTTTTCAAAGAGCCATCAGAACATGCACATCTCTTTTTTTTTTCTGGATCAGGTTGCTTTAGGAGGGGTTGTATGGAATCTTCAGCCGAGGGAGGGTACATATAAGCAGGGATATTCTTTTATGAAGAATGCATCAAAGGCTGCACTATGCAAGGATGGATGTTGTCAGGTGGGGCTGAAAAGTTTTTCAGTCATTTCAATAAACCAATAAGGCCATGCTGCTAGTGTGGTCGGGAAATGAGTTAAATAACTGTCACCTAGATCTATAAAGTGATTTGCGCAATTTGTTGCATTCAAAGATTCTTTGAATGCTTATTCACCATATACAAGAGCAGGGTTTGTTGCAGTTCATTTAAGGCCACATCTAACTGGTTAAAAGGGAAAAATTCAGTTTCTGATTATGTTGCATTCACCCATCAGAATGCATGAATTAATTAATGTAATTAATGTAAGTAATGTTCTGACCATCTGGGAGCCGTCAATCTTGTCTATGATTTGGTTTCTCCCTTTTAAAACATTTTGATTAAAATGTTCCAGTTATCTTTATGTAAGAAATGTCTCTTGTTAAAATGAATCCATGTCATAGGTCAGACTCTACTCTGGAAGAAAACAAAATGGCATTGTATTTATTTATTATACATTTTAATATCATTAATGCTCCAATAAATTCATACCAAAAAAGAATGCACAGACAGTTATTTATTTTATTTTCTGAAAATGCAGGAGACATTAAATATGGCCCACACTCTCATTAAACAATTACACAATAAAATATTGTTTAATTATTATTAACTGCAATGTGATAACATGAAGTTGAATGAAACAGCCATTTCCCGGTTCATAACTGATATTATTTCAAAACTGAAGGCCGGCGCAGAGGTAAATATCCTTTTCCTGCTATGGTGGGTTCAGAGTTGATTCCTCGAGTTTGGGGCCGGTGTACATAATCAATCTTTACACGGTTCCAGGCAGGAATGTTCTGCCTCACCATTCTGAATTAAATGGACAAATGTGGAAAGTAGGGGGTTACTGTTACAACAGACGAAGTAGAGACAGAGGTGAATTGCCAACTGTGAAATTCATGTTAGATCAGAGGCAGAAGGAGAAGTTACCGGCTTACCTACAGATGCTGACACTACACATAACAATGGTGTTAGTGGAACAATCTATAATTACACAATGAAATGCCTTTCAGTTGTTGTCCATTGGTTCTGTACAAACAACCAATGCCGGCACAATCAGAGGTCTTCCTAACTGCAATATAACAGACATAAAAAGGGCTGTTTTTTGCAGAAAAGGCCTGATGTAAATAAAGGTCTGTGAGGTTTTGAAGGTGAACGTCCCTGTAAGAGCTGCAAATATGGACCCTCCACCTGAGTGTTTCCAGAATGACATGTAGCGGAAAGAAGCACAACTGCAGGCTGGAAACAGCTCAGTTCAGATGTGAGACCTGCCTCAATGTTAATCATTTACTTGATGTTGTGGACGGACTGGTTTATTTTAGCTGTAAGCACCTTCAGGGGAGGCTGAGCTGTGGCAAGTGGACAGCTGTTGACTGGGTGAAAGACAGAGGGGCAGAGACCCTGGCCTTAGGTGGCACTTTTGATGTCCCATCACCCCACAGCTTCTTACCAGGGATGTGTGTCTGACTCTGCTCCCAAGAATATCTAGCATCTATTCCTCTAGAGGCACAGGCTGTGTGTGTGTGTGTGTGTGTGTGTGTGTGTGTGTGTGTGTATTTATGTGTGCGTGATGTAAAAAGAGATGGGGAGAAACAGAGAGAGAAGCCCATTAGAACTTCCTTTAGATGAGAGACTAAAAGACATCATGTCAGCCTGAAAGACCTAGCCTGACAATGAGATGAAGGCTGCAGAATTTATTTACGAGGACAGACAGGCTGTCTACTCAAGCAGAAGGAGAAAAAAAATTCTTTATGAGTGAGGGGTTCGAGTGCTTTATAGCACAGCTTGTCTTCTGAACATCTCTGAAATCTGGAAGTGTGACAGACCTGCGTCTCCAATTTCTCGCAAATTTCCCGTGCCACGATTTAATTAGGCTGTGCTTTAAAAGGCGTAAGACTAATATACCCACAGACCCAATCCCATCTGACTGTCCCTGTGATGCGCACACACACACACACACACACACACACACACACACACACACACACACACATTGTCAGATTTGTTCAGTGTGATCAGTAAAGTTTACTGTTTAATGAAAGTCCAGGATCATGGTTTCAATTGGGGCTCAACATACAGTTCATTAGCCACAGAGGGGGCACATAATGGGGCCGTTTCTCTGCCTGGCACCATCCACACTCCTGATGTAGAATGTTGGAGCAGTAATATACATTTTCAATTAGTGGCCCTGCCCAACACGGGTGGAGGCTGTGATACACTTTCCACCACTGCCTTTTTTTTACGTTTTTATTTTTAAATGAGGACTTTTTCTATCACAACACCTCAAATCAACTCACCCACCATCAAACCCACCATACGAGAACCCCGTCAGAAAATGCAACATTCGTTACTGGGATATAATTCCATAAAAATGTATGCATCAGATGTGTAACTTCAACTTCGAGGTTCTCATCTGTGTGTGCGGTAACGAAGCTGAAATCTGTTGAGCTGCGTCCACTGAATCCACCTCTTCTCTCAGGTGTGATGCTGAGAGGGAGGGAGGGATAAGAATCAGGCGAAGAATCTCATCTAGGCGAATGAAATTCCGCTGACGGGGATTACAAAGCGTGACACTGCCAAACGGCGTTCTCACTGCGCTGTGTGAATTTCCAAGGAAGAACAAGGCAATCAAGGCTTTGACCAGCTAACTGCACATATGAGGTCTCAGATGCTCAAATTTCACAGAAAATACTTTCATCAGTAGCCACCAAGCAAAAATACCAATCCAGCTATTGAGTCTGTAATATAATGTCAAAAATCAGCAATCAGTGAAAACCTATATCACATGATCCCAGAGGCACTGTAATACCAAAATGTTCAAAAGGAGGACAGAAGATTCAAAATATGATTAACAAAGAGACTGGCATGAAGATAGTATAGGGAATACAATCTTATCCTCGCAGCACTACCTTGGTGGGTTAAGCTAACTAATGATCAATAACAGACCAGAGATCTGTAAATTAAATATAGATACAACACTGGCAATCAATTTCTCAACACCACGTCCCGCTGTGTAGCCCTGATTCTCTCTGTTTCCATGGTGCTGATGTTTTAAAAGCCACACCGATGTGGAAAGGTGCCTCGCTGCCAACTCAAAACATAAAGTTAGCTCAGGCGAGCACGTGATGTCGGCAAAGTGCCATTTCAACTGAAAGTAATTGGGGAGAGACCAATTCCACACCACTATCAGTTCTGCGGACTGCCTCCAGGCAACCATTTCTTCACACAATTTCAAATCTCACTTTCACTGTCGGGAGGATTAAAAAAAGTCCCCTCACAATTTCATACAGAATAACGTGTCCTTGCTTACTCCACATTTCCGCAGAGTTAACAAAAAAAAAAAGCTGTATGAATTTATCATATTCCATCCATCAGTTTGAAACTCGCTTTGCTCTGATTGCATTTAAATATGCAAACTGTGTCTCGGAGATGAGAGGCTTCAGAGTCTACACTCTCAATTAGACCCATGAGCAATGAACTTCTTTCTTGAGACTTAATCACATGGGCTCTCTTTCCCGCCACCGCGCCGCGCCACTGATAACTTCCATCAACCTGACTTAAAAGCAATAAGCACAGCATTTCTGAGATTAAATGGAATGATTTATTTCTCATTACGCCTAACAAAAGCTGTCCATTTTGACACACACTGCGAGCAGAGGCCAGGGGAGCGCCGGTCCATGATTAGAAAACCTGATTTCTAGCCTGACTCATGGGAGGGGGGTACTTCACCTGACTCTGGGGCCACAGCGTGCTCTCATTTCCACTACTTACACTCTAATTTGGACTAAATAAATAACACCAGCCCCACAAGTCTAAGTAGGAGCACATGCTGGTGCAAGCCGAAGTCACAGGCCCAAGGGGGGCCTAGCTTGTCACTCAGGTTTCCTCAAGGAGAAAAAAAAAGCCAAAAGTTAGAGCCGACCTGATCAGTAACACATTAGGGACATTGGGGAATATGAGGACACATAAAATCCGGATTACCAAACAATGAAAGCAATCCATTAGAAGAAAAATCCATTATTCTCTGTTGTAGTACATTTACATGACATTAGAAAAAATTTAAATATTGTGATAGTTTGATCTAAACCCAGGTTTTTCAAGGAGAAAATGTAGTCCCAGACTAAAAGAAAACTTCAATGAAATTCTACATTCAAAAGTCTAAGACTAGGCTTAATCCAGGAATGGCAAATTGACTATATGATTAACAGTTGAGCTACTCCTGCACGTGTAGGTTCAACCAGAGTCAACCCGGACCAGACCCAACACCAAACCTGGTCCGATATAACAGCCACTTGACTAAACTCTGCATGGAAATACAGTGAAAGGGAGATGAAAAAAACAGCACAGAATAAAATGAAAAGCAAAATGCAGCCATGCCCACAGTCTCGCTGTAATTAGTTTGTGCTTCACTGCTGTGATGTAGAAACACAGCCTGAGGGCATACACTTGATACTTCAACTGCATGTTAGGTGTCAGTGGCTTCAGTCACATGGGCAGCTGGGAACAACAAAAAAAAATGTTTGAAAGAACTCCCACAGTGGACTGGAAGTACACGTTTGCACAACCGGCTCCCTTTGCAGGCACCTCACACAGCATAATGGAGTTCGGTGAAATCACGAATGAACACCTAGGAGGGAAAACAGGCGCGAAACAATGAGTCGCTATTGTGCAAGAGTCCTTAACACGCGCTTATCTTCCCAATGACGCACAGCCTGACCCAGCCACTGCGGCTCCTCTCCCTCTCCCTAAAAACACCAGCTAATAACACGACCCGAGTTCATGAGAGCCGCGAAGTTTACTTCGGCACTACCCGCCCGCCTGAGTCAACAGGATATTTATCTGTGCTGTCAGACAGACTCTGAAGACTTATCACAGTGCTCACAACACATCCCGCGTCTTTCATCTCATTGGCCCAGATCAAAGCTGCATGATGCACGCAAACATGTGCAAACAGTGGCTGTGCAGGCGAATCAGAGGCTAGAACAGGAGCAAGACTGACGTGACTCACCAAGGAGACTTCAGCAGCTTTGGTTTGCATTTGTCCAACTATGGCAGAGCAGTGTATCAAATCTGCATATGCAATAGTGATGAAATCTGCAGTAGCCAGTGGGCAGCCGCTGTTATTAATTCTAGTCAAAGTCAAAATCTCTGTGTTCTCACTCTTAGTACATAAAGTTTTGTTATAAACATACTGGGTTTGTCTAGGAGAATCTTTATCTTTAATGTATGGGTGTATAATAGAATTACTATGAAAGAATTACTGGGCTAAGCTTAATATATATGCATTAATTAAACAACGAGGATGAGCATGTAACCTGAAGTGTTTTTTTGCATTTACAGCACACATACATTTATAAACACACTTAAAATAAAAACTACACAGACACTATATAGCTTGAGCCACATGAATAGATCTCATTTGAGTTTCTTTTCATTCTTTCTTTCCAAAGTTACTGTGTTAACTCAAATAAATACCCCCTCTATGGCCAATGTTCGCATAGCAGTGGCCTGATTAATGAACTTGTGTGTGGGGATGCAGACACTGAGCCCCAATGCATCTAGTGCAGAGGTCCTCTCTAATGAGATGGAGATGATGTATACGTGCTCTGCAAACACCAAGGACATTTCCACTGCCGCTGATGAGTTGCGTGCTGGCCCTAATGGCTGCACTGTGATTTACAAGGTGGGTGAAGGCGGACCCTCTGCTTCTTGTCATGGACGTTTTGACCACATGATCTAGGAAGCAGAATAATTACCAGGTCATCATTCATGGAATTGTCTACTATTTCCGTGTTCACATGGCGATTAGAATAATAAAACCTGCATAATATCACCATTTAACTTTCATTTCTTTATATATATATATATATATATATATATATATATATAAAAACTTTTGCCTATTTCTCTTGCTTGATATAATTATGTCCATGAAAAGTACGACAGATGCTTTTCAGTTTCTAAGAGCTGCTGCTACTGGGATGCATGCATTATCATTAGTACAGGCATGATTAAGACAAATGGTGCAATAATATGCTGATTTATGGCAAATCGTTCTATAGAAAGCCACCTCATTCCATCCATAAACCCCATTATACTCCTTGTTTTGTCATTTGTGTGGATACTGTCTGGGTGCACAGTTACCTCCATTCTGTGTAAATAGCAATTTGTTTAGTGCCTTTCCCGCAGTTTACACTTCAGCCAAGCAAATTGGACCAACTGCATGCATCTCCTGTAATCTAGTACTGTGCAAATCACAGCCACTCACCCCATTCCTTAAAAAAAAAAAAAAAAACACACAACTCTGTGCTACAAAACTAATCAAAAGCCCACAGGAGCTGTTCTGGCGCTAAATCCATCTTGCATGCACGCCCTCTCGCCACTTTCCACATAATCGATACCAGACCTATTAATTCACAGCACACCAGGCCCTGCCTCTTTCCAGGTTAAACATCAATATGAGGCGTTCATCAGTGATATGTGCTAGATTTGCTCTGTGATGTACGTGACATGGTACAAAACAGTCAATCAAAGGTTTTCATAATGCATTTCCCTTAACAGCATTCAAGTTCAATTGGAGAGTTATGGCATGAAGAATAAAAAAAGGAGAAAGGAGTTTATTCCATAAACGCAAAGCCTATTCTATCAATTATCTGCTGTGAATGTGAAGAGCCACAAGAACATCTGTGACTCGGATCGCGCCTTTCACTTGATTGCAATTACTGTCAGTGATCTCTCTGACCCCCACTGACGCAGGCGTGGATCTGACAGGACACGTCGCAGAAAGAGTCCTTTAATGGCTGAACTCGATCCATTTATCAGGACTCTGAATGAGGTTTGCAAAAGGATGTTATTAGAGCCAGACATCACGCAGGATAAGAGAAAAATGACTTGGATCGGTGAAGGTGATTTCTAGCCATCGGTTTCCAGGTATGGAAAAAAGCAAGACCTACAATCAGTGTGCAGATAAGAGTCTATTCAGTTATATTGTACCTCACATGCTTTCACTGCTCACCTTCACATGTGCCGTGGTGCTGCCATGTCCATTAGAGCACAGTAAAGCACAGCAGGCTTATTCTTTAATTAAAAAGAATAAGAGTTAAATCTTTTCATCCCTCCTCAAACAGCGTATGTAATATAGGCACAATGTGCGCCATCCTGGTAATTAGTATTCTGCATTCACCACAAAGCAGAGCACATTTGCATGCATTTGGCCTGATCCTCACAGCCTTGAGACTTCTAGACTCCAACTCGTTAGACTTTTAAAAATTGACTTTTAAGGCATGTAGACTATTTTGACATGTGCAGGCCTATCCACTGCGCCTCTCTGCCACACAGCCTTTTGATGCTCTTTAATGCCACATAAATAGACTTGAAATTCTTCTCAGGTACAAAAGACAGTTCATGGCTGGGTTCAAATCCTAACAGTCAAATCAATACAAGTTTGTCTAAGGCCTACAGTTGAGCCCAGGCCTGAAACTCAGCTTACGCCTCGTCGCAGAGTTAAAGGGACACGGAATCAAAGAGAACACGTACGGTCGATTTTTTGTTTGTTCCTCGTTTGCATTTTCTCTTTTTGTACGTAGATCTATCCCTACATCGACCGCTCCATAAGCAAACGAATGTGAGGCCAAACCTGAAGAAACACTTCCACAAAGGGCAGCCTTTCCCACAGGACGTTATTAGCAGGCTGTGTTCTTCTGGGTGTCCTTTTAAACTTTTCACCAGTGATGGAGGTGTAAATGAGGGGCCTCGCCGGTGCCTCTGCACACCTCCTTTGTATGCGGGGGTGCATGCGGCTGCCGTGCCTAGACCTATGTTAGGTGCATTATAGGCGTATGTCTACGTGACTGTGCATGACCTCCCAGAGACCATGAAAGAAAAGCTTGCACCTCTCTAGGGGTTTTTCGGCATATCTGCCCCCCTTAAAATGTGTAACATGTAAATGAAATGTCAAATTGGTTTCTTGCTGAACTTTTACAGCAATTAGTCCCAAGTCAGTAGGCCGCAAGGGCATTTGGATTCCAAAGTTCTTTAAGAGTCAACACAGGATGTGGATATGTAATGTACACATAGGATTTAATTAATCATGACCTGAAACGTGCCATTATCACATCTGATAAGCTCCTGAGTCTAAAGCTCACAGGGAATTCCCACAACAGAGACAGGCCTATTTTATGAGTAATATTTACCTGAGGGCTTGGGTTGTTTAAAATTGTTAAATTATTTTTATTTGAACTGTTATGCACAGAACACAACATTTTAATAGCACAGAGTACAGCATATATCCTGAATTTAACAAGAAAACCAAGAAAACCAAGTTTAGGGTTCAACAAAGTGCAGTAAAACGAGATAAAAACAGCTCGGGCCACTATCCTGTATGGAACTGTGTGCATTGATCAGGTTAGCCACACCATGTGCCTATCAACGAGCATCGAGGATGATGTTGATCCATGATGTTGTAGCCAGGTGATGCGGGAAGAGCTTGTTCAAGTCGCTCCAATCCTCACTATTTATCATCCACTTCACTTGCTGTCTAATACATATTCCAATTGACAGGTGTCACTGTAACCAGATAATCACTGTTATTCACTTCACATATCAGTGGTTGTAATGATGTGGTTGATCAGTTCATGGGAATATCAGCAATTCTGCTGTGGAGAAGACACCACAGGTCTGGATCTGAACACACAGCAAGTTACTACAAGGATCCAGTATCAGTTCAAAATACCACACACAAGAGGCAGAGAGTAAAACAACACAGACACAGATTTTCAGACAAGGAATTAACATCTATAGTGAGTGTTCCTCTCAAAAGTAGACAGCTGTAATTAAAGCTGTGAAC
This sequence comes from Denticeps clupeoides, assembly GCF_900700375.1. Classification (NCBI taxonomy): domain Eukaryota; kingdom Metazoa; phylum Chordata; class Actinopteri; order Clupeiformes; family Denticipitidae; genus Denticeps; species Denticeps clupeoides. The sequence goes on from NC_041711.1 coordinate 24,490,225, forward strand.
ACACACACACACACACACACACACACACACACACACTGGGGAATTGGGTAAGGAAGCAGACCCATAATCTGAGGGTGCCACTGAGCAAAGCTCCGTCCCCACACACTGCTCCCCAGGCGCCTTTCATGGCTGCCCACTGCTCACCGAGGGTGATGTTTAAAAGCAGAGGACACATTTTGTTGTGTGCACCATGTGCTGTGCTTGCTGTACATTATAACGACAATCAGTTCACTTTCACAATGATCAAGGTAAGTCTGTAAATTGATATAGGCTAACAGCACCATATTAAAGTCTGTTGTCTGGTCATTTTTTATTGCTTATAGAGCAAACAAATGAGACTCAACACAAGTGCAGTGTGTGTGAAAGTGAGGTCTGAACTGACATATATGAACTGTCCATGTGATCACGACACATAGTAACAGCTATCAGCATTTTACACGACTACTTCCTAAATCACTGAGGCCAAAACAGACTAAGTCTGTCATGTTAGGGCCATCAGGTATTTTAGGAAAGAGCTTCCTTGTCTATCCACCTGCACTCACGCAGCTATTGTGACTCAGGGAATAGAATTTCACAGCCATTCAAACATATCCACAGGGTTTAACACTTAATAGAAAACTGTGGTCCTGATTGTATCAGCACTGGGAATTAACTCTGCTCCTCCACACAGATGTCCACAATGGTCCTTCCACAAACTTATCCTAAAGACACAAAGGTCACTAGGGCCACGTTCCACATGAATTTCTAAAGAGAAACCTAATCATTGTTACAATGTCAGTCACACATCTCTCTCTACATCTGCCATAAACTCGCCATAAGTGGAAAATATACTCTACACTGATTAACACCCAAAGTTGGATTGGCCAGTAGCATGCAGATGCCAGCTATTGAAATCAAGCAGTGCTGCTCTATTGGACAATCGACAATGATAGGCAAATAAAGTGGACCCTTGAGAGTCAGGCACTAGGGGGGCTGAACTTATACCCCCATGCTAAAAAAGCCATGCAGCACTTGCACATAGTGTTTTGAGGCATCATCTCAAAATGAAAAATCCCAATCACAGGATTTCTAACCATTTCAGTGATTCAATGAATGTATCAATTTAACAATTTAACAACAACTTAACAATAGATAAATAATGTCTACTGCAGGACGTATAACCAGGACTGCCCATTATTAAGTTTTGCTTCTTGGTATTGTATCCCACTTGAATTCCACTTTATATCCCACTGATTTACACTTTGGGATCACCAATCTTCTCCCCATCTCAGGAGATTTATAAGCTATATGCAAGTAGGTGTCACCATCAGGAAATCCTGTCATCTTCAGCATGTGATGAGAGTGTTGGAATAAATGCAGACATTAGATGTCTATAAAATTTGGTAGAGTAATAAAATAAATGAAAACTAATATAATAAAGATCTTTAAGTTTATTAAACCTCTATGAACTTTAAAGCTAAAACTTCGTCAAAACTGCGCCTCATAGACTGTGTAGTTTGAGCCAGAGTAAACAGGAAAAAGTTTTGCACCCAGTAAGAGAAGTCAGCATGTCTTGAGGTGGCCTGCAGTGACAGGTAAAGCAGTTATCTCCATGTCAGTCCCCGATGTGGCGAAGCCCACCAGTGCATTAGCAGTCCATTGTGGTTCGGCCGATCGATAAGGGACAACAATCAGACTACACTTTCAAACACAGTGCACCCATTACTGTGGCCTCCTATCTCAGAACACCTTGTTTTGAAACTAACAACCTGTCTTTATCAGCTTCCTGATTTGCCAGCGTACAGGACTTGTCTGGACACAGCGGGAGCAGCTGAAGTGAGGAGTCAGGCAGATGCTTTGCTCTCTTATTCTCTTTCACAAGGCTCTGTGAAATAGTACAACACTGATAAAGTAGTGCAGAGCTCCTTGAAAACCAAATGAACTTAGTATGAACTCGACTGCAAACTCCTCTAGTGTGAAAACATCAGGTAATTCTACACAGCATAACAGGCTGAGCAAACAGCAAAAAAAGTGGCTTGTTTACTTAACCAGAGTGTAGTTTAACCACGTTTACACCTTGGTTTATTTACTGCAGTGAATAAATATGAAAAACAGTTCAGTTCATCTTTCGAAAACAGTCAAAACATTGGTAAAGCCAATTAAAAGCAAAACCTTTCTATAGAGAAATGGTGCTAAAAATAAAGCCAACCTACCTTGATTTTATGCATAGTATTTTTTTTTTGTTTGTCAAGGGCACATCTAAAAATGACCCAAAAAGATCTTCTTCAGATTTGTAGTAGGTTCAACCCCCACTTAACTACCATTGGGTCCCAGATCAAGACGCTTAGTTACTCTGCATAAGGGCGCCTTATAAATGCAAGTGTTCTACAGTACCATCAATTAGATATGCTAATTAGTGCCACATTTTCTAGTGTAGGCTATCCTGGTGTTTCTTCTCAAGTTGTGCAAACTCTTTTCTGTTTTCTATTTGTGCAATCAAATTCCCTCCCTGTTGTCTATTTAACGCTATTTAACTCTTAACTCGATTTACCTCTTATATAGCATTTACAATATTTCATGAACAAATTTCGTTAGCCGAGGTTATGATGAATATGGGCAGACATATGGCATTACTGTCAAAGCCTGTAAAGACCAAATAATGGCAAAAATAAAGGCTAAAATGGAAATATCCTAAAGCACAATTCAGAGGGTTAACATCTGAATCATATGACTGGGCTTTTCTGTTTCCCTTTTCCAGGATCTCTTCCCTGCCAGATAACGTGCAACGATGGCGAACATGATGCCGTGAGACACTGTGCTTGTTTACTTATTTTGGCAGTAATTCCAAACAGAGGTGTAGTCACAGAGGGGTAAAATGAGAGAAAGGCAAATAAAATAAAATGACGTGAATCATTTGAATAACAGACGTTAGTTGTGTAATGTACAGCAAACTGAGCAATACAGTGGCCCAAATAGTTTTAGGGAAGTTTAACCATATTTTTTTAAGTAGAAATTTACAAATTTAAGAAATGTCACAATGTATTTACTGTTATACAAATGTCATAACCCACTTATGTGAAAAATGCCACATTCTAATGCCAATAGGGCCACTGCTGAGGGAAAGTTAGAAGGCAGAGCACAGGCATGTGCAAAGTCAACTGAACGGGTTAAGAGAAACTCTCCCTGCTCTAGAGTGCCACAGGGGACAGCCTGAGCCAAGCCTGCTGTTACACAACGGACACCCAGAACCAGTTTCACAAACAGCGGCAGCCACTGAGCCGCAAAAAAAAGAGGACGTGGAGTGAGGAGCGAAGAGGGTGAGGCTTGTATAACTGATTTACAGGGTGACAAGGGCAACAGAAATGGACAACAACGGTCAGCGCGGTACACAAGCTGAGATCCCGAGTCCAGGTCCCGCTGACTGCACGCCAGCTTAGTGGGAGAGCGGGAAGTCCCGCCGGCGGGATCGGTTACCGCGCCAAAAAGCTGCCTCCCCCTCCCTCTCTTTTTTTGTCTGCCTCCCCCAGAGGGACGTGACTGCTTGACACCGCAGTTCACGAGCTCGTGTGTGAAAACATTAACCCTGCCCAAGGCACACTAGCTGAAGCGCAGCTCCACAATGAACTGGCGGGAGTGGGCCGAACACCACACACCTAGAAACCTATGGACCCACACAGGACAGCAGAACAAAAAACTCTGACTCATATAAATAGTCACACTGACGCACACACACTCACTCTTCTTCGACTCCATTGCCGTGGAGACATGGGGATTAGCCGCACAGTGTTTCTTTTGGGTGAGTCAGCTTCTGACATAAGCAGCTGCCGTGATAGCTCAAAAAAAAAAAAAAAAAAAAAAAAACTGGTGTAAAACACTCAAGTATAGGCAACAACATCAAGGTCAATCCATCATCATACGGTTCTGCAGCGAGAGGTTAGAGGGCGTCAAACGAAACTAAACTCTTACTTCACACCAATGAATATTTAATCTGAGGTAGCGGGGGTTAAAAATTGGCCAAACTGGCAGAGTTCGGGTATTTTCTACGCCGCTAGCATTTAGCCCGCCTGGTTTAACCTGCTGGCATGATCCCCTGACCTTTATAGGCCTACAGTAGGATGAAGGAGATAACCTGTAAATACCAAGTCTTTGGCCTGACGTGCCGTCCGTCACCCTTTCCCGAGTGGCCTGCCTCAACACCTTGAGCCATAATTAAAGAGACAGAGAAGTAAGAGTCACATGCTGGCAATGTGGAGTCCAACGTGGGTTTCTGACTCTGAAAATCTCAAAGGGCACAGCTCTGTCTTCACTTCAGCCTGACTTAAATCACAAGGGTAACGGATTCATTTAAGCTTCAGACGTTTTTTCGCATTTAGTGGAACAGAGTAATGGCATCAGGTGCTCAATGTGAAGAGGGCCAATAAAACTGTAGAGGACCGTTGTGCCAATTAACATTAAGATATAAACAAGACATTGAGATGCAGGTGATAAGCCTATTGAGCCCCGCAGTTTCCATAATGAGTAATTAAGTTATTATCGAATGAACACCTGTCTACACATCGTAGCTCTCTACGAATGAGACCTAAAGACTCTATTAACGGTATAAACGTTAAAATTTATTCACTCTGGTGACATGGAGATGTAGAACTAAGTTATCTTGAGACAGAAGGCAAGTCTGCCTGCTTTGGTCTTAGGCCTAGGATGACAGAGGGTTAATGTATTCATATACTGTTTTGTCCTACAATATCTTGGGGGTAGGGGACCATTAAATGTGTAGGATTGTATCAATAAACAGCCCAAGGTCAAAAAATGCCAAATCATGCGCGTTGCTATGTTCAGGCACCAAAATGGCACTGCACTTTTGACCATCAAAAACCCCCTCTTAAGTTAGTGATGCATTGTTAAACATTATGTTAGTGGACCATTTTAGAAACTTCTGTTAAGCAGGTGTATTCAGCGGTGATAAGACCTCTACTACCTCTCTGGGCCGAGCTCCGGTGTCCGTTTACTCCCGTCACAATAGCAAAATCGACTTGGACACGCCCATACATGCATTTCGCGCTGCGCCACATTACTGGAATAGGTCTCCAGTCTCCAGTAAAGTAGACCTGTTCAAGGGTTAGAAAACAAATCTCCATGAGCAAATCCATGGCTTGGGAAATAACAGCAGTATTCAGGAGGGTGCAACAATACCTGAGCACCTGCTGAGAGGCTTAGCAGACAGTGGCAGACATTTTTGTTGATAATGGTCTATTACCAATATCTGGATGTGGAATCTATAGTTTTTTTCCCCCGACTGGAACTCCTAAACTTATAGGTAGGCAGAGAAGAACAAAAAAAGAGCGACAACAAAGAGCAGATGTTTGTATTCTCTTTGGAGTCAAAAGGCATTATACTTAACATAATAATGGCCTGGCAAATTAAAATGCTCAGGCCTCAAATGTTCTTTAGGAGTATCTAATTGGGTTAAAATGCCAAGAAACCTCTGGAAAGCACAGGAACGGTCTAATTTTAAATGAAGCCTTTGTCGATTGATGTGTTAATGAGATGAAGACCACCCATAAACTGCTTTGCCGGGCCTTCAGAGGAACATCTGTTATACAGAAACTGGATAATGAGGTGAGCTGAGCGAATGGAGAATCTAAACAGGGGCATTTATGAATGACCTTAAGACTTTCAAAGTAAATCTTTTTAACAACAATACTGGGATGCTTTTGTAAACTCTGTGTGGTCAGTGTTTCATGAGTTGGATGGCAATTTTGTAGAGATTCATATATCTTCCCCTGACAGCTGCCTTCAAATTTAGATGAAGGAGAGGTTTCAGTGACCTGACACAAGACTCTTTCCAGGGGTCACCTGAGTTCACTCCCTGAACCTGAGAACCATTCTGAAGTAAAAAGGCATGCTGGTCATGTGGCTGACAGATTGCACCACTCTATCAACATAAGAAAACGTGTTAAGGCCTTTATGGAGGTGTAGTAGATTTTGTCAGAAACAAGCACAGCTCAAGGCCGCCCTGGGACGCTCATCTCTCCGGCCTCGGAAAGGACTTCTTGTCACTCATCAGGACGGCAGAAGCTCATATAATAGTGCTCTTTCACCCCTTCTGCCATTAATCTATCACTCACCACCGCTCTGCTCTTCAAAGTTCCTCCAGCTTTAGCCCATCCCCTCCATTCTAAGACATTAATTCTGCCTACTGTGGACCTTCTTATGCAGAACCCAAGGCAGACTTTGCTTTGAGCCTCTTCAGCAAGTCTCTGAAGTGCAAGAGCTGTGAATTTCTTCCCAGAGGAACAACTTTGCCTTTCACAGCTTCCGGGTCTGACAGACTCTTCTGTGAAATATTTCATAGGACACTGTTACACAACAACAGAAAGCATCCATGGCACTGCTTTTGTAACAGACTGCAGAGCGTGTGCTAATTTCCATAACCATATAAGAGGATTTTTCCACCCAGCATTTAAAATGTTGCAAATACAAACATTTCTTTATTCATAGAGATCGTGCCATTTTTGCAGAGTTAAGCAAATGCAGAGCGATAATAAAACAATGAATTATTTTTATTGCATAATTATGTAATCATTGGGAGTACAGTTAATGAATACTGATCTGGAGCACTAAGTGATTGCCCTCGCTCAGAATATCTATAATGAATTCCTGCTGACGTTACTGCTGAGCTCCTACATACAAGCGGCGCGCGCGGTGAGGTGACGAGAGTCCGCTTATTGCACGTTACCACTCACTTCATCACCTGAGCCCCCCCACCGGCTCTAATAGCAGCCTTCCATTCCAAATTGCTTTAATTCCTTAAAAATTAGACGGTGACAGTAATAATTGGGGCTTTCAGGAGTCACAGTGTAAGTGGTCAAAGTACATTCGTAGCACCTTGTAGCCAAAGTTGAATCTGAAACATCATCAAAAAGTGACAAGCCAAAACTTAAAATGTTAACATGGGTTTAGGGGCAGCTACTGTTGTAGGAAGTAAAGCTCATCAAAAAACAAAAATGAAGCAATCACTGCAAACTCACTGATTAAACACATCTATTAGTTGAAAGGTATCCCATCACACCCCAAAACAACAGCATTAAATTGTTTCCGTTTCTGAACATATGACTATGAATAAACGATGTGGCTCTTCACCACATGAATGCAGCCTGTCTCCTCTGGCACTGCAGCCAATCTCCTGTGCTGTTTTTCAGTCTTTCCTCCCTCACTCCTGTATCTAGTGCTCCTGTCAAGCATGACAGCTGAGGATTAAAGTCAGTCTGGAAAAGTGCAGCAATTACCTCCCCATCTGCCTCACTGACAGTGAGCACCTTTGTTCGGAAGGCTTTGCCGGACTGAAAAAAATGCTTTGCTGGTCAGGAAAAAAAACGAGTGAGAGGTGGAGAGAGAGGGAGAAAAAAACTCAACAGTGGAAGAGAAGGTGGAGAGGCTGGGTGACAAAACCCGCCTGTGCCACCTGATAAGGACAAAGGCATTTGACCTTTTGACCCCTGCAGTGCTTTTGGTTGTTTTAGGAGCAGTGCTGATGGAGATGGGGGCCATAAGGAAAGAAGTGTCCTCAGCGTGTCCCTAAAAGGGGCTCCTCTTGCCTCTGCGCCTTCAGTGCGTGAGCATTATAGCTGTGGAAAATGTGCACTTTCATGATTCATTGCGATGCAACAGCATGCAGTTCTGAATAAATGCAAAACAAGAAAATAATCTGGTTTTAAAATCTTGATTAAGACATTAAAAATTAGCTACTGAAGATAAAATTAGAACTTCCAGATATATCTTAATAATTAATCAGAACATTATGAAACATAACTGTCTTGTGAGCTGCTCCAAGTCTGCATCTTGTCTACTGTATTCTGTGTGGTTAGTGTAGTATCTAATATGGCAGCTTTTTTATAAATGTTTTGCTACAAGACACATTTCACACAACCACCCCAAGAGGTCTACACTTATACTATATATTTCAACTTGGGTGTCTGCTGAATGTTATAAAACATAACAGATAATAATAAAATGAATCCATGTATACATTCATTACAAAATTAAAGTATTATTTTACAGAAATACCCAGTGAAGGACATACAGTTATACCCACCATATAACCGAAATTCCAACAGAAAAGACACAGAAGAATGTACGGCTATACTGAAAATTAATAATACATGCCTTCGGAAGAACCTAGTGGCAGACCCATCTATTGGTTTTGTTTGTAAAGGAACTTAAATGGAACTTCATGCAATCCAATACAGCAGGAAGTAGACCATAGACCACGAGTGCAGCAAAAACACTTGGCTCTGGGCTGTAGCATCCTTCAGGATGACCCCCAATAACAACCTCCCCGTTTACGACCCATACACAGTCTTGGATGACAGACGGGGCAATAAAGCTGATAACTGGCAGTGACTCATTGTTCCAGGCAGACGGGAGAAACACCCAAAATGTCACACAAGGAGGAGAGGGAGAGCGGCGCTTGCCAAGGAGGAGGCGACTCACCTCAGCTCAAATGGGACAGAACTTATAAAAGAACAAAAGAGCGATACTTGGCACGTGCACATCAACCCGTCACATTCATCAAAGGGCCGCCCCCGTTGTAACAACACACTATTATCCAAATCACTGCATTCAAGGCCCGGAGTGTGTCTGTAGAACTGCAGAATATCCACTGTGCACCGACGATGCTGGCATGATACCGGATCAGTATCGTGACCCAAAACAAACATGCCTGTAGAGCGCATTCCCAGTAACAGTACCTGGAGAGCACAGCGTTGTCATTCCAGTTCAAGTATTGGACGGGACTTTTTGTGCTATCTCTGATATTTGAAAAAGAATATAATTAAGCTGGAAAAATAAATAAATAAATAAATAAATAAAGAGTAAAATCAACACTTGTTGGGAAAGACAAAACTGACCCCACTCACTCTTTTCTCATTCTCTTTGCTGAGGCATCTCTATGTGCTAAGATCACCTCATGAGCAAGCTCAAATCCTGCTGTTTTGATACCTCGGCCAACCAGCTGTTTATGAGTGAAGTAGAAAAAATAACTGGGAGGGAACGGTGAAAAAACAAGATGAGGATGAAAGTAGGGAGGGGAGGGAGAGGCTGCCGGGCCAAGAATAACTAAGGTTCACGCCAGTTCAGACTCTGCACACTCCTGGCGGAGAGCCCGTCCTGCTTGTGTTCCTATGGTTCCAGCCACGCGCCGAGTCCTGGCTGCTGTTGCCACAGAGTGGCGGGGGGGTGGAGGCCCGCGTCGCCTGGCACATTTCCATGGGATCCAACCCCATGACCCTAAAACAGGCCTTGCTTGCAGGCACCGGTGTGAAATAATACTCCCTGTCAGTGAGGGCCCCATTTGATGTGCTGATTGACACCATGCCCTCCCCAAACAATAAATATTCTTGCAAATACATATATTAGAGGCATCTATGATTTTGATTATGGCCTTTTGTGGGGGAGGGGAGCAGCCCCACATTGCAGGGTACAAAAGATAATCTATAACAGTAAGATTGCCTTTCCCATGTCATAGCTTATATCAATATTTGTAACAATTATTTTCCAATTTACCTGGAAATAATTTAAGAACAATAACACATTCTATTCACATTCTATGAACAGGGTTTCTGCAGGTTTAAAAACATGCAGAAACCTTTTAAGACCTTTAAGACTTTATTAAGACCACTTTCATCAAATTTAAAACCCTTCTTCAGGGTCATCAACTACATTTCTCCAAGGGCCAGAGTTTCTTGGCAGACACTGTGTAAACTACGATACTAATTGTAGTTTTATGTTAAGTAATATATTATTATTTGATATATTAATTTTCCTTACCAATTTTTTTTTTATTTTTTAGCCTTTGTCAATATTACCAGAGTTATATTACTTGTAGTGCAGCCAACCACTAGGGGGTGACTGTGATATTTTTGGTTTCTTATTTCAGGGCTGCACAACACGGGGAAAGAAAAAAAAAAATCATATTGCGATTACTGAGATCAATATTGCAATATGATAAATGGCACTTGCTTGACTATAAAAAAAACAAATCACAAAGTTAATAATACAAAATCACTGCAAATGTTATTTTCCCTATACTGCAACTTAATAATAAATAAATAAACAAATAAGATTTTTTTTCAAAAACAAGTACAGTCTCTGACAAGTCTTGTTGCTTCAATGTGTACAGAGGTTAAAAAAAGATTTTGAAGAGACTGAAGACGTTTTTGACAAGCCCAGGTCAGGCAGACAACTGCTCGAGAGGACCGTTTGGTAGCTCGAAAATCCAAGGCCAGCCCACTGCAGCAGAGCATCACGAGACCTGGTCACCTGAAGTCCCTGTGTCAACTAGAACAGTTTGTCGGAATCTGGTCTCGAATTGGCCTCAATGGTCGAATCAGTGCCCAGAAGCCAGCACTAAACAAAAGACCATTGAAAAAACGTGTGGCATTTGCCAAGGCCAACAGCCTGCTAAAAGGAGATGGAAGTATGTGATGGAGCACCATTCTGCTGGAAAAGTGGCAGAAGGTGGATTTTTCAGATGAATCTTCTGTTGAATTACACCACAGTCGCCGCAAATATTGCAGGAGACCTACTGGAGCCCGCATGGATCCGAGATTCACCCAGAAAACAGTGAAGTTTGGTGGTGGAAAAACCATGGTCTGATGTTACATTCAGTTTTGTAGTGTGCAAGAGACCTGCAGGATGGAAGGCAACATTAATAGTGTAAAATATCAAGAAATCTCAGCTACCTTTTATATTACCAACCATAAGAGAGGCCAAATTCTGCAGCAGAATAGTGCTCCATCACATACTTCCATATCCACATCAAAGTTCCTCAAGGCGAAGAAGATTGGCCAGCCCAGTCACCAGACATGAACATCATTGAGCATGTGTGGGGTAGGATGAAAGAGGAAGCATGGAAGACGAAATCAAAGAATATATTGATACTCGGGGAAGCAGGCAAGACTGCTTTCTTTGCTATTCCTGATGACATCATCAATAAATTGTATGAATCCTTGCCAAACCACATGGATGCAGTCCTTCAAGCTCATGGAAGTCATACAAGATATTCAATTTGGATACCATTACCTAATTTGCTGACATATTTTTGTATTTGCAGTAAATTTGTTCAATTTCTGTATAGGTGACAAAACTTTTGTCTTGCCAAAATTTGACCTTTCTGTCTTGATTAAATGATAAATATTTTTTTCAGTGACATTAATTTCAATGCATTAAACATCATTTGGTAGGGTTTTAGCTTTTCATATGAGCTATTTCTAACATCAATTGATTAATTAAAAGTCAGGTTTATAGCAGGTCTACAAAATAGATAAGCAACAAAACTTTTGTCAGGGACTGTACATTTTATGAAAGATGTAATACATACTGCTTGATATAAATATGATATCTTAGGGTTTGAGGTGCTGATACAAATAGTTGCCCAACTCCATATCCATTAAAAGTTGGGCTGCTGTCACCAATACAGCTTGTAAAATGTGCGGGGTGCTTTAAGAAAACTGCGCTGTTGTACGTGATCAAAAATAGAGTAAGAGCTGAGGTGTGGTGTTTGGATAAAACCCTGTGAAGTAATAAACTCCAGTCCGGAACATGACAGGAATGGTTAACAGACGCAGCCGGTCTCAGTTTACTCAGTTGGTAAACCTTGAGAGATCTGACACTGTGATTGTGTACCTGTGATTGTGCACTTGTATAACTGTAAGTATGCAGCACTGTGGCCGGTGGATTACTGACAGATTGAAGGCACAACACATTTTACAAATTTGGCAAATAATTTAGATGTTATCAGTAAAGAAAATAAATAAATGTATTTGGTCTCCAGTATGTCTTTTTAAGGATTTAAGTATAACTAGTCTTTTTAAATTATATTTAAGGCCTTACTTTTTTCAAAAATACAATTTAAGACTTGAATTTTCAAACCCTGTATGATATTCTAAAATGTGATTGGCTGAGGGATGTGACAAGCTTGCTATTATAGCCATATAATAGCTATAACTATTGCTTATGTCTAAAATAGATTCACTCTTTAATCTTTGTGGCCAATCTAAGACGACACGAACAGTTTTGTTCCATCCTTACTAGTTTCCAGTAAGGGGTATTTTTCACTCTTGAAGTCTCGGTGACCTTGGGGTAATGATTTTCCAGGTCGCCTGGTCTTAGACATGCAGAGGGACCTGCAGCATCAGACTCTTCTGCCATTACACACAGCACAGTGTCACAAGTAATGATACACAACATCACAAAGGATTTGGCTAATCCATCACCTGACCCCTGATCCCTGACAGCTATAGGGTTGTGTGTGTGTGCTCTATCATGTGAATATAAAACAGGGGTACCTGAAGCAGCTTATTTCAGAAAGACGTGCCAAATGAACGCTGCAGAGTTTTGGTCTGTCAGCTGCCATTATGGCTGAAGCAGCTTGGATGAGAGCGAGCAGGCCTCTCTCCATCTACACACTGCCTGCAGGACAGGGCAAAGCCTTGCATTCACGAACCCCGGCCATGGTCCAATTTCTCCAGTGGTATCCCTTGTGTCCCTTCAGGCCCAGTGCCCTGCATTTTTCAACCCAAACCCTCTGTTCTTCCACGCTGCCACGTAGCATCAGATTATTATCAATCACTACAGCCTAATTAACAGAAGACTGAAATAAAAACAGGGCTGAAAAACAGCAGGGCTTATATGATAAAAAGTGGAGTGCTGTCCACTTGAATAGAAAAGCAAACGCAATAAAGTCCATAATGGTATCAACAATTTCATTTAAGAGAGTAAGTGAGTATTGATCGGCAGACTGATTGATCGATGTGTAACTAGTTCCTCATATTGCTAAAAGAATGAGAAGAGGCAGTGACCTGTGAACTGGATCATGGGAAGGTTTTTTCTTCCAAATTAATTTGTCATATTGTTTTTACAGAGAATCGGTTTGCTGATGCAAATGATACACAGAAACATTAAAATTAAATCCTTATTATATAAAATAAATCCTTATCACAAAAGTGACATTTTGCTAAATGCCACAACTTAATCCATTGATTAAGTGATTGAGTATGTTCTTGAGGAGAGAAATAAAAGTTAATGAAGCTATATTCGACAACGGGTGCGACTAAAACAGTGGATCAGGGTTCTTACACATTTCTAGAAAAGAATTTCCATGACTTTTCAATTTATAAACAGCAAATTTTCATCACCATACACTCTCTGAAATTTCTGTGCAAATGTGAAAAAAGTCAAATGAAAAAATATTGTACATTCTTCCTCCAAGTTTCCTCTTGAGCCTGAGTAAAATGGCCTCCATCATCTACAGGCATAGATCAACAGCTGTAATTTACACGACTTTTAAAAGGAGAAAAGCTGCTGTGGAGGTGCAGGAATATAGAAGCAATGCATGCAGTACCTATATTATTATTGCCACAGAGTATTTAGGCTTGTTGCATATTTCCTTCATGAACTTCATAGTTTGTTGAGTGGCTCTTAAGGGACAAAGCCATCATATAAGTATTTGAAGGCTCTCAAGCCTCAAGTAGCATAATCTCTGCTGGCAGACACTTACTGTTCTTTTAAGAAGTCAACCACATGTTTGAAATCAGCAACACAGTACTCCCTCTTCATGTCCATGAGGACGCTGTCAGAGGCCGTCTGGACGGGGACATGCAGGAAGGCGTAGACACGGGGATGACTGAGGATTTTGGCCATTTCCTGTATAAAAATAAATTAAAAAGAATATGTCAGCAACTGTGTTGGTGAACAGAGCTGATCTCTGTCTGGAATTAAAATGCTCTTATAACAGTTATCACACTGCCCAACCTCACTGAACAGGAAGAAAGAGACAGACGACAGTAAAATAATCAAAATCATTGCATTGACTAATGAAGCACAACGTGAGCAAAGCACTAAGAGGACAGTCATGAAGGGAAGACAAATGGATCTCCAACAATTGTATGGGGTAAGAATCCATTCACCAGATCTTGGAGATTATCCATTATCCAGTCAAGCCGGCAACAAATTAACAGCTGAATCACAATATGGATACATCTTCACCTCATTCTATAATTTATAGTATTGGCATCAGTATTGGCATTAAGAGCTTTCTTGAAAGGTTTCTTGGAGAGCTGTGGACAGATGTGCTCTGCCAGCTCTGACCAAATTGCTACATACCATGAAACAAAGATGGATAGCTCACTACTCTGGGTGCTTGTGACTGGTCAGTGTAATGTTTCTTTTGTCACAGCCTGGTATACAATGGGTTCTCATCAGTCTTGACAAATCTTATGTTAAAATCTGATTTTTTAAATTGAGAAAAGAGCGTGAACACTGCTCCTAGTCCTCTCCATCCAAAGAATGCAGCAATGAAACAAATGAACCTATAATGAAGAATTCAGAACTGAGGGCACAAAGCACAAATAAAAAAAAAAAAAAATACGTGTGTTAAAGTCTGTCCTGGATGACCCCAGAAAGAAAGCTCTTCCAGGGATATTAAAAAGGACATCACAAAAATAAAAAGTAGGAGAAAAACACAAACAGATGTGGACATACACAGCTGCGACATCTGTTTCTCTTCTCCTTCCTTCCTCCCACCTCACTTGCAACCCAAATTGTTGCTTGCTCAAGTAATTTTTCCTGCTTAATTTCCTAACATCAGCCAAAGATGCCTGGGTGAGTTTTCCCAGTTCAGCTGCAGCATGTTCTCTCCATCCATCCCACTCGTCACCTCAACACACACACACTCTCACCAACCGAAAACCTGTTTATGCTGTAAACACTGACACATCCTAATGCCTGTTGTTACCAGAGAATGGCGTTGATGGACAGGGGAGGACTGACTGGACACAGGAGTTTCAAATCACTGATGGATAACACTAGAAAAAGACCCTCCTTTCCTATGTAAAACAAGGATAGAAGTTTTAGCAATATGTACGATGCAATCGTGTATGCCAATTTCTTTTTCTCCCCCTCCTTTCTGAATTTGAAGAATTTCTTGATTGCAGTCCATCTCCACAATTAAAATTTATTGTGTGGTATGTGCCAACCCCCCACTTCGGCAACCCGTCTCGCAACACTGGGTTCCACATAAGAAGATCAAAATTAAAAGAATTAATTTGTTTGAAGAATAGTGTGCTGATTAGTATTGTAGATAAATCAGGGCTACTTGCAGAAGAACACAAGACGGATGTGACTGAATTAATAGTGCACATGTGGGCGAGTTAAGCCCACAGCGAATAGAATGAAGAAATTAGAGGAACAATTTTTTCCCCTGCGTTACTTATGTCAATCTGTAACAGCGGCATATCCAGGCAACATGAGACATGTGCAACGTGTCTAAAATCTTCCTGTTCACTTTTTACTTAAAAGAATTATGAATAATGATGATATACTGGACAGAACTGGGTGGTAGTAGCCTACTGGGTAAAACACTCACCTATGAGCCAGAAGAAGGTTTGTGACTTTGCAATTGATTAAGCAATTGACTTTAGCTGGTAAGGAAGCAGCCCTGAAATCAGAAGGTTGCACGCTTCGAATCCACAAACTGCCAAGGTGCCACTGAGCAAAGCACCGTCCCCACACACTGCTCCCCAGGCGCCTTTCATGGCTGCCCGCTGCTCACCAAGGTTGATGGGTTAAAAGCAGAGGACACATTTTGTTATGTGCACCATGTGCTGTGCTGTGCTTTGTATCACAATGACAATCACTTCAATCACTTAAATATAAGAGCAGATACAGCTTATTCAAGCATTTACAAAGCAGTTAAAATTTTAAAAGTGGAGTTTGAAGAAAAAAAAACAAACACATCAATGCAATTAAAACCTAAACACATTTATTAATTAAGCATCTTCAGATGGTACCCCATGTTAGACACATTATATGATTGTCCCGCATCATGGACATGACACCCAGGCCATTTATTATGCAGTTTATTTACCTGGCAAGGTTGTAATTTACATTGGAGGCAAACATGCCGTTGAACTCATTAGACTTTGACAATAATAAGTCACCCCTCTGATTGAAATCTACCTCTCCCGCACGGCCGGGCCAGGTGACGACCAGGGAGCAGGGGCCCTGGCAGATGGCATCACGTCTGAGGGAGACGGCAGCAGAGATTAATTCGGTTGGCGTAGCGTTCGGTCATGTCTACACAAGCCCTGGGAGCGTCCGTCATCGCTGGCCTCATTCATCATAAGGTCACTCAGCCTCAAACCCACTAACCACTGCACATTTACATGCAGCATCCAGATGGGGGACCCCAAAAGGTACAGAACAAAAAAAAGAACAACCTTGGAGGAAAAAATTTAACTGAATACTAAATTGTTGATGAATATTTCTTCTTTTAAAGTCTCAACTGAATGAATCTAAAAAAATTATATAGCAAATGACCCAAAAAAAATAAATAAATACTGTAGAACAAATATCACTGGGGGAAAACACAGCCTTCAGTTTAACCTGAATGCTATCTGTGCTATGGACTTTACAATGTCACATAAGTAATTAAAATGTAAAAAATAGGAAAACATTTGATGTATGAAGGTAGCCTCCAAATTATTTTCTCACCTTTTCCCAAAGGCCTTTTCAATCTGTGTTTCATGGATAATTGCTGTTTTCTTTGGATGGCATGCGAGTTGGCTGTCCTTGCTCTCAAAAAAAGGGATGAAAAGCAACTTTATCAGGACATTCAACTGGAAAAAGCAGGCATGCCAGCCAAGCAGTTAAAGACAGATGAAAAGAATGAGGGCAAAGGGCCAGTAGATATCAGACAACCATCTGAGCTCAGATATGTTCGCTGCTGCCACTACAATTTCTTCTGTTTGGTTCTAACCTTGCTTAAAAACAATCACATTAAAGCCTCCTAAACTTGTCTGCAATCCCGATAAACCTGCAATAACATACAGGAAACCAAAGCACATAAAATGTGCAGGGGAAAATAAGATGTTGTTTCCAAAAATTGCCCAATCCTCTTTCAGTCTCATTACATTTATGGCATTTATCACGCGGCCTTATCCAGAGTGACTTACAATTAGTAGTAACAGGAGACACTCAGGGTTAAGTGTCTTGCTTAGGGACACAATGGTAGTAAGTGGGGTTTCAACCTGATTCATAGGCGAGTGTGTTACCCACTAGGCTACCACCACCACACTCATCTCATGCAGTCTGTGGTTTCCACTGGTGGACAAAATACACAAACTATGTACTTGAGTAAAAGTAGAGTTACCCAGGGTAAAGTTTTAGTAACAGGAACAGTTACCCTGAAGACACTCAGATTTAAATGTCTTGCTAAGTCTTTGGAAGCTGAATCTGTGAAAATTGTTCAAGTGAATGCTAGTACTGAGTGTGAGTTACTGAGAGCTTGCCGATATTGAGAACTGATGCAGATTTTTTAATGGACTAATTGACATTTTGTTTTTCATATACTACTGTATTCACAATATAATTGTTTTGGGTGATCATTATATCATATAACAGCTTGAATCATATAATATAAGCAAAAAATGTTTTAGATGATATATGTGGTCTAGATGGCCTGTTACGTTATTTTGCATATTTAATATGTAAAATACACTCCTCACTGAAACTCCAGAATAAGTGCATTATGCGTGACGAAATGAAAAATGAAGCCATGATACAGGCTCTGCATGTTTGGTTTGGTGGCAAAAACTGGCCCACCCTTGGCCAGACCGGACATGTTTCAGTGCTGCTGAGCTGCTTAGTCCTCTGCCTTTAACCATCACCCTTGGTGAGCAGTGGGCAGCCATGACAGGCGCCCTGGGAACAGTGTGTGGGGACGGGGCTTTGCTCAGTGTCACCTTGGCGGTTTGGGATTCAAAACGGCAACCATCTGATTACGGGTCCATTTCCTTACCCGCTAGGCCAACCACT
Source organism: Denticeps clupeoides (assembly GCF_900700375.1). Classification (NCBI taxonomy): domain Eukaryota; kingdom Metazoa; phylum Chordata; class Actinopteri; order Clupeiformes; family Denticipitidae; genus Denticeps; species Denticeps clupeoides. The sequence continues at coordinate 24,508,075 of NC_041711.1, forward strand.
GCCCCCTAAATCTGCATGTTTGCGGGAGTTGCATCGCGGAAACTGCACAGATATACTCTGTTTATTTATGCACATTTGTTTCACGTGCATTTACAGAAAATCAATGCACAATGTAACACATAGGTGTCAAATTTGTGACCCGTGGGCCACATCCGGCCTGGTGTACAATTACATCTGGCCTGTGATTATGGCCCAGTGATCACAAACCATAGATCCCACAATGCAGTGCTTCAGTGGCCTTGCCAAACGCAATCCATTCAGTAGGTAAAAGTTGCAGTAATGTTGAGAACCTAGCCATCAGAAATTTCCATCAGAATTAAATCATACTTGTTACCTTATATTAGATTAAAAAAATGGTCATTAGATGGTGAATAAAAAGTTGTGGAGAAAAAAGTAAGATTTTTGACATTGAAATGTACCGGAGTTAAAATAAAAAGTCTCCATACATGTAAATATGGGGCAGTGGTGGCTTAGCGGTTAAGGAAGCACCGCCAAAGTGCCACCGAGCAAAGCACCGTCTGTGCACACACTGCTCCCCTGGCGCCTGTCATGGCTGCCCACTGCTCACCAAGGGTGATGCTTAAATGCAGAGGATACATTTTGTTGTGTCACCATATGCTGTGCATCACAATGACAATTGCTTCACTTTCACTTCACTAGTAAATGTAAATGTCAGATACAAAAACTACTTTATGGAACAACAAATTACATTTGTAATAAAAATGACTTTATATTTAGTATTAGAAACATCAATAAATAATTACAAAACGTAAATACATAATGCATTTCATGATTTGGGAGGACAGATAGTCAATATCATTGAAAAGAATAGCTTTGTAATTGATTTATATTGATTTGATGTTGATTTTTTCATGGCTAATCATTATTTCAAGGATGTCAGTAGCCCCACTTATAGGACATTTTTCCATCCAGGGTCCTCAGTCATGAACAGCTTAAGCCAAAAAAAATCTGGATTATTCAGACATGTTAGCTAAATATTTAATGTGAAATTTACTCCAAACATTCCTCAACCCTCACATCATTGGTTTAAGTATTGGGGGGAACCAATCCATGCAGACAAAAAAAGACAGAACTTTTATGGAAAAAAGTGAAACTTTCGATCATCATGGATTCTTTGTACTTGTCTACATGTGTTTGGTTCACAGTAATGAGTTGTAGATTGAAAAGAGACATTAATAAGAGACTTAGTCAAGGACTCATTTTTCTGTTTATACTGAAACACTCCCTACTTTTCAGACTGAGGAAGGTGGGCAACTGCAGACAGCTCAGACATAGAGATAATTCATTGGGAGGAAAAGAAGAAAGACTTAAATAAGAAAAGAACTATGTGACCAAAACAATTAAGACAGCATACTTCCATAATGGAAGTCATTCAGTAGCTGTGCAGACAGCATTTGAGTAAGCATCACAGTTCCCTTGTGTTTAGCAAAGGTTGATACACACATACAAACACACACCTGCGTTTATACAGTAGACTGAGCCTTCCAATGGGCAAAACAACCACAGCCAATGAACAGGCTGTATTGATGACCTCCAAAGTGTCATGCCTGGGGCAATATTTAAGCACAACAGTAAGGCATGAAGGAAACTTATTCTTTGCAGAATGTAAAGGGATTGTCCAGACATTTAATACATATTTCAGGGCATGACAACCGGTAAGTTGCTCGGTTACTCAAGTATGTTCAGCTCAATGGATTTCAAAAATCTAAATATTCAGTTGAGCAGCTCATCGTTTGATTAGCCTGTTTCTATGGTGGTACAGAATACAATTGGTTTAGCTATATGAATTCAAAATAATAAAATTTAAATGGTTAATGAAATGTTTAGTAGACCAGTAGACTCTCTTTTGATTATCCTGTTGTGGGATCCTGTTTAAATCCTGGTACAGAACACATTGGTTTAAGTAAATTAATTCAGCAACACAGTATATACATCTACATTTTTGAAAATGGCAGCCATTAGGGACAATGTACAACAAAGAACTTCAAATGATCTTAAGACAGTTTGTGTTTATGAAGATGAACAAACTATTCCTTTACGAGCAGGTAATTCAATTGTATGCATTCCAATTCCTTAATTTCCCATTTTGCTAATAAATGAGAGCTAAGCAATTGCCAAAAAGACAGATGAAAGGGGGAATGGGGGAGCCAGTGGGGGGGTGGGGATGCATAACAGCCATAACTCACACAGATCAAATGGATTTGCTTGATATCAGTCAAGCCTACTGTCCTCACAATGGTACATTAGGCCCCTAATGGACAGGGATCCTCTGAGATTCATTAATAAGAAAATGGCCCATGTTTGGAATGAAATTAGCAGCCCGCTCCAGATCCAAATTGTGCTGGCCTCTCTGGACTAGCAGGGATAATTGACTGAACTGTGAGCGCTCACTCGTATCTCTCTCCCTCTTGCCCTCTCTCCAGATTTAAGAGCCCCAGGATAGGAAAAATAGAGGAAACGCAACAACATAGCACTAAGGGCGTAAGATCAAGGGAGGAAGCAGAAAAACAGTGCAGGAATAAAGCAGTAAGTGGGGCACACATGCTTGAGCAATCTATTCCCAGCTTCAACAAACTCTGCTCTTCAGGGCCACTGATAGAAATGGGCAGACCTGGTGGCGAGTGGGGTTAGTTTGTGGAGGCAAAAAACAAAGCAAAACAGACCTAAGCAAACAGACCTGCACATAACTGTATAAATACTAAGGGTAGGAATAACAGTGACATTATATTTTATACAATTACATACATTATACCACTACTATTGTATATACAGACTATCAGGATATTTTGAAATGTTAATGTACTCCATTGACACAGTGGTTGCCCTAGCGGGCAAGGAAACCGAAATCAGAAGGTTTGAGTTGTTGAGCTGCCAAGGTGCCACTGAGCAAAGCACCGTCCCCACACACTGTTCCCCTGGCGCCTGTCATGGCTGCCCACTGCTCACCAAGGGTGATGGTTAAAAGCAGAGGACACATTTCGTTTTGTCACCGTGTGCTGTGCTGCAGTGTTTCACAATGACAATCACTTCACTTTCCCTGCTTTTAAAGTAACAATGGCAACGCTGCCTTGAACACGTTCCTTTACATGGTCTCCATGCTATGTATTCAGACATAAAGTATTCAGCTTTCAGTGAAAATTTCCATATGCTGGTACTCGATAGCAATGCATAGATAATATACCTCTTGAGGGAGTATCACAATATATTGTATTGCTGTGTTGATTTATTGTTCTAAAAAATATCAGTGAAAAAAATCAATAACTGTTCCATTTGTTTCTAAATATAAAGGTTGTGAAAATGGGAACCGCATATAAAGAACAGAAAGCAGTCCGCTTTACATTCTGAACAATTTTTAACTGTAATCACTGTGGCTCAGTCAGTCGACAAGGTTCTTTTCAGACAAAACTGAAGAATGGCTCAGAAGATGAGGCTGACAAGGTAAGACTAGATGTCTCCTCTGCACACATGAAATGGACATCCGTTATTAAATTGATTTGATGCTCTGGATTTCAATAAAGTCATCCCCTTCTCTCCCCCCATGCACTCTGCACTTGTAACATTTTCCCCTCAATCCGTGATTTCCAGCGTGGAACTGCAAAGTGGCAACAGTTCATTCACCCACTCTCTCTAATGTCATTCTTCTCTTCATTTACCACCCACCCTGGCCTGACAGCAGATTTACTGCTCTCAGGGATGGAGTGACAGGGAGAGAGGTGTCTAATCACCCCTCCACTCCCTGTCATTCAGGCTAATGCTGGCTAAATGGCTCTTTAGAAGGGCTCTGATAGGCTGCCGAGTGACACGGCCTTTGCGGCACAAATCACTCTATAATTTGCAGCCATTTTCCTTGCAAGGTGTGTAAAAAAAAAAAAAAAACTCCAAAAATTTCAGAGGGGAAAGAGCACATGAAATAGACATGTGACTTCAAAAACAATGTGTTTTTTAAGATCCAAGACGTTGATCTGTCCATCAAGCTGTGCATCTCTATATCTACCTATCTAAAGGAAAGAAAGATAGTACATGCGAGGCACAATGTACAATAGAAAAAGGCAAAATGAAAAGACCCGGGAGGAAATCAGTATCTAATAGCCATGCGTGCTGAATGGAGACGTGTCATCTCACCATCTGTCAGAGGCAGAAAATGGGAAGGAACCTCTGGAGAATGCACTTGGCATTTTCTTCACCAATCAGAGCCATTTCTCCTGAAACCTCCACCCTCCCTTCTAACAAATCACCCCACCAGGCATAGTGCAGTATTAGATACCTATGGTACAAAAAAAATCTAGTGCAAAAAATATATCAAGCAGTATGACTACAACGTGTTAAAAAAAAAAAAAAAAGAAATTGGACACTACACTGGTCTGAAATAACACTGCCACAGGAGCCAGCCATTAATGATCCACTGCCACATATGCATACAGCCCGCTCAACATTTCTAATTAGCATTTAATTGTCATTTTCTCTCATTTAGAAAAAAGGGGAGGAGGGGGGGAGAAAAACCTTCACCGGTTTTAATTTGAATGTAACAGAGCATTAACATAACCTATACATATGGGGACAAAAATTACAACCTCAATTAACCCTGAACAAATTAAAAGTGCTTCCCACAGCAGTTTCCTCCCCCCAGTTAGTGTAGGGATTATGCCAGCACCCTCCACCTGGGGCTTTAAGGAAGCTGAAACACTTTATTCGACTGTTGTTCAACAAACTGGTTTTGTCGGGGGTTGGGAATTAGAAGTTGGGAATTAGGGTTGAGTATTAAAAACTAGACAAGCCTCCAGGATGTTCTGGCCTTCAGTTCTGCATGCTCACTCAGCACTGTAGAGGCACAAAAAGTCTGGGAATCTCTTAGGAGCCAAGCACTTAAAAATGCTAGAACAGGGTTTAAAACAGGCTTAATGAGAGAAATCCATTTCCTATAACATGCTACAAAGACAGGATGTATAGTTGCCTGTTGAATGCATGATTTTCAATTTGTTCCTGTGATTTTATTATCTCACCAGGACGTACCTTATGCCGTGTGGCTGGGTGAGAGGGATAAAAGGAGGGATGATATTGGTGAGAAGGAGACTTACCTCAAGATGCTCCAGGATGTATGGTGGGTTCGTCATCCCCAGTCTCAGCATCGCCCCCTCAGGGATCTCCTCCACCAGTTTCCAGAGCAGGGAGGGCAGGTCAGTGCCAATGTCCCTTCCATAGGCGCCTGTGTCTTCACTGGTCAACCAGATCTCACACACTCCCTCTGCAGAAACACACATGCCATATTCAACTATACATTTATAATTATAAATCTGTACACTAGCCAAATCAGAAAAACTTTGAGGATTGTCATGGCAACAGTTATATAACATCATACTACTGACAAAACCGTTGCTAATTTAATGATCAATTAAGGTTGAATCTGGCTAATGAGACAACCAAGCCTGACTCGTTGTATTTCCTAATGACTTAAGAAATTAGTGAATAGCATGAAAGCCTATGCACAGAATGATTCACATAAAAAATTGTTTACAGACTATTTAGACGGAGAAACTAGATATACACTCAGCACATCAGAAACACTTGACTCCGGATGACTCCTCAGTAATCTCCTGATATCAGTAGCACAAAGCCGGTGCGTAATATAAGGTGACAATGACGGACACGCAGAACGAAGGCACCGTCAATGCCAATAACAATGATCCAGGGCCCCACCCTCTCATCAATGGCCACTGAAGTGCACAGCAGCATGAACAATGACAATGATGCCCGGCAGAGCACCCACACTAGATCATTATTAGCCTATTCTCTTGAGTCTCAAAGATCACTTGATCGCTGTGGGGATGATTCAGAGGAACTCTTTTGTCAACAGCTGTGAGTGATTAAAGGGGCTTTGTTAATAAAAGAGCTATTTATATAATCGAGTCGATCTGTGAAATAGGTGACTAATGGGACTGTTTAGGGCCTTTGCTTTGTTCTGACACGTGCTTAACAGGCAGGGTGGAGAGCAGGACGAGTGCTTAGTCATGAACATCAGAACCTAGAGTCAGAAAAAGATAGAATTTGGGAGCCTCCGGTTATAAAGTATTCCTTTAAATAAATACATTCAGAGGCATCTGTACAAATAAAACTCACTTTCTGACCTGACCATCCTGGAGCTGCTCACACTGACCTACAACTGTAATAAATAACCTGTGAGTTCCAGGCGGAATACTGAAGCACTGGGTCATTTGCACAGCGCACCTTCCACTCTTCCTCTACCCAAGAGAAGGGCAGCCCGTATCAATATTCCTCAACACAGGGTGTCTGCACATCCTCAAACCAGCGCTCCAGCTCTGCACTGATTAATTATCAATGAAACTCTACACTGCACTCACATTTTACAGCTAAATTATTTAAGAAATTATGTCCACTTGGGGCCAAGCTCCTACTTGAGAACGAAAGGGAAAAAGTACATGTGAAGTGTGGAACATCAAAACAACGGAGCACAGTCAAATGATGAGGCAGAGAGCAGAAAATAAACAGTAAAAATGAGATGAAGGGAGAAGCACAGGTGAATCAAAACATTAACATGCATTACACATGTATATGTGAGATCTGGATAATGAAGGAAAAAGAAGCAGGCAAACAGGATTCACGGTCTGATTGCAATGCAAGCCGCATCCATTTATGTCATATGCATTAACATGCATGTGCTATGTGCATACTATTCACAATTTTGATGCATGTGAGTAAATGAGCAGCTGCTTCTAAGTGTTGGCATCTTGACATATAAATCTCGACACAAAAACAAGCAACACACTTTAATCATCAGTGGTGTTTCTATCAAAAGTTCTCCAGTGCAGTAATTCTAATTAATACACACAATATGTTACTATACTCTATCTTTTTCTCAAATACCAAACATCTGGAAACATTAGTATGCCACAACTGTCCTTTAAGGTACCTCTTCAATGTAAAACACAGAAAATGTTACAGAAAATTGCTACATTTGCTACATGTCCATATGTTAAAACCCATTGTGGGTTATTCCAGAAAAAAAATGGCAGTCACCTTAGAAGCTCACATAACACAATGACAGTCACAGATTATTACCATATAAAGCTAATTCTATGTATGTGCACACAACACAGACTATTTCAAATGGTACAGTTTCAAAGAGAATCACGTTTCAACAAATGGATGCATGATGTATGATATCCTGGAAAATAGTGACATCTGTGCTCTTTACTGACCCTTATCCAGTGGCATTACATAACTCTACCAACAATATGACAAGAAGACTGAAAGAACAATTCACATGGAATGACAACCATTGTATCAGAAGTACGACTGCTTTGACTGAGATAATGTTTGGTCACAAAAACAAGTTTAATCAGTGGTGGGCACAAGCCGGTTCCATTACCGGAGCATTTCCATTATTCTTTCCAGATCAGCTCTTCGTGTTGATTTGATGTCAAACATTTATGGTTCTTTTTCCAAGCAAAAAAAAAAGTATCAAATCGGCAAACATAAAAGTCAAGCAAACAATGGTATGGAAACAGGAGGTATGTGGAGCGTCCCTTGGCCTGTAGTAAGTGGGTGTGGAGCGTGGGACCCCTGTGATGGGAGACCTGACGTGGGGCAGGGGAAACAGCTGCATCGGGGGCCGCGAACAGGGCGAGTGCACTGCCTTGCCTTTCCTGGAGAGTGTGGTGGAAGTGGTCCTGAAAACACCCCTTGTTAAAAGGGTGGGGGAAATCGGCAGAATGAGGGCAGGGTTCACCAGCTTGTTTGTGGTGGCCGTAGCTCGGGTCACCACCCAGTCACTGTTGGAGGGCAGAAGTGTGACGCACTCAGCAGGGTTTGGGATTTCACTGTCACACTTAGCCAGTTGTCATCACAAGTGGTTGAGTGCTGGAATGTGCACATCACTTAACTACAGACGCAAACAATCGCGCACTGAGAGCACAAACAGGAATAAAAACTTGACCTCTGAAGGGAATTGCATCATAACATGGTATCTCAAGCCCCAATGAGAGCCATCCTCTCAGAGCCATCCTCAACAGAGGATCATTGTTTAGGAATAAAATATACTTGTGCTATCTTTGATCCATTGAATAATTGAAGGAAATTACGAGCTTTGGTGAGTGAAGGACAAAAACAAGGAAGACCCATCATTTGACCATCTCAGATTTGAAATAATCCAGAACGTTCACACACTTCCCGATAGGAAAAGTCTTATTATCTCCCAACTCCTACTAGTTTTGACAAAAATGCTGCAAGTAACCCTGGACCCACTTTGTGCAGTTTCTGGGGAGCCACATTGAGATTGCTGTATCTAGAGAAGTAAGTAAGCTAAATAATCAATATTTTCAAGGGTTTAAATCTGGCACCAGTACTTGTAGAATATGGACACATGAGCTTTTGGTTGCTCAAAAATTCTACTCTATGCTCTTTGGCAACATATTTGAAGGACTTTGGAAAGCGCGATGTCAAAAGACAGAGGCTTTATATTGCACATACACCTTCCTACACATGCTGTGTACCCCACACATCATTTTTCTATTGGAAAGTGTGTTAACCTCATGGTATTTCTTTAGCCAAATCTGAATGTGTCTTAATGTTCATATTAAGAAAAACTACACTAACACATCTTTCATATTATCCCAAATGATAATTTAAGGTGTTGCAAAAATATAATTAATGAGAATTTTAAAAACCTATACCCATAAAATTATTCTAAAACATACCCTTTTAGTACATTTCTGAATTTTCTATCCAATAACATAGATCACAGCAGCTCCGCTGCAGTGATATTTCACCAACTTCCAGATTCCCTTGACTCCAGGAATCCAGGCAGAGGCGAAACATGTCTTTAATGCTGTGTATGTAGCAGGATAAATGAGCCGAAGGCTGGAATTAAACTAATGCAACGACGCGCTTCTAGGTAAAAATTCAGCTCGTATGAAGAGTTGTGCTTTGATGCCATGATTTCGATCTATGTAGGACATGGCATATATTAAAGAGCATCGTGTCTGACAAGCGCGTTCTTACTGCCAGTGATGTGGCGTCTGCAAGGAAAAGGCATCTCAGGCATGCAAGAGTATCACAAGAGAGAGATAAAGAGATGAAAGTAAACCTTGCACATCCCAGGCTCAACAACTGATTGTAAAAAAGACAAACAGTGCAGACCTGAGAAATATTTTATACTGATACACATGCCTATTTCAATGAGTAATTATTTGTGTAGAGACCAAACTGAAAGTGTGGGACTGTGAAACAGCTCACTGTGACTCCAATGTGTTTGGCCACCTTCTCCAGCTGATATGCCACGGTGATCATAATTCTGTAAATATCATTCAGCCTTTTTTACCAGTTAAAACATGAAACATCTGCGGTGTTGGTAGGGCCCCTATTGGGTGACACACCAAAACACTTAACCCTGAGTTGCTCCAGGTGGACTCTCCCTGTAACCACTGATTGTATGTCTGAATAAGGGCATCTGGTAAATGCTGTAAATGTAAATCTGTTCCCTACCTGACTGATGAATAAATAATATTGCAACAGTACAAATGCAAATCCAAACTTTCTCACTATGGTTTGCCTATATTTAATCATAAATGTTAAAAAGCCTTTAGTATTCAATATTGTGGATAAACGATAATAGGATGATACTGATCTCCATCTTGTGTATTAAATCTAAATTGAAATGGGGAAAAAATCTAGCACTTTCGCTTCTAAGAAAAACATCGCACAGGGTCACAGTAGCAAAAATAGGTATAACGGCAGAGCAGCCCATTTCCAGACCATGCGTGCGGAAACAGTGGTGGGGAAGAGGGCATAACAGCAGAACAGATGAACATCAGACACTGGTGCGGCGTTCAGGCGGGATTAATGATGTTATACATCACGGAGACGGATAAAGGCGCTCTTCTGAAGAAGAGGCCAGACTCTCTGTAGGGAGAGAACTGGAGGGGGAACATATTACAGGGATGTGGCAGACCCAGAGTTCGACGCCTGCAGACACAGACGTTTGATTTTTTTCTGCAACAAGGATAATTGGATTCGGTAAATGGGGCTGAGATGCTGGGAGATTTTTAGGTTTTTCCTGAAATTCAGTAAAATCACAGATGAATGAAAACAGACCTCTTCAGGGTTCCTTTAGTGTTCGTCATGTTGAAATCTACTTGTTCAAACCACCAACATTGGCCAATTAGTCTATTAGAGCTCGTGTGGCCTGGGCAGACTTTTAACACACTTCTGTCTTCCAATCCATCAAGCTATTGGGCCACAATACACACTAACTGCACTGATTTAAAATTGCGGACAGCCTGTCAAGTACACAGAAATCTACCTACACAACTCAGAGATAGACTGCAGCATCTCCTACACATTTCCAGCTTTTTTGTATGAAATTACAGTGCACACATTCAAATGTCCCAAATGTGTTCTTGAGAGTCTACAATAATATCTGAATAGAATACCTTACCTAGAGCTACATTGAGCAGCAATTGAATTGCACATTCTTGAACAGTATCCAAGAAAGAAAGTCTGACTGGCAAAAGAATTCTCAAAACCCTTGTTTCATTACAGAGTACAAAAAAAGCTTCTAAAGGAATGTTCAAACAACAAGTGAAGAGAGTTTAATTGAATTTCAGCACTTGAATGGGACTAATGCACATCACCCACTAATAACGCGTCAGCCCAGCTCCTGCCCGGCACCGCGTCCCTCTGACAGGTTATGAAAGAGACGGGGTTAGTCGTGCACTCAAGGATGGCAAAACCAGTCCAATTTCCTATCCAATGGCAGCACAGGAAATTAAATGGTGTGATTCATTCCACCTCTCTGTCACTGTTGTGTGCTGAAGCAAATTCACTGAAGTGTGATCATTTAGGCTAAATGAAGAAGAAAAATCCCTCCTGAGGCGTTCCTTACTGTAGGGCAGTCTAACAGTTGTGAGAGATTACATGGATGTTACGGTTGGGTGGCATGGCTGTATGAATGGCTGCTAAAATGTGATCTGACCACATTAAAACAGATTCATTGATCATCCTAGAGATTCACTGCATGTGTGTTAGGGCTTAACCAATAAAAAAAAAAAAAGGTTTTTATTTGACAAATATCGCGATTGTGATTTCACTTACAATTATTCACTAGATTATGTGTATTAAAATCTGTAGCGTAACCATACATAGAAATATGAACTGAGCTGCACCTAGCATACCACAAGTTGAGCGCAAGTATCCTTGCTTGCGTTTAAGTGGGCGTGGCTTTAACATGGGACACATATGGTTGGTTTGGTGATGGGTGAGAATGACATCAGCGCAATGTGATTGGACTCGGGGGGGGGTGGCACGCAATTTTCAGACTGAACAAGTCATGCGCTGCGCTTCGCTCTGAAACCCATTATTTTCTATGGCTGGCGTGGCACAAGAGTGGTTGTCAGAGACTAATCTGTACCACTTGCCTGATCGGTTCTGTGCATGCGCAGCTGTTTGGCCCTGCACGCCACTCAGCGGCCTTGCGCACACTGTGATCAAAGTTAAAATTGTTGGACCACTGTGCGCCATGATTCATTTTTGCCCGACCTATAGATGAAAGTGTCAAAGTGGCCAGTGGTCGAAACACACACACACAAAGCGGGAATGGAGGAAAAGGTGATCAGTCTCTGAGTGTCCATTCGCCTGGTCCCTCTCTTCTGCCTGCCTCCCCAACACCTCAGGGGGGTCACAAATGTTCCAGTCTCTCGTTCCCTGACTCTCTCCAGACATGACAGTGGGCTTGCACATGTGTCTTCCAGAATCAAACCTGACATTAACCAATGGAGAAGAATCAGGGGTTGTGATTTACAGAATCACATTTATTCAACTTTTGGAAAAAGTTAAAAAGTTAAATTTCAAAATATCGTTCAGTCCTATAAAACTAATGTTTAATAACATATTTGGAGCAGTTATTAATCTATAGGATGATTACCTATATAAGTGGTGGCCTAGCGGACTCATAATCGGAAGGTTGCAGGTTCAAATCCTGAACTGCCAATTCCAATACGTGCCACGTTTATTATAAAAACCATCTTGATGTTTTACCAGTGAAACAATTCTGAGGACTTGCATTTCTTCTGCTAAGTAGAAGCTTCAAAAACAAGCACAATAAAAGTCATTGGCAACTGTATGGTCAGGGGTCTGGTGTGCTTTCTTTGTTTCTCCAGGTTTTGAGAGGCTCGTAATCAGTGATGCCACAGTCATGCTGCAAGCATCAATGCTTAATTCAGCAATATCAGCACACAGTGGACAAGCAGAAGTGGAAATCAGGCAAAACAACAAATGATTCGCAATCATCGCTGCCAATCACCAAAATAATGAGGCCCTCCTGTGAAAACTGACTGTTCTGAGTGGGGATGTTTTCTGCATATGAGTCATATAGTGAATTTCTCTACCACATATGAAAATGGACCAAAATGTACATGAAAATAGTCATTCAAAATCTGGTTTTGTGTAATTAAGCAGATAAATCTTTGTAAATATAAATACATGAGTATTTAAATTGCCCCAAACATTTCTCATTTATCATAAAAAATCCTCTGTTGCAACCGCCTGACATACACACACAGACACACACTCACTAAATTGCAGCCGCCAAATTGCTCAATTTTACTTTCAGCTCCTCAATGTTGCACAATCTCCTGCGTCAATGTCACAGAGCAACACCCGGTATTTGCCTCCTCTTATGTATATAAGTAAGGCAAGAGCATCGTTTTACCTACGGAAATTCGCAATTGCCCACCAAGGAACACAGTGCACTTCAGGAATAGAGTCCTCCTTTTCCCTATCAAGCATTTCCAAAATTGCCATAGAAAAAATATAAAGAATTGCATAACATCAGACTGGGAGGAAACGTAAATGTTCTCAGGTTTGTAAAGCAGTGAAGAATTCTGGACAGGAAAGGCTGAAACATCCAGCAGTTCCCATATATGTGGAGATGACAGATAAAGGATGCTCCCCTCCCAGAAACATGCTAAAGTACAGATCAATATTCCCCCACCTATTCCTTATCTATTCCGTCAGATCAGGCTCCATAATTCATGGGAGGCCGGCATGTTGGCTTTGATATCCTGGACACTGAGGAATAAAGACGGTATGGGACCAGAGAGCCGATGATACATGCATGAATACATAACCAGCTGTCAAGGGTGAGCGTAGCTGCTGTGATCTTCCACGCTCATCGGGGAAGGAACTCTTCCTCGAACACACATGGAACACAGAGTCTGTATTTACCTTGGGGTACAGGTCAGACAAAGGGACTTGAATGAAAATGAAGACCACCCAGTCACCCATGATGGTTCAACTATTGACTAATTTAATCTGTTACATGAGGGGAAATGCAGCTGAGGGCATCAAGATCAGGTTATCAAGGCATGATCAGTCTGGTGCTTTCACATGAACTCTTCAACCCAAAAGGCTCTTTTTAAACTTTTTTAATTTTCAAGAAAAATAAATAAATAAATAACACACACACAGACCCTGTACCTGGTTGCTGGATGAAGTAGGCTGCTTTAAAATCACACAAGGGGTGTGCAATGTTCAACTTTTGGAAGCACAGACCATCCTCTCTCCCTCACTGCACACCTTCTTTCATTTTGCTGCAAAGACGAGAGCTCTAATAAGATTTCTGCTTTTGCCTTGAGTGGCAGGTGGTGGGGTGGTTAGATGGAGTTATAATGGCAGCCCTTTGCTTTCCATGGCGCTTTGTCCTGCCTTCAGCTGCCGCCTGATGTTCTAAGGCCACAATAGGGGGTGAGCAGGGCTCCTCCCCTGCCTCACATTTGTGAAGAGCGACAGAGACAGCAGTGGAGGGTAAGGAGCTGACGGGGGCTGAATTAGCCCCTATCCTTGACTATTTACTACCTGGAGCAAGTTCCTTTTCTCTGCACTAAGTAGCATATACGATGCGGACACAAAGCAGCAGCTGCCTGGTGCTGGTGCAGACAATGGCAGCCTATTAGTTGGGCTCTTCAAAAAAAAAAAAAAAAAAAACTCCCCCTTCTCGCTCTTTCTCTGCAAGGCTGTAAAGGATGGCGCTCAAAAGACCCCCGGCTCACAAAAATGAGAGGAGAGGGCCAGTCTCCGTCAATGTCTCTTCTGTGATCCAGCGAGAAAAAGTCCCGGAGCTGCAATTTCCAGTTACAATATACACTACGCCACTTTCATCAGACGCTACAGGCCCCGGAGAGAAAACGACGAGGCTTCTGACGCTTGTGTCTGTACGAATTAAATGGGACTCAAAATGGAGGGCACATGCACAAAGTTCACAACCAGGCCAGACAGAGGACATGGTTTCCCAGAGTTCAAACAACCTCATGTTACCAGATAGGCTGCCTACAGTACTGACATTTAAGATGAAACCTGAGATACGCTGTAATTCGTTAAAATATTTTGGTATGAATAAAAAAGGGAAAGGGGTGGTGGAGAGGATCCACTGAGGCATTTAACAGCTAAAGAGTTCCAGGGACAGGTCACACCATTCATAGTATACAGATGCGTCAGATTTTAAAACAATCAGTGATTTTTTTTATTTATAACTGTTGGTATGAAAAAAAAAAACATCGCTGATAGCAGACACTTTGACTTAACCTTTACAGCATCTTAATGTTAAAATGCCTCATCTAAACCAAAAGTCCCTCTCCTGATAAACAAAAAAAGCCACATAAATCTCACAAGCGCAAATTTACTTGTAGTTAAAATTTTTCCTTTGTGTGAAAAGTGGATTTGCTTAAACTGCTCTCCATACTTTATGAAGAATTATGCAGATATGTTAATGCTACATGGCGAAGTTGAAAAATATTCTCTAAGTACATAATCTTAGGTTGTAATGTCACCCAAACATAGATTTTTTTTTTTTTAAATTGCTCTGCCCCCTACTTGTGATGTCAAAGCAGATTCGAGGATGAAACATTCCCATAAATAATGAATTATGTAATTTTACCCACCAGATGAGTCAGAATCACAACCATTTCTTCATTTTCAAAATTATGTAACATTTCCCATAAGTGCAACTGGTCAAAACAACATGAAATATTTCTACTATTAGCAAATATGTCTCTTCCTCAACACAGAAAAAAAGTCAAGAGAACCCCACTCTTGAGGCTGAAACCTTCTCTCATTCACATCATTCAAAACATCCAGACTATTCTCTAATCTATACTCACAATTCACTAGCCATGTGGAATTGTGTGGCTATGAAATATAAATACTGAAAACATCAAAGATATTTGATTGTGTGTGTGTTTGCATGTGTGTGTGAGTAAGTGAGTGGTGTTTTGATGAATGCATTCAAGTAGTAAGCACCTCTGGTGTGACAAGAGAAATAAATATACATACATATTCATTATAGATGCTGGCACAAACTCACAGGGTCTGTCTGAACTTCAGAAAAACTAACTACCACCCCTCCACCCCCTCTGGCCCTCATCCAAAGACAAGGGCTTTGGGGTAGAAAGAGAGAGAACGAGAGAGCGAATGAGAGAGAGTTGCACACAAATAGCATCTTTCTTTCTTTTTCTCGCTCTCTTTCTGTATCTCTGCTCAGAATCTATAAAATCCAGTGTATTATAAGTAATATCCAATGGGTCAATCACAAAAGGTTCCAATTTTAATAAAAAAAATTACTGGACTAATTACGCAGTAAGATTTATGGTTAAGATTATCCTATGGACATGACATACAATTGTATTAAGATAATGAGCATTAGCTAAGCAAGCCATGAGCATACATTCCTAGCCAAGCATACTTCAAAGCATTTTTCATCTAGTACATCACAGGAAATTGGTTAAGAATCACATACTAGTTTGATTACCTTAACTTTTGATATGCTGCTTGTTACAAGGCAGTATCAGTGTTAGGTACTGTTATCATGAATGCATTAGAAAGATAAATTAACAGTTGCCAAGATTTAAATAAATCATATATAACCATGATACTATAAAAGTATTCTGTACTGTACGATATTCATATATTTTACAATGAAGTTGATAAATATTATTCAACCCAACATTAAATGTCTCCTTGCAAAACAAAAAAATAAAAAACTGTGATTTTAACATGAATAATTATTTGTACCCTGAGGGAGAAAAACACAACTGACTAAAGCATTTAACAGCACTGAAGTATCAAGAGGTAAAAGAGAATAATGAATTAAAAATAAACACGCTCCGGGCACCACTCTACAAGGCAATCACACTAAAACAAGATGAGCATAATCTACTCAGTCCACTAAAACCAGAGAGCGCTGGGTGAGCCTCTCTCCCACCATTCAGCCACAAATTTAGGCTGCACCACATACATGGTGATGGGGTGGAGGCCCTCTGATTGGAAAAGTAGAAGATTTGTGTGCATCTCAGCCTAAACACGTTTTGTCGGCATTAAATAATATTAGGGGCATGTTTGCGATATGTTCACCCACTGAAAATTTGGAAATGAAATGCCAATACTATGCCTTTTTGGCTCAGGCGAGGGCCTGAGATGTTTATTGCTAAAATCCGAACTTCAATTAATGCGTGACTGCCCTACCTCATATTCCCCGGAGTGAAATGAAGTGCGAGGACCTTTTTGAACATGTCACTACTATGCCATTTTGTTAGCCATTGCCATTTTGTTATTCGCATGGGATGAGAAGGGATCAAAACAGCCCAAATGCTCTCATTCAAAAACAGAACAGAGGGTGAGGTGGAAAAAAGGGAAAGTATCGCTCCATTAAATTATTGATCAGGAATGATAACCCCCCTCTCCAGATGGAAGGTGTTGGAGCATGTAGACGGCCAACAGGCACAAAAATTGGCAGAGCTGGATGCAGGCCCCCCATTGCAAACAAGCAAGCCAGTTATATACGTTAATAGCCCAACCTCTCCTTTCTCTGGATCCCTGTGGCTTCAGTCAGTCAGCGGTAGCCCAGACCTTCCATACCTGTCAATACATCCAAAATCTCAAACTCTAAGCAGTCATAAATATTTAATACTGGGAAGGTGCTGTTTAAACCGGATGAATAACCTGCAAAATTAAAGCTGGGAAATGGATTAACACAGGGGGAGGCAACAGCTCACGTTGGAGTCAGCAGGAGGATTCCTCATCTGATCTGATCATGTCAGGAACCCGTCACTCACTGAGACATTAATGGTGATTTCAGCATAAGAACAAAGCTGCCATGGACGTTCAGATTCTCAGACATGCGATGGGTCGACAAAGGAGGGAGAGAAACTGAAACTGAAATCAAGAACCTGAACCAAGGGCTATTCACAACTTTAACATCAACCCAATATCCACACACACCCACACAGAAAAGAGGTGATGTCAGGATTTCCTCCAACAACCCTGTCAAGGAAGGACTTCGAAATTCCAATGGGTTGCAGGTGAGTAGCATCCCAGCTCATTACTTGTGCCCAGACATTAACAGTTCGTCACCAGTGGGTAATGCGATGCCATGTTATATTCCATGGAGGAACGTGGTGTTTCAGGTTAATTATTAAGGTACTATTTTCAAACTGGCTTGTTCACTAGTGTAAGGTCAAAGGTGTCCTTAGGATTTAAATAAAGAGATAAACCAAGAGAATACAGCGCGTGACGTATCGGCTTAAATGCTCCAGAATGAGGAAACAGCAAGCATGAGAGCTCCAACTGAGTTCAGGTAGGTGGGTACAGACACAGTGACAGTGATATGGAGTTATTACGGGTAGCCTGTGCAGGTGCATTAACAGCAGAGAAAGAGAGAGAGAGAGAAAAACAGACGTGTCACTCTTCTAGGGTAAAGCTTCAGTGTTTAACACAATCCTGAAGGGTTTTAGCTGACAACATAATGTCTCCTATTACTTCACGATTGCCACTGTGCTATGAAATGCACTTATTCTAGCAGCAACCAGGAGGTCTAATAAAATGCATTTTATTAAATTGACCCTGGCACTGCCACCCCTGGCTCCAGAGGCCCAGTCGAGCCTTATGTATTGGCTCTGCCCGCTCATGCTGCCATGGTGTTCCGAGCCAACCCGACACATGATGCGTGCTGTCAGAGTGGCGCCATGCAGGCCAGCGCCTCCCCCCTCGTCCGCCTGCGCGTATCCTTCAGCACCTCTCTCACATGCCCGGCGGGACTGACAGCTTATGAAGCCCGACTCCAGTTTTAAAACAACCTGCTTCGCGCAGCGCTGCTCCTGACGCAGGCATCTATAAGAGCCCTGCGCCCAGAGCGAGAGCCGCTCCAGACATTTCAGGCTACATTAGTCCATATCGTCCCCAGCAACACGGGGGGCCAACGCCGTGCAGAGGGGGTTCGGCTCCCAATCAAAACCAGTCGGGTTCAGCAAGCTGACACATGTGGCGAGAGGGCCAGTCAAGCACAAATCTCTTCCAGAGACTTGAAGTGACATTTAGTGCTACTGGATAGATGATGAAATGTCAGACAGCTTCTCTCCTCACACAGACCACCCTCACCCCCACCCCGGTTATCATTGAACATGGCTTGCCCTTGTTTTGTTTTGTTTTTTTTCCCCTATATATTTTGTCACAGTGATTTCAGGAGACTCACCTGTTTTTAGGGGTTTCTATGATGACATTCATGGAATAGAACACATCACTTTACCACATGAATAAAATCTGAGTGTGTTTTCAGGAGTGTGTGTCGACGCAACAGTGTTTCATCCTTTGTCTGCTACAAGGTCTTCATAATTAAAAAAAAAAATTCATTCCCAAGGGAACCATACTAATCCTGCCCTCCTCAATGGTGCAAGGTGCTAAATTGTATCTTTCTTTCACGGCAAAGTTATTCAGGTTTTGGTCCTGTCAGTTTCATAAACGCGCCTATCTTATAATTACACTGCCTTGTCACCTTGTCCGCCTCCAACAGGCTGCACCAAAGAAGCCTTGAACTGTTAACAAGTGTTCTACAGCGGAATGAAGCACATGGTTTGCGGTTCACAACTTTTTTTACATCCTAACATGCTGGGCGAAGACGAGTGAAGTGTTTCCTCTGTAACCTCCTCCCCCACTTCTGATGCTGCCAAGGCAATTCAGCGATTAGAAGCTGAGGTGCGGTTATGAAAACGGACGGACAGCGTGTTATATAAGCCTTCATGCATACATGAATGAGGGGAATAAACTTCTCTAGGTCAGTGACAGCATTAGGAACAAAACTGTCCAAAACTAAGTGTGGTCAGTAGCACAAAACACGAATGACAATAAAAATACAGAGACAAAAACATTCCCTTCATTTACTCTGGAACATATCTTGCCAATATGTAGAGGAGGCGGCCCCATAATCAGAAGGTTGCCAGTTCTAATCCCGATCTGCCAAGGTACCACTGAGGTGCCACTGAGCAAAGCACTGTCCCCACACACTGCTCCCCGGGCGCCTGTCATGGCTGCCCACTGCTCACTCAGGGTGATGGGTTAAATGCAGAGGACAAATTTCACTGTGTGCACTGTGTGCTGCTGTGTATCACGTGTGACAATCACTTCACTTTCAAATGCAGAGGACAAATTTCACTGTGTGCACCATGTGCTGTGCTGCTGTGTATCACATGTGACAATCACTTCACTTAAAATGAATTATCTTGATTGAATTAAATGGCCAGGGTTGAAGTACCCAGAACCAGCATATGCTTATAACCGGCAATGCTTATAATAGATCCTTATAGTTAAACGGCTTAAACATTTTCAACTGCACTTCTACATGTTTT
Organism: Denticeps clupeoides; assembly: GCF_900700375.1. Lineage (NCBI taxonomy): Eukaryota > Metazoa > Chordata > Actinopteri > Clupeiformes > Denticipitidae > Denticeps > Denticeps clupeoides. Next base: position 24,527,778 of record NC_041711.1, read on the forward strand.
TTTTTTTTTTTTTTGGTGTGCATAGTGTGAGCTTGTTCATATTCTGCTCAGTCTTAATAAGTCAGCAGAGGGAGTTGGAAATGTGTAGTCTCTGTGAGGGGAACACAGGATAAAAGTGCCAGTGACACTCCTGCCCCATTTTCAATTCCAAAACATATTCTTTCAGCTGCTCCGGTGAGAAATAACACAGTGGGTCCTGAATGGGAAAGGAAAAAAGAGGGAATAAAAAGATTGTGCTTGCAAATCGCGATTGAAATCACACCATGAAAGCCCAAAGGAGGGAAAAAAAATGGATCTCGGCTGCAAGTGGGTTTGTCTAGATAACACGTCCGAGGCCGAAAAGGAAAAAATAAAATAGAGCGCACTCTCTCTACTTATCAGTTACCTTTCTGTATGAAAAGTAAAAGAAATTAAATAAACCAACATCCATGAATCTTTCCTGACTGGGCACAGCAATGCAGAGCAGATAAATCTGCAATGCACAGCCATTCATTCCCTATCAGGAGTTATCGCCTCTGCTCATGAATCAATGGAAATGTAGACACAAGTAAACCCAAAGCAGATCTGTCTGAAGGGCAATATAAACTCCCAAGGTGCTGTTTGCATGAAAAACAAGGTGCTGAGGAGAGAATACAGAGTAAAATGTCTGCAATTTGGTATTTGCTGGGAGGTTAGAAAACTCCGCCTCCAGGAGAGTTGCTTCAAATTCCAGAATGTTCTCTCCTGGGGCTGAGCCTGTGTTTTTAGGACTTGAAGAACCCTTCTGTGGGGCCCATGCCCCCGACCACAGCCAACTGGATCGTCTCACACCAATCAGAGGTCAGAGCTCATGGCTCATGTGTGTGTGGTTACTGAGCAGATACCACTTTACATGTTCCAGCACACCTTCCTGTGCTCCTTTATTCAACAAGTAACCGGCGACAGTAAAATAAACAGAACTATCTGGCTTACATTATATTTGTTGTGAAATTTGCTTTATTCTCTGTTTAAAAAAAGCATAATTTTGGCAAAACTTAAATCCTGTTTTTGTAGAACATGGCAGCTCATTGTGGACACATTGCAAGCACGTTGCTATCATGTTTGAGTGACAGCTTTGTGTCAATTTTGAAAAATAATGTAAATGTGACATGGAAAAAAATAAGTATCTTCATGTAAAGATTATTGGATCAATTTTGCATCTGTGTCATAGGTCTTAGCCACACAAGAAAGTCCATTTATTTGAACAGATTTCATATAAACGTGTAAAAAAAAAAGGGCAAATGATAATTATTTAAAAGAGAATGTAGCAATGATTTCATTTGATGTGAGAAAAAACATTGATGGTTATACACACACTCGCTTGTGAATCAGGTTCTGTGTCTCCAGGGAGACTGTCCCTGTAACTACTGATTGCAAGTTGCTCGATGTAAGGGCATCTGCTAAATGTCATAAATGTAAATGTACTATAAGAACTGGGTGTTGGTCTCTCCCAAATCTGTAAACAGACGAATGATCTCCTGCAAGCAAAAGTCAGTTTTTTTTAATACATTGAATTTTTTTTATATAAGATGAATCAAACACAAAACAAACAAACACAGGTGAGACAAATATTACAAAGGAGAACAATTGTAGCAATTGTACTTGTGCTAGTAAGATGAACCGGATGGTTGGGTGAGTTGCCCTTGTCAAAGTAAGCAAAGACTTTATTCCAGATAGCATTATGGAGTTGAACATCAAGAACCAGAAGTTTTCCATTTGTATAAGTCTGATTATGTCAGTGAGCCATCTGTCAAAGAATGGAGAAGAAGGTTACTTCCCCCTACTGTCCCAATCATCCAGAATTGTTGAACAGCCAGTGGAAAAGACAGAGGGTATGATGAGCAGCCGAACATGGAAAGGTACCTGTTAAGGGCTTATTATGGGACTTTGAATACCTGTTACGTTATCAAACATTTCATAGCACAGGACTGTATTTTAAACAGTACTAGCTTTAAGGCTGTACACCAATGCACAAGACATGAACATGCACATCACAATCAACATCATAAAAGATAAATAATCTTCGCAATTTGCCACAGTTCTCAAACCACACAAGCACAACATGTTGAGCACAAGAGATGGGGGTAGGTCTAAGAAAACAGAAATAGTTGCAGTAAAGGAACTGCTACCACTGACGATCTATCTACACAGACAGCCACACAAACACAACCAAATATAAAAAGAGACACTTAACTGACACTCAGGCTTCCTGGGGTGGCCTATCACCACAAACACAGGCAAACCGAAATGCACGCCCGCAAGACCAGACGTGGAACAAGCACAGCACCAGACCTCAGCACAGAGCGACCAGGCATGCACAGGAAACAGCCACAGGGTCATTTTTTAAAAAAGCTGCAGCTCAAAAGTTGAGTCTGTCTCACAGCCTCTCTCATACAACTTGACTGCATATCCATACTTTTCACTCCTCTTTCATGTCAGAGTCGAGATGCCGCGGTGGTGCTGCCTGCTGAGCTTCACGTGTAGCTGGGGAGATCCAGTGCCAAGCCCGTGCCCTTGTTTCATGTGAAGAAACTGTTAATTCTCCAAAGGGCATGGTAAAGCTTTGTGAGCTTCTGAATTTATTGTTTACTGCAGCTGTTGCTGTGGGCCTAAAGGCTTCCACATACTAAACCCCCCAAAGGGTTAAAAAAACTGACAGGAACAAAGAAGTGGGGGAGCGATGAGTGGCGAGAAGCGTGTGTGCAAGTGAGAGATGAAAAGAGAAGGGTTACTAATGGAGGAAGAGAGGAGAGTCTGCCTGGTTTATAATCATTTCTGCCCCCTGGATCCTTGTTTTGGAGGATGGGAAAGGGCCGAGGAAGGAGAACCGGGGAAGGACTGATGCACCAGTGTGCAGAACGACCCCCGTGTGTATGATGGTGGGTCCAACAGACAAGGATAGCTCCTTACGATCAGGTGATATGTCTGTGAAATATAACTGTATGAAGGTTCACAGGGAGAGCAATTAAGAGTAATTTGAATTCACGCTAAATACGACGCATTGAAGAGTCATTCAGAATTAACTGTTTTTTATGAATTTCATGCCGAGATAATAATGGTGTTGCCATAATTGATGGAAACATCCACCATTTTTTTTTTTAAATATTGCTTATAACCTGCTACAGAAAGGTGAACAGACACCATATTCAAAATATGCATTTGGGGGTAACTTCCTAATGTCTGAAATTGGAACAATTACAAAAGAAAGCATCACCATCAATTAATCTGCAAACCAGTTCATTGGGAAAGAGCCAGCATATATAGAAACCCCCCAGGGCACTGTGCATCACATTAACAGAGCAACAACATTCAGTAATAATGGCCGCGATGGTTCATTATATTCTTCCGATGATTTTCGTAAGTCTGTCCATCTGGTTGGAGGAAGCCCTGGTCTGAGTTCGCATGCCAGTCTAAAGAGGTTGAGTCTCTTCGGCTCTTGGCTGAATCCTAATCCTGCCAGTTGACAACTGAACAGATTCCTTAACTCCACAGATTCCTCAACACGGTGCGTCGGGGAGATTCATTCCCCTCTGCTGACGGGCAGCGCAGCGCTTGACGAGTCGAGTCACATGGCACGCAAATCCAACAGAGAGCGGACAGCCGTCCTGAGAGGCGTCTCATGCACAGGATTGAAAATAAATCAAAGTAGAGGTGTAGCGTCTATTTGAATCAATTGGATGTACGGAGCCAGTGAGTGATGGATAATTTACAGGTGGAATGGATCCTGCATCTAGAATCCAAAACGCTGCGGCGACCTGTTTTCCTGTCAGAGCCAGTCAGGGCTCTTCAAAGCAACGTGCACCCCCCACACAATGAACCGCAGCCCTGCCAGTGCTTCATTACAGTCGTTCCTGTTAAAAAGCACGTCCTTGGGAAGGCACAGACTGTCTGTTTTGTATCTGAGAAGTAGACATATTGTTTATAACTTAATAGTTCTCACTATCCATTATTTTAAGTTCAATTTTGAAGTAAACTGCCAAGTTTAAAACCACTCGTCGCCAAAACTCAACAGCAAGCAGAGTATAATACATAATGTGTTTTTGTTACAGCATAATTATCATGCCATTATACATTGTGATTATGTTTGGAATTATATTTATTACACACACATGCACACACACAAAACGCACCTAATCTATTGCGGTTCTGGAGACTAAGATGGAGGCCATTTTGAAGACACATTTTTAGTATTTAGAGGAAGTGAAGTATGTTTGATAAATCAGATTTTTTGCCTCTCTTAACGTCAATGACTGCTGTGTTCATCAAAAGCCACTTCACGAGATGCTCAGGATAAGAAAGTGTTCAGCGTAAACCTTCAGGACTGTTAGAAACCATCCCTGTTGTTTAACGTCATAACCTCACGTTATTTCATAGTCCTGTGTCTTCAGTTTTGTTCTGTAATGTAAAACATGCAAGACCTATAAATAAGTAGGTGTGTCCGACTATTCGTTAAAGACACTGCCGCTACTGTTTCCTACAAACATGTGAGCAGGTTAGTGAAGTGCAGTTTCTAACAGCAGAGCCATGCAAACTCAGCACATTGCCCTCTCAGCGATGGCAGAAATGTGGAGCTGCCCACATCCTCCGCCCTGCAAGCCACATCAAGTCCAGCTCACTGAGACGGCCCACACAGAGGCGCTGGGGCCCATTGTATGCTGGCTCAAAAGCTCTCGCCATAGAGAGGTGTGCTGGACAGTTTTTGGCCCACTCCCTCTGCCATGGACTGGGAGGGGGTATTCAGTGACAAACGAGTGCATTATTCCCCACCGGTCCACCCATTTCCCCTTGTTTTCACTGCAAACAAGCCGAGGTTATCATCTGCCGCGCTCGCTCCCCAGACAGCTGCGAAAAGCGTCAGCAATGGCTTGAGGTGGAGCTTGGGAAAAGCGGGGCGAGGTGTGTGTGTTGCGTGTTGAGGGAGACCGGCAGCCTCTGGGGGACCATTCCAAACACCCTCCACCCAAAGGGCCCTTTCTTCTCTGCCGCACCTAAGCTGAGGCAGGTGCAGGAGCGGAGAGAGAGACAGGTACTCCACCATCCTGTAAGTGGGCCAGGTTGGTTTTAGTCCATCTGTCCGGCACTGAAAGCTGCTCTCGGTGTTGTATTGCTGTGGGCACTGACCAACAGTTGTCAAGCCAGCCTCTGCGCCCGATCTGGGCAGGGCACACAATGCAGAATGCTGCTGCCAACACAACAGCGAAAAGTGATCCGTTTGCGCAATCATGCCCACATTATCTCTACTGCACTAGAAAACATTCAGAAACGTTCCACTGAGTCTACAGCCACCCCAAATGCACAGCACACTACGCCGAAGCTACAAACGCGTTCTGCCAGCAAGCCAGGATGAAGCCAACTTTCATGTTACGTTATACATTATACTTTTACCAGGTGGTATAATTTTATACCACCTGAACTATAATATCATGCACTGACAAGTTTGCTGTTACAATGACAGTTGGAATTCTACCCATTACACACAGTTTAATATGACTGGGGATCTAAATGATTATTTGCATTTCCCAAGAACCTGGTACCACATACACCACTATTACAAACATGAGTAACTTAATAAGGAGCTTAAAAAGTTATTAGCATAGAATGTTTTGTGTTATTTTCACCTCAAGAGCCCAAAGAAGAGATCCTGTTCTGATGGTCACAGTGAGGCTAATGTAATTACTACAATCAAAATGCCGGACACGGTTTCTGGGAAGATTGTAACAGGCACTTAGCACAACAAGACAGCGTTGCAATATCAGCAGAGTTGTGGCTAATAAAAAGATCAGGATCAGGACTGAAGACATGCATGATCTGGAGTTCCTTCTGTCACTCTGACAGGCAGATTTTCACACTGACACAAAGGGTTTTGAAGAAATGTGCAATGCATACAAATGAATGGAAATCTAAATAATCAAAATGACAATTTTGTACAACAAGCAAACACGTTTATTCATTCTAAATAAAAACTTAGAAACTGATTTGTTTTTGTGTGTGTGTGTAAAGATCAGATACAATCCCTTATACAGTCAGACTGACTATACACCCATGGGATCTTTGCCCCTCTGATGCAGACTGGCAGGTAAAGTCGGGCATTGTGATAAGGCTGCATGGTCGTGAAGTGATTCACAGATTTCACTTGTCTCTATGATCAGCAGTGAAACTGAACTTCCCTCAGCATCTCACAGCTGTACTTCAAGTTTTCCGCAGTGTCCGTGTGCTGTTGAACTCTGCACAGCATAACTGAAACACAAGACACCAGGGCAGAAAAGCAGAAACAGAGCAGTTTGAGAGGGAAGTTACTGATTGTTCTCCCTTTTGTCCGGCCTGTCGTGCTGACTGACGACAGTTGAGCCTTGTAATGTGAGACCCAACACAAGGTGAAATTCAACACTTTAAGCAGCTGCTGCTAGGTTGTTTACCTTTACAACACAGGAGAACTTCTTTTCCTGGTTTTCTGTGTGAGACAGGTTGCTCAGTTTAAATAAAGTTACCCAAACACACAATCACATAAAAAAAGATCCCAAGAATGAAGGGTGAAAAATATATGGAAATTTCAATTTGTTGTACATTACGCAACGTTATGTAAATAACGTGAATTTCCACATAAACAGCTCTCTTCTGGTATCGTGACATGGCACAAGTGGTCGGCGGCTCCAGCAGACGGGAGCGAGGCGGGCGAGGACCCCGCAGACGCTTCATTAGCTCAACACAAACTGAGCTGCACACTAAAGCACCACTGCCCCCTACTGGGCACCCATGGCTCAACCCTCTGTCTGCCCCTCCCCCACACACAGACACCAACACGGATCACTGTCAGCCATAGAGAATCTGGAGGTGAACAGAAAAGTAAAATAATATTCATTCACGCTCCCCCGTCTGAGTGACTGTTTAAAATCAAGCACTTTCAAATGTTCACTACAAAGCAGTGAAACCCTGGAAACACCAGATTGCCTGAGGATTTAAGTTAACAGTAGTTAAAATGAACAAGCCAGTTGTCTAATCAGTTATATATATATATATATATATATTTTTTTTTTTTTTTTTGAAAAATGGATATAAAAAGTAGTGTGAAAACTGACTTCTGCTCACTTCAACATTCAGCAGTTCCGCCACCCCCCGGCCAGCCCCTGTCTAAATAGAGTCCCTGCTGCAGCAAACAAGAGGCCAAAAAATGAAATCCAAAAAACCTCACACTAATATTTAGATAGCAATGCTGTCTATGATCGTGTTTCCTGTCATCTGAAGTCATTCAAATCAACAGCAGCAGTTTTGAAACATATAGAGATCCAGTCAGCTCCCCATGTGAAGGATGCACTTGACGGTTACATGGGGTGCAATCTGAAAATAAAACAGCATTATAACAGCATTCAAAATTGTATTATTTTGTAATGGACAAATATGCAGATTTGGGGAAAAAATTTACATGTGCACATGCATTTAATTAAAGTACTACTACTATTATTATATTAAACATAATATCTAAATATATATTTAATGGTTAAATATGAGGGTGTTCGTTTATGCCACAATTTTCAAGTCTTGGGGGGAAAAAAATTCAGAGTTACAGCCCACAGCACCAGCGGCACAGTTTTTATTTTCCCTTGGACTTCGTAGATCATCAATCTTCTGTCAAAGCCCTGGCTGCATGCATCCAGACTGACACAATATTAGCATGGCTAACAGACACACAGCCAAGCACATAAAACTCTCGGCCCACTGCAGCGCAGCACTGGTTGCTGAAGGTGGGTCAGTGGGTAGACATCTCCGCTGTGACCGGGGTTACCGGCACAACAGACCCGCAAACACCGTTTGTGGCCATCCCAAAGAAAACTGTGCTGGAAGGATGCATGGAATTTTATTCAGACCACGAGGAAGGAAAAGCAGAGGCTGATCGCACACGCAGCAGGGAGGGGGGTGTGGTGCAGGGACTCAGCTGTGGCTGTAAAAAAAAAAAAATAAACCTTCCAGAAAATTCTTGCCCGCTCAGGGCACTGGGTGCACAGTACTGATGGGACTGTTTTTTTAGAGCGAAGGAAATGCCAGAAAGAAGGGGAGTTCAGAGAGGGCAGAGCAGATGGCAACCAGCATTACATCCATCACACCTACAGAGGTACAGTAACATGCCAACAGGCCTGCCAGCAGGTACTTATCTAACACCTGGCACAGGTGGAGCACCGGCTTTTTTTTTTTTTCTACAAAGCCTTATCCCCAACCGACACAGCCCTGAAAGGCAAGAAATTCACCCGTATTTTTGTTCTTTCAGTCTATTCAAAGGGAAAACAGCAGGCAGGCTCCTCACCCTCCCAGTCAGTAGTACTGGATGGGTGGTGACATCACCCGTTCATCAGCCAATGAACTGAGGCCTGGGCTGGACAAGAGCCAGTGGGAGAAGGGAGGGGTGGTCCTCAGTGTGCAGGTGCACGTAGTCCACACAGGCCTACAGCAAACTGAGCACCACCTGCGTGTATGTATGTGCGTGTGTGTGTGTGTGTGTGTGTGTGTGTGTGTGTGTGTGTGTGTGTGTGTGTGTGTGTGTGTGTGTGTGTGCACTCAGATGCCCAAATCTGCTGCTTCAGCAACGCACAATGGCCCCTCATCCGCATCTGCCGCAGCCAATTCATTCAGTGAATGCCAGGGATGGGCTTTTAGACAAGTGAAGCCAGCCAGCACTTCTCCACGCCTCCTCCAGGGAGAGAGAAAAATAGACAGCATGGCAGTGGGCCAACAGATGAAAGAACAGAATAAATTGTAAGGAAAGACTAAAAAAAAAAAGTTGAAGACACTGGGCCTGATCCTCCCAACAGCAGAGAAGTCAGCAATTTATTTCTGCCACACAAAAGCTACTGTATGCCTGACATGCCTATTCTAATTAAATTAATCAAAAAGTATATGCTCGCATGTGTAACTTCTGACTTTGTTGAGTAAGAAATTTTGTTTTTAAAAAGGCTTGAAAATCCATTCTATGCGCATTAAAATAGCGACAGTAGAATCAGAATCAGAGCAGGTTGAATTTTATGGAAACATATTGGCTCAGCTGGATGAAAAGGGTGATGCAATAAAATTTGCTGCAGTTTTGTTGAATCGCTTTCACCTCGATGTGGCTGCAGAATGAGCTCATAAAAGGAAAGTCATCAAACGAACATGGATATAAAGGTGAAGAAAGAAACAGCAGGGATCACCTTGTCATCATTCAACAAGACAAATGCTGGAGCCTCGGTGGAAACTGAAGACAGATGAAAGAAAATAAAAGTAATGAAAGACAAGAACCTTCAAACACAGCTTCTCTCAAAACCCTGTGGAGATGAGGCTTTGAGGAGGATCCATGGCCCGATTTCATCCTGGTAGACTGTCTTCAACAAATGAGGTTCAATAGACATCTCAACACAGCACTTAGCAGCACAGTGTACCCACAAATGTAATAAGAGACAAAATGGCCACAGTGTACCCACAAATGTAATGAGAGACAAAATGGCTTAAACAAGGGCCAGTGACCTTTGTCATGAAACTTTTCTTTCCAACACAGGGTGGTAGTAGCCTAGTGGGTAACACACTCACCTATGAACCAGAAGACCCGTGTTCAATCCACACTTACTACCATTATGTGCAAGACACTTAACCCTAAGTTGCTCCGGGGGGGGGACTGTCCCTAAAACTACTGATTATAAGTCGCTCTGGATAAGGGCGTCTGATAAATGCTGTAAATGTAAACGCATATTTCCCTGGATGAATGGAAATTACCCCCTGATACCTGGAATCCTTCTGTGACTGCTGCTTCAAAACAAATCTTAAGATTAGTGATTTAGACGTTCCTGCTCAGGGCACCATGGTCTTCAGGCTCCAGCCAACCTGATCCACGCCTCTTGGAAAAGAATGAAATGAAGGGCCAACTGAGCTCAGAATCATTGAATGGTGGATGATAATCTCCAGACTTCACATTCAACTCTCACAAAACCTGGAGGCATCAACCTATTTCTTCAGAGCTCACACTCTAATAAACCCAAATATGTACACAAAAGAACAAAGAGAGCCACAACCACGATTCATGGATTACAGAAACGCTGATCAAAGGGCTTTACAGAACAAAGATCATAGAAGCACAGAAAGTTATTTACTGCAGGTGGACTCCCACCCTCAGCATGGGACACTGTACGTATGGCTGGAGATGGACTTGATTCCAACCACCATCAATCTACTGTGCATGTTTCTACATGTTGACTGTCTTGTCCAATGAACACATCAGCAGCTGCACTGGTTCAGACTCAGACAGCTAGACAGGCGGAAAGAGGGACCGTGAAGAGAGGTGCTCCAGGATTGAGGGTGGAGAACGTAACATGTTTCTCTCTGGCTCCTGGTCAGAACATTTTGGAATCCAGGCTCCAAATCCCTGTGTGTGTGTGTGTGTGTGTGTGTGTTCCCTGTGTTCCCAGAGAACTCTTCCTCAAGAGTTCTCTGGTTTCCTCCAGCCCCCCTAAAGTATGTACATTAGGTGGATTGATGACTCTAAATTGGCAAAGGATGCAGTCTGGATGCCACAATCCCAATCTGGATTCAGCAATTATGGATATAGAGTGAACTATTTCTGATCCATCCTGTGGCTCTTCAGGCATTTTTCATGCCTTTGTCCATCGTCAACATTTGTGAACGTTGCACAGAAAATCAGAATACAAGTGGGCAAATGGTGTTAAGAAAAACATTCCGCAGGATCAGCTTCTTCATTCGGATGGATCGTCAGGCATCCGGACAAATTATGCCTATTTACAATCTGTGCAGGTTTCGGGCACATTAAACCTGTCACTCGAACCCCAGCTCCAGACGCATTAGAGGCATCTGCTCAGTCACCACGTCTGGTCTTCAGCCAGGCCCCCGTTCCACTCTTGCGTAAATATTTGAGTGAACTATTCATTAACGCCAGGGCCTGTTTGTTTAGGTCGATGGCGTTATTTGTGAACTTGAGGCCATGATTATTTAACCCTGCCTTTCAGTCAGAAACACGCATGAACAGATCTACACACAACACACTGGTGGTAGAAGCGTGTGAAGAAACACACAAAGACCGAAAGGCGTTTTTGCAGGAGCTTGCTGCCCATGTGCACGAGTTCTTTCCTCAAAGTCTGGCTTTCTGGAATGCAGAGTGGTTTTTTTTTTTAACTCTCTCTCTTACTAACTCTCTTCCACACACTTAAGTACTGCTTGAGTGTGGGTGTCTTTTTGCAAAGGCAGCTAATCTAAATATTAACCTCATAACCATAAACACCAGCAGCAAAATTCAAAGAGGGCACCTTTAGGGGCGACCTGCACTTATGCACGCACACACTCCAATCACAACGCTGTGGGAACTATGGGGTCCAGTGACAAATGAGCAACCCTATTAATAGGCAAACACAGGTCTGGTCCAGGTCTCCTGGATGAAATGGTCTAAAATGGACAAGTTGCTATCTTTCTCACTCGGTTGCCTGATTTCCGTCCCTCTGCATTATTAATATTGCCAGAATGTTCACAGGTGAGCATGAAACTCTATTCAGGCAGGAAATAAATGCATTACAAGTGAAAGTGTAGTCTGGGGAAAGAGCAGTGACCGCTGATACAGAATTATATGTGCGCATGCTTTGGGAAGGATGACGTTATTGTCTATTTAAAAAATGTTTAGAACTAAATAAGCAAAAGAGAAATTGTCACGCATGCAGAAGTGTGCAACATCTCGAGGGACAAAAATGCAAAAATGGCTGTGAAACAGTTAATTTTCTTTCTACCATTGGTACATTGCTTCACAGTTTTTCAGAAAGGAAATAGTGAAGGCTGTCATGTGAAACATACAAACACACACACAATGTGAGTGTGGCACCAACTCCTCAGTTCCTTAATTAACTGTCAGATCTGTATGTGGAGAATGCAGAGTGTGGCAAAGATGAGAAATCATCAACCTCTCGCGTTCATTCACCAGTACAGTTATCGCACTCCAATTATCCCAAAAGGAGCAGCCTTTTCCTCCTCTGTGTTTTAAAGCATACTGATTTTTTTTGTATCTGTTACAAGTGTTAATTAATCAAACAATTTAATTAATCATACATATTGCATTGAATTAATAATGACATCACAAAATCAAACACCCTGCAGACACAGACAGTAAAATGGAATACTATTTACTTAGGTTATTTATTTATTTATTTAGGACGATGAACCATGTCACCCGGTACTGTGTGTGTTGAAATACACTTCTTGTCGTGCTGTGTCATCGGAATTGGTTCACTATTTGTCTCCAGCTTGTAAGTATTCTCTCAGAAATAGGATGAATTTTGCATCTGTGTCATAGGTCACACCCTATACAAAAAGTAAGCAAAAAAGCAAAACAGTTGGCATCCTTGGTAGGAGAAGAAACATCAGCATTTCTGGTCCTTTGTTACCAATCCATAGGCTGTATGAATTACAGTGTAAAAATCAACAGATAGGATACGCAGTTCTGTAAGGGTCTGTCTAAAACCCCAGCTGTGCAGCAGAGACCTCGACTCTAATGCTGCTCCACGATCAACCCCTTCCTGCTTTTCTGGGAGTCCTTATCAGACCATTGTTCACTCCGCTCCATAAATAGAGCCTGTGGTTAAGCTGGACTCGACTCAAATGGCTACTCAGAGCGCAACTATTATTAAAAGTGCCCCCGGCCTCACCCCGGCTGATTTCACATCATAAATAACAACTAACACAGTGCTGCAGCTGCCAGATACTAAAAAAAAAGGCAAGGTGGGACTGGGCCCATAACTCGAGCTGAAATGTTCATTTCGGCAATGATGAATATAATGCATGAAATAATTCCATTATCAAAAGGCAAATTTCCTCTATCCACGGCAGGATTGATGGACGGCTTAGTGCGTCTGAGTTTTGGATCCCCTGTCGTAAGAAAGGGAGCGAGGCTCTTAATTACAAACAGAGGGGGTGTCTGGCTGCGGAGGACTAATCACATCCAGCCACTTTCGTCCCTCTGCTCCTGGGTAGTTTAACAGCACTGTTTTAGAAACCTTCAGCTGCTGTGCAAGTGTGTTTGTGTGTGTGTGTGTGTGTGTGTGTGTGTGTGTGTGTGTGTGTGTGTCAGCCTCTCATTGTCCAAGAGAAGGAGAGCACGGAGGACAACCACACATCTGGAAGTCTTTGCTGGTAAGACAGGCATTTGAGGATGACAAGCACTTAGTGCTGAGTCGTGATTCTGCCCCAGTAAAACAGGCCGCTGGACGCGCCACATGTGTCTCATTTGCAGTGTTTTGGACCCGGCGAGGCTGGAATGGGTAAACATGGGACTGGAGGGAGAGAGAGAGCGAGGCGGTGGTGGGAGGAGGGAGAAGCCTGCAACCAGAGCTCTCACCCGGCCTGAACCTCTCTGAACTCCAGACGAAGTTCATGCCAGAGCCCTGGGACATGGGAACCCAACTGCAGTTCACACCAGTGATTACAGACAACAGCCCAGAGCTGAGCTTTTCACCCCTGATCCTGGAGCTGCGCCACCCTCCAGTTTTTTTTTATTTATTATTTATTTTTTTATCCACCCCTCCCCCCATCCCATTCCTTTCTCCCCTCTTCATCCTCTTTGGTTGCCCACAAGGCTCTGTGCTTCCTACCTGCTATTAACCACAACCTGACCCTAATTAAGGGCTACAAAAAGAATTTAGGACTTCAGGCCTTCAGGAAAAGGTCTAATAACTACAGGACCAGAACTCTGGAGATTTAAAGTAATGAACACAATAATAAAAGGCAGAAATGAAACCGACGAGACAAGAAACCAAATCCTACGATACACTTGGAACTACTGTACGCATCTTAAACACATATGCTGCTGCCGCTGCCAACCTCAGGCAGGATATCTGGTCAGAGGCTCTTCTGAGAGCTGTTTCTCATTGATCTGGGATGAAAAGAGAAGACAATGATTTTCCTGGCTACTGTAAATCAATATCCACTCTGCATACTGACCCTCCATAGAAACCTAGAGCAACTAAAGCCCACAGCCGCATCATTAGCGTAGTTTTTATCAGCAAGGCCTACAGACATAGTACTGTACACTCTCTTTAACAGTCCAGTGAATATATGACATGTTTTAAAAAGCAGTGAATGGTTCCTTTATTGTGGAATTAAAAGAAACATTCATTTCAACAGCTTCAGTTCATTATATTCAAAGTCATTTATTATCTTGCACTTATGTCATTACTCCAATTCCATGAAAGCACAGTGTAATCCTGGCCAGTCTTTTAAAGCTTATTATATAAACTAGAAAAGGGAAGTTTGTGAACAAACTACAATCTTGGCTAGGAATGCAGTGAAAAGTTAAAAGACAATATGAAGAAAAGTTGACGTGAAAGACTGGAATCATTGTTGAAGTGAAGTGATTGTCATTGTGATACACAGCAGCACAGCACACAGTGCAAACAGTGAAATTTGTCCTCTGCATTTAACCCATCACCCTTGGTGAGCAGTGGGCAGCCATGACCGGCGCCCGGGGAGCAGTGTGGGGGGACGGTGCTTTGCTCAGTGGCACCTCAGTGGCAACTTGGCGGATTGGGATTCGAACCGGCAACCTTCTGATTATGGGGCCGCTCCCTTAACCGCTACGCCCCTTCTGCCCCTGCTAGGCCACCACTGCCCTTGTTAATTTCATGAAATGGGTGAAATTGTAAAATGAAGAGGATGAGTGAAATCATTGTTAAATTAGTTAAGTTTGTGAATAGTGTTGTATACCTTGTAAAATTATGTATACCTTAATTGGCATATTAACACAATGATTCACAATAAATTTGTTGTTGTTTGAAGCATGTTAGCATGTTAGTGTTAGCATACTAGAGTCAAAAATGCTAACAGGGCATGGCTACAATGCATCACATTAAATTTGGTGGCATTTAGACCATGTTCAAAAATGTACATTTTAGCATGCTAACGGCAACAAAAAAGGTTAATTGGGTGTGGCCCAATTAATTGGGTGTGGCCAAATTTGGTGATGTTTGAATAATGTTCATAAATGGTCCATCAACAATGCTGATGGGCGGGGCACAATTTCTATCGTAGACACCCGCCATGAAACATCACATGATTGTGTTTGGGAAAAATTTGCGTGACCGTTGTTGCTGTGTAAAATGAATGGGCTTCAATTGGAGGATAAAGGGATGAAAAGAGGAGTGGAGGATTGGTTACATTTGTTTAATGGGTGAAATATGAAAGTGAAGTGATTGTCATTGTGATACACTGCAGCACAGCACCCATGCACACAACAAAATGTTTTTTAAATGCTTTTAACCCATCACCATTAGTAAGCAGTGGGCAGCCATGACAAGTGCCCAGGGAGCAGTGTGCTTTGCTCATTGGCACCTCAGTAGCACCTTGGCGGAGCAGGATTCGAACCGGCAACCTTCTGCTTCCTTAACCGCTTCATTAACCACTAGGCAACCACTGCCTTGGAGATATTAGTAGATTGGAAGGCTAAAGGTGTGACCACTGTTACTCTGTAAAATGCATGGGAGTGAATTAGTATGATGGAGGGATGAAAGGAGAAATAGAGGATGGGGGATGAGTGGAGAAAGGTTAAATGTGGTTGAATTGGTTACATTGGTTGAATGGGTGAAATGTGTGGAGGTTGTTGCTCTGTTAAATGCATAGGAATGAATGAGAAGATGGAGTGTTAAAAAAGTGATAAAGAAGGAGTGAGGGTAAAAAAAAGTGAAAGAGAAAATTAAATTGGCCTTAGATGAAGGTGTTTAAGTTTTATGTCAATATGTTAAATTTCCCATTATAAGTGATGGAAAAAAGTTGTCCGGGCATAGCAACTTGGGAAAAAGTGAATGAACCTTAAGAGGGGGTCATGGAGATGCGGTATACTGAGTTACAGGTGTTTACGATAGAAATTGTGGACCTGAGAGCTTGTCGAAAAATGGTCCCATGTTAAGTCAATGGGAAAATGCTCCTGAATGAAAATGGGCTGAATTATGGATCACTTATAAACATAGTAGCACACCCCGCTATAGGCTGGACAAAGTTTGGAGGTTGTACAATGAAAACTATAGGACTAGATGCACTTTGAGTCAGAATAATAAGAAGAAGAAGAAACAGAAGAAAAAGATTTTGCCAAGCCAAAATATTTAAACTTTGAAAGTTGTCGGTATTTTCTGATTTGTAAATTTGTCCAGTTGTGAAAATTTCTGAAACAAAACACCTGCAAGGCCATGCAGCCTAACTTGTACTTTAACTGGCTAATAGGTCTTTGGAGGGCCTCCCTGTTCTGGTTAAGAGTTCACACAATCATATTAAATCATTGCTTTATAACCGAACGTCCCTGGAGGGAAATCACAAGTTCAGGACATTGTATGCAGAGCAGGGCTACGGCTGCAGTACGAGTTCACTGGATGCATCAGTAAGCTACCAGTGGGAGATCAGTAGCTGGAGGAGATTTGCTCAGGTCACTGACCAGAGCAGCCAACGCCAGGAGATCAATACATCCATACAAGTTCATCGGGTGCTAAACGAGAACGCTTTAGGCTTTGCTTAATTACTCTGTTTTAAAACCGAGGGTCAGCATACTTAACCATTCCATGTCCGAGAGGCACGCGTGATCAATGCGTTGCCATGGCGGATCGTTTTTTTCCACAACTGGTTAAAATATAACACTGGTAACCCTTGACCTCATGTACACTGTAGAGCTGCCAGCAGAACTGAGATAAGCCAACATTGGCTGAACAAAAACAGACAAAAAAAATTGAGAACTGCGAAAGCAAATCGTGTGACATGACACACTTCCCTCTCAGACCGTCTCTTGGAGCCATTTAATGCAGGAGAACGGCCCTCCTGCGTCAAGACATCAGCCTTCTTAGGGTGGAAACTCTCTAAAGCTTCAGCACACTCATCATTAAATAGCCATTAAATCCGGTCTTTATGCAGCTGCTGCAGCTCATGTGGGTCATGGGGACACACACAACAAACCCTGGATGGCTGGACTCCTTCTTATCCTCTTCCCTTAAAACTTAACCTGAGGAAAGAGCTGCTGTGAGAAAACAGGATGAAACAACTGTCATCAAAATTGTGTGTGTGTGTGTGTGTGTGTGTGTGTGTGTGTGTGTGTGTGTGTGTGTGTGTGCGTGCGCGTGTTTGTGTTGCAGCAGTACTAGTGAATCAGTAAGAATAAAAGCACTTATAGTTCTTTGCACCTAAGGACCTAAGTGATAAATTATATACCGAGAGGTCATGATTCCTTGAGCTAAGAAACAAGTGCTAAATTATACACTGAGGGGTCAAGATTATAACATTCAGCTGAAGTTAAAGCTGCAGCACACCAGAGATCATGCAAGAAGAAGAGGTCGCAATCATTTCCACGTCTGCACTGTGGATCAGGCTAGTGGGCTAAAGTCATTATTCAAGCGTTTGAGCATCAATCAATAAAGAAACAAGTTGAGGTACTAAAATATGATAATTGGCACTTGCTTGCATGCCAATAAAAATTCACAAAAAACTACTAATAACAAAATCTTTAATTTCAAAGTGACATACTGACAACAACTTGAAATACCCAGTGCTTTCAAAATACAATATTTGAATAAATTAAGTACAAAAAATCTTTACATCAATGCAATTGTTATTTTCCCAAAACTGGATAAGAATGAATAATAAATAAATCAATAAGAAACCAGGTAGATTTTAAGAAAGATGTACTACATATAGTAGCATATAGGAACCGCTGAATATAAATGGTATGTTTTAGGTTTTACAGTTAGTTGCTGATACAAATTTGTTGTGTTGCCTGGTGTTGTCGCAACTTTGCCTATCTGTACTTCTCTTTTTTTTCCAGTGTGAATCTGTCTATTGTAGTACAACAACACTAGCGTTTTTAGCAACTACAAGTTCACCCTCGCCATATCCATACCCACCTGGGCTGTCATTGTACTGTCACACATATGACTCGTAAAATTAGCCCCTGCTCCAACATCCGAACTACAAGTTACACTGCTCACATCCGTACCCCGGGAATTCTTTATACTAAAAGTTACTATGCACCGATTTCCTGATGCCAACGTACCTCTCACGATTGTAATTACTGTGCAGCCCTACAAATAACCTTTCATTTTTTTACCCAATCACCACAACCTTTCCACATATTTGACCAATAAGCACGGTCTCTTATCAGCATAGCAGAAAAAGGCTGTTGTTACCACCCTTCTGCTGAAAATGTGACTTCTGCAACTACAATTGTGCTCTATTACATTAATAATGGTAAATTTCTGTCAAAATTCCTTACTTAAATCTCACATTAAAACACCAAAAATCATTTAATGTGTGTTTACTGCACACTGCTCAACTCTGGCTTTCATTTTATAAAATGTTTAAAACTACAGAGCGGCTTCTTTGCTGAGGAAAAAAAAAAAACAAAAAACAAAACAATATTTAACTGGCTAAGATTTTTCAAGCAGGCTGCACTTGAAATCCACGATGATGCAAGGTGGTGAACATGAAGGTCAGGACACATTGACACAGTGCAGGATTGTGTTAGCTGGGGAGAGCTTTCATCATCTGGTACCTTGATGTTCTCAGAAAGAAAAAAGAAAAGAACAAAAAAAACAACGACAGACACACCGATGACCTCATATTGCGAGGAACCTTAATGAACCGACAGCCGCAACACGATGCCCTGTGCTGTTGTTATTATGCGCAGGTAATGCTGAAACCCTTGGAGAGAAAGACCAATGACTGGAGTAAATTAAATCTGGCCTCTCTGGCAACACGCTGACATTTCAGCTGAGTAGCAAATACATGAATGTAAAACCAGAAAAGTTGAGAATATCAAAACAGGAAGAAAAGAGCAGAGGGACATCAAAAAGGGAGAGACATTTTTCTTGTGCAAGGTGTGATATCAAACTGGCCACATGACCTCTGTATATTATGATACATATCAATGATGATTTACATGAGGTATTTAGAACAAATAGGTTTTGAATGGCATCTTGTCGTAACTATAAAATTTAAAAAAGGAAACAACCTTTAAAGTCTTTAAAGAAACATGTTCATTAGAGGAGGATGAAACCATGACCATAGTTTTACAGTATTTCAATACACAGTATACGGTGTTCACTGTTGTACTGACAATTTGCCACTATTTGCAATTGTTTTTCCAACTTCCTCAGCCACAGGTGAGCTCCATCTTATGCTTGTAAGAAACAAAATACATTTACAATCCATATTAACAGCAACAGCCAGAAGGAGGAAAAAAAAAATGTCTGAATGTTAACCGATCTCACTTCTGTCACTGTTGTTTGTACCCCAAACGGCAAACAGGAGCTAACAGTTCATTCTGGTGCTAATGGGCCTCAGCCGGGAGGCATCTGTCAGACCCGCAGCGAGAGCAGCCAGATCGCTCAGAGGGGAATCCAAAGACCTGCCAGCGTCGGGGGGAACGCATGCTAATAAACCTCTGGTTTATAGACAGGATCTTTTGTCCAGAGTCACCTGAGAACAAGGCACCGCTGCCTGCCGTGATCTGCATGACGGCTAATGAACCAACGGGATGTACTCCTGTCAGGCGGAGGAGATGCTCAGCTGTTAATCGTGACTTCTGTCAGTCAGAATGCCCCTGTGTTTAGTATCATTCCAATTCCAATATAATTCAACACTTTAATGAACATTTATTGTAAAATGGCAGGCAAAAAGTGGGTATCATAAAAATATGCTGCAAGCAATAACTATTGTAACATTGTTAAAAAGGTTTCATATGGCCATTGTAAAGGTCATTTGATTTATTTTGTTCTGTTTATTGAATGGTTGCAGGTTCTCCTAATTTTCCTGTGGTACAGACAATGAAACATTTAGATTCTATCCTCACTGCCTGGAACAGCCTGCCAAAGGATCTGCAGTTTTCAATGTTTAATCATCCTTGAATTATCAAAAGACTAGCACTTTCTTAATTATTTATCACATTTATTTCATTAACTAAAATTACATTTATTTATTGGCACACCTTATACATTTTCATAATTGCATGCCTATTTGTTTTCAATTACAATTCCCACCCACATTGTTAATCACCTTGTCTCGCTATCAGCATTAAAGGTGCTAATGTCTGAGCTTCTTCTCTAGAATATGGACACTGAATTCAACTCTTCAAACTGAAGTCTCCTACCACTGATGCCAGGGCTACTGCTTCACACAGGACAAGGCAGGGCAAAAAGCCAAGGATACTGGTTGCAAGTGCTGCATATGACTCTATGACAAGTATAAAGGGCTCTGATGGGCAGGCAAATAATTAATTAAAACAGTTACATTGATATTGAAGGCCGAAAACAGTCCGTCCTGATCAAAACAGTTCATCACTAAAGAGACACTACTCTGCTCATGTCACAAGAATTTAAGTAAAATAATAACATACTAATCATGTACAAAAACACACATACATTCATAGAATATTATTCATCCTGAATATATTAGTATGAACACAGTGAACACACACCTGAAAAATAAATGTACACACACACATAAACAACCACAGCTCAAAACAGGACAAATGTGACCGAAGCTGTGTGACACTTTTTAGTTGTTTCAAAATAACTATGACTTGTTCCTCTCTAGTTTCCACATTGGTAACTGCTGACGAGCTTGGGGTTTCCTATTTTTGTTTATATGTGTAGAACAAGAATCTATGGCAAACATGTTTTTCATTCTAACAGGAACCAAAAAACATATGCGGTAGCACACATCATAACACTGACATGTAAATTAGGAAATTAGGATGTCTACTAAAATGCATGATGAAATCTCTCATTAAAATATTATAATTAAAGTCATAAACACTCATCTGCTGCTGCGGATGAACTTTCTTAATGGAACCAAGCTAGCTCCCCACTTTATTAGTGTACAAATAAGTCACAGAGTCAGTGAGACATCCAGGTGTTCCAAGCGACCGCAGTGGCTGATGGGAGTCGTTACAAACAAGGACCCTGTGTCTGTGTCTGCTGAGCAGCTCAGTTACACCTTTGTGCTAAAGGAGATGTTATGAAGCAATCGGTCCTTAAAACATGATCAGCCATGTCTGCACTGATAAAATCACACGGAAGGTTTCTCTCATACCATGAGAACGGATTTGCTTTAGCACTTGCTCACCTTGGAACGACTGTCTCGCCCGCTCCACCAGTTCCTCGATGGGGTAGCTGGCCAGGTCTCCTCTGGCATGCTTGGTTTTGCAGTATGTGCAGGCATTCAAGCAGCTGCATGGTGAAAAGAAAAAAAGGGGGGAGACCACATATTAATTCCAGACAATAACAGCAGATTGCCAAAATTAGTGCCTAAACACAAGAGGACCAGGGTCACCATATGGGTAATGGTCTTCATTAGAGCCCACATTTATGCTTCTGACAGGTCTCACAGCAGCAGGCCCAAAAATAGCTGTTTTCTTCTACTGCTGTACAGCGTGGGTCTGGGACTGGGACTTTATGTTCAGCATCATACACTCTCCTTCCTCATAGGCTATGGTTGTGGGAAAGTAAACATACCCAGAGATCCCGCCACTTGGCTCTATATGGCAGAAGTCTATTTTGTAGGGAGATGATGTCCAGTTGGATTCACATTTGCTCTTCCAAACAACAATTAAATAAAAAGGATTTCAGGACACTTCACACAAAAATCTAGCAGGTAAATGGTAATTATTGCAGTAAATTAGCAGATTAAATTAAATTCAGGCTAATTCCAATTCATATAAATGTTATATGAGTTATAAAATTACATAAGTGGACCATCATTTAGCTCAGCGGTTCCCAACCTGTGTCTCCAAGAGAAGCAGGACCCCACAAACCCAATTCCTTCCCGCATACACACATTAAAAGAGACTATTAATTACAAACTTTTATTGGCATTTCTATACAGTCAAAAAATTATAAAAAAAAATTTATAAATCCATCGAACCATGACCCTGTTAGCTCCTGCAATTTACAGCTTCTCAAAAGCCCGGCTTTCTTTAGGCATGCTGCGAATGCGAGATTAAGTGGAAAAGGAAATTTGCGGGTTTTAAATATATTCGCCAGCTGCTTGCTTCCGTTTCACCTTGTCAGCATCCATTTTCGCATCTCCTGTCAGTAGTGGTCAAGTGTACAATATGCAAAACACTTTACCAATCATTGAAACTAATTTACAAGCAGTGAATCAAACTGAAAGGATAGTATAGACCAGAAGTTTGTGGTTTGTTGACCCGACCTGAGCCCGACTAATATGATAGAAAGTGAGTGAACCTGAGCCGACCCAGGGCCAAGATTTACAACTCTAGTCTATATAGCATACATGATTATACAGAGGTTTCATTATCCTTTTGGTGAGATATTGTTTATACATTTAATGTTTACAAATTTAATTTTGGTAACCTCAGCGCGGGGACAATCTATGTCCCCCACTGCAATCTCTGGTGCCCCCCCAGGTTGGGAACCACTGATTTAATCAATAAAACCCTCAAGACTCAGAGAGCAAAACATCATCTGTTAAAAATAGATGAAGGCACAGATGTGATCTCAGTTCTGGATGAATGAGAGAGAAATAAAGAAAATAGCACTGCCAAACAATACATTTTTTCATGAACTACTACTAAACTTATTGACTTGATACAAGTCTTGGTATTTTATGGGTCATCACAAGGATAAAGGACTAGGCCCTCTGCAAACATTTCTTATCCTTAGTCTTGTATTTTAAGGGGACACACTGAATAATAGAAATATACAATTTGGCTCTGGAATCTCAATCACATCCTGGTCACAGTGGATCATTCTTAACAAACTGCAGTTTCCTCAGCTGTCCTGCAATATGTCAAACAGCTCCAGGGATGTAAAATGGCAAATATGTTAAATGAGGATAATGAGAGGGCCTGGAGACAAAATGGACAGGCGAGGGAGATGAGGTGGAAAAGGGTTAACACGCGTCCAGCTGTTCCCCCCTCATCCATCTCCAGAGAAAGCGGCGCTCAAAACATACCACCGCCATTGTTCAAAAAGCCCAAACCATGGTCCTCACGAGACCCCTCTCACAAAACTCGTCAAAGATACCCTCCGAAACACTGAGGTCATTCTTCATCCAACGAGGAGTAATGCATCCAGCGATATTCGGATAAGGAACAGTGGATGGGTCATGAAGAGGGGAGAACCTTAGGCTTTGAAATGCTTCACGACGCTTGCCTCACAATGCCAGTCTGATTAGACGACTGCAGTAAATAATTTCTTAATTACTTCAGTTGAAAGGAACTTGCTGTGTGTTTGGCCTGCCATTAATTACACACGAAAATACACACCAGGACAATGTACTTTATCATGGCTCCAAGGCAGAGGGAAACCCCTGGTGAGATCCAACCCAGTTTGTTCTTTGTTACCTTCTCAATGCCACCGCTGACGTGAAAACAATGCAGGAGGGTCCCTGGATGGACGGCGGTCCCTCAATTTATTAATTTGAGTCCCTGTGTGGAATCCGGTGCTAAATTATTCTGACCCGCTCCATGCAGAGGGACCGCCCAAGAGGACGGTCCCAGGCACAACTCCCTCCATGTGGGAGAGAGTGAGTGGCGCTAAGCTGAAGATAAGCGACTGAACTTGCGCTTCTCCATTAATTGTGCACTAAATCTATAGGCATGTGGGGGGCTTATTTCTAGCAAGTAACAAAATGAGGTAATTAATAAAAAGTTCGAACTTGCAGCAAGTTGTGGGATCTTCTTTGTTGTTGTGCCGGGAGGGATTGATTGAAGGTGCTGAAGGAGTGAAATATACAGCTGGGGTCCTATAAAAGCCGGACACAATATCCCTGTCGGACTGAAAGCTCGGACAGCAATTGGTCTTGAAATGTCTAATGTCTGAGGCCAAAGACTGAGATGCCGAAATGCACCTCAGCCGGACTGGAGGGAGAATCTTAGTTTGATGCAAGACCAAGCAAGTGAAGTCACGTCCCTGCCAGACTAGGGAAGACAGTGGATGTACGGCAGAAGTCCAGTTACATTCCTCTGGGCAAATGAAAACACAGGCTTCCGCAGCCAAAACAAGAGCGTCTGCAGCCAGCAGGCCTCACAGTCATGCAGGGACTATGAGACAAAACAAAAGAAAGCCAGTGAAGCGCATGGAGACATCTACTCTGGGATATGGAAAGGGGTTTTTAATCTAAAGTGAAGTGATTGTCACATGTGATACACAGCAGCACAGCACACGGTGCACACAGTGAAATTAGTCCTCTGCATTTAACCCATCACCCTGAGTGAGCAGTGGGCAGCCATGACAGGTGTCCGGGGAGCAGTGTGTGGGGACGGCGCTTTGCTCAGTGGCACCTCAGTAGCACCTTGGCGGATCGGGATTCGAACCGGCAACCTTCTGATTACGGGGCCGCTTCCTTAACCGCTTGGCCACCACTGCCCCACTGATTTACCACCACTGTGATAAATCAATTTATCACACGACCAACTTCAACCAATGGAACCCTTAAAATAGTGACCCAGCAGTGCCATTAACAAATAATTTAAAACGCTTGTAAAGCCCAGTTAAGTTGGGTTTGAAGGCCCTGTGGAAACTGTGGAAGGAGTCGGGGGAGAATGTATTTATTCACATTATGGGTCATATTCAGCTTATCTGCCAGGTACAGCATAAAAAGGAAAGGCCTTGGCTTCTGCATTAACTGATCATGATATATACACACACACTTTTTTTTTTTACAGCTCAAATTACAAATTAATCAAAAATGATGTGTTAAAATGAAATATGTTGGAAGAAATATTATGGTGCCAACTACTGTGAAACATGTGGCCACACATAATGCCAATGATGCCTATGATAATAATCAATATATTAGTCATATTGAAATTAGATTTGCTGCATATGCCAGGATGAGGCTGGAGTCAGAGTGAAAGATAACCCAAATGATCATACAGTATCAAATGTACATCAAAAACAATGAATGCAGATAATTAGCAGGACTGTTAACATTTTATCAATTTCATGATTTCAAGTAAAACGTTTCATGTTTTAATAGATAGAATATATTGGGTGAGAACACTAAGATTTCTCAGAAAAAAAAAAACATTCTTGCAAGAATAGCTGCAGGTTTTACTTCAAATGAAAACTGGAGCTAATTTACACACACACACACACACACACACACACACACACACACACACAAAGCAAAACCTTTTTTCCCATCCTGTTCTATATTTCAGCCTAGAATCTTTTGCAAAACCCAAAGCACCAGGTCTCTAAGGGGCCACACAACAGAGCAGCGCAGGCATCTGAAGGAAGCAAGACGTCTATAGTTTCGAACAACTGTACAGCCTTACAGTAACTGGTCAATCCCTCAAATTCACTGGAAATCCATACAGCCTTCAGATTGAAATCAGACCGCACTTCTTTATTCCACTTCATCTCAGTCAGACAGGATCCTCTTGTTCTCTAAGAGTATTTCAGCTTAAAGCATTTGGTTCAAGGACTCATGAACTTTACTGGTTTCTGTGCAGGTTTTGGTTGGATCTTTAGAAATTATCGGAAATGATCGGAAACTAGGTCTGCTAGTGTAAGCTGAATTTCAGGCACAGATAGGGCAGTTCTTTGTTATATCAATTGGCAATTCTATGGGTTATGTCCAAAACTCACGAAATCCACAATACAGACTCTCTTCCTCCATAGACGTATTCTATTTTTTTACTTCCTGCCCCGAATAAGAAATCATGCGTCATCTTAACACGTGACTGAAGTCCCGCTATTGCTAATTTCCCACTTGTGGGACTAGATTATCTTACTTTACCTTAATTGTGGTATTTAGGTATTATGTCATTTTATACATTGGTGTACTTCATTCACTCACATCCTTGAATGGATGCAAATATGGATTCTTCCATAAACAATATTTAAATAGAAGCATGGCGAGTGTCATACCATACAAAAAGGTCCCTTCAAGAAACCATACTTTATCAAGTATTGTTCTGGTTTAAAATGGCTGACATAGCTGCAACCTTTAATAAAAAATTATACAGTAGGGTTGTTTTGTATAAATATGTTACAGTGAGAACAAAACAGAACTGTTGTTAGTAAATGCAAGACATCCATGACACACATAAGGCTTCCTGGCTGGACATCGTGTATGATCAACAAGAAAATCCTAGACAAATATTACAATTTTTTATTATCTAAAGGGTTTTTTAAAACTGTTCTTTATCCTTTCTGGCAAAGTCAGCAAAGCCACAGGTGGGGGTTGTGCTTACAGCCAAACACCGTGCAGCACATTTGGCATTTGCCAGAGAACACCAAGATGAACAAATTCTCCACTGGCACCCTGTGCTCTTCACAGATAAAAGCAGGTCACAGTGAGACCGGAGTCTGGAGACTCCATGGAAAAACGTTCTGCTGTTTGCAACATCCTACAGCATGACTGGTTTTGCAGTTGGTCAGTAATGGTGTGGGGTGCCTTTCTTTAGGGGGCCGCACAGACCTCTTGCCAGAGGTAGCCTGACTGCCATTAGGTACCGAGATGAGATCCTCAGACCCCGTGTGAGACATATGCTGGTGAGGTTGGACCTGGTGCCTCCTAGTGTGGCAGCAGTTCCTGCAAGTCAAAGGCATTGATGCACCACAGACTGTCCAGGAGTTGGTGGATGATTTAGTCCAGGTCTGGGAGGAGATCCCTCATTAGACCATCCGCCACCTCATCAGGAGCATGCCCCAGCGTTGTAGGGAGGTCATACAGATCCCTCATATTACTGAACAGAATTTCCACTTTAATTTTGAGTGTGACTCCAAATCCAGACCTCCATCAATAATTTTTGTGTGATTTTGTTGTAAGCACATTCATGTAAAGAACAAAGTATTTAATAAGAACATTTCATTCATTCAGATCTAGGATGTCTTATTGTTATGTTCACTTTATTTTTTGAGCAGTGTACATTATAGAACGTTACAGAAAATTACATTACAGAAATTCTATATGTCTATATGTGCAGATGCATAGTAGCAGAAGACACAGTTTTGGTAGAAACCCTAATAGGGACAGCAGCTGCTATTGTCTGTGATGACACTTATGAGTCAAATTTGCAGAACTGAGGCAGGGACTGAACCTGCGGATAACTCATGGAGGTTGAAAGTGTATTGATTGTTGCAATTACAAATGGTTAAATCCTGGAGGGACTGACTGTCTGGGCAAAATGGCCAAAATACAAAATGGCCTGTTTTGAGCACACACCACCACATCAACTGTGCTCACCGTCTGTTTATTTTCCACAACATGCCCATGTGGAATGTCAGCTGGATGCTGAGTTTAAGCTGAAGGTATTTATTTGAATTGCAGGGAGACTAAACAGTGTGCAGAAGAATGCATCTGTCTTCAACCTTGTAGGAGTGACCCCACAGGCAGGTAAACTTGAAACAGCATGGCAGTGTCCAGACTGCTACATATACATCCATAACAATAAAATGACATCTCAGGTGTGGTGACTTTTGTTGTAACTCCTAACCTTCTCCGCTAGATCCATAGTTAATTCCATTATGTTACAACATTACAGTATATACCTGACCTCCTGATTGGTTCCTCCCCCCTGTGTCCCCATCTAAAAGTGAAGTGATTTTCATTGTAAAACACTGCAGTACAGCACATGGTGCACACAACGAAATGTGTCCTCTGATTTTTACCCATCACCCCTGGTGAGCAGTGGGCAGCCATGACAGGCGCCTGGGGAACAGTGTGTGGGGACTGTGCTTTGCTCAGTGTCACCTCAGTGGCGGCTCAGGATTTGAAGCAGAAACCTTCAGATTACAGGGGCGCTTCCTTCCTGGTCTGACAGTGGGCTCAATATTTTAAAAATGAAAATGCAATCTGCATCTTACCTGTGCTGCTGCTCTCATATGGCAGACAACAGCGGGGGAAAATAAATCTAAGCAAATCTACAGCTGCCTCAAAACATACTCTGCTTTTCATTCTTAGGTCATAGCATGAGAACATTTTTAGGCCTTGAATCTATTGTGTGTCCCCCAGCGTACATGTAGAGCTGCATTATCATGAAATGTGTTCCAGTTGAGATGAGAACCATAAAGAGCATGATGATATGAGGAAGATTATACATTAGGGTCAGGTCAATTCAAAGAACATGTCACTGATCTGGGCTCCATACAAAAGCAAAGGTACATAATTTTAACTTGGATATCGAAAACCAGTCTGTACATCTTGCACACAACACCCCATAATGACAATGTGAAAAAATTAAATAAATAAACTGAGAAATCACATAAGTATTCACAGCCTTTGCTCAATACTTTGTTGATACACCTTTGAAAACAATTACAGCCTCAAGTCTTTTTTAAATATGATGCCAGATGCTTGGCAAACCTATTACTTTTAATACATTTGCCAACCTCAAGTTATTTTTTTTCATGTGGTCATTATGGGATGTTATGTGTAGAATTCAGATGAAAAAATATATTTAATCCATTTTGGAATAAAACTGTAACGTAACATATTGTGGAGAAAAAAAAGTGATGCACAGTAAATACTTTCCGTATGCACTGTATTTATATAATCAATAATCAATTTCTAGAATCAAAAAACATGGGCTCTTCTTGTTTATCAAAAAAAAAAAAAAAAGTACACTGTGGTGTAAAATTTCTTGTTTTATATTCTAATGTCGACCACAACCGCAGGGCATTAATATCATAGTCTAGAAGACCACATTTCGTGCTTTTTATTTGTACCTTTGAACACTGAGAGAGCTTTGAGGTTGATTATCTGCTGTTGCACCGATAAATTATTTTTCTTATGAACGTTTAGTTCTGTTTACTTAAAAATTTAACTATAGTCAATATAATCTCTAAATTAATTAGTTGTGTGAGTGTTAAACTTGCATAAAAATGTCCAGAACTATAACTTTCTGTTATAGCATATGATGCCGCCTGTCTTAAGGCAAAACTGTACATGGATTGCCAATCCCCTTGTTTTTCTTGATAATTTCACAAGATATATGATTTGTTATCGCATGCAATTATCTGAGTGGAAATTTCTTTTAATCCATTCATGATGCTACCTTCAAAAGTGACTGCGGGGTATTCTCGATTCATTAGCTATCTCCTCTGATGGCCTCGTTCTAATTCTGTCCTTGCCATAATGTACTTTCAGGCACATACATTTCAATGCTATAATTGCCAGTGAAATTGAAATTACAAAGTGCACAGAGGCCTATTTAAATTTGCTTTAAACTTGACTAATGATTTTCGCTCCCCCATTTTTCATCTAAACTTTTAAACCGTGCAACGTGGCGATATATATATATATATATATATATATATATATATATATATATATATATATATATATATATATATATTTTTTTTTTCCAGCCTGTTCTTAACCATTATGTCATGGCCTCTAGCATCTTTGTGATATGCTGAATAAGTCAGACCCAAATTAATTCATGTCAGTGGAAGACAGCACCGGGGGAAAAAGGGAACATTTGATTATGTTTCATGGTTCGATTTAGTACTGATGGCACCAATACGAATGGAATTAAGGTATTAACATTTTTATATCCCTGAGGAACACAGGCTTCCCTTTAATATAATGGCACATCCTGTCAAAAATGTATGAACAGCACTTTCCATGCCTGACTGAAGAAATGCACCAAGCGACACAGCAGTGTGATTTATTGCCATTAGGGGATGTGGGTCTTTAATGTATCTGTATAGTGTGTATGTTGTGTGTGTATGATTTAAAATAACACAATAATCGAGATGCATTTGTTCCATTTGTGAGTCTCATTACGGTGTCTGCACTTGTTCTCATCAGTCTGTTGGTTCAAGTGCTCTTATTGGTTCTAGCAGAACAAGTTTTGGTGCTGCTGCACCCAGCCCATAATGGGCTCTCACAACCGCAGGGTGGACCAAGGTGATTAGTTTCTGGCTGCCTCTTTGACTGTTCCCTGGTGACTCCACCACAGACAGCTTCATAAATCAGTTGGGGCAAAGCTCAAACACTCAGTTTTCTATGTCACTGCCTTCCACAATCAGCATCAATGTGCTATTTTTCTGTGACTTCTATCAAACACATCAGGAGAAAACTCAGATCAGTTAAAAGAGAAAGTTTTGGCCTGCACTGTGGTCAGGTTCTTGCTCACAGTGCTCCTCTTTCTTGACTTCCTTAAAATGACCCCATCAGGGTGTCTGAACTGCACCACTCTCCTGTCCTGTATGAATTACACACATCGTGCTGCTATCCAACAGAAAACCTCCAGTAAAAAAGTGACACTTTTATTACTATTTTAATGAGGAGTGAGATCAGACATTGGAGAAGCTCTTTACCCGAGAGGTCAGGGAGTGTAAGCAACAGAGAAGGGATCAGTTGAGGGCCAAACATGACCTTATGAGCACTGGAGGGGAAGAAAATAATAAATAAATAAACAAAGGCAGATGTGTAAACCTCACGACCTCTCACTGCCAGACTCCGCTCACAATGAAAAGGCTCAGGAATAACAGCCTTGTATTTTAAGGTCAACGGTGAGCTTGATAAGGGCCATTGTTTTCTTTTTTTTCTCCTCTTCTCCCCATGCTCTACCTTCAGGACCGGGCTATGGTGAAATCACTCAGGAAGTGAGCTGCTCTGGGGCCAATCTGGGTATATAGACAACCCCTGCCCCCAAGACACACACATATACACACACACACACACACACACACAGCCAGACAAACAGACAGAAACAGGGACAAGAAACAGACACCAGGAGATTACAGAGCACAAGGTCTGGGAACAGCCTGGGCGCATAACATTCCCACTGTGCAGTGTCAGCTTAAAATACTTTCTGATAAACATCATGCTCGTACTGCTGTCCATGGCGGGGCTGTTTAGGGAAATAAATTATGTCTTCGTATTCATTGGTTCTAAATGGACGAAACACAGGCAATATGTACTGACCCGACCTGTGCTCAAGTCCAAACACTTCAGGGCCACTCAGGCTCTTTTTCCACGAAGACAGTTACAGGTTGAAAGCAGATCCAGCAGCAAGGACCCCGGTCACATAACGTCATTTCACACCTCCCGAGATAAATATGGCAGTCAAATTCTGTCTGATTACCAAAACAAGTGGGCCCTCCAGACTGGAGTATGGTAATAAATCCTTCTTGATCACAGTACTGAACATTTTGAACAAAATAAAGTGATCATCTTATAACAAAATCATGGCATGTAGTCCAGTGGAGGGTGGTGTAGAGAGTGAAAAAAGGAGAAAATGTGTTACATGCTCTTCGCAGGAAGTAAGCCAAGGCCAAGAAATCTCAGGTTTCAATTCAAATAATTTGCAGCATTTCTCTTTTGGTAAACACTGAAGTGGGTCCCACAGACCTCTGACCCTGCACCTTGATTATCTGAGAGGCCGTCTAGGACATGTGACACCTATGTTTGGTGACATACATCTGCCACTGACCTGACAAATGTGGCAGATGTCTATATTTTCATTTCAGCTTGAACCCTTTTGTACGCTTTCTCCATTGCTGCCAACCATACATATTAGCAGAAAATCCATGAACATAACAGCAATAATAAATTTGATGATTTGTTATAGGCATACTTGTGTTAATATTACAACACTATCCAAACCTTTTTTGATAATGAAAGTGTGGGAGCATTGTTCAGATCTTTCATGGCCGTTTGTCAGGGGGAACACAAATAGAGAAAAATGATGCAAATAAATTTAAATGTGCTGCATAAGCACACATGTCCTTTGGATGAGCTAAGATAAATAAATAAAAATCACTGCCATTTTGCTGGAGAAGGATGATCATTCCTCACTCACAGGCCAAGAAACTAATGACCACGCGACAAAATGACTAAACGCTGGGGATTGTTTATAGATGTTGGGGCATCTCGCTTCGGTGCATCGCAATAAGCACTTTACTGCCGCACCCTCACACAGAGACGCTCATTCTGTGCTATTAAAAGAAAAATGTGAGCGCACTAATGTCGTCCAGCTTCTTATTCAAGGCATACAATTAATATGAGGATGTCTGGTTTTGACACGGTTGACCTTTGTACAATGCAAATCTGTTTCACTCAATGTCCATGTATCTCTGCTGCTTGTGACAGTGACCTCAAATTTATGTGATAGAGAATAAAAAATGTACATGCATAAAGACATTCTGTCATCATTTGCTGCAGGAATTTTCAGATAAAAACCTGACAGGTAAACGCTCTTAACCCTTACAACACACTATTACACAAGTATTACAATAGTGCCGGGGCCTTGGAGCATGGAGCGTGTTCAGTAGTTTAAGGTCAAACGTCTTATTATTGATATGAATAAATTGATAAAACAAGAAATGTATAGGACATATTGATGTGAATGGTGTGCATGAGAGCTGGCAAACTGAAAGCAGCATCTGTTCCCTACCATTGTGTGTAGCAGTGTTCCACTCAACACCGATTAGATTTTTAACGTGTCTTCTGCAGTGACACGGTCTGGATACATCTATATATGTAAAGCACCATTAAAAACTACAGACATGTACAGTGCCCAGCACTAGTATCGGCCCCCTTTTACAAAAACATTGACAGTTTGCAGAAATATCTTTACTTTACAATGAAAAAAATCTTACTTGATATGGCCATGTCAGCCCCTTTGTAGTCAGTAAACAATTGCAGGGTGGATTTGGACATGCATTTCATTATCCTGCTGCTGTCATCAAGAATGCAGAGGGGTTTTGTATAATTACTGCTTACGTGAGCCTCAGAGGTTGCATATAAAAATGATGGTGCTAGAAGTACTATACTCTGTCCCCTCCTGGCCTCCTGTCCCCTCCTGTCTCCTGTAGTTACAGACCAGTTTTAAAAACTCTTTTACCGAGAACTCAAACCAAGCCATAATATTCTCACTGCCCTTAGGCTAGTACCTAATGATCCCACCACCACAATCTCACCAGTCAACAGCGGCATAGAACTTTATGTTGGGAACAGTGCTGCGGGAAACGTGAAATGTGAAAAAGGTAAAATAAGGAGCCAGCCCTTGGGTTTCAATCACACTAATATGCTCTCGCTCCAAGAGACAGGCCGAGGCGGTCGGCCCGGGCTTGCATTTGCCTGAGCTTCCCCTCATCCTTAACCACAAAGATAAATAGACATGTCGACCTCCCAGCACAACAAGCAGCTGGAAGCCTTGACAGCCCCATCCCTGCAGCTCCGCAAAAACTAGGTTAGCTGTCCTCGCAGGTGCTGCTGTTCCAGCTGAAGCAATGGCTTCAAGAGGTCGCCATTATGGGAGGTCATCCTCCGCCTACAGCCTGACAGACCTCTACATCATCAAAAGTCCCTGCTCTCCCCTCACAGGAGCCCAAACCACGGAAACTGGATTGAAACAATCTTCTGATGTGAGGAGGGGCGATCGAAAAAAGCCGTGCGTCTCCTTTTGGACCAGCACCTCGGTGATGGCAGCATCACGC
Organism: Denticeps clupeoides; assembly: GCF_900700375.1. Taxonomy (NCBI): domain Eukaryota; kingdom Metazoa; phylum Chordata; class Actinopteri; order Clupeiformes; family Denticipitidae; genus Denticeps; species Denticeps clupeoides. Next base: position 24,561,200 of record NC_041711.1, read on the forward strand.
TCATGACTTGTATAAGCATTTTATATGTAGTGCTTCCAATAAATCATCCCCATTGTGGATATCATTATATCATTTGATTCATGTCCCTTTCATCTTTAAAGATCGTGACACAACGTCAATAACGGGGTCATATATAACTACTGCAGCACTAACTTTTAACTTTATTTTTCTCTCAGCATAGCCATGGGGTATCTGAGGAATCCGACATTAGCAAGATGAATTATGGTTTTTAATTGAAAATCAAACCTAATAGGAGTCGAACTTCAATCAAGTCTAACTTAATAGGTGTACAAAATTAATACAAAAAGTAATGAAATTAATTCTGTAAATCCATTTGAAATTTAATTGAATTTTATTGGCAGTCCCGAGTGATCTCGGCTGCAAATCTGAAAGAGAGAAATTTGCTCTGATGTTCTGTTAAACAAAGCAAAGCTGTAATCACAGTATACACTTCTTCCAACAGAGCAAACATTGGGGGGAAATGCATTTATTTACAGATGGAGCAACGTCATTTCAGGTTATACATTGATAGGCTTTAGTTATTGAGACCAGGGCTGTTTTCTCAAAATATCCAGTGCTGTTGTCATGGCATCTGTTTCTCCTCAGTTCTCCACACAGTCCATTCCTTGAACCACTGATGTTACATGTTTATTCTTCCCAGGTCTTGCCTCTAAAACGTGTTCCTTCTGTTAACAGTTACTGAAAATGTCAAAAAAAAAAAAAAAAAAAAAAAACAACCAGAACGTCAGAGGCTTAACATCACCCCTAACAGACAGTGCTGTCAATGTCTCCCCCACTGTCGTGAGAATTACCACAAGGCCATTGTATGCTCTTGTGATTTTGCTAGGAAAAGTTCATGAAGCATTTGCCCACCAGCGACATGTTAATCTGACCTTTGCTTGGAAAGCGGCAGTGAGGTTCTTGGTAAAACACTCCAGGCCTTGTAGAGCTCTGAAAACAACCTCCATGTAGTTGTGGCTGCCCACTACTTCGTAAATTAAGAGTCATTTGGGGCATATCAGCATATCGGTGATTTGGGAAAAAAGCTACATGGAAGGGAAAGTGTAAAAACACATCCATGTGCACTAAGTTCCTTTGAAGAAAATGTTGGAAAGGAACTGAATATTGAAAGGGCAACAGAAAAGGCTAGAGGATGACAACCAATGTACAGAAAAGTCAATGACCCACATATCAGTAAACACACAAAATTCTCGTAACATAATGAAGAGCGAACAAAACCTAAGAAAGAGATAGTCCGACACCAAACCAAGCTACCAAAACCAAAAAAATAATTATAATAATACACAGTGTGCTTCCAAATTTAGTTTGTAGTTTTTCAGAACAGTATTTAAACATTACAGGAATTACCTGTGCTTTTTACAGCCAATCAGACTCAAGTATTGAAACTGGAGTGCAATAGTCTGCTCCTAAGAGTTTACTTTCCATGTTTCCATGATCCATGTCCATTTTACACCCGTGTGGCCTGCTGTCTCTGTCTGCTTTTCATTTAAAAGCCAGCAAACAAGTGAATTAAACAATCAGTGAAATCTGAATAAATGAGAAGCAATGCCAAACAGGTGAGAAAGGAGAAAAGATATTTCAAAGAAACTCAGTAAATGACAGAATAGAATCATCACTTTAAAATATGTGTTCCACCCGTGAAGCAGGTAATCACCATGATGCAGTTTTATCACACAGACACACACAGTCGGTCACACACACAGACACACACTCTCAGTGAAGGTCAGGTGGGAGAAGCTCCATAATGCTTTAATGACTTTCTCTGCAAATAACAGCCGAGCTTTGGGCAGATAAGTGGGCGGCAGAGTGAGTGATAGTGTGTCCAGGTCCAGAGGGAGAGGAGAGAGGAGGGGGAAAGGGGCTGAAGAAACAACTAGGCACAGTTTCACCCAGGAACAAAGAGCGCTCTATCTCGGCAGCCTCTAAATGTCAGCCCTGATGTCACAGTTACATCAAAAGAAAATTAAAAACGCAGAATTGCCACTATTTTGGATAAATGTGATTAGTCCACAGTTCCGCTGTGCACAGGTCTTGTTTAGCTGCAAATGGCAGGAACTTCAGGATTTTTACATGTGAATTCCAGAAGAACTGATGCACCTTAATTATACTGTACAACTGACTGCAGCTGGGGCTTCACTATATGATGTTTAGCTATAATTTATTTCATTTTTTTAGTTGCACAGAGGGTCACTTTCCTGTTCTAACACCTGAATAATTTACAGGCACTTAAATTCACGATTCATTTAACATGGCACACAACACTGTCGTTTTTAAACGCAGTAAGCCATTAATAACCTCACATGACATTAATTAGCTACACTTTATGGCGCCCACAAACCATCTACTCTCATTAATAATGCTTTTAAATATTCCACTTCCTCATATGGAGTGACACAAATCAGGCAAGAGAGGGAAATAATTATCCACACTCATCCTGGAGGTCCCCTTGTTGAGCACGTGCACATTTTCACTGTTGTCTTACGCCACTTACAGACAACACTGAAAGCCATCTGCCTGCAAATAGACCTTATCAAAACACACATATAACAGCCATTACTGAACAGGACTGAAATGAGGAACTGTTGCTGTAGGCAGACAGGCAGATAAAGCAGTCAGACAGAGAGACAGAGACAGAGAGACTCAGCCTAGGACAATCAGTATTAAATCAGAAGCCACAGCACATGATATAATACAATCATGATTAAAGCTTAACTATTGTGTTGTTTGTGTTTGTATTATATGTGTCATACAATACAATAATAGAAGAACATGAACCCAAATTACTAAAAAAAAAAAAAAAAAAAAAAGACTCTTTCCTAGTAAAACTACAAGGTATAGAGTTTCATTCGTTGGGACAAACTCTTGCATAAACCCTGGAAGTACATTAAAAATAAAAATGAAACATCGAAGACTTAGGCTATATGTTTTAAATCCCCACAAAAGACGGATTAAGCCTTTGTCAAAACAACATACCGCAAGCTTATCAAGCTCCGACACTGAGCCCCACTGGGCAGAAGAAACAGGTAGTGGGTTAAAGCACCAGCTGCCATCTGTGGCTTTTCAGGGGACCACCGTGCAGCAGCATGCCTTCCCTACTCATAGGGGAGAGCTCACCTCTCCTGCATCCCCTCCATGCTGTTGTTTTTCCCTTTTAGAGGAGTTCAAAGGCAAATGTTATCTGCTAGATTCAGAGACGTGCTGACGAGGGGGTCAGGTACACAGCCACTTGCACTTGGTGCACACCAAAGCAGCGCCTCCTACAGTCCCATCTCAAGACGTACTGGTGACGTACCTTCTTCCTGGCCCATGCTGGACAGTCACCCAACGTGCACACCTTTCAACTATTCACATGGGCAAGCTACAAGAAAAACTAACAATATCTCACAGGACTCTTGGTGTTCCTTGAAGTGTTCCTATTTTTCAGTGGAGGCCAGAAAATTCCTCTCTGGTTAAGCAAACGTGTGTCTGCATGTTTTTGTGTCTGTATGCTTCATAATGATCATTTGCTGTATTCTTGTCACACTAATGTCACATAAATAAACCTCTCACAGCATTTTGCATGCATTTTCAAAATTTCAATTGATTTGCCTTCACACATACACAAAAAAAGATTTAAATTTTTTTTTCCTTCAGGTCACTGGAGTTTACACTGAAATGCTAGAAGGAGGCATAATGGGCACAAAAGGAAAAACATGTCCTTTTGTGGATCTACTGGGAGGACCAAATTTAGCATTGAATAATAAACAGTGCTCCGTGGAATTAAATAAGATAAAGTTCAGGTGGTCGGTCAACATCTTATGTCAGCATTATATCACACTGTCCCACACACATGTACTATTCATCCTATATTGGTGTGATTGCATCTAGTAATAAAACAAACATTTTGAATCTATACTTAAGGCTAGGGTGAGAAAACCTTTTTTTTTAATAAATAAAGAATATTTTTGAATAAAATCAGACCACCACATATATTTACACACACACACACACACACACACACACTACAGTGGTGGGCAGTGGAGGCCTGGTAGCTAAGAAGGCAGACCTGTAATCAGAAGGTTTCCGGTTCAAATCCCAAACCGCCAAGGTGCCACTAGGCAAAGTACTGTCCCAACACACTGCTCTCCCTTGGCGCTTTTCATCACTTCACTTCATTTTCATAAAGAAATTAATAAAAAATTACATTGACGAATAGATAGAAAAAGAAAAAATAAATTAAATGTGTTTTAATGTTTTTGGGCCAAACTAAAAAGCACCTTGTGATTTAAGAATAAAAAAAGAACCTTTAAGCTTGACTGCAACAGTTATTTGATATGTGATGTTTATAATCATCCATGACAAGAGAAAAAAACATTAATAACTACTTCCAATATTGTTGTTGTTTGAACAATTTACTATAATAACAGCTGACTTTTATAACCAGCTCTAAACTCAGGTTAAGGGAAATCCTCCTGTGGCCAGAGATGAAAAAGAATATAAAAGAAATTAGAAACCATTTAAGGTGACCATCTGACCAGAACAGACAAGGCAGTACTGTACAAAAACACCAGATGATTCTCAACCCAGTCCTCAAGGGACCCACCAGCCAGGCCAGACTTTTGTTATGTTCCCAATACCAGCACTTGTGAACAAAACAAAAATGTGCACTGGCTGCTGGACACAGAGGAGGATCCACTGATATAAAGGATAAGGGAAAAATGGAAAATATGGCATTTGTTCAACAGAGGATAAAATGTGATGACATTAGAAAGTCATTAACAACTTTTCAGAATGATTTAAAAAAACAAATCTGACTTTTTATTAACTTAATTATTCCCTCTGCTGTGGCTTATCCCTTAAGGACGGCAACTATTGCCTGTTTCTTTTGTAATAACAAGCCACACAGAGCAAATTTAGGTGATTCAGTGAAGTGCAGTTGTCACCAATCATGCTATAATCCAGCATACAGACCTCAGCTGCTGCTGCTGCTGAACCTCAACCACTGAGATCATTTCACATCCACTGCACCTCAGTGTCTCAAGGCATCAAAGCAGCGCTGGGAGAGAACTTTTTAATTAAGATGCTTCTGGGCTGGGGAAATGTTCTGCACTCACAGATAAAAGGTACCACATCAGAGGGGGGAAGAAATGGCTGCCTAGACTCCTTTGGGAGGGGGAAGGGGAGGAGTAAGCCATCTGACTGGGGCCCTTGCAGGGACACTGCAATGGACCGACATTTTTTTCATTTATACATCGATATTATTACTTTTTTTGTGTGTAAATCATCCAATTTGATCCTGTCTAAAAATGTGCAATTTGGCCATGCATATTAGAGCAATGCTGCTCTTTTCTGCGTGACCACAGAGGTTTGTTAAGGGCCCCTGTATTTGCAAAAGTGCACAAGCATAATGAGCTGACCTTCACAGTAGACAACATTATTGACTACAAACAAGAGATGGCACCAAAGGCACTTCGCCTGAGGCTCATGAGACGAGGAATATTTCAATGAGGGGTCTCGTTTTTAACTAAAACATAACTAAGGGTTCGAGCTGACCAGGGAGGTCCCTGTACCACTACCGTTAACCCCAACTTGTCCATGAAATCACAAATAACTCACTGTACGCACTGTACAACTAGAGTCAGAGTCTGCAGTAGAGTCAATGTCAGGAATGACATTGTAGGCCCACCCTGTTGAACCAGATGCTACTGCTAATCACTCCAAAGAATTAACATGACGTGTAAAATAATTTTTTTTTTTTAATCTGAGGGAAAGAAAATTATCAATGTAATCAATGTAAATATCAATGTAAATTTGTTATTTTGAAACACATGGGCATTGCTAAGTCTAGGGTGGAAGTAGCCTAGTTGTGTCCCTGAGCAAGACAGATGGGGTGTAGACCCGTGGTGGCTCATTTTTTACTTTTCAAAGACAAGTGAAACTTAAATCAATGAAAATTTACAGTTTAAATTTTTTTTTGCCTTGTCATAGTATATTTCAAATATATGTACCATGAAAGTACCATGATGAAGCACCTTCACTCCCAGTGAAACACACAATCTCCCTCCCTTAAAAACCTACAGTCTGTTAGTCTGCACAATTATTCCACGAATGTGTGCTAATTCACATTAGTGTGTATGAGTGTGTTCATGTAGAAGGGTTAGCCACTGTCTCTGCAATCACATTTCCTCCAATGGCAACCACAAATCAGAGGGCCATTCTGGTTCAAGGGTGGGGTAATTACAAACCTCAAATGAGCACAAAGTAGCCCATTTTCCAGAAAATGGGGGAGCTCTGTGCACAGAAGCAGTGGCATCACATGAAAATGTACCTCTGTAAACACATCTCAATGGGCATGGAGAATGCCCTGGAAAATAGACCCCTTCATTCCCCCCCACACCGATAACATGTGAATATGGTGGAAGTGACAGCTGTGCCCAGACTGTGGCCTGTCTGCTGACAATAGCAGGGCTACAGGGTAACAGCTATGCGCTTAATTACATCCAGACGCTCCAGTGAGAGACCCAGTGCACCTCAGAGAGCCTCTGCTGCAGGAAGAAAAATCCATCTTTTCTCCTCCTATCTCTGCCTCTCATCCTGTTTCTTACAGCCTCAGCAGCTTGCAACTTCACAACAAAACAATGGCACAGTTTTCTCCTGGAGTCACTTGTTCTGGATGCGTCTGGGGCTGCATGTTATGCAATCAAACACAAAGCATCTTGATCTTTATAAGACCTATTTTGCTAAAAAGTTTAATAATAACATTTAATATGCATATAGCCACTCAAAAGAAAAATGGTTTACCATAAGACTGCAAATATTGTAAAACTAATGCTGTTCCTCAGTTAAATGTCCCCTAACATGAAAAAATCTTTTTTCTTCCTTTCCAGAATTCAGCCGTAGTGCAGAATTACTGCCACTTTTAGCCAGTCTCACAATGAGATTTCCCCAGGACGCATAATTTCAGCATGTGAAGCTTTAAATGCTAATGAGGAGGAGAGAGACAGGATGAGGAGAAGAGCGGCCTATAGAATTTGAGGGGGCAGTTTTCCCCTTATGACAACATAAGGGGAGAAATTCCAGATCAGTCCGTCTGAGCTGCCGCTCTCTGAATATTGCCATTTTTAGCCACTGCAAGACCACAGACATTCCAGATAAGTCCGTCTGAGCTGTCGCTCTCTGAATATCGCCCTTTTTAGCCACTGCAAGACCACAGACATACCAGGGAAGCTTATTACATTAGGGGACCGTATTAATGTCAGATAAACTCACAAAGTGAAATTTTTACATGACATATGATGTATATGTCGTATTAGTTTACCAAATGGTTTACCATGCAGCCCTTTTTGTGCAAATTACAAATGTCTAAGTGAAAACACCATATTTTTTAAATGTTAATTGTGCTAGTACTACTTTTAATATCAACCTTTAAAGCAACCTAATCAACCATCATTTTGGTATGTTTTGAAAAATGTGGTTTCCAACATTGCTGCTATTTGCATTTGTCCGTTGAGGTTTACCTTAAATGCAAACATGGTGAATAAAAATGTTTTGCAAAGAATGACAATCAGACTGCCAGGGTTACACAATGCCTGTGTTAGAGTGACATGAGCCTGATTTATACATTTCTCCCTCCCCCCACTGAATCTATTTGTATACTCAGAGTGTTCATGAACCAAAGGGCTCTATTTGCACTCTCTCATAACCCCAACTACAAGTGTTAGCCGCCTCATTAAAACTGCATGCCACTTTCCATTTGAATTCAGAATCAAATTAGAGCTGGAGATACAAGTTAGGAACCTATGACCTGTGTAATAAAATCATCCGCGAAGAAAACAGATTTAATGCTTGTCTGCACATGCTGCCACACAAAACAAGATGTCTAAAATGGATACAATCAAAGGCACAGACAGGCTGGGATCAAAGGAGAGGTGGGGGGAAAAGTGCAGGAGACAGGGGATGCAGCAATGGCAGCCACACAGAGGCACGTCCATGGGGAGACGGCGAACAGAAATTGAATTCTCAGGTGATGCTGAATATTTTATAAGGCAGGTCATTTTTATGCTTTTTTCCCTGACAAACAGCTTACCCTGTATTGATGGAAATTATTTCTATCAGTGGGTTCTTCCTAATCTTCGGCAGATCCAATCGCGCTCCCCCCAGCCGCTTTCCATTATCCTTCTTCTGACCGAGGAGCCGCACCGAGTGACCTTCAAATGAAAACACATAAACGCTCATAACACTTCAGTAGAACACATTCACTGAGAGCTAATTCAGAAGAATTCCTTTTCCAGTCCAAGGCCATGTGCACAGAATGGAAGCTGTTTGTGTAACAACTGGACAAAAGATGGAGACAGATGAAAGCCTCTATAGATGATCACAGACTTTAGAAAAATCTCCACAAAACCAGACAGACACAGAAAAACCTAAGTTTACTCTATCATCCATCCTTCTGTCATTTCGATTAACATTGACTGAACCCATAAATTCTGAGGGCACCATGGGCAGTACGCAGTATTGCAGTATTGAATGCTTTTACAAATTTTAGGATGTGAACCATCATTTGCTGCGATACAATGCAGAATGTAAAAAAATGTGGAAAACATATATTTAAAGTCAGCTGCCTTTTCTGACAAGAATGAAATAGGATACATTTTAACATATAAGGTATTCAATAGAATATAATCATGACAACAGACATTAGAATTATACAAAATATAAAAAGTTTCTTTATGTATTCTTTATGTATAACTTTGAAGCAACAGATGGCTATGGCCAAAATCTAAAAAAAAAAAAAAAAAAAATCTATAAATAATTACATCAATGTCACATAATGTTACATAATAAAACCACTTGGGCTTCACCACTGCGTTCCTGCTGAGAGACATTACCTCCTGAAAACATCACGTTTTACATGGGTGCTCTTATGCTGCAACAGTTTCATAAGATGTGCAACACAAAAGTGGATCAGTCACACACAGGCTGGAAAGAGTGAGCTGAAAGATCACGTCTGCTTCATTTTCCATTCTGTAACTGTTCATTTTTGGATGTAAAGTTGTTTTTCCCAGAGTCCATAAAGCTCTTAAGCAAAGATAATGTACTGTGATGGCTTGCAGTAATTAGCAGTGCACAAACAAGGAGTGTGGTAGTATATTTTCATGCCTCAGGTATTCGGCATGCTGTTGCTGCAGTAAAAGCCATGCTGCAATGCTTGTGCAATTGCTGCAACGCAAAGAGCCCGGCCCGCTGTCACGGTGGGTGCGCAGGGGAGGAGCAGCCACTTAGAATATCTCATCCCAAAAGTCGTAAATCATTAGAGGCCAAAACCCGCAGTCCTGCCCCGCAACAGGACAGACCCACTTCTTTAAAACTTAACCTCCAGCACCAACCTTTCAAAGGCTGGGAACAGATGCCATTTTTATGCACACCATAAAACACTGGAAGCGAATGGAAATTATTTCCTCTGCTCCAAGATGCCTGTGCCTGCCTCTGTGGGGGCATGGGGAGAAAAAAAAAAAAAACTCAAGGTCAGGTTCAAACCTGACATCTGCTTGATTATTTCCTACCTTATGCATACAATCAGAGAATAAATTGAAAGAAATTAAAAACCAATTGCCTGTCGAGAAGGAACCTCCGGCAGGTATAGTCAGAGGTTTGAATATATCTTTCATTTTTTACTTCTTAAGTGCCCATGGGACCAGTGCAGTGCAAATGTGTTGACAAAAGTAATGTGGGCCACGTTTGACCTCCATTACAGCTACATCTTGAGAACTCGGCAAACATCCGAGCCTGTCACGGTTAAGTGTGCGCCAGATGAAAAACCTCTTGTAGGGAGAGACAAAAATAACATTTAATTAATTCATAGCCTGTCTGTGTATTCTCTAGTGCATTTTAACAAGAAACAACAATTTTGCAGCTCAAGAGTCACCCCAAAGAGGTCATCTTCAAATATGTCTGCTTGTATAGATGTAAGCTGTAAACATCTCAGCTATATAAGAGTGTAAACTACTCATTTGGATTGCAGAGTAAAACTTTAGACCCTAAAAATGTTCATGCAAATGTTCTTCCACCACTGCATATCAGAGCTCATAGTTTGGCCGAAATCAAGAAAAAGCCACTGTTTTGTATTGTATACTTAACTAAACATTAGTCTTGGGGCAGGGGGAAAAAGAGAAAGTTGAGTCATAAAAAAACTGTGCCACATGTCTTTCACGCAAGAGGAGCGATGAGGGCAGACAAGTCTTCAATTAAACAGGCGGCTATTTGTCAGAGAAAAAGAGGAGCACCTCTACTCATTATCTGGTCGACTGCTGAACCAGTAGGATCATCTGGCAGTAAAAACCAAGTATATGCAGCCACAGCCCACAAAGCACACTGTAGAGCCAATGCTGGTCAAGTACCAATCACTTACAAGACTAAAGAATTGCAGGATAGTGTTCTAAATGTGTTCTAAATGTTTCAGATTTCTGAAGGCAAACCAGAGGAGTCCATGTACATCTCTGTTGTGTTAGTAGGTAAAAATAAGCAAGCAACAGTCTATACAGGGTGGGCCATTTATATGGATACACCTTAATAAAATGGGAATAAACACATTTTATAAGTGGTCAGAAACTTGTAAATAACTTATGAAAGAATAAAATTACGTTAAAACCAAGCACATCATTGTTTTTCTTGTGAAATTAACAATAAATTTGATGTGTCACATGACCCTCTTCCTATTGAAAAAACAAAAGTTGGATCCAATGGCTGACTTAAAAATCTTGAAAAGTTTGCCCCCTCACATATACTAATGTGCCACAAACAGGATGTTAATATCACCAACCATTCCCATTTTATTAAGGTTTATCCATATAAATGGCCCACCCTGTATATAGAGATGATGAAAACTCAACATTAGCAGAATAAAACAGCAGGTGACCTGTCCTGAATTCTTATTCTGAGTGTTAATTGCTCCAACATGTGTCAGCTGACGCCTGCACTGGAACTTTCCCCTATATTTTGATGTCCTCTTTTTACCGGTTTGCAACCAAAACTTTAACTATCAAATATATGTTGTTGACTGCCCTCTATTCTGATTTATGTATAGTTTGATCACAATAAATACATTAATCAACACTGTGAAAGTATTCTGTATAGGACATATTTAGCAGCTCATGTCAAAAGGTGTGCCTTGCTCAAATTATTGATTAACTTTCCTCACTGGGGCATCTCTCCTCATTAGATTTATTGATTGAGTGAGTGATTGACAATTCAGGAGACATCACCAACATATAAATATATAGATTTGCTTCGAAATCTTTATAAGAACCTAACACAATTTCAATGGAACATGTGTTATAATTGTATATCTGGCTCTATCTTGCAATATTCTATTTCCTAATCTCACACACACACACACACACACACACACACACACACACACACACACACACACACAGAGGCCGCTAGATGCCTTCAGGATAAGGAGGACTGGCTAGTTAACAATAATCCTGTCCACACACAGGACAAATAGATGCATAACAGGAAGCTCAACAGAACAAGCGACATCACGCTGAGGCATTGAACCATGATGAATGTCTGTCATTAAGCATTGCTGAAAAGGAGAGACGAACATCTAATTCTCAAGATCTTATCCTTCTTTCAGATCCACAAACCGTATTGGGAAAAATGTATTGTTTACGACATGATGGCACATGCTGTGCTACAGCTGGTAAAATGTAGTGTGACAGCGTATTAGTGTGTGTGTGTGTGTGTGTGTGTGTGTGTGTGTGTGTGTGTGTGTGTGTGTGTGTGTGTGTGTGTGTGTGTAAGAGGCTGACCTTTCATGGTTTCATCCACCACCTCCACCACACGATCAATTTGCTGGACCTGAAACAAAAAGGAGGGTGGGGGTTACACATGTTGGTGTGGTGATGAATGGCGAGGGGGTGAGTTTAAAGCCGGGTGTTTGAGATCCGGGAAGTGGCCCAGGGTTTGGGTTTTATTATGAATGGGACTCAGGCACGAAGTTGGCTGTGGTTCCATGGATTTCCAATAACCAATTTCGTCTCTGTGGTCATTTCTCCTACCAGCTAATGCCTTCCCACACATTTCCGTCTGACCCACATGGAGATGATCGAATGCAAGGTCATAGTCTGAGGATACTGCTGTCACAGTCACCAATCAGACCAGACTCCCCGAACACAGACACCCACAAGGAACCTACATACCAGTATAACATAAATGTCGGAAACTGAAGACAACGGTGAACATTTCCACACACACTGATGCTGAAGGTGCAGAGAAAAGATGAGCGAGTCATGATACATGCAGCTGAAATAAATACCAATTTATGTTAAAATCTATATTAAAACATTTTCAGACCAAATAAATAATAAGTTCACCTCTGGTCAGATTTCTAAATAGCTCTGAGGGATTTTGTCCCTACTAGCCACTGTCAAGCCAAGACAGAACCAATTAACTGCACCATAATGTAACCAGAGAACTAACTGAGAAACAAGGAATGTTAACACATTATCTGCCCATCAGCAGACGGCAGAATATGTTTTGACACTTATTCTAACTGACAGCTGATAGGAATCACCACACAGCACGAAGAAAGCACTTATCTTATAACAGTATCAAAACTCTACACAAAATACAGAAGTGAGAGACGACTCACTGCTTCCCATCAACTTCTATCTCCTAATTATCAGCATTATTGGGTAATTTAATGGCCCTGATGATGGAGGAACAGACCATTATTCCTTTTAATTGCCTCCTTCAAGCCCCAGAGTCAGTTAAGTTGGGCGGGAAATGAAAATGACTCTCTTCTTCAACCATGACATGGCCAAGACTGCTGTTATTCACCCACGTGTCTTTATTCTCCAACCTCTGCTCAGAGATGTACGATAACTCTAAGGTCAAAAGGTTAGAGCCCAAAGAGGAGACTCTTTGATGTAAAAACAGATATCAAGTCTTCACAAGTATCAATTCCTGGCAGCAACAGAGTCAATCAATGAAGCACAGACCCCTGCTAACAGTCTTCAGTCACTGAAAAACTTCATATAATGTTTGCTTTATATTTATGTCTATGAATGATCAGGTTTGTTTAATGTTAAAATCTTATTGTTGGCCGATGCGTAATAATTTCTTTCACCCACCTTTAATTACGTTTTTCTAAACAGTTAAAAATGGGCGACGCCTGAAGATTCATAGCTCTCATACTAGCTACTCCCGCATTCAGGATGATTTAAACCTGTGCTTGTCAATACATCACATGAGCAAACATAGGCAAAGACCATGTTTCTATCTAGATTATTTTGTAATCTAAATAAATCCTAAATCCTGTAAATCCTGAACGCGCACTTGACTGTACACTAGTGAACAAGCCCCACGCATAGTGAGTAGTTTGAAAATAGTACGCATAGAGCTACAGAGTCTTTGCCAATAAATATGGCAGAAGGTGAGAGTCAAAAGGACACACATGGATTTTTATAAAAGAAAATAACAAAACAGGTCGATTGTTTTCTACTTGGTTATTTCTCCTAAGGGGGTGCAGATAGTGGAAATTTGGTTTATGGATAGACAATCCCATCTATTACCCCCTTGGCTCTAACAGTCAAATTACTATGCAGACGGGCCTGCATTTTCTATCCCATCCTGACTTTGGTTGGAGGCCTGCTCCTCTTCCTCCCTCCCTGCCACCGGTGGTGGGATCGGGGTACTGATGGTGGAAGCAGCCTGTCTACGTGCATGTTGAGAGTGGAAATGAAAATCAATCTGACTCCCCAAAGAGCAGCCTAATCTCTGTCCACTCCACACAGCAGGTCTTCATGCTCTCGGGTCTTAACCCCCCTCTGTGGAGTCCTGCTTAAAATCTGCAGGACTGGAGGGCAGTAGCTGTACTGATTCAAAGCCTCTCACTGGGTTTGTGAGGTAGTTTTGAGTTTGCGGGAGGGCAGAGTGCTTCGCCTTGCTGACCCTGTACCATCTAACTCACCCTGAAGTTGGCTGGACCTCTAACTGTGATTTGTTATTTGCTTCACACTGCTGTTTTCAAACTCAAACTACGTGAAAGCATTCAGAATAAATCTTCTGTTCACCAGATGGCTAAACCATGACCATGAGTCCATCAACCTTTTTAAGATGAAACTTCACACATTCAGCTAGAATTATGGTCAGCAGCAGACATCATTTCAACCAAAATTGCAGCCTTTTTAAAGCCTTGCTGAACAAAAGTGCCTGTCACTTTCTTGACCTACCAGCCACCCAGTGAGGCTACAGGGTGAGGCTGGGCAATTTGGCAGGGGTTGCCCAGCAGGATAAGTGCCAGCATGGGACCGCTGCCATTTGAGCCCTCCAGTGCCCCCACCCACCCCACCAGCTACTCTGCTCAAAGATGAGCATCACCACCCTACCGTCTTTTCTCTCATCCACGCTGTCCTGTGGCTCAGCTGATCAATACGGCTTTCAGGAGGACTGTATTTAACTGTCCGTCGAGCTCTCTTTTTAACTTCATCTTTAAAAAGCGTGGGATGCCCAGAGGCCCTGCCGGATGGCAGGGTTCTTTTATGGAGCACAGCCAGCCACCAGCCAACAGCTCTGACTAAGGTGACATTTAGGTTCAATTTCTCCAAGTAGGGTAGGCACACAGTTGGTAGTTGAAAAGTGGAGGGGAAAAAACTGCCGACGCGACTGCAGAGTGAGGGAGAGAGTGAGTGAGGGCTTTCACGCCACACAGACTCTTCTGGGAAAGACATAGGGGGTTGATACATTCAGAAGGGGATGGAGGAAAGAGAAGGGGTAAACAGAGATAAAATGCCACCAAGGGATAGCAATATCTGGAGCCATTATTTGGGATTTATATTTGTGTGGGAACAAGGATGGCATGGTGCTGCATTAGTGGCCTCAGAGCACAATGCTCCCAATGAGTTTCAAACAGTATTACCATAATACTTTTAAAGGAGGCTTAGCACATTTTGTTTTGCAATTTCCTAGAGTTTATAACTAGGAGTCATAAAATTAATACAAAAAAATCAAGGGAAATCTGACTTTAGACAAATGATTTGTGCCAAACCATGTATTACAGTAGATGCAAGTTACAGGTTCTTACATAAAGCAGTAGCTCACTCTACAATGAACAATGATTAAATAATTTAAATGTAATCATGCCTAATTGAGTCAGTCACCAGCTGGTGAATGAATGGGTGAAACAGCTGGTGAATGAATGGCCAAATGCTACCAAATGTGTGTTTTGTTCCTGTTTGGATTGGGTAATGCAACTGCATCCACCCATTACATACATACTTGAAAGCAAAAACAGCCTTAAAAATGCAACGTCTAGGGCAGTATATGCAAAACACACACACAATATTTGCATAGGGCTGATTTCTCTAACTGTAGGAAAGCACGCAGCACAAATCCAACCGTCATGACATATGCAAACGTATTCAAATGCTCTGATTGTGCTAATGTCTGTAGTTTAACTATCACAAATGCCTCGACTGATAATGAAGTGATCCAAAGGCGTGCACTGAAGCCATTTTCGCAACTCTGGCCAACCTCTGTCTATTACTCAATTCATGTGCTGAAGAATGTAAAACAAAACAAGGGGACCAAGTGTTTCCTACCCCAATAATGCTCAAGCCTTTCAGGTAGTCCATTCTGGGTTGGGCCTGGGGGACACATCCAGCAACTACTACCTTCTTGTCTTGAAGATGAGCTTTCCTGAAAAAGGGAAAGAATGATTTAGCATGTTTCTACTTTAGCTTGACTTACCCAGTGAAGAATATGAGAACAGTAAGGTTATTACACTTTCAAAAAAGGCATATTCAAATTTCTATTATTCCAATTCCTTTATTGTTGACATCTAGTTAGAATTCTAGAATGGGCTCTAAGTCTTAACCAAATAAAGAAGAGATAGTTGTACTGCTGAATGGACTTCCAAGCTCTAGTCTTATCTGAACACAGACTTCAGGGGACATTTGTTAAATCAGAGGTGACATCAACCCTGTTCTGCTGAAGCCAAAGAAAAACAGAAAACCCTACAGTCGCACAGAGAAAGATGACAAACAAAACCGACAAATGCAAAAGTGCTCACAGCACAACCTGACAAAAAGAACGTGGTGTTGTAACAGAAGTGACTGGACTCTCCTTGGTGGAGAAAGAGGAGGCTGACTAAACACATCTCTCTCAAAATGTCAGGCCTTTAGGGTAATTTACAGCATTGCTCTGTGTGACTAAAATGGTTGAAAAAAAAAAAAAACAGGCTTTCAATAGAAACACATAGACGGCAGTCATTCCAGCTTTGACATTTCATTTTATGAATTGCAGAAGCATCTGCATTCAGTTATTTGGCACACAATTTTATAATTTTTTTAAGTGACTTAAAAAAATCAGAGATGGTCAGAGGCATCTCTGAAAATGAATATAAAGCATAAAAACTCGTTCATTGTTAAAGTTCTGCATGGAATACATTTTAGAATAGTTTTCAACATGACACTCTCAGCCGTTAAAGTAATATTTATCTGCCCAATGCTACTCAGAAGCAAGACATCAACAAACAAGCATGTGCCTTGGAGAAATCCATCTATAGTGTAGTCTGACAGTGAATATCTAGCTGGAATAGGAGTCACACTACAGGTTAGAATCTTGTGTGTTCAGACTGACTGGAAACTTTGTGAGGGACAGTGGTAAATCTCCCAGCTACTGCTCCATTAAACCAGGCCTTGCTGGTTTATAAGACTCCCTGTTCTACTTTACTGAAGTCACTGCTCTACTTTACTACTATACTGAAGATCACTAAATATTTTCTGTGTAGTTATTTCTCTGTCAACTTATAAGCAACAACAACAAAAAAAAAAGTTGGTGTTTTTAGTGTTACTGCTTGAAATCTATGTAAATAGACTGATTTCATGAAAAAAGAAGAGCTGCTCTCCAATGCAACAGATCTACCCACTAAAAGCATGTGCTTCAATTTTAATGAGCACTCTATCAGAACCACATTTTAACCCATCAAACAGTTTAAAATGCACCACTAAGCTCCGTTTCACATGGAAACATTTTCACTTCAATTATTCATGGGCAAACTGTGCAAACACTTGAGATTGGCTGGATCCCCAAAATCTAATTCAGACAGAGGGGCATCAACGTACTACCCTCACAGAACAGGGACCAGGCCTCTTCTGATCAAACCTGCAAGGGAAGGTTGAATGAGGAAAGGAAGGTTTCCAATTCTGTGGGCTTCCCGACCTCAGCGGTGGATACAGATTTCATTAGGCAGGTGGTCTCTGCCCTGGGAGACCATACTGAGCCCCCATACCGATCAGTGTTCATGGAAGGCCATTTAACAGCAAAATGCCACAAGTAATTCCAAAGTCATTTATCCTCTGCAGCAGCCCACTCAGACGGAGTTAAATCTAACTTAACACTGCTCTCAAAAAAAAAAAAGCATCTCATCAAGTTCAAATCAAGTGAGTGAATGAAGCATAGTTCTTAGTTTTTTTTAATTGCAACTTTTTAAGGTTGCGATCCAAAAAGTGCATGCACTCGACTCCAGGAAACAAACAGGGGATCTATCAAATACACAGCACATAGCAGGGATCTGGAAAATACACACTTACTAGACACATTCAAGGTACATTTATAGTTACAAACAGGTGGAAACAAATGCACTGATCAGGGAAAAGGAGAACACATAGAAAACCTGGCCCGGAATGCCAGGTTGTGACACAAATTTACCCAGTTCCAGAATGATGGGAGAATCAGGATAAAAAGCAAAGCACAAAGAGTGATGAACCTATCATGTATAGTTCCAAGTGTGCAGTGTTTGATCTTGGATTGATTCTTTTGGGAAAATCTAGGTTCAGGTTCACAGCAATAAAAGTAAGTCAGCTCAATATTCTGAATAACCATTCTTTTCCACCAAAATCACACAACCTTCTGACTTGTGATTGGGTTGTTAATGAATTATAATGACTGGCAATGGAAGGTCATACACTACACAAAATATCACTCCTGACTGGTCCATTGGGTCTCCAAAATAACCTTCTGTCAACCAACAAAATCAAGCACTATAAGTTAGATGTTAGTTGGTTCTGGAGACCCAATCCCATTAATAGAGTCTTAAATTGTTTTCATGAATGGATTGTCCAACACAGTAATCATAGAGTAACCTCAATCCCATTGCGAATATCTGGTATGTGCTGGAGAAGACTAACCCTAACCCTATGCAGTGGTTGAACAAAATCTTAGTGGAAAAACAATACAACTCTGGGCAGAGTTGGGGAAACTGTGGGCAACTGTAGTGACATTCCATATATTTATTGAAAAAATGCAAATGTATGTTGTAAATTAAACAAACAAAAAATAATCAGTGTGTGCTTTCAGCTGTTTCATGAGCAACAAAAAGTTTTATGTACTAAGTATAAAATTAGATTTTGCAAAACTGAGCTACACTTCTCATTGGTAAAAGCATAGCAGCACCATTCAATTCTAGTAAGAATTCTGGCCTGAGGCTGTGTCCAATACAAATGAATTCATGCAAACAGGCTCAAAATATGGTTTTTACCCTCCTGTTACAGCACTGCATAGCCCATGAACAATCAACCCTGATTAATCAATCATTCCGGAGTGTGTTTTAACTGATATATTATAACAACAATAAAGACTTAAAATGTATAAGTGAAACACTGAATCTAAAATACATACACACACACATTGTAGCATCATATCACATAAAGCTGATCAAGACAGTGAATTTCATAGCCATATATTAGCATCATGTGTAAAGACACTGTCAGGCCACATCTGTGTGATGTGCTGTGCAGCTGTTTGCATGTATTTCTTAACAACTCCTTGTTAAGGCAACATTCTTGCAATGTACTGTATAGGCACTTATCCATACAGAACCGCTGTCGGAAGCCCATTTACAAGGCGGAGATCTCCAGGCAATGTGTGTGTAGGTTAGAGTGCATTTGCTTCAGTCGCTGAGACAAGCTGTCTCGGCATCCCCCTCAGTCAGCAACGCGTCGGCGCCCCATGGAACAAACGCGGGTTCAAGAGATCTCCACCTGATCTCACCGGACATCTGCTCTTGTCCGGGTCACTGGTGTGCAGCCAGGCTCAAAGCAATTGCACGCAGTACAGGCCTCTCCATTCCGGGAAGATGGGTGCAATTGGTTTACGCTCTCCTCCCTCGAGGGCACGTCGCCGCAGCAGCTCAGACGTGGCAGCCCTGATTCGCTGTGTCACCGCGGCCAGGGCGGCAGCGCATTAGGGCTCTGCATGTGTCAGGAATCTTGTGCATTATGCAGACACGCTTTCCCCTCTCATAATGGCAGGGTCCTGAACAATGAGCCCTCTGAGAAGCCGAGTGTCACAACGGAGTCTGGAGGGAGCCACTTAAAGACAGCGTAAGGGGATTTGTTTGTGTCTCGGTAGACGCGTTAGCATGGCAGCCGACAGCTACGCTGCACTAAACTAAAAAAATGATGCTTATTATGCATTTGCTCCTCCTCTGTGGTCGTCCCATCTTCAACGTCTCGGCAGACCGAATCCACTTCAGTTTGCAGAGAAGTGTGCTAAACTGAGAAGACAACACTCACGGACAATGACAGAGTGAAAACAAACAGGCCATTTGTAGGTAACATGGCCACTGAAGCAAAGTCTACAACTGGTTGCACCAATTTAAATATAAGGTGAACCGAACACGGCATCATAAAAATTATACATAATGTCCAAGAATTTGTCGACTCTAAATCTGTAATAAAAGCAAAAGCATAGCCTGTGAAATTAGCCTATCTTGGCCTTTTTCCCTCCTAAAATGAACAGACGAGCCTTTTCATGGCCTTTTCTATCCCACAGACAAAAGCAGCCTGTTTCAGTTCACGTTCATGCAACCAAGGGATCTCAACCCCCCTTAAATTCCACAATTACAGCCAGTTACAGTCACACAGCAGCAAACCTGTGCTCATTTTCTGGGTAAAAGACACTGAAGAATCCTCTGAAGAATTCACCTCACACACAGTTTTTGTCGTGGGAGTTTAATTTCATTTATGAAAATAAGACAGATGTCCCAGATTCACTGTGTATATCTAGAACAGAGGTCTCATATCCATTCAGATTCTTCTTTTCTGTGTTAAAAACATCCAATATATGACAGAAATCAGTAAACTGAATTAGTTGGTGCTTTTCATTATGGCAAAACTGATTGTATCTCTGGCACAAATATTCATTTTCCAGCACACACTGTCTTATCCTTACATAAACATATTTAGTAAATGGTGAGCCCTATGAGTTCAATTCAAAACAGTCACATTTCTGAACTTTACATGATGACTACTGAGATCTAACTGAACACATATGACCAGAAAGCTCGAGCATCAAATGCAAATTCTTTCTATATAAAGAATGCAATGGAAGCTTATTTGTTCCTACAGAAACGCTCTTGCAGTTATTACTGCACAAACCTTGCATAAACAGTTGGCGCTATCGGTTCGATCTGTTCTGGCACAAACAGCGCTGTGTAATTTCAACAGAATGTTGATTGTTTTGAAGGAGCGATAGCATCGTAAGGTTGGCTATTGTATGTAAACACAGCCCTGGGTGTCTACGCAGGAAATCTGTACTTGATTCCTAATGGCTGCCTACTGTAGCTGATGCAACAAAAAATGAATGTGACCTTATTTTAGTCTGACAGCCGACTCATAGGGGAAAAAGATATTAAAATGCTGAGACCAAAGGTGACGGGGATCTGCTTAGGGGGCCAGGAACAACCCAGTCAGAACAACCTGTGCTCTCTCAAACAAAGGTCAGCACATCGTCTCTTCATTCCCTGAAGATACCAGGGACTGGAGGAATTTCTCCCAAAAGAGCAAGAATAGTGGACACAGAGGATTGGTAAATAATCCACTTGCTTGTTAAAGTCACCTCATGTGGACTGCTAATGGCTGCTTTACTTTAACGAATGACCTCCATAAAATTGCACAAGGGCAGCCTTGTAAAACCAGGCCATGACCGAACAGAACGGTTCTCAGTCCGAAAACAACATTCTCCAAATCATGGTTGCACAGATTAAGGGAGCTGACAGAACCAAATAAAACGGGGTGTCCAGGTATTTTCAAATGAGAACTAAGGAGAAGCTGTCAGCACATTTAAGGGGATAAAGAGCAGAAAGATGAAGAACTGAAGTGATATAGCAGGGTCATTCCATGTTTTTTACTTTTATTAAAAAGTGCCTGGGCATTTTGTTGGTGACTGTCCCAAATCAGGAAGGGCTTCCGGCATAAAACTTTTGCAAAGTCTTTGTGAAAACAACCAGACCAGTTTGGTCCGCTGTGGTGACCCCTGACGGGAGAAGCCGAAAGGAAATGACAACAATGTCTGGAAAGGAATTTATTTAATCCATCTACCAATTTGGCCGTGTAGATCCTCGAAGACTTTTGCTGTAGGGCCATCAGAAGGGCATTAACACAGGTGTCGGCTTTTAAAGGCGCCCTCCCTTCCCTTCACTCCAGATTTGGTATACATTTTAAATGTTTAAATCAAGTTTCACATATTCTGGGTTTAACCTGGCATGTTTACAGTGCCCCAACATACTGAATAGCTAAAATAAGAAACACAACCACCCCTGAAGGTGGCATAACAGACTCCAGTTTCCTCATGTGATGTACGGGTGCGTGGGTAGTAATTAATTCAGATGTCTAATGTCAGAAATGCTCTATTAAAAGAGGTGTCTATTGAACCTGATGAATTTATTCAGTGGAATCAATAAGTATCACCAGATTAAAGCAAATAAAGGAACCAAAACATTTAGTTTTGTAGTAAGGTCTAAAACAATATTAAGTTTAATCCATCTGGTTTTATTTTAACAAACAAACCAATTGTTTTCATTGTGTTTTTTCTATTGTTTTCATTGTATGCTGTGCTGCAGTGTATCACAATGACAATCACTGCACATTAAGACAGATCAGCAAAAGATCATTTTAGATATCTAAATATTATACCCCAAGAACATTTACATTTAAAGCATTTATTAGATCAACAATCAGTGGTTACATGGACAGTCCCCCTGGAGACAGTCAGGTGCCTTGCTCAGGGACACAATGTAAGTGGGGTTTAAACATGTGACTTTGGTGTATTCTGTTTTATAGGCATGTGTGTTACCCACTAGGCTACTACCCTGCAACATCTAACATGTTGCACAATAGTGACCTGACCGAGCAGCAGAACATGTTCTCCTGTTTTTGCCTTGAGGGAGAGAAAGACATCCCTCTCATGCCCAAACCAACTCTGAAGCTTCTCAGCAAGACACATGCAGCTCACTCACTGGTTGGTCGGGCTGTTGAGGTGTGAAGCTTCACTTTCTCTCACAGCACAAAAAAAAATAAATCTGACATAGCTCATGCTGTTCTCTCCCATTAGCCACCCGCTTCACTGTTCCGGCAGCTTCTTAAATCTTTTTCAAGCTAGAGTTTCAGCTGAATATCACTTGGTGGTCCTCACAATGAGAATGGGAATTTTTATTTGATGGCAGTGGAGCTAAATGACACTTCAGACAATGCTGATCTACTTCAAGCGCAGCCTTCAGATTCACAAATCACAGCACAAGTTCACACACCACTCCCGCAGTAGCACACATGACACACATCACAGACCAGTAGGAAGTCGATACAATATTAATCTAATGACGCATAGCTAAATATCTGCCCGTGAAGCCTGTAGCTTTAGCCAAACTTTTGTATAAAGATCTGCACAGACAGAATGTTCTTTTGATCCAGGTCAACTTCCGGAACCAGAGTCAACAACCATAGTTCTGAATTTCAACCCTTGAGGATGAACATTCAAATATCTCTATTGCGATTCTGTCAGCAAAGTTTCCAATAATAAATAATTCCAATTGGTCTTTAACTTCCATGTTTAATAGTCTGGAGACATTATTGCTCTGCAGCTGTGCAGCACTTGAACACTTAAAATGTTCAAGTAAACTCCAAAAGTCTAAAAACTGAAAAAATTACATGATTATTATATGTGCATTCATATTTTGATGTCAGAAACATCTACCTCTCTGAGTACATTTGCTAATACTATGATATAGCCTAATAAAATATGATTACGTCTGTGTCAAAATTTACCAGCAGCACTGATTATTCATTATGGAAATTTTGAATGCAAAATGACATCCTCTATGTGTGATTTGCTACTTTTGTAGAATTTAGATGCAAGAAAGCAATGTGTGTGCTAATGTGTTTTTCTCATAACAGGTGTGTGTAACAAAAAAAAAAAAACATTTACACATATATCTTATTAAATTACTATTACCTGAGAGTATCTGGTCACAGTGATGTGTAATTGCAAATATAATATGTGAAAACTGTATTCAGACTGCTAACAATCATATCAACTACTGCTACATGGCATGAGTGGGAAAGTCAATGACTTTCAGTTTGAAAAGTCACCACAAATAATGGCCCAAGGCATGTGATGACATCACACAGTGATGTCGCTTAGTGGCAGCTATGTCTTAATCTAAACAAGATGCCACATTTGGGGAAAATAGTAAGATTCAAAGCAATTATTGGACATGAGGTAAGACTATGCTCCTGAGGAGGTGTCACATCATCAAAGAAAACAAGAAGATGTGGAAAGCCACAAGTTATGGCTCAGTCTGATACATGAAAGAATATATGAACGGTTTGTATGGAGCAACATAAATCCTTGGCCATCACAAACTGAGGTAACCGTGATTTCTTGAGAGAAAAATAAGACAGAAACGCTACTGGTCAGCGGGATGCCAGAGATGAAAGAACCGTGGAGCAGAAAACGTGACTTTCAGATGTCGTTGCCTTCCAGCCAGCAGCACTGTGCAGCAAGGTCCTTCGGTTAAGGAAAACGATTGCACTTAGCTCAGCTCTCATGCCACAGGGAGGCTGAAGAAGCTGTTTATGCTGCCAGCAGCTGCTGACTTTTAATGGCGTCGTTGACACTTCAAGGGAGGCTCAAAACTGGATCTGGTGTAATTAGGAAAAGCAGGATGTGATTCCAATCTCCAGCAGACCCTGCAGGAGTCCCACGGTTCCCTTATAAAGTTGTGGTCAAAGAAAAAAGGGCATGGCACCAAAGAGAAGCAGGAACCGAGAGGAGAGCAGCACCTGTCTTTGCTTAAGCAAAGACACATGCAGCACTTGAAGAAGTATTGTTTTAAAAATTGCTGAATGGATAAAAAAGAATTCAGCAACAGCATAATGGCACATCACCGGAACACTTTGTGTCCACCAGCTCGCAGTGGGTTGTACTGGGATCGGCCTGCCCAGGCACGGTGAAGGAAATTAGCATTCCATCTCAGGCCGAGGCGCAGGGGGACTGTAAAAATCGCAGTCCCGCTCCAGAGCAATCACACCGGCGAGCAGATTGCACCCCACTGCGCATTACTGCCAGTCCAAACAGCCCTCATCACTCAAAGGGAGCCCCCAACTGTGAGAGAGACACCTGGTAGATCAGGTTGCTGCACTCTGATGGGACATTATGAACCTGCTTTGGGCGCCGTCTGAGATGGTGTCTGGGTTACCAATTTGGCCTTGTAGATCCTCGAAGACCTTTTGCTGTAGGGCCATCAGAAGGGCATGAATCACCGGTGTCTGTTTTTTAAGGCGCCCTCCCTTCCCTTCACTCTAGATTTGGTATACATTTTAAATCTTTATATCAAGGTTTCCAGAGATTCACATATTCGCTGTTAAATCTGGCACATTTACAGCGCCCAATATACTGAATAGCTAAAACAAGGAACATAACCACCCCTGAAGGTGGCATAACAGTTGGAGATCTTGACTCCAGTTTCCTCATGTGATGTACGGGTGTGTGGGGAGTCATTAATTCAGATGCCTAATGTCAGAAATGTTCTACAAAAAGAGGTGTCTATTAAACCTTGTGAATTTAATCAGTGCAACCAATAAGTATCACCGGGACATCTAGTTTTGTGGTAAGGTCTAAAACTACATCAAGTCAAGTCCACACAGTGAAATAAGACAATGACCCACCACATGCAACACACAACACTGACAGGACTGCAAAAGACGAGCATTTAAAAGAATTCAAACATACAACTTCCACACTGCAGTGCAGGACAGCATACAGCAGCGCTGAACAGTACTACACCTGAGACTGCTGTCATATTTGATTGAATTATTTAAAAATTGCCATGAAACGTACACGCTGCATTTTTACATATTATGGCAATATATGGTCACACTGGTGGGAAACAGATTTCATTTGGAAGATGGCTGCCTAAGCTTCAGCCAGAGTAATGAGTGAAAGAAAGCAAACTAAAACAGAGAATAAGAGTCACCTACTTGTCTGCAAGAGTTATGAATGCAAGGGTTATGAATGACGCTTTCTGACATAAGAACTGCACACAGCAGTGGCAGTACAGAGGATTTGTAATGGATGATGGTGGAAATCCCGTAGTTTCAGCTGGGACCACAAGTCGTAAGACACATGCAACAATGTCTAATGTGATGTCATCAGCCATGCATCCCAGAAACTGTGTTTTCCCACGTATCAGGGAAAAAAATACGTACAGCAGCCACAACAAACCACACAGGAGACTCAACAAAAATACAAAAACAATCAATCAAACAAAAACACACCGCCACTGCACTCTGAGGCTGGCTGGCTGGCTGGCTGGCACACCGCATCCTGTGAGGAGGCGCAGAGCATCACCAGCGTGCCGCCGGCGCCCGCCGTACGGTTTTTAGGGAAACGCACAGGGGGGAGATAAGACATGGGGAACACAAGCTTATGACAGGAAAATAAACAGAAAATGGAATGACAGAGAAAGAGCGAGCAAGGGGAGGGAAGGGGGGGAGAGAGAGAGAGAGAGAGAGAGAGAGAGAGAGAGAGAGAGAGAAAGAGAAATTACAGGCCCTGAAGTCATGCAGGGCGGGAGCAGCAGAGGTGGGGGAGCCAGGAAGCTGGAGGCTCATTAGAAGCAAAAATAAAAGTCTATTTTCCCCTCTTAATTTCCCTGGCTGCTATTTCTTCAGCATAATGTGGCAGGGTTTGTAGTGGCGGGCATTTGTATTGATGTGCTTTAAAAGCCCCTCATTTTGTGTATCATTATTTATTCTAAACAGCGTTCTCTACAAGAGTTGGAATGTCTGCACAATGCCAGCTGCCTAATTAAATCGCTATTCAGTCACTCTCCCTGAAAATTAATTTATGGAATGAAAAATTGTAGTTTTTTCCCCCCACCATCAAATGTGGGGAGTAAGCAATTAAAAGGAAGGTTCAAGGCAAGGTTCATTATGTTAAAAACAGAGGGGAAAAAAAGAAACCGCAAGATGATTTTAATAAAGACAGATTCCTCACTTGCTAAAAGCATGCTGTATTTTTCTTCTCCCTCTTTCTCCTGGATGAAAGCCTCCTCACCATTAAGACATATCTTTCCTATCATTTTTATGGGGGGTCCCCCTCAGAAGATCCTTTCATTAAAATTCAAGCGTTAATGTCTTGAATATTAAGTACAATATCATCAGACACGTCAGGTCCATCCACATAATAATCACATTTTCCCCTCATTTCACAGAATGGCAACGAACGCACACACACTGTGGCCTTTTAGACAGCATATTAAGCAAATGATCAAAATATATCATCCCATGCTCAGTAATAACACACATATAGATACAGTGCATCCAGAAAGTATTCATGGAGCATCATTTTTTGCACATTTTGTTCTGTTACGGCCTTATTCCAAGATGGATTAAATACATTAAATACAAATAAATGATCTTACAATTCTACACACAATACTCCCATAGTGATAATGTGGAGAAAAAAAGTTTACTCAAGGTTTGGCCAATTTTTATAGAAATAAAAAAAACTGAGAAAACATACACACAAGTTTTCATAGCCTTTGCCATGAATCTCAAAATTGAGCTCAGGCTCATTCTGTTTCCCATGATCATCCTTGAGATGTTTCTGAAGCTTAACTGGAGCCCAACTGTGGATAAGAAACGGTTGATTTTACATGATTTGGAAAGGGACAGGCCTGTCTATAAAAGGTCCAAGAGTTGACTGTTCATGTCATATAACTCTGAGGATTGTCTCTAGGCACAAATCTGCGGAAGGTTACAAAAAATGACTTCTGCTGCTTTTCCCGATGAACACAGTGGCCTCCATCATCCGTAAGTTGAAGAAGTTCAAAACCACCAGGACTGTTCCTACAGCTGGCCGGTCACATAAACTGAGCAATCAGGGGAGAGGTGCCTTAAGTCAGGGAGGACACTTTGTCAGAGCTCCTCTGTGGACAGCCACCACCAATCAGGCCTGTATGGTGGAGTGGCCAGACAGAAGCATCCCTTAGTAAAAGTGTGCCAAAAGGCAACTGAAGGACTCTCAGACCATGGGAAACAAAATCATTTGGTCTGATGAGACAAAGATTGGACTTTTTGGTGGGAATGCCAGGTATCACATTTGAAGGAAACCAGGCACCACTCATCATCAAGCTAATACAATCCCTACAGTGAAGCATGGTGGTGGCAGCATTATGTTCTGGGGATCTTTTTCAGCTGCAGGAACTGGGAGACTAGTCAGGATACAGGGAATGTATCCTGACTGCTGCAATGACTGCTGGATGAAAACCTGCTTCAGAATTCTGTTGAACTCACAGCTACAGCCAAGATATCATAGGATATCTGTAATTGTCCTTGAGTGTCCCAGAGCCCAGACTTGCATCCGAACGAACATCTCTGGTGAGATCTTAAAATGGCTGTGCACTGACGCTTCCAACCTGATGGAGCTTGAGAGGTGCTGCAAAAAGGAATGTGCAAAACATCATTTTCAAAAAGACTTGAGTCTGTACTTGCTGCCAAAGGTGCATCAACAAAGTATTGAGCAGAGGTGTTTTTTTATTAATTTTCCCAAAAGTTCAAACAAACTTTTTCACATTGTCAGTATGGGGTGTTGTATGTAGAATTATATTGGGAAGAATCCATTGAAATCCATTGAATTTTGGAATATGAGCTGTGACATAACAAAATGTGGGAAAATATGCTGTAAACACTTTCTGTATGCACTGTATGTGTGTATGTGTGTGTGTGTGTGTGTATATATATACAATTTTATTATTTATGCTAATTGTATGTGTTAGTACTGAAATATTATGTAAAATATCTAAAGAATAACACTAATTACTTCCTCTACAGACAATGAAGGACTACTTAGCTTATGGAGCCATTTAACAAAACGTTTACAAACACTAGAAGGTCTATATGAAGGACAGCAGTTCTGTATTCTTTCTGTAACCATTTAGCACTGGAGACAGTCAGATCTACTATTTTTCATTCCATGTTTGTGCCATGGTCATGGTTTGTGTGTGGTCATGTGACTGCATGGCTACATCTCATTGGTGAAACTGTGTCATTTGATTATTGTTGCTATGTCTGAATGGTGAAACATATATAATGTATGCCATCAATGTCCCATGACCTAACCCCATAGAGAACGTCTGGGAAGAGTTGAAGCAGAGACGACTGTATGATCGCACACCACCCACACGTGACCTGTCAGAACTGCGTGTAGAAGAGTGGAACGCGTTGCCTCAGAACAACATCATGAGGCTAGTGAGGAGCATGAGACATTGCTGTCAAGCTCATACATTATTAGTAATTTCACAGGGAACTTTTACTTATTTCCTAAGAAAATCACTCATGTAAATAACAATATCCATAACTTATTGTGAGTAGTGTAAATATAAAATAATGTCTAAAATACACAATTTTATTTATATAAAAAAATCCTCTGTGAGGTTTATGGTGGGTCAAAGCAGATATTGTTTTTGCAAAGGCTACAAATGAGAAAATATCAATAAACTGTGTTTCTTCTACACCTGGTTGAATTAAGCTATGTTAGCATGTGCAGATGTTTTATAATATGACCTGGAGCTTTTAAAATGTGTTTTATGACGAGTTGCATGGTAGGGGCCAGAATGTGCCTGATGTGAAGTGTGAGGTAACAGATGCTGTATGGAAATGCAAAAGCAGCAAATGTATGTATCCTGTCAACAGCATCTAACCACGTTACAGGTGTGAAAGTAATAAATGCATGCAAACAAATTACATTCATAAATTATTCATGTAAATGATTATTATGGTAACCAACGGCAATACATGGGTGTGCATGCTGATCACTCAGGAGTGCACTCCTCTGAGATGCAATTCTTCATTCAAATGTATGCTTTTGATTCAAATGATTAATGTCACATGTTGCATTAAAATCAGAAAGGAACCTGAAAGATCACTATCATAGGGTGGTAGTAGCCTAGTGGGTAAAACACTCGCCTATGAACCAGAAGACCCAGGTTCAAATCCCACTTACTACCCACTTGTGTCCCTGAGCAAGACACTTAACCCTAGGTGGACTGTCCCTGTGACTACTGATTGTAAGTTGCTCTGGATAAGGGCTTCTGATAAATGCTGTAAATGTACCCCCCCAAAACAAACAAACAAACAAACAAACAAATAAATAAATATAGAGGAGTTGTTCCAAAATTCAATGGTAGACATGCAAAACCTTGTTAGCTGTTGCTTTGATTTCTGTTATAGGCAATACAAACTTCCTCGTTATTTAGAGTTTTTTGAAGCTGAAGCAACCAATTCCAAGAAGATGTGTAAATAGGAACATGCTCATGTAATCTAACAGTGGTACTGATTTCTGTCTTTGTAGTACTGAGGACTTCAAATCATAAAAAAAAACATTACTAGGACACTCTGAGAACTAGATACCTAATAATATGCCTCCTAACAGGGGTAATCCAGACATGTTTAATTTAACACACAAAGTGGGAACAGCTATGTTCAAGATGGAGACCCAATATGTTGTTTACTGTCTATGGCTTTAAAAGCCTAATTTGGCCCCATTCGTTCCCCAGGGGTGCCCCCTGTGCCTCTGGCTCAACTGGTCTGCTGAAAGTGAGCTCTGAGTCGACACAGGCAGTGCCAGTGTGACAGGTAGTGAAATAAGGTGCACACCTCCCGCAGGCCTAAATTGATTCCAGAGGTGCTGAGTGCCGCCGGGCCTCAGCTCCCTCTTCTATGAGTCTCGCTCTGCTCCCTCCTGCAGCTCCTGCTCAGCCAGGCATCTGGATGTTAACTTTAAGGGCCCTTTTCAATTTGATTTCCTGGGCGTTGTGTGTCAAGACATCACAGCTCTCGGTTTATTAGCCTTGAGAAATTTACAATTCCAATTCAACCAAGCAAATGTGCTCAGGGCGCCTGACTGAGCACTCAGAGCTCGGGTAAGGAGTTGTCTCTCCTCCCCTCTCAATAGCAGTAAGGCTCATGCAGACACTCCTGGCCATTAATGCCTCCTTCAATATTTGCCGATATACACCAGAGTCATTTTTTACTCCCACTTAAATGAGTTTGTCCTATTTTATCTTTAAAAATGTTCCTTCTTTCTGAGCCTGTGCGAAGTGAAGGCAATAATAGGCTGACCTTGTAAGGGTCTTTGATCACCTGCTGAGCTACAAATGAGATGCATATCCAGACCACCTGAGCCTTTCTGCACATCCCTCCCCTTCAGCCAGAGCCACAGCAGCTGAAGCTGAGGTCCACACCGCCTCCACCCACAATAAATTACCCAGCTTTTAATAGCTTTCCGGGAAAGGAAGCACACATAACCGCTACATATGATTCCTACCTCACTATAAAATTTCAGCTTATATCAGATTTCTTTTATAATACTTATACTTACAAATACGTTTACTGTGGTATATAAAGAAAATGAGATAATGTAATCAATGGCCTTGTGGACTCAGGTGGTTGAGTGGGGTCTAACACTCAAGCAAAACTATCCTCAGCTACAAAATGTCACGTCAGCTATGATCCTTGTTAACCAACAGCACCCTCGCAGCAATAGCCTTAATGAAAACAGCATCATTATTTTTCTATGCCCTGGGAGGACGGGGAGAGCTGCTGCAGGTCTGGCTTGAGTCATACAAGTAATGACTAGCAGGCAGGAAGCAGAATAGCAGGAAGGAGTGATATTGTAACATATATTTGAAATATTGCAATACTACTAAAGACAATATCAAGTATAAATGAATATAAATGACTGATGCCAAAAATGATACAGCCTTGTAAATATACCACACAAGTTCACACCCCAGTAAAGAAAATATGCAAATAACATACAGCCCCAGCTCCCACTGTTGTTATTATTATCAGGAAAGACAGGAGTACAGGCCAAGTGCCGTTGTGATGGCCGGTTTCTGCACTCATCATGTCCCTTCATGACAAATGAAAGTTCACGGTCCAGGTAAACTGACTCATTCACTCGAGAGCGAGCGTTCTTGGGGCTGCAGTGTACAGTAGTGGAGTGTGGACTGTAAACAAATGAACTGGCAGGGCCATAGGGAAGTAGGCTAACGCCTCAAAAGGCTATTTATGCAAGATAAGTCACGTAACAGTAACAGGCCCAATTCAAAAAAGCCGGAATGCATCAACTTTACAACTTAACCGACGTCCAGGACTGCGACTGTAAACATGATTTCATAAAGATAAACACTAAGGGCCTGTGCTTTATAAACATACCCACCATTATGACCTGATGTAACCTTAATTAGAGCATCACAGAACGTGGCAGTAAATGGCAACAACTTGACAGCACGTCAAAACCCTGACCTTTGAACAAGGCAGATCCTATACACATTTGACGAAATCCTCTCTCCCCCTCTGGATAAAGGATGTTATATGGCTCAACCCCGGAGATCAAACCATACCATGTGACATGCACTTACACTTCATTATGCCAGATATTATTACAGAAGGGCCATGGAGTGAGCGCAAGGACGATGACTGTGGTCTAATTGCAAGCCCAATTAAGTGCCAGTTAGATGGAATCATCGCAGCCACCACACTTCCTACATCACACGGTGGCCTGCATAGCCAGAAGAAACACATTACATGCTGAGCACCAGAAGAGATGATGCATAAATACATGAGCTATAAATGAACAATGATCTAATGCAAGACATCCACATTAACCAAAACTCCCATACCCCAATGGAGGAGAAATTAATAAAAAATGATTCCTTCCAAAAATTGGCAATAATTGCTAAGGTTTCACTCAGCCTTAGTGAGCTACGTTTTTTATCAGCAGTTTCTTCTGATGGTTTTCCCAGTCTGTAAGTGAACTAGCACCTGCTGATTTAAAGCACTGTCTAACTTTGGCCCTTGGCAAGTTGCTTAGATCTTGCCCATTTGCCATGCTTCCAACATATATCCCTGGTCTGTTGTCACTTTAACATGATAATTCAATTCTTGCACATCACCAGTCAGTGTTTTTTCTTTTCTTTTGTGGCCATTCAGCATATGTCTGTGAAGCTATTTTTAAGGTCCTGGAAACAATTTCACATTTACAGGTTTTAAGATGTGCTGCAATCCTGCACTGAACGCTTGTAGGATAAATTACCAGCTACAAGCCACAACGTTGGAAATAGCGGATTGTAATATCAGCCCTTCAAATAGACTGACCCAGTGCAGACAAGGAAAAAGTCCTGTGATCTTTTGTGATGATCTTTACTAGTTGTGTTAACATGTGGTATCCTGGACATAGCTTCAACCATGATTAGCAATACTGCCCCCAGCATCCACTCTCTAAATGTGAGTCACAATCATCTTTAGGATTCCTGTGCTGCATGTGCATACAAGTTACCTTTCAAATGTCTCAACTCATCTGTTTTTAAAAAAGCATGTGAATCATTTCCCCAAGTCTGATTAATCACATCACCATTTTGCTCATTTTAACATCGTATAAATGTGGAGGAGAAGCACATTTCCAAAATGCAGTTTGCAATGCAAACTTTTTCAGGGACATCTAAGAGATGTCATACGATGAAGATGCAAATGTGTGTGTTTTTTTTTTTTTGTGGTTTGTCTGCATCAAATTAGAGTAGAAAAAAAATAGATAGGCAGATATCACAGAAATACTATCTTGAGTTTTTGAATGTCACCAAGTCCCATTGACCTGGCAAACAAAATACAAGCTGTGCATTTTTGCACATATGTGCAGTGTTGCAGATTGATGAACAGCTAATGGTGTAGGTGGAGAAGAGGAGACTGTAATTAAGATGTATTTCTCAGGGTCAGCCTGACATCACCCATTACTGAACCTGAAGCCCACTTAAGATCTTAGCTCTGTTACATATAGTCTACAACAAGTTAATTAATTAATGCTCTAATGAAAAACACAGACCAGACCTAAGAAAATCGGTTCTTCACAACAGCCACATTCAATCAATGTGTAGATCTTACTGTCAGACAAAGAAAATGCTTGATTAGTGAAACCAACACTTTACTCAATAAAGCTAATCAATGTAAAATGTTAACACCCCCTAATGCACCAAAACCAGACCAACACTGGTTCATCTTATCAAGTGCACTCTCATTAGTACACTTAATAGTCTGTGCCTAATAAGTTCTGCAGCAGTATAAATAAAGAATTAAATGAATAAAATGTAATTTCATACCCAGTTGGATGTTCAAAGCAAACACGGCAGAGGGAGTCTAATAAACTTTCCGTTGTAAACTCCTAAAAATGGCTCTGTAATTTGGGGGGTTTCATTATGGACAGTGCTGAAATTATTCAGCAAGGATCATGCTGTGAAAATAAATAGGACAGCGGCATGATTAAGAGCCTAATCAGGTTTGTTCAGTAAATAATGAGGCTGGTTGATGACACACAGAGATAGCAAAAATATCCACCTATGAAAATTACCTTTAAATGTTACGCGGTGCATGTCCAAAAGACCAAGCTGACTTGTGATGCCAACATGTGCACAGACATCACGCTGCTTGCAAGATTTGATTGCACCTACTGACAATTACCACCTTCCAAAGCTGCAGCGCTTCGGCCCCCAACCGGACAAAAGATAATTAACCACAAGTGCCCAAATAAGTGTGGCTGTTCACATCTGGGCCCCTCTCTGCACAGGAATAACAGACTCTTCAATAATTAATTTGCAGCAAAGTGGTGACTTACACCAGGCTCCAACCACAGTCTTCAGATGTAATTAACCATTTTCACTTCACTTTCACTTCACTTCATAATAGGTTTCAGTCATAGACATATCTTTATATATTTACAGTAGACTATATCACCCACAGGAGTCATACACACTGATTGGTAGGCCTTTAGCAATAACAAATTTTGCTGGACAATAAATTGTCCCAAGAGTTATTGTGAAAAATGTTAACATTGTCATTGTGAGACCATTTTCAGCTGATGTAATGATGATGGCATAATAATGCAAGTACACCCTTTCAACGATCAATAAACTTTAATTTCTAAAGAACATTTAACACTGGGACTGGAAGACAATTTTAACCTCAAAAATAAATAAACAACCAAAAATAAAAAATAAAATGGACTCTCAGTCTCTGTTAACAAATAATGCACTTGACCACAAAACAGAAAACACAAGCAAAAACAAATGAATAAAAAACAATACACTACACAAAGAAATGAAGGGAACACTAAAACAACACAGTGTAACTCCAAGTCAATCACACTTCTGTGAAATCAAACTGTCCACTTAGCAACAGAGGCAGTGGTGGCCTAGCGGTTAAGGAAGCAGTCTTGTAATCAGAAGGTTGCCGGTTCGAATCCCAATCCGCCAAGGTGCTACTGAGGTGCCACTGAGCAAAAAAGGTACCGTCCCCACACACTGCGCCTGTCATGGCTGCCACCAAGGTGATGGCTTAAAGGCAGAGGACACATTTTGTTGTGTCACCGTGTGCTGTGCTGCAGTGTTTCACAATCACTTCACTTTCTCTCAACACTTACAATCAATTTTACATGCTGTTGTGCAAATGGAATAGACAACAGGTTAAAATAATAAGCAATTATTATAAGCAATTATAATTAGTTCCTATGCATTCTTGCTGATGTTTTGGTCACTTTTGAATGCCGGTGGTGCTTTCACTCTAGCATGGGACGGAATCTACAACCCACACAAGTGGCTCAGGTAGTGCAGCTCATCCAGGATGGCACATCAATGCGAGCTGAGGCATTATAATCATTTTAATTATTGTGCAATTGATTGGTTTATTGTTTATCGCGACAGGCCTACTGATTGGTTCCAACTGGCAGGTGAAATGAACAACCCCAAGTCCAAAAAGTGATACTAGATGACCATGCTAACATCTGCACTGTAATCTTTCTGAAATCTTCTGTAAGATTTGGACTAAATTGCATATTGGTTTTATACTCTTGTGCTTGAGAGACACCATCCAACAGAATCAAGATCTTTGTATGTTCGCTCACATTCCTCGCCAATAAATGCAATTCTGATTCTGGTGTAGCAGCAGGGAAATAGCAGGACTTGTGAAGTGAAAGTGAAGTGATTGTCATTGTGAAATACAGCACAGCCCACAGTGCACACAACCAATCACCCTTGGTGAGCACCTTCTGATTACAGGGCCACTTCCTTAACCACTAGGCCACCACTACCCCAATTGTGAGGTGTTCTGTAGTAGGTGTAGTGGTTAGGATCAACTGGTTAGCATAAACTACATTGTCCCATAAGTCTCATATTGTCCTCTGTCTCATATTTTAGTGTTCTACCATTCAACTATGTAAACTCTCAAAATATACAGTTAAAGATTAGTCATTCCATGAGAGAACAAGTATTTGTTTTTAACTTGAGGATAGCCAAGTCCACTTCCCTTTTATTTAAACATCATTGAAGTGAAGTGATTGTCACGTGTGATACACAGCAGCACAGCACACGGTGCACACAGTGAAATTTGTCCTCTGCATTTAACCCATCACCCTGAGTGAGCAGTGGGCAGCCATGACAGGCGCCCGGGGAGCAGTGCGTGGGGACGGTGCTTTGCTCAGTGGCACCTCAGTAGCACCTTGGCGGATCGGGATTCGAACCGGCAACCTTCTGATTACGGGGCCGCTTCCTTAACCGCTAGGCCACCACTGCCCCATTGTGAGATTCTGTAACCAAATCATTTTAATTAAGATGTATCTTGCTTTACAAATTAAATAAGAACATATGCATATACCCAATATTATACATGACACCCAGACAATCCCCTTCATTTACTTACTATTGGCAGTAACCAACAACATGACAACATGTTCATGACAACTTCTTTAATGGCAGAGGCTCCTTCCAACAGGATAAGAAAAGCATGATATTGTGAAAAACCTCAAGTTGTTCATTTGACCATCAAATCTGAATCCAATCTGTGATAAGTGCTAAAGATAAAGAAATAAAGTGTCCATGTAGGCCCCACCTCACAACATCTTCAGAGGTCTTGAAGAGTCCATGCCTTAATGTTTTGGTTTTGGTGACAAAAGCTATACATCTGTACAATATCAGACAGGTGGTATTAATCTAATGGCTGATCGGTATATACAGAGTGTGTGGCAACCAATGGGGAATTGCATGAGATGGCATGTGTGGAAATCAAACAGACCCCAGGGTGGCACTGTGCAGTTGAGGGGGCAACTTGGCGGGGAAGGGTGATGAAAAGCCCCTTGAGCTCTTTTTACTGGGACTGCAGATGACAGTCAGAGACAGAGATTCTTGTGTTTCCTTTTAATGACACAGCTCTGCAGGAATGAGGAGTTGTCACTCTCTGAACCTACGACCCCCTCAGGCTTGAGATCTCAGTCAGAGACAAAGACTGTGGCATTGGCTCCACCTCCCAGGAAGCCCCAAACACACAGACACAAACAAAAAAATATACAGTTACATCTGAGAGGCACATGAACCTACATTCACTTAATCATCCAACAAAATGAGTACTACAAAAGAAATTGACAATAGAAAAATATATATTTTACAAACCTCTTCAAATTTGTGATAAACCCTTCAAACAAGATATATATTATTTATAACTATTTATTTATGTTTGGCTGCTAATGCTCTTATGCACAGTTATTTATGTACTAAATTAACATTTACAGTACAGCGAAAAGGGCTGCACAAAGAAAGTTGTGCATAATCACATTGGAAGTAGCAAGCATTATATTATTATTAATTATTGTTGTTCACTGACCAATGTAACACACATTCACTCTACAGTGACAAAAAAGCAGAAAGAAACTAGCAGGAAATTAACTTTTTATATAGACAGTAGAAGAGGTCTTAAACAGAATAAAAGATTTCTCGTAAGTATAACACATTGTTTTCAGGTAAAGTATAGCTTTTGGGAAGTTATATGACAGGGGAAAATTTGGGTTGCACAGGAAAACTTGACTGGAAAACTGGCCTGTCTGTTATTTAATCTTTTTATTTTCCTCATCAAGCCCAGAGCTACAGCAGCATGTACCTTGTGTGAACCTACGGTCAAGGCTGGTTCACTGCCCGGTCAACTGCACCCTAATTCACCGACATTGGTAAGAATAATCACAACAACCTTAAACATTTGAAGAACACCCTCCAATTGGCACATCACACAGTATATGACTTCCTGCATGGCATAGCCCCAAGCCGCTACCCCAACCAAGCGTGCAGCGAAGATCTTCCCCTCAGGTGAGAAGAAAGGTCAAAGGCTTCAGCCTGTCACACTGCATGAGTCCCATCTGAATCATAAAAGTCTCATCAGTCCAGCTGTCTGTGCAGAGCGATTCTCCACATTCGGCCTGAATTTAATGCAACTGGTCTCCCAAGGTGCTACACAAACCTGCCACCATAAGCTGATTTCTAACAATGATACTGAGAAGGGGAAGTGAAGGGGGAAAGGGTCATACAGAGCTGCACAACTCCTGAATAAATACAAATTGTGAAAAACATCAATGGTATCAAGATTTTCGTATGCAGTACAAATTACTACTGGGATTCCCCAGTAGTAATCTACATTGATTTTTATAATTAAATGAAATCATTCAGATATTATTGGATTGAATTTTAATTATTAATCATTATTGACAAGACTGGGTTAGGTATTAAGCACAAAAGAAATTCCTCTTCAACATTATAAAACAGAAGACCTATTCATGAGGATAGTTCAACAGAGGTCAGCAAGGTTTTATACATAAATGTAAAATAAACTCTCAGATTGTGAGTGAGAAGCACTTAAACACAGTTTAAGATGAAAATTACAACAATTTCCAGTTTCTTTTAAATCTTGGTAGTGCATAACTTGTTGACCTTTAACTTCTTCCATATACAATGTCCAAGTAAATGTGCGCTTCATGCTGGTGGGATGTGGGACGCCTGTCCAATGACAAAAGAGTTGAGCAGCTACTGACAATGAGGAGGAGATGAGGTCCCAGGGGCCAGATGAAGTTTCAGGCACAGATCAATGCCTTGCCTGCCATGACAGGCCCAACAGGCCCTGGCTCAGCTCGGCTCAGCCAAGGTAGAGCATGGAGCATGCTGGGGGCTTAAAAGGGCAGGTGGTGGTGCTGTAAGTGGACCCATGGAAACACTATAGAGACCATTAGGAAACCAGGGACTACCCTGTGCCAAGGCCCACCTATCAACATGCTGAGAGCAAACGGGTGCCTCACAAAGGTTGTGAAATTAAGAAGAAAAGGGCTTTCTTCTGCCAGT
This sequence comes from Denticeps clupeoides, assembly GCF_900700375.1. Taxonomy (NCBI): domain Eukaryota; kingdom Metazoa; phylum Chordata; class Actinopteri; order Clupeiformes; family Denticipitidae; genus Denticeps; species Denticeps clupeoides. The sequence continues at coordinate 24,599,751 of NC_041711.1, forward strand.
GAAAAAGCCTGAACCTGATAGCTTTTTGTTAGTGTTTGCCCGATTAAAACCAGGTCTGTAACCATAGCCGACAGTTTAGGCAACAGGTGGTTCATGAGATACCATTTTAATCCTAGAACAGGCTATAAAAAAAACAAGTATTTTACACTTGTTTGTGTGGAAAAAGGAAATCAGCTATTTTTCAGCCTCAACCTATGTATTTCTAAATTGTGCTAACAGATCATATACTGGTAAAAGAACACAGTGTAACTCTAAGGCAAACACACTTCTGTGAAATTAATCCATCCACTTAGGAATGTGAAAGTGAATTGATTGTCATAGTGAAACACTGCAGCACAGCAAACGTGACACAACAAAATGTCCTCTGCTTTTAACTATCGCCCTTAGTGAGCAGTGGGCAGCCATGACAGGTGCCCGGGGAGCAGTGCGTGGGGACAGTACTTTGCTCAGTGGCACCACAGAGGCACCTTGGCGGCTCAGGATTTGAACCGGCAACCTTCTGATTACAGAGCCACTTCCTTAACCACTAGGCTACCACTGCCCCAACACTGAAGAAACACTGAATATCAATTCCTCATGCAATTGTGCAAATGGAATATACAACACATCAAAATTATAGGCAATTGGCAAGATGGGTAAAGGCATGGTTCTGCAGGTGGTGAGCACAGACCACTTCTCAGTTTCCTTTTTTGCTACCGGTGCTTTCACTCTAGTGGTAGAATGAGACGGAGTCTAAAACTCACACAACTGGCTCAGGTAGTGTAGCTCATCCAGGATTGCACATCAATGCGAGCCGTGGCAATAAAATTTTCTGTCAGTGTAGTGTCCAGAGCATGGAGGCCCTACCAGGAGACAGGCCAGTACATCAGGAAATGTGGAGGAGGCCATAAGAGGCAACAACCCAGCAGCAGGACCGCTAGGGGGAGTACTGCCAGAACCCTGAAAAATCACCTCCAGCAAACTACAAATGTGCATATGTCTGCTCAAAAGGTTAAACAGACTCTATGAGAGTGGTGTGAGGGCCCGACATCCACAGGTCAGTAATGGTGTGGGGTAACATTTCTTTGGGGGGGTCGCACAGCCCTCCGTGACTATCATTAGGTACCAAGATGAGATCCTCAGACCCGTTGTGAGACCACATGCTGGTGCGGTTTGCCCTGGGTTCCTAGTACTGCAAGACAGTGCTAGACCTCATGTGGATGAAGTGTGACAGCAGTTCCTACAAGATGAAGGCATTGACACTATGGACTGCCCGCACGTTCCCCTGACCTGAATCCAATTGAGCACATCTGGGACATCATGTCTCGCTCCATCCACCAACGGCACGTTGCACCACAGACTGTCCAGGAGTTGGCAGATGCTTTAGTCCAGATCTGGGAGGAGAACCCTCAGGTGACCATCCGCCACCTCATCAGGAGAATGTCCAGGTGTTGTAGGGAGGTCATACAGGAACGTGGAGGCCACACTACTAAGCCTCTTTTTGATTTGTTTTAAGGATGTTAAATCAAAGTTGGATAAACCTATACTGTGTTTTTCCACTTTATTTTTGAGTGTGACTCCAATTCATTCAATTATGTAAAGAACAAAGTATTTAATAAGAATACTTAATTCATTCAGATCTAGGATGTCCTATTTTTTTTCGTTCCCTTTATTTTTTGAGCATTGTATGTATGTGTGTGTATACACACACACACACACACACACACACACACACACATATATATATATTTGTTTGTTTATTTATTTATTAAGCCTGTATGCCCAGTGCTGACAGGCTGTAGGCATCCGTATTCAGTGACAGGCTCCACCACCAGCATGCTCCCAGGCTTGCCCTGATGAAAGAGTACATCTGCATAATTTCACTCGCCCAATTTTCAAAAACACCCCTCAGCTCGCCTTTGCGGCTTGCTTAAGCAGCAATAAGTGCAGCGCTACAGGGAGACAATGGCATTCAGACTTTCTTTTTTTCAACTCGTTATCGTGACAGCCTGCAATGGCAGTTTAGCACACCCGGGAAAAAAAGAAAAACTCAGATCAAACAACACGGCATCTGGGCAGCGGCACTGAGGGGCATCTATAGGCAAACAACTTCTCTCTGAGATTAACCTGCATAAAAACAGTTCTTTAGAGAACAATCCATCTGGACATTACTCATGCAGCAAAACAACATTTCAAATTAGAATCTAACAGGCAGGCAAACTTTCAGAAACATGAAAACATGAGGCTAAACATCAATGCATGGAAGTTCTTTATAAAACATAACATTGAGCAAGTAACAGATTTACTGTTAAGCCAGATTTTTATAAAAAAAAATCAAACATTCACATTAATAGAGTTTGACCTACAAACTGTATCTGTACATCAAGCTTTCTCAGATAGCAAAGCATCATAGAAAGTTGGCGAGTGACTGAGAAAGTGTCTTTCTGTAAATCTTTTGAAAATATTAAATGTTCCATAATAACAGGATATAAATTACACAGTGACATGTTAATTAAATATATGCACTGGTTCTTCAGAGTCTTCCGTGACGGAACAAAAAAAAAAACATTTTTGCTCATTTTTACGTCCAATCTCTTACGTCTCATTTTTATGTCCACGGTGGAGCAATGACTGTCGGTGGAGTTACTTTTAAGGGGAGAGGTGGAAAATTCTCTGGGCAGACAAAGCATGAGCGAGGCCAGGTAGTCACAGTGACTTTGTGAATTGTGCATCCGGTAGAGAGGGGGCGCTATCACAGGCAGAGGTTTTAGTCCTGTAGCTTATGATGTCCTGGATGCCCTGCCACATGCGCCATGTGTCTCCGATGTCCTGGAAGCGGCTGTGGATTTTCTGCCTGTGTGCACACTTTGCCCTCACTGTTCTAAGGGCCACCTTGTCACCCTTTCTGAATACGGAGCCTTAAACTTCTGCTTGACTCTTAGGGTGATGGACTTTTAGAAGTTGCTGCTTTGTTGGGCAGATTATTAATTGATTCCACACACAGTGGAGCTAAAAAGTATTGTGGACTGATTTGGCAAGTTGACCCACTTAAAAAGATGAAAGGTCCCTTCAACTTCAACTGTGAGAGACAATGAGAGGCAGTCACTGGGTAACACAGACTTTCAACTCCCCCCTCAGGCCACTCCAGAACCATGTAATGCTTTTTATGTAGCTATACGTTGCACAGGCCGTATGTTTGGAATCAAGATCAAGCCACGTTTCGTCTTCATCTCTGATCACTGATGGACAAGGTTTTGCCTAAAATTTCATGATACATAGCCCCATTCATCCTTTCCTTAATACAGATCAGTCATCCTGTCCCAATGCATAATGTTTCCACCACCCCCTGCTTCATAGTGGGTATGGTGTTCTTTGGATGCAACTCAGCATTCTTCCCCCTCCATACACGAGTTCTATTTTGGGCTCATCTGACCACATGACAATCTCCCAATTCTCCTCTGGATTATCCAGATGGTGTTTGGCCAACTTTAGAGGGGCCTGGACATGTGCTGCCTTAAGCAGGGGGACGTTTCAAACGCTTCAGGATTTTATTCTATGACGACATAAAGTGTTGTTAATAGTAACCTTTGTTACTCTGGTCCCAGCTCCCTTCAGGTCATTGACCAGTTCCCCTCGTGTAGTTCTGGGCTGTTTCCTCATCATTCTCAAGATCATTTGTACCCCACGAGGTGAGATCTTGCATGGAGCCCCAGGTCGAGGGAGATTGTGTGGTGTCCTTAGACAGCTCTTTGTTCTTGGCCATGGTGGAGGTTGGAATCTGACTGTTTGAAGATGTGGACAGAAGTCTTTTATACAGATACAGACTTCAAAGAGTTTCCATTAATACAGGTAATGAGTGAAGGAAAGAAGAGCTTCTTAAAGAAGTATCAGGTCTGTGAGGGCCTGAATTCTTGCTTGTTTGTAGGTGCTAAATACTTATTTTACATTGTCTCGCACAGTTGAAGTGTATCGATGATGAAAAATACAGACCTCTCTCGTCTTTTTAAGTGGGACATCTTGCACAATCGATGGCTGCAAAATAAGTTCTTGCCCCAGTGTGAGTGTCATGTGTTTGCCAATGTTCTTACACTGAGCCCTACACTGAGCCAGTGAGGGATCATGGAGACACAAATCAACCTTTACACACTTCACCGAAAGGTAGGCAAATGCTGTTGCGTTGTGCAACATGTTTTTACCACATAGTTCAATAAAGGCGCAGTTTTCCTTCTCCCATTGAATTTAATAGCCCCAAGTGATTCCTGTTAGCATACAGCCATTGTATAAACTGGGCTCAGCTTCTGCTTTTTGACTGTATGCTGCAAACAACCCTTGGGAAAAGCCACTGAGGAGCTTTATCTGAGCAGTGTTTGCTCAAAGTTGATACAGCCGTGTGCTCAATTAGTTTGTTTTCGGAGGCAATGACTGGGCAAGCAGGTGAGTCAACTTCCATTTGATGTGACTACCGGCCTAACCAATGTCACTCAATGACACAGCAGCACGGCCTCAAACCACACACGTGAGCCGCTCCTCTTGACAAAATGAATAGGACCCACAGTAACTAGGACACAGTGCTGACAGATAACCCCACACTCCGCATGTAACAGGTGTGCAGCGCCCCAGCTTACCCGAGGGCACGGCAGGAGATCTGACCTCTGGCACAATGGAGAAGCCAGTGACTCACACAGCGATGAGTTACAGAACTGTGTCCACATGTAAGAGGCTTTAACAAGCAAATGGCTATGAGGTGTCATGTGAGGACGGCGAGGGCAGGTTTGCCTGCCACCCAGGGACCCAGTAATGGAAAACCTCAAGATCTTCAGCAGAGATTAAATGTGAGCATGTTCCTTTTTATGTCCTTTTCCATGTGTGACATCAAAGGAAGGACTTTGTCAGTGGTGCAGAAGATTGAAAAGTAGTCCATGTTTTGTGTTCTTAATTTTGCACACATGAGTACAGCATGCTCCTAAACACTGGCTGAAATTGTATATACTTAACAGATGACAATTATTTGCACTCTTTGATATGTCAGTGTTGTATTATGTACAATTATGCCAATTCAGATTACGCATCTTTTGTGTGGGGTCTTTCATTTCTTTTTTTTTCAGATGCAAGTGGAACTAGCTAGAGGCATACAGTTATTACAATGAACAAAGCAGATAATTATAATAATATTCATTTTTAACAATGTGCAAAATAATGCTAATGATTATACTGATCATTTTAATATGCTAAATGTTATGTAATTTGTTCCACACTCTTCTACCACAGTAAAGGAAATGGAAAGTGATTGTGTGATATGCAGTCAAAAGTACAACAGAAATAACAGATCAGGAATCACTGCTATAATTATATTTTTCAGGCTGCCAGGTCCAAAACTAAATGGGATCATAGGCACTAGATCATCACATGACAAAAAAAATCATGCCACCCTCTGCCATTACAAATCACACAGGCTAATGTGAGTGTCTGAATACTTCTTTTACATATTAAAATCACCTTTTCTAAATGAAGCTATAAACTGTTCATCAATTAACCTGACAGACATGTCCATAAGAACACATTATTGAATTTACATATGTTGCCCATGCAAATCATTATACAATCAAATTAATCTGGACAATAGCAGAAGTGGCCGTGTTCAGTGGTCATTTTAGAAATTTGAGTATAGAGGCCAAAAGAATAGTTTAGAGTCAAAAGCTGGCTTGGGAAGCAGAGATTTCAGTGACATTTTCCAACACAATCCAGTGATCATTTGCATATGTCTCCCACGGGTGTGTATGAGTGGGTACCCAGACAGGGAGCAGAAAACCGACAAACAACCCAGAGTGGAAGGGATTTCTGGAAAGCTTCCAGGCACGCTGCATTGACATGCACATCACGTTCACCATCTTAGCTGACAAAATGACAGATCCCTTATATTACAGATGAAGTTGGATTCAACTAGTCCCCCAATCCCACCTCCATCCCTGCAACGCTCTCAGTGGCTGTGAATGGTGCTGTAATAAGAACATCCCTGGTCACATTACTGGACAGGCCCCTGCCCATTCTGCTTTTAATTCTGGGTACAGGATTCACATTTATAACATAGACAGAGAGAGCACACAACATCATTTAAGACACACATTTAAAGGCTCAGTTTAACAAATGAAATAATTGATTCTACATAACTGTGTTTGACGGAGGGTCTTAAGGGTACAAATGTAAGAGATGGATTAAATGACAAACTGAAATGTGCAAAATAAATTTTCTCTGTGAAAGCCAGAGACAGACTCCCATAGATTCCGAGTCCCTGACAGAGAGAGGAGGAAAGTGACCTTTGAAAGTTCTACATTTAAATTCTGTAACAAGCTATTGTCAAGACTCCACAAGAATCTCACACAGAAATCCTCAAAAATGAACACTGCGCCTGAAAAGAAGAAGGGAAAAAAAAAAAAAACTCTCAACATGATGTTTGACACATTGCATGGAATTGTGGGTCACAACAGCAGACGGAACTGAGAAGACAGAAGACAAAGCAAGCACCAATTTATCTAAGTTGTTCTGGATAAGTGTGCCTGCATAATGCAGGGAATGAAATGTTAACGTAACTGCAAAAAGATAGGTGGTGGTTACTCCAAAAGAACAATGTAATGCAATGAATAATTATGGTTATTTCTAAAGTGAAAATATAGATGTGTTTTAATATATGGACTACATTTTAATACAACCTTAACAATTCCCTTCCCTACATTAAAATGGGCAAAAATGACTCTGAAAATCACCTGTCACCTGGTCTCCACCAAGGTCAAGCTAACAAGCAGAGGAGCAGAGCAGACCCGATTTTCTGAGCCTTACCCGACAGTGGCACCGCTCCGCTTCTGCCCAAGTGTTTGAAGTTAATTAGAGCTGGTTACTGAACAAGATAAAAATCGTTTGCTCCAGGGGATCAACTCATTAACAACTGTTAACTTCCAAGAGGCGAATGAACTCAGGGGCCATGACTACAATCAATCTCGCCGCACCACTGCAGGCTGAACAAACAAGGGACCACTTGGAAATCAAAGAAAAAACAAAGGAAAGAAAAACATATTCTTATGATGGCATCAAATAATAATTAGACTCTGACCTGTTTACCATCCATTGTATCCAGATAGATAACCATTAAATGTACGACTGACTTATGCACACAAAGACCACTGAAGGATCTCAGACAGATGGCCAGATGACCCTTCCATGACCAAAGCACACATGCTTTTTCCCCTACTTCTTTCCTGTGTCATTCCTCCCCTTTCTTCTCCTCACTTCATCCCCGTCAGGCAGGTTGTGGCAGATCTCACAGTCGCAATAAAAGGCCCGGCACCATATCGATCCTTGTCCATTCAGCAATCACAGCCTGGGCTGCTGCAGTGTGTGAAAAATGAGGAGCAGCCTCTGCTTGACTAGACATATTGGGGGTTGGGGGTTAGGGCCTTTACAAAAAGCTGTACCAAAAAAGAAATATATCTAGGAGAGATGAGCTATTCGGAAAAGCTCTGGCAAACAATGACATCAATTACAGCGAGTTCAACACTAATCATCTTGCTCTACCAGAGAAAGTTGTATAATTTCACCAATTATGGCACATAACAAGAATAATGAAGTCATGTATATATGGTAAAACTGCTGCAATTACAGTCTTTAATTAAAGTGTGGAGAGAGAGGGGATCACGTTTATCACATTTACTTATTTATGATTGTTAATTTAAACTCAGTTAAATTTGTCTGTGTGATATTTTTATTCATATACTTCTTCTCGATATTTCACAGAAAGATTAAATTGGTAACCAAGCAACCACAGCCAGATGCATTTCAAATAAAAAGTATTAGGATGCATCCTGCATCCTTCACAGAGGGAGGAATTGGTTTGATGCACAGTGTTGTCTCACTGAACCTTTACATTTCAAAATCAATGCAATTTGACCTTGAAAAAATTTAATCACTGACATCCACTCTACTTTGGGTTCAAAAACGCATGTCAGAACCCTCAAGTCACTTACACTTGAGTTTATCCCTCCACAGTGATGTTAACCATGTATGACACACCAAGCCATGTCCAGAGAAGCCCAACATCCCATTCCCAAACAACAACTAGAACAAAACCAGACAACAGTTTATAACATTTAAATAAACAACCAAAAACCTCACAATCTATCTGAAAGCTTAATTCTGATTAACCAAAAAAATCTGTTTTAAATCACCTGAAGGGCAGCAAAGTAATTATGTTGCCAGTACAACATGTCTGAGACTAGAATATCATTATCTCTTTTATCAACGACATCATACAACAAAACAATGTATTTAGTACAAAAGGCCATGGTACACTCAGGATAATCCTACGAAGTAATGTGTTCATAATCTTTTGAAGGAGGAAAAAAAATCATAACTACATTTTCTGTACATATTGAAAAGGAGTAAAAATAAAAATGTAAAGTGATTGTCACAGCGGCACAGCACACGATGCACACAGTGAAATTTGTCCTCTGCACTTAACCCATCACCCTGAGTGAGCAGTGGGCAGCCACGACAGGCGCCCGGGGAGCAGTGTGTGGGGGCGGTGCTTTGCTCAGTGGCACCTTGGCGGATCGGGATTCGAACCGGCAACCTTCTGATTACAGGGCCGCTTCCTTAACCGCTAGGCCACCACTGCCCCATGCAGTCACCCAGGCCTGCTGACCTATGAAAATGGTTTTAATTGTCTAATTCTATAAATTATGTTTAATCATTTATTAAACACATGTTATTAAAAATAAATAATTCTGGAACTTGTGTTTCTGTTTTTTTTTTTTTGTTTGTGTGTTTGTTTTTTTATAGAGCCAGGGGAGAGGTTTGGAATATTAATACTCAATGTTTTATAAAGTGACTTTATGAAACCCAGACCCACCATGTATCATTTCACTCAGGAAAATTAACCAATGCTGAGTGTGAAAAAAAACTATTTTAAAGAGACAGAGGTGGAGCGTGAGGGCAGCGCTGCCCAGCAACCCCTCAGCAGTCATCATTAACATGCCCCGGCTTCGTTATTACCTTCCATTCCCCGCAAATTAAATTACTGCTCATCCTAATGCATCGTCGTAAACAGGCTGGATGCTCCTCCAGGTCCCTGCCCACACCAAAGAATTATGCTTCATTAAGAGCACAGTCTTTTCCTGCCCACCTCCCACCAGCCCCTTTCCGCTCCCCAACAATACCGCGACCGCCTGAGCCAGGGTGGCCCCCGATCTCCAAAAGTAATAAATATTGTTTTCTTTCCGGCTTTTATAAATGAGTGATCAAAGACCAGAATAAACCACAGCATGCTTGTTTAAACCCCTCAACTCATTTATTTTGGCATGATTGTCAGCTTCTGCTACTGTTATTGCTGCTTGGCAGCTCCGTTAGGGACCGGCTCGCTTTTAATGCCCAAGCTGTTGGTCCCCAACTGGAAAGAGGGGCTTCGTACAATTCATAGGGCACAATGCACACCTCGCAACCTCACCAAGCTAAAGCTGCTTCAGAGCTGTTCACACCAACATGGGTCTCGATTCTTGAGGAAATGAGGGACACGCCAACACAACATATGGCACACTGCTAACTATTCATGAGCTGGAGAGATGTTCTCCAAAACGACATCTTCGTCATACAAAACTGCACCTGCACTGTTTATATTTGCAAAGAGTTGAGACTATGTGTGGTGAGGTTTCCACAAACCTGGCACATTTTGAGTCCCTGTGAGACAGCCTCTGCCTCCAGAGGAATCCTGTTTGTGGCACTACAATGGAGAATAATTACACCGAATGTAAAACCAGTCAAAACTATCCAGTAACAAATCAGTATCAAATGTATTCAATACTTTATTATCAGGAAAAAAATATTCAACTGAAATGCATTTCTAATTTACAGTTGCTGTTTTTTACCCCCTTCAAAACAGATGCAATTGCAGTCATCTATACTGTAACCTCTGCAATGCACGTGCATTGTACTACCACAAAAATACTGTGATAATTCCTCTCTTCAATGGACTCAAAAAAATAAAAAATAAACAGATACTGAGACAAAAACTCTGTAAAAACTGAAAGAGCCCTTTGAACCTGATTAATAATATATTTTATACATCTTTTACTGCATTTATTCATATTTTTAGCAGAATCATGAACGCATAAGCCACGCTGACTTTAAAAACTTTATAACCTTAGGTGTGATGGTTTGTTGAAATATATTTTCTTTATAATAAACTGAATATGCTCAGGCTTTAATCAAACGTTTGATCTCATATCCCAAAAAAAGCATTAAGCATTGTCTCCTTCCTCTTTTTAGTAATAATAATAAGAATTGGCACATTTCTTAGCATATACTATTTATTTTGAGAAACACTTTTGTTTTCATATTGCTCAGCAATGTTTGGTGTCAAATAACAGGCAAGTAAATCCATCACGGCAATAAGCAATATTTCATACCCAGCAACACTCCATTTTAAACACTCCAGTCAATGTTCAATTAAAAATGTGAGAAGACCCTACTTAAAATACAGTCACATGTGTTAAGAACTATTTGGCACTGCAGTGTATTTGCACATGTCAAATGTATATAGACTGACGTGCAACATAAATGAAGGGTTTAAAAGGAATTAATGTAATCACATTTCTATAAACCTGAAAATAGTTCCAGAATGAACATGTTCCAAAACTCCACAAATGTCTCAAAAACTTTTTCGATTCACACATTTTTTCTTTTATTTATGGTTGTTCAATAAGTTGCTGCTTCAATAGGTTCGAATAGATCTCTGGCTTACTTGGTCCAGACCCATCTGTACCATGGTTCCAACAAAATATCATGAGTTTTGGTAACAAAATTCAAATTTTACTATAATGGGCAGTTTCCCAATAAAATAAAATTGTCCATGCTACAGCTACAGCAAATGGTACGAAGACATGACAAAACACAAGAAGTGTACACTTGTAAAAAGGTGATCCAGAATCAGCTGCTCAGGTTATATTATACTTCGTTACTGCATCTCCTGCAATCCATATTCATATACATTTTGAAACAAAATAGACAAACATTTTTGGTACTGCTTATGTAATGTAAAATAAAATGCTGCACGTAAATCAGAAAACAGAAAAATAAATCATTATTCAGTGAATACCGAATTCCCCCGGTCATTAAGATGGCAGTTTCACATCAGTTGACATAGTTATGTCGTTCAGTAGTCCATCAAATTTTGCTAAAACAATCCTGCTCACTATGCAGCTGTAAAAAAATTTCAGAACATTTGGTGGGAGAGTGTTTTACGCCACTGAAGAAGCAGAGCACTCCATCGCTGCCCCCTAACACATGCATCTGCTTGGCAACAGCCCCTGCTGAATGCAAGAACAGCACCCTCTATAGGCCGGCACAGAGTACGAGCAGCTGCCGCCAGTTGGGCTTCTCAGGTAGCCTGGATTAGCCGTTTTACCCCCCACGCTGTGCCGCCACTGATAACAAACCTCAGACTCTCAAGGCTAACAGTCTAGCATAGAGAATGTCATTTCTTAAGTGCCTGCGTTAGCAAAACACACACACACACAAAAAAAAAAAAATCCCCTTCGTGCTGACGTGAAATTCTTCCCTAAAATTCTTGCCCCAGTTTGGTTACTTTTTAGGCAGGTTCCTGGCTGCAGTAGGTAATGTGTCAGCATTAGACGCCAAATATCGGCCTCCGGAGGCCGAGGGAGTTCTCACTCTGTTGATGTTGCCAGAGTTCCTAAGTATGTTGCTGGGCCAGATGAAAGCACAACAAACCTCCTCACATAGAGGCCTGGTTTCAGAAAGATTAATGCCAACATAGGGGAAAAAGGAACATGGTATAAAAAAATGAAGACCCAGGAAAATATAAAGTGAATTCTTAAGGGATCTTCGTTAAACGGAACAAAACAAAAAAAGGAAAACAGAGTCATATTTCTATCATGCACAAACATCTGCTCGGCCTGAGATTCAGTTTCATCTGTGATGAACAAACAACAAAACAGAAGTACAGACGGCGGGCCTGTGTTCTGCCAGCCTGAGTGTGCGGTCTGAGAGGTGGAGGAGAGATGGGGCGGCGGGTGTGGGGTGGCCGCAGTACCAGGGGGAGCAGGTGCATGGAGGAGCGTGTGACTAGGCGCGAGGCGAGCTGGCAGCTGGCGTGCGAGCCGTGTGCCAGGCTTTGTACCTCCCTCGCTCCCTCATGCTCTCTTTCTCCAGTCTCCTTCTTTTGTCCGGTTCACAGTAGCATGAGTGGCTGGTGGTGTTGCAGTGACAGAAAGGACTTGTGCTCCCTGGGCATGTGGTGGGTGACTACACCACGTGCTCTTATGACTGTGTGTGGTTGTGCAAAATCATATGAATCTCATATGCATCTCCCAACAATTACATAACTGGATACCCCTTAAAAAAACAAAACAATGGATTGATGTCTATGGATGTCCACAGACAAAACAATGTCTTGTCTGACTGTGTTCTGCAGAAGATCGCTCATGTTTATGATGTAGCTTCAGTCTCATTGGCATTTCTTTCTTAGCAATTTCTTTTCCACCTTTATATCAGTCCCAGAACCAACACTCATTTTTATTCACTCATTAGAAATGATGTATTCATCCAGCAAAATTGTCTTGTTGCAAATGCTACACCAAGACTAAGAAAAAAATATTCTCTATATCAGACCATAAAAAACTATTAGCTGTCAAAGGAAACAGACTGCCCCGGTGAAAATATCTTTTTTTCATGACAGTACAAATCATATAAAACATATAAAACAGGACACTCAAAGATGGACGACTGCAATCAGCGAAAGGGCTGAAACTGTCAACATGGCTGTACAAGCAAAACCTGATGGGTAACTAGTCGATCTTCAAATCCACATCTACACACAACTCTGGACAAGTAACAACTTCTGCACAAATAGCAATACTGTTTGTGTGTGTTTTTTTCTCCTTATCCTTGACATTTTTAACATCTTACAAACGTGATACTTCCCACACAACATCAACTTGAACATGGCATTTTGGTATTCACTGTCATATAAGGAGATGGTGATGAACAGGGGAGCACCAATAGTTCTAACTGTAGATGCAGAGTACATAATCTGAAAGTGCGATATTGAGTGTCTAATTGGCTAAACCTAATTAACCAGTGCCACAAAAACATTCTGATGAAATAGCATGCAAATCAATACAAATATATATCTACATTTACAACAAACAGTAAAGTAATGTAAAACACTATCAAAATACAGACCTAAACACACACGAGATATTATGAAAGACTTCTTTTATGACTTTTATGAAGAAATAAGTTCATGAAATTGAATGGATGGAAACGATACGGCTTTAATGATGCTCTACACCATGATATATAAATTCACTCTACAGACCAAACTGTTTCTCTGTGTGTCAAACATGCTGTATGAAGTAAGCATAACAGAAAAGATTAAACTTGTTAGCATAAGACATGTTTTAACTTCAGAATTGGGAAAGTATGTAAAATGTATAAGGCAATGCTCTCAACGGGACTTTCACAGGGTAGGTGCTGTCCACACCATGACCACCACTACCATTTTAGCAAAACCAAAAACACAGACAAGCCCACAACCACTTTCACTACATCTCCTCCATTTAACCTCTGCCTCCTAGGCACTAAGACGATTTCACCTTCACATGTGCCCCCGTTGATGGCTGGAAAAATATAATCAAAATGCAAAACAGCCAACCGCTTTAATCTGGCAGTTTTTATGCAAATGAACTTGTGTTTTGGGCCCTCCCCGTGGAGACAAGAGGAGTGCTGCAGTCCGAACCCTGCTCTGAATTTACAAGGGAAAACGGGCTGAAAGTAAAGCTGTGTATTGAGTATGAAAAAAAGAGAGAGCGAGTGTAATCAAATTACCCCGGTGTGAATTAAGGGCATGAGGGGGATTTGAATACTCAGAGCAGCTGTCGTGCGGTAACCGGGTGGATACGACTGGGAGAGATTTTACCCCCCGCCCCTTCCCTTTATCCTTTTTTTTTTCCACTGTGATGAGGCCCACCATGGGGACTGACCATATGAGAAAGAAAGGTTGAAGTCACATAAAGTCCACGACAGATGACCCCTCTTCCCCATCACACTGAGGTATTCAGATTTCAAATGTGGCCTGCATGTTCACTTTTGTTTTTTTTACCTAAATAAATATATTATATGCCAGTAAAACTGTCCATGTGAACCTCCGGCTTCTACTTACCCAAAACCTTTCTTTGTATTTTGTATAAATTTCTTTAACCCCTTTTATCTGATCCAGTTATGTATAAAATGTACTAACATGCACACAAAGCACATTCTTATCAGGATCTGTGTTGCCAAAACAGCAACCATTCTGAGAGGCAGGAAGAAGCACGTTCCAACGTCAGCGATAATAATTTGGGATTTGCCAACACTCCTCAGGGCTATTACAGAGATAACTGCAACATGATGGCATTCTGGGCCTGACTACTGCTAGTTCTGCTCTGCAAGATGCTGGAATTGTTTATTTATGCTGAGCCTGATCTCAGCCTGCTGTCTCTATAACAGCATGTGGAATCTGAACGTGAGAAAATTACAGAGTCACGACAGCCTTCAGGTACCTGTCGTAACTTGCAGATGCTTTCAGCCCCTCTCTCAGACAAGGAGATAACTTTATAGACTGTCATTTAACAGCAAAATTATTATTATTAATTTTCACTTGGCCTGCTTAGTGCAGCAAAAAACAATTGAGTAACATCTTGCATTAACCAGGTTCTTCAACCACACAGTCCAGTGTGACTCCACACATCAATCATACTTCTTCACACAGAATAATACTGTATAACTTACAACCCTAACTTACAACATGGCAGCAGAAGAGGAAAACTACTGAAAAACAAGGAGCACCACTGAGCAGGAATGTAAAACGAATGTCTTTACAGAGAAGAACCTCAAGCTTTTAAGTTCCCAGGGGCAAGGGCATATTGTAGAATCAGAAAATCACATTCATAAAATGGTTGTGTAAGAGGCAACTGTATGGTGATGTGGTTCACACAACTCTGTTCCCTCCACAAGACCTCTGGATGTATCTGGAAACAAGACTGTTGCAACAGATCCATTCCTCTAAAATATACACCACCAGTCAAAACTTACTCTGTGGTGGTTATGGAGACTAAGATGGAATCATTTGCAGAATTCAATGCAAGAAACATATTTAGTATTTTTGTAGCAGGAGTATGTGAAGTATGTTTGATAAATCATTTTCCCCCCCAGAATTGCCTCTTTTTACCTTCTGGTCTGCTTTGTTCACTTTTGTCATCATCAAAAGCCACTTCATGAGAGGCTCATTAGTGAATGATAAGAAAGTGTTCAGCATAGGCCTTCAGGTCTGTTTGATACATCCCCATTTTAGAACTTAAGATGGTTGAGAAAAGCCTAAATGCTGCTATTATGGAATATTTTGAACTCGCATACGAATTCAGCACCTACACACAGACACAAGCACTATTCTTGGGCACATCTTGCTGCTGGAAATGTACATGCCACACATACTGGAGGAACCAATTAGCGACCATGGAGAGAGGAATGTTCGATATACACTGCTGGAAAAAAATTAAGGGAATAATTAAACACAATGCAACTCCAAGTCAATCACACTTCTGTGAAATCAAACCGTCCACTTAAGAAGCAACACTGATTGACAATCAATTTCACATGCTGTTGTGCAAATGGAATAGACAACAGGTGGAAATTACAGGTAATTAGCAAGACATCCCCATGTGTCTGCTCAAACGGTCAGAAACAGACTCCATGAAAGTGGTATGAGGGCCCGACGTCCACAGGTGGGGGTTGTGCTTGCACCGTGCAGCATGTTTGGCATTTGCCAGAGAACACCAAGATTGGCAAATTTGCCACTGGCGCCCTGTGCTCTTCACCGATGAAAGCAGGTTCACACTGAGCACATGTGACAGACGTGACAGAGTCTGGATAAGCTGTGGAGAATGTTCTGCTGCCTGCAACATCCTCCAGCAGGACCGGTTTGGCAGTGGGTCAGTGATGGTGTAGAGTGGCATTTCTTCGGGGGGGGCCACACAGCTCTCCTATGGACTGGCCCGCCTGTTCCACAGACCTGAATCCTATTGAGCACATCTGGGACATCATGTCTCGCTCCATCCACCAAAGCGCGTTGCACAACAGTCTGACCAGGAGTTGCAGGAAGCTTTAGTCCAGGTCTCAGAGGAGATCCCTCACGAGACCATCCACCACCTCATCAGGAGCATGTCCAGGCATTGTAGGGAGGACATACAGGCCACACACACTACTGAGCCTCATTTGGACTTGTTTTTCCACTTTAATTTTGAGTGTTACTACAAATCCAGCCCATCCATGTGTTGATAAATGTTATTTCCAACAACAATTTTTGTGTTTTTTTTAGTTGTCGGCATATTCAACTATGTAAAGAATATGTATTTAATAAGTATTTATAAGAATATTTCATTAATTTGAGCAGTGTATATGTACAGGAATGTATAAGATGATGATGCTTTAGTGGAGCAAGAGAACATAGAAGATGCCACATACGGCTTTAAAGAATGGGCATTAAGGAGGACTCTCTCAACTGCCTCTTCCCTTGTGATTTGGCAAGTGATGGCAGTCTCAGGTCCATGACTGAAAGGGTTTTTGCAATTGATACCATTGAATTAAGATTGCCCGTTATAATCTTTTTGAGTATTTTGTTAGTAACGAATAAGGTCATCCTCTATGTCACTGTCACAACAAAATCTCAAATTATGAGAAAGTTCAGATATGAGTTGTATTTCCCATAACAACTCAAATTCCAAACATGTATGACCTTACTTGATAGAGTTCCTGAAGTGGTCCTCAGCTGGATTCTTCACTGTACAACTGTTCAGCAGCCAAAGATCTGCCTCGGCTGGGTCATCTGAAAAAAACAAAGACAGGCAGACAGACTGAAACAATGAAACTACATATTTAGCAATGCATTAAAGCATCCCCATTAAAATTCAAATTTTATATCCACATTGTCTACACATGTAACAGCTGTGACTTGATATTCAGAATGAGAAGGACAGCAAAGGCCAATTAACTAAATGAAAAAACAGAAATATCAGATGTCACACAAATGGATGTCATCAACTGATATGCACAGCAGTTCCCATCTACCGTACTACATAAATGAAAAATATTATTATAAAATTTTTAAAGGTCTCCTATTGTGAATTTTTTTTTGCTTTTATACAGGTCTTAGTGGACCCCTTACACTGTAATTCAGCCATGGTGTAGAATTACAGCCACTTTTAGCAAGTCACACAATGGGATTTAGATTTAAATGCTAATGAGGAGGAAAGAGTCAGGACGAGGTGGAGACCGGTCTATAGAAGTGAGCAGGCATTCGCGGAAATTACGTCATCATGGGGCAGTGGTGGCCTAGTGGTTAAGGAAGTGGCCACATAATCAGAGGGCTGCCGGTTCGAATTCCGATCCGCCATGGTGCCGCTGAGGTGCCACTGAGCAAAGTACCATCCCACACACTGCTCCCCGGGTGCCTGTCATGGCTGCTCACTGCTCACCAAGGCTGATGACACTTTTTGTTGTGCGCACCATGTGCTCTGCTGCAGTGTTTCACAATGACAATTCCTTTACTTTCACCAACACCATTCTCAAACCACAATGTTTGGAAGCCGTGTCAGAGTTTTTCAAGATAATTACAGAACAAATTAACCCGCCCAGAGTCTCAAACTAAACTAAACAAAAAATTGTGTGCTCAATTTTACATCCAATCACCGAACAACTGCAATGCTTTGCACGTTTTCAAGCAATTATGGTAAATTCCGTTTCTTTATAGGTGAGTGGTGGGAAATCAAATGTGAAAAAACGTGAAGTGATTGTCAGTCATGACAAGCCCTTAATTTTCTGGGCGGTCAAAGCATGAGAAATGGGAGGTAAACTTTCCCCTTATGACACCATATGGGGACAAATTCCACATCCAACCATTTGAGCTGCCACTCTCTGAACGGCGAAGCAGAATGGCCAAAGCACTCTTTACACCGATCACCATTTCTAGCCACTGCAGGACCACAGATAGGCTACGGGAACTAGTAATAATGTTTAAAAAAATCTCACAAAGTGAAATTTTCATGATAGACCTTTAAATGATTACAACCTTTAACAGACCTTTAAATGATTCAAACAGCTTCCTGAAGTTAACAGAGCAACAAACTGTAGAGACTGTTGTTATAATGGGATTAGTACTATGCTGGGCATCAACACTTCTGTTAATAAACACACACAGTCTACACTGAAAAGCTGAAGGAGGATGTCTTGAAAGTACAGAAACAACATGTGGTGTCTGACCTCACAGGACAGTTTGGTGGTAATAATTAGACAGTACAGTTTAACAAATATCTAGTACCACGTCAAATTCAGAGCTGCAACTCAGCGGTAAATAATGCGTTTCCACGGAGACCATAATTTTTTCTGTGTCTCTGTGCCCTTCTCCGGCGCTTTACCCCCCACTGCACCCACCTCCCTGAGTGAGGCGAGACACACCAGCCTCAGCTGGGCCTCGAGGGGATTCCACTGCTTTCTACACCACACACTACTCAAGATGTCACACTGGGTAATAAACACACGCACAAACACACACACACACAGACAGAGTAGTGAGATAGGACACAAACACTAACACATAAAGCACAGTCCCCTGCCACTTCCACAATGGTGAACTAGATACTTCACTTGCTATCTGTTAAAGTGGCTCACTGAAGCATACACAGGTTGCATTCAACAAATGCAGAGAAGGTTGAGAAGTCAGGTTTGTGCACGCACGCGCGCACACACACACACACACACACACACACACACACAACATACTGAGGCAAAATGGGTAACATAGCTTTAATGTGGCAAGTGACTTCTCAGCGCTAGGATCATCACAATGTAAATACAATGTATTTAATAAGTGGAAAATGAGAATATATTGATGGATTCAAAGAGCAGAGTTCTTCAACACATGGTTTTCAATTTTTTCCAGCCTTTTTCCACCTCTAAGTCAGACCTCAGAAACTTCCCGGAATCTGCTGAAATAGAATTTGGCTTCAAGGTCCAGAATAGAAGAAACCTGCTTTAGAAATCAATACAAAATGAATGATGCACCTTATGCTTTGACCATGGCTGTGGTTTCCCGTGTCCATAAACCATGCATATTACTGAATTATTGAGTGAAAATTATGTAAAATCACATGATGTGGATTTTAGTCACCATATTACAAACCAAATTAGCCTCTATGGGTGATTTTGGGGCTTTTTTTATGCAACCCAAAAGACCCAACTTGTATTCCTGCTTTTGTGGTAAACAGCAGTTTTACACAGGTTTACACCATAAAAGCTGTTCCAGGAAAAAAAAAAATCATACAGGAGTCCTGAGTCAGCCAAAGTTACTCAGAACACTTCCGCCCCCTTCAGAGGACTGTTTACACTGTGTCCCAGCCACAAGTGTCCTCTCACCGCTGTTAAAAACCTGAAGTCGTAAACAGAGCATATCCACACAAGGGGGAAAACGGTCAATTAAGATCATTGTTAAACCAACCGGAGAAGAAACACGTGGCCTCATAAAAAAACCAGTGGTGATGCAAGTGCTAGTAAAGAGCCGATCGAATTCTGAGTCACTAATTACTGGCTCATGGCAAGCGACCCTGTTTTCTTTTATTCTATTCTGAAATAGGAACATGTACTTTCCTGGAACATTGCAGGAGAGGTTTTTTAAAGGTCCGTATGGGTACGTTTCATCCTGCGCAATAAGCAAGGACGCAGAGTGTTCTAATGAGGTCGATAACGCGAAGGCCATTAGGCCAAGTGTCCGTGGGACGAAAACCCCAACACTGATGGGAGTATGGTGCCCTCACGGCCACACAGGCTGTACAGTTCACATCAACCATTTACTTACTCTCATGTTACAGATCCATTGTGTGGGATCGGTGGCTCCAGGGACTAAATGGCACTGCTGTCTCACCGCCTGCCGCCGCCATAACCTGAGGCCCGGTTGGAAAATCCAACCACCGCGCTCTTTCAGTGACAACACACACTACCTCTAATGAGGTAGTTTCTGTTTTCTGCCGAGGTTAACATGCTCTGTCAGGGTTTTGTGTAAACACACACAAAATCTCCTGACAACTTCAAAGTTGTGGATTTCCCCTCAGCTCAGCTGCTCTGTTTGCACTCATCCCATGTGGAATTACAGTATATCCCAATCCACTGAGCACACGCTCACACACACACACACATATTAAACACACAGAAACAACTGACACAATTGAGGTCAACATGATGCTTATCCCTGATAAAGAAAAAAAAAATGCAGAAAAAATCTGCACGACTCCTGACAGATGTCTGAAGCAACCTGCCAATGGATCAGACATTAGCTTAATCAGCACCCCAACGTTATTTTTGTTCACTGCTGTTGTCAAACGTTACTATTAATGACCGGTGAGACCATATGCTTTGGATGAAATTGGGAATGCTGCCAGAGACGAAACGGAGAGGAACCCACACTGCAGACACTTGGCACTCAGAAATCAACATAATTCCCTGGGAAAAGACGCGCACAGCTCCAGGAGCAGAGTTCTTTCTGCTTAAAGTCACAACCAGAAGCCTTCAAGGATCGTGTGTTCCATTCATAATCGTTGGGGAGTGGTGTGACTCCTCCGGATGAGTTAAATGTGATTGAAATGTTGGGTCAGAGAATTAAAAGCACTTTACAAGCCCATGACTGCTACTTTTCCCAGAAACCTCTGCACAAAATGCACTTCCCCCTAATTGCTCACTAAAACAAACAAAAAAAATCACCACTGTCTAATCGGAAAGAACCCCAGCAGTGGTAAAAACTGGAACGGGAGCTTTAGGGTAAGATATAAGCACCTGCTTGGCCCAATGTCTCACACAATGTTATCTCCAATACAAAGACAGTTCAGTCAGAGGCTTTCCTGTTTTCTGGGGCCCGCAGTCATGGCCCCGAGGTGAGTGAGTGTTTGTTTTAGTGCGGCTGTTTGTTTGGAAGAGGGGAAAAACGCAGCATGAGGAGGAGAGTGGAGCCGAGCCGCCACCCAGCCTGAGGGAATGGGAGACAGGGAGAGAAAGAGGGGCAGGAGCCATGGGAACTGGTAACGACTGAGGCAGGGAGGTTAGGGCAGGGTGAACAAGCTGAAGGGGTGCACCGCAGACAGGCTTGGAGAAAGCCAGGGCGGATTTAGCGTTCTGGATCACGGGTCTGGAAAACAGGACGTGCAAACAGATGTGTTTGGCAGCTGATGGTTTGGAGCGGGTGGCATTCCTAAGACTTCTCTCAGATTAGTCCTGTCCATCTAAACAGGACACAATGAAAAGACTAATGACAGCGCAATACATATATATGATCACTTTGGTACCAGCGTACCCTAAATGCGCAAAAAAAGCTGCAGACATTCAAAAAGTCAGAGGTTATGCAAAACACAAATATAAGATAATGCACTGCAACCTGACTGAGTCACGTTTTAGGAGCCAATAGGAGACAGACTGGAGACAGGGGGATAAAGCAGACAGGAGGGCAATGTGAGGTGAGATGGTGACTCGTCGTGGCAGGAATGTGAGGGTATGGTAACACAGCGCTGTTGTTCCTCAGCGTGCACTGGCCTGTGTGCTCCTTCCCAGTAATAAGTAGAGCACTGTAGGAACAAGGGCTATCCCACAAGTCAAAAGGCGCCACATCTATCAGTCACAGAGAGCATGAAGAAATAAGCATTTAAATAACACATTTTACAGCATTTGGCACCCTTATCCAGTGTGTTAAGATCTAAGATCTCAATCACTGACAGTCCCTCATTCGGTTCACTAACTCAGTACCCCCTTCTTTTTTATTATACATAAGAGCCATATTCAATCCAAGTATTTCCATTTTTTTTTCATTCCACCACCTAGCAGCCACAACGGAGGAACATAGATGAATACTCTCTTAGAGTATATACTCTCAGACAGAAATCACTTATCTACTCACTTATCATTGTATATGTAACACAAAAAAGGTCTATTTCCATTCATAAATATATATCACTGGTCATGTGTAACTGTATTGCCAGCTCCACCTCAGTGAATGGTGGATGTTACTCTCATAGTTAACTTCATAAATGGTTCAATTTTCTGCACAAGTTAGTCATTTAAATACATAATATATACTTAAGATAAATCTATAATCCTAAATCAGACACGTCTAATCCCCAATGCTCACAAATAAACTCCCACCAGCAATAAGGAAAAAGCTTTAGCTTTACTGTAAATATTTTGATAAACTTCATATCGCCCAGTTTATGTACAATAAGCTGCTTAAAAACACTACCTGAAGCGTCCAACTTAAATAAACCTATTATAGCAGGTGCTGCAAGAAAGAGAGGGGTGGGGGTTGGGTTGTGGGTCGCGCAAGCAAAGGTCAACAGAAATGAGACAAAAGAAGATAGAAGATAAGACCAAATAAAGTGGCGAAAATCTAATCATTTTGCAAACAAATTAAGTCAGGACTTTCCCAGCATTAATCTATCTGCAGCAACTATGGAGTCTAAAACTTCCACAAGGTCCTGAGGTCAGGACTGCCACACTGCCACACAGGGTGTGGCCACACAGGGTGAAAGGAGAAGTCTGTCTGTTATTGTGGCAAAACTTGGAGGCCTTGCAAACGTGTCACTACACTTCAGGGCAAGTACTGGAGGTAGAGACCATTAAATAACATAATACCATTTAAATTAAGACCAGACCATATACAATGATTGGCAGAGTGGGATCAGCAACCTATATCAGCCATCTGCTGCTAACCATAGAAATCAAACAAGCTATTTCAAATGTGTTATAAGAGCAACTGGTCTAGGCATCCCTCACATTTAAAACTGTTTAATGTAAAATACATTCATTTACATCTGTTTCAAAGCAAGGAAAGCAGCAAGTTAAGGTGAATGCTCACAGGACTGTGTGCAAATCGAAGTGAGGGAAGCTTATTTAAAATGAATCAGTAGCATTATGAAAAAGGGACAGCCTGGTGGGTCATGGTAGTATGAGGTAGTAAGGTAGGTCCAATCCCTAAACCTCTGTTTCACGGCTCAGTTCAGCTGACTTCTTCAAAAACGCCCAGAGGCAGCAGCACAGCGCCCCAGCACTCGTACGCACGAACTCTTCAGGCTTCACTACTCTTATTTAATTGCAGAGCGAAAAGCAGAGGGAAAAGAAACCCATGTATACATTTCAAGCCCCTGTAAACCGCAGGGTTCATTCGGTGCGCCTAAAGAATGCAACCTGCAACCATACAGGCTGTCAGAGTCCATCACCGTTGTTTAGCCTTCAAGACATGTTTGGAAGGAAAGTTTCTGGTGCCATGTGTTTACACTGCATGGAGATAGCAAAGACTAACAATTATGTATAGCATTTGCCTTTAAAATGCAGCAGCTGAATAAAAAAGAAACATCAAAATCAGGTCACAGGCGCAGCCATTATGAAAAATGTTATCAGGACTGGGGTTAAACATCTGTAATGTACTGTATATGTCTGCAGAGTGTCCACATGCCTAAAATAACAGGAAAGAGCAAAGGAGGACAACTCTGTCTAGAGGAAAAATGTGTGTGTGGAAGGGGAGAAAAAAAAAAAAAAAAAAGCAGCAGGCTGCTTTCTAAAGCCAAAACACACGTCGAGACGTGTAGGCAAATCACTGGGTCAAACCCCAGCAGCGGGACACACTGGCCATTATCTGCAGCCAGATATGTTTGCGGTCAGCCAGGAACATAAACCTGTGTGCCGCACTCCCACGCGCAGCAGGCCTCTGCTTCGCTGCTGCTGGAGACGGCAGCCGCGAGTCCGCATGCCACCCCCACCCCGCCGACAGCGGAATTAGCACTAATTCGAAGCCGTTTTGCCTGAGGTGCACTGCTCTCTCTCCCCGTACCGTCTGGCTGCGGTGACCATAAACCTATCATATCAGCTGTCAGCGCAGAAGCCTCCCCCAGGACATTCCTGGCAAAAAGACACACTCACAACACAGGAAAATGGGAGAACGAGACCGACCCTGGCCAAGGCATGCAAGCTATTTGCAACAGTTTTTTTATTCAGACAATACAACATAGAGATTGCTTATTGCGACCTGCATTCGATTTCGAAGGGTTAACAATATTGAAGGGGTGTTCGAGGTCCGGGTTCGCCTGACTTCATACAAACAGACGGCACACATCGCTCTAGCTCTGGTAAGACTACGAACATTTTAAAGTTCAAAGACTTAGCAAAACAGAAGGGTCATTGTTTTTGTCCACTGGTGTGGAGAATCTCATGGCCGCCCACCAAATCTCTTTAAGCTAATGACTTTATTTTGAGAGCTTTTATGAGACTACAAAGCTGAGTGAATGGTTTCTTTTCAGGAGTCCTGCTTCAAGTCCAGTGGTGTTTAATTGACCCTGATGTCAGTGTATTACAATGTGAGAACTTGTTCATTACAGACATAATGGCTGTTTCTGTTGTCAGAGGGCACTTATGGTCATGCCACGTGCGTCACTGGGTCACTCAATAAGATGTTCAGGTAATGCTTGGTTGAGACGAACATTGGATAAATTCCAGAAATCTCCCGAAAAATGATTTCATATTTAGGATCATGATGCCTCTAGTTGCCTCCTGAAGCCCAAACATGCTAATTAAGTGAAAGACCTCAGGTTCCCCATGGCCTATAAATAGTTAGACCATTCAGGATTTTTTATTGTGATCTTTTATGAAACTTAAATGACAGCAATTAAAACTTGTGTTTGATGACTAGTAAATATTTAGATGTTTGTAATGCTGCCTAGTCTCTGACGCTCGAAGTGCAAATTTGTTTATTGGCGGCAGATTAAAGCAAACAATCATTATTTCACCACTTTTATTTTCAGGAAATTAAAAGCACAAAAATACCACATTTATTAAAACAACTGAAGGCAAAATGGCTGAAGAAACAGTTTGAAATGCGAAGAGGACCTCTGACATCTTCTGACAGTATTTGACATTCTCTCAGCAAACAGCTGAAGCAGGAGAGCTCCCGGTCCAGAGCAGGAGTTGGTAAATAATGAAATTCGGACTGCGCATCAAGGCGCCACGGCGCAGTTATTGAACTTGTATCAATCTAAATCAAAGTGTCAGAGTTTGGGGAGGCAGAACCGGCTGTGACACCGCTCTGAGAGATTACACACCGAGCCGCCAGAACCAGTCCGCGCTCCTGACTCTTCGCGTTTAAACAAACAATCGAAATGAAAGGAGAAAGGTGTTATATTACTCTGCAACTTTTCTTTTTTTTGGAGGGGGAGGACGGCAGTAAAAAGAGGGGTGGGGGGTGTTGACGAGAAGTGACACAAACCAGCAAGATTAATACTTCAATTTTGCCAAGATCTCCTGCTGACAGCTCACGCGATGAGAAATGGAGTCAGAAAAATGAATAAATAACTAAATAAATATGTGGAATAAACGTATTCAGGGTGAGTGGAGTCAATGACTTGCTGTCAAGCACAAAGTGAGGCAGGACACGCCGCCGGCGCAGTGACCATGCCACAGCACAGCTCTCGGTGCCACTCTGCCTCACTTCTGTCATTTTCTTCCACCACCTGTTAATACCGTGCCTTTCACTGGCAGACGCCCAGGCATTTTACCCTCCTCCAGGAATACTTCCATTACAGCAGCCAGCAGCCATGCAGAAACAGCCAAATCAGAAAGCCTAATTATCAATCCAGTCCAAGTAAAGGAGCAGATCCAGCAGGAGAGAGAGGAAAATGAAAAGGCGCGAGAGAAAAAAAACAAAAAAAACATGAGGCTGTAGTGATGGTGGCCTCCTGCTGGCAACTGCCATCATCTCTGAACGTCTTCAAAATGAACCTGACTGCAGACAGCGCTCTCTGTGGTAATTGTGCTCATTTAAATTCTTTGGCGAGGGAGAGTGGCAGTGCTCACAAGACAGAATCTGCATTTTTATGACCTGGGCCCTGTCGCTTGGCTCAGCGCAGAAATGTCCGTTCAGGCAAACATCTGAAGATTTGCCTGTACACAGCCGAGTCCCACTTACTCCACGTGATGGGGGAAAAAAACATGTCAACTAGGGTTGCACAAATCATTGATTTCAAATCGAAATCATGATTTGAAACAATGCAATTTGCAAAAAAAACTAAGCATGTTAAACAGAACGCTTCTGAGCTATCAGTCACAGGACATGCTCATCTGAAACCAGTCATACTGACCAATCAGAAGTGTCCCAAGGTGACTGCATACATGCAAACAAACAAATACATGAAATGCAGGGAATGTTAAATTTATGGGGCAAAAACCTCTTGGAAATAATTAATTTAATTAATGAATATTTCTAGGTACATCTGATCACCCTGCAATGCTCACAATGCTGCCAGCATGTCTAATCTGAACCTGCAATATATTTTCTCTCATTGACCAATATTTGTTTTAATTGATTTCGGTTTCGATTGCTAGTTTGAGTGCATCTTTACAGAAACATGAAAAAAATGGAGAGAAGCCCTAAATTTAATTAACATATAAAGTAAAATACAAAATACGAATATAAAATCAGTTTACCAGCATATAAAGCAAAATAACCTTTACCATATTCAGCACAATTTGTCTGTTGTACCATAAGGGCCATAAACAAACACCTGTCACACAACTGAATCTTTATTTCAACAATTTTTCAACATCAGCTTCTAAGGATTCATACATTTTTGGCACTGTAACCTGCACTGTAACCTAGATAAAGAAACTATGCGATTTTCCCCAATATTAATCCTATATCATTACACACTCATGAAACTAATATAATAATATACTAATAATATTGATATATTGCACAGAATTCAATCATTTCTATAAGCAACTCTAACAAATAATGCATTGCATTGAACTTGATCATTGAATAGATAAGGGTCTTTGACCAATAAGCTTTCAGAGAAAGAAATAACTGAAAATACATTTTCAAAATTAAATTCCATCCTTAAAAGGAAGGCTACAGCTTGCACAATAACACAACTGGCACATGGCAAAGGCAACAGGCCCTATGTGAGTGTGTATGTGTGTGTGTGTACGTGGTGTACAGGTGCACGGTTCCACAAAAGTGGTCTCTGTGGTTTCAGGGACACAAGGATGCTCACTCCATCTCCCTGAGCTCCAGTGCCCTGGGACCACCTAGCGTAGCAAAAGATGGATGCTGTTTACGTCTAACACACACACACACACACACACACACACACACACACACACACACTCACACATCGAGAGAGAGAGCAGCTGCGAACAGGAGGGAGTCAAGGGGGTCTCTTATGCAGTAAGGGACAAGGACCATGTTTTTGCTACGGATGCAAACCTCCCATTGCTTGCCCCAATTTCCACACATAAACGCCTGTAAACGGATGGTACTTGTTATAGGGGCAATCGGTAAAGAGTCGAGGGAGAAGAGATACCCTCCACGCCGCCGCACTTTTTAACTCGTTTTGCGCGCTATGGGAGCACTCTCGATAACCAGAACAGGCAGCGTGAAGGGAGCCTAGTGGGATCTCTCACAACCCAAATGGCAACATGAAGTATTTTCACCATTGCAGTCCAGGCGTGTGTCTGCTCATGTAATAGAGGTGAAGCTCTCAAAATGTACAACTATTTCAGCAACAAGGGAGAGGACACCTCAGGCTCCATGAGTGACAATTTAAATTCTGTTTAAAGTGCGCTATAGGTGTCCTTTAAAAGTTTTGACAAAGGAGAAGTTAGGTGTGTGAGAAAACTAAAATATTCCCAAATTTAGTTAGCCCCAGAAACTTGGCACACTTCAAAAAGAGAACCTTGCATGGTTCATCATAAGGTAAAGGCTGTGCAGAGAAAATACAGCTTGAAGCAGAGTAGAGCTGCTAGATGTTGAGATATTTTGAGCTTTTCTTTCAGGAGAATTTGTTGAATGATACTCATAGCACCCTGATCCCCTGGTATAAATGCATCCTTCCCACCCATTAAATAACTAGCAAAACACCAAGAGCCAGCATTTTGGTGCTATATATTTGTCATTCTAGCCTAGTTCTAATCACGAAAAGAAAAAAACCCTAAAAACTACAGTTTCAATCTTGCTCTTGGAGAAACATACGAAGCGTATTTTCTAAACGGAGTCCTGATTTAGCAGGGCACATTAGCTGAAAATAAGGAAAAAGACAAAGCCTGCCCCATGAAGTCCGCATTACATAAAGAGGTCACACAGGGGAGAGATGAAGTGACTACCAGGTATGTGTTTGCCCTCTCAGACGTCTTTAAAATTCATGAATTTCCGCAGATGGGAGCCATAATTTACTGCAAATAATAAAAAGGGATTAAAGTTGTACTTTATCAATGCTCTTTGTCCCTGGTTTGATTGCGAGTCAGATGACAGTATTACTCCCCTGGCGTCTTGGTGGCAGGCCACAGGCCCATCTTGATCGCCGCCCAGCCTTCATTTGTTTACGTGATCTACGGCCGCTGGTGTCCTGTGAAACCTTTTGCATAAATCAGCGGTGTAGGTGAGGGGATGTACACATATGGGCCCTTGATCCCAGACTGCGTCGCTCATAAATTGACAGGGACAGTCAGCCCTGTGTATTAACTCTGGACAGAGGGGGCAGTGAATGATGAAAAGGAACATGTGGGGAGGGGGGAACTTTCATCTCAACAACCTATATTGATCTCATCTGGGTTTTGCTATATGTATGCTAAGGACCAAAGACGATGTGTCACCTTAGCCCCATCCGTTCACAGCAGAACGGGCAGGTGTGGGTTCGCGCTCAGAATTCACACATTCAGACAGCACGAAGCCAAGGTGACACATCGCAGGATGAGAGCACCGGCGCTGTGCCGTGACCTATGCTAAGACTGGAGTTACAATATTGCTCTTCTGCCAGTGTAATTTCCTCGTCTGCAGTTGCTCTTCACACTCTGCATTAAACTGACACAGCTGAGGTTTAACCATTGTCCTTACTGGTGAAGAGCGTTCCGTCCATCATAATGAAGACAAAACTTTTTCCAAAGTCATGAGTGAGTAAATAAAAAGATAAAATTTAGTAACGATGCGCAAATAACCCTGGACGTCTGAAGGTAGTGACTTAATGATAAATGTTCCTGAGCAGAAGAGAGTGCATTTCAAGGAACAATATGCTCTCAGCAGAATACAAAATGTTCAGACAAAATCTGCCAAAGCTTCTGACAGCAGGCGTCATGATAACTGAAGTCAGGGCTGACCTTCAGATGCGTTTTCTGATATGTAGAAATATTCAATAAGGGCTTTAACAAAAACAAAGCATGTCTTCATTTTGAGTGAGTATGTACGTTCATTTCAACTTAATTTATTTTTGCATCTGGGTGGTGTAAGAGGAGTTAAAAGTAAGTATACAAGTGAAAGCAAGATTAAAGACAATGCCAGGAACACAGGTGATTGCCTGAACTTGCATTTTGAACAGCATGGTTGAGGGCAAACCACACATCCTCGATGCTGCATCTGTTCGTCAAACCACAATTTTCCAGAGTGGTTGTCATGTTGGTAGGATCCACCGCTTGGTATAGGCAAAAATTACAGAAGTCAAAAGGCCAGGTAATGATGTTATAACAGCTTGGCACAGGAACACTCTCAATTTCTGAACCGGCTGTTTTGTGATAAACAGGTGGGGGATATGCAGGTTCTATCAGATGCATCTTATCAGAGAGGACACACGTTACTTAACGCTCAGCTATATGCAGCTATTCAGTGAGCCTCCAAGGCCCATCTCATCTGTAACACATGGAAACTTCTCCAACAGGAGGTCAATACGTAATAATATTTACACTCTCATAAGTCATTTTCATGATTTCCATCATTTTCACATTGTGTATTGATTTATAGTCATACATATTCATTTCTTTGTTTTGTCTCCACTACCCCTCTCAAGTCAGTCGACACCAGCCCACCTCCAGCTTGGCAGCTGGACGGTTCGGCAGGCATGCCCATGCGTTCTGGTCTCCCTGTCTGGGCACCTCATGAAAAATGAAGACAAGACTGGAGTGTCTGTGGTGAGAGCCCCAGCAGAGAAGTGCCCCAGGGTCGCTCAGCGGGTCCCTCATACTACTGAGGGAGTGTGACCCACTTTCCCCTCCCCTCCCACTCTTCCACCGCCCCGAGCCCTCATCCCTCATGCCGCTCCAGAGCTCAGCCCATGACCTTGGAAGAGGCAGAGCAGGTTATGGAGAACGGGGGTGGGGGGTGCGCGACTGCTGCAGATGCATTCATCTGTGCAAGTCTCTGCACTTATCGGGGGCATGCTGCAGAACTTATAATATGGAAAATGTTAAATGTCATGACCCATAATTCTCCATGGATAGAGTGACAGATGTGTTGCACGTTTCTTTTCTCTCTTATTATTTTCTCCATCACCACGTCCGATCATGAGAGATTAAGTAGCCCGGTGAAAAGCGCTGGGTCAGGCAATCAAGAGTCCTCCTCAGCCCACAGCCCATAATAAGCTTTAATTAACATATTTCAGCAGTTCAATGGTGCCTAAAACTAGGTCATTAATGAGACTTAAGTCTTTAAAATAATAAATATTGACTCAGACAAATGACAGCCAGAGTGTCAAGGCCTTGGCTCTCGCTTGGGCCCCATGATAGCATGGCTCAGGGAGAGATAATCGGTGAAGTGAAGCACTCTTCAGCACTGACTTAAAACAAAAGAGCGAAAGCTGCCAAAGCTGCTCTCTCTGCAGGTCAACACTGCAGACATGTTTAGTAAAAAGGCTAGGCAATAAAAAAGGTATCAATAATCAAAGATGTATCAATAATGTGAGACAAACTATAATAATGTTAAACACACAAATAATCACTACTATGCTATTTTAATCAATATTGCCCATATGGAGGCCAGACGACTATAAAAGGCATCTAGTTCAAAGGTTGGAATTTTATTTCAGCCGTTGCCTGTGAATTGGACCCTATTCAACATGTTATAGATTAACTAGAGCAGGTGGTCAGGTGAATCAATTGCATAAATGTAAATAGTGCAGTTTGCAAACCCAGGTGAAGGGTTTGCATGTTTCAGACACTGTATGTTTAGTCAAGCTACAGTTACAGCTCAACTTAGCCATTAAATAAAGTTTATGTCCTTTTACAATTTACCCTTTATGCAAACCAAAACAGAAAACAAAGAATTTAGCAGGCGAGAATTTGGTATAACGTTGAGCAGTGAAATAAAAGAGCTTTACTTAGTTTGTGAAAGAGCTGCAGATTATACCTTGTTGTTAAGGTGTTATCCGGGGGCTGATGCTGTCATGAACAGGTCATTGCCCAGAGAGGAAATTGTAGGGCATGTATAGAGCTCCTATTCCAGTTTGGGTCAAACTAAATGTACAAATGTATCCTTTTTATTTAGTATTTAATGGCCAACATGTGTTTTTCACATTATTAAATGTTTCTTGCTGCCCATGCAGATTTATGTTTTATGCAGCAGGTCTGGCCCATCACTTTCACTTTAGCGTGACATTCGACTCCTGTTCTGAATGGATGGTGGTGTATGGTAATTCATCCATTTAAATATGGGATCAAGCTCAGGAAAAATCTCGCAAAAGAAAAGCCACTGAAATCCAGATCACTTTCCACCAACAAAAAACACAAAGCAATCAAAGGGAATAAAAAAAAAAAACTTAATTAAACTCAAGATAGCTTGAACTACCTTCTTTAGCTACTTCTTAAGGCTTACGAATCAATGGTAATTGAAAGGTGTATGAGGAGGGCACCAAATACATTTACATTTATAGCATTTATCAGGCGCCCTTATCCAGAGCGACTTACAATCAGTAGTTACAGGGACAGTCTCCCTGGAGCAATTTAGGGTTAAGTGTCTTGCTCAGGGACACAATGATAGTAAGTGGGATTCGAACCCGGGTCTTCTGGTTCATAGGCGAGTGTGTTACCCACTAGGCTACTACCACCCTCCCAAATAATGGGTGATTGCACTTGCCCACGGGTCTATGCCCCCCGAGGAGACAATGGATGGCAAGTCTCACCACTAATGTCCTTCCGCATGAGCGCAGATACCACTTCACCCCCACATCCATCCGTACCCTTTACACACATCCAGTCACCAACATGCCTTTGGCAGAGCTACAGCTGTCATTTACGCCGTGGCCACGTGAGTTGACTGCACATACCTGAATGCAGACATCTGCAGCACAGGCATCGGGTTCTAACTCCGGCCAACACAAACACACAGACCTTGGCAACCCAGGTTTAAACACAGACACTGCGCACGGTGTCAGCTAGCATTTATTTTTCCTCATCGCAACCATGCCATGCATCGTTTTCTTCACAGGATATAATTGAGTGCGGTACGGGACGTGCACACTAAGTCATGAACCTTGAAGCTCTATGAAATACAGCATGCTAACATGTGTAGACAAGGAGCCGATGCGTGCGTATAATCCCGTATTTACTGTAATGTAGAACAGGCAGAAATGTTTACAGAGCAAACGAACCAGCAAGAAAAAAAAAAAAAAAAAAAACAGAAGGAGGCCGGAGTGGCAGATGTTGCCTGGCTGGATGAGGTTGCGCTCCTCGCCTCAGGAGCATTCTGGAGGTTTCCACAATGACTAGACTTGAGCCAGCGGGGCTCTTCGGCATGGGCCAGTTTGGGTACGGCCGCTCCGGAGTGCCAGCTGCACCAGCCGTCTTACATGGCACGGACTCCGCACTGATGAGGAGCCAAGGAATATGAAGGTCACCCTGCACTGACTCAATTCATGAGCACACGGTTGATATATCGCTTCAGTAGCACGTGTCATATTCACACTGACATCCATCACAACATTTTAAGAAAACGGGACAAAAATTAGTCTGGCAGCTAAATGATGTACATCGAGAAAAGGGCTGAAAAAGGACACAATAACAGCACTATGTGGCTGACATTAATTACATTCACAGCTCCATGGTGAACCCCGCTGCCCGAAAAACAAAAACATTGTAAGTGCCACTGGAAATAACTCGGTCTTGAGGGAAAGCTCCACAAATGTCTTACCCTGACAGGCAATCGTTTTGCTGCAAGATCCTCTGCAACTGAGGAAGCCACAATAGGCTACTTTGTCAAAAACTACTCCCCAAACAGACTTAGCTTGTTTTAGTTGAGCTGAATATTTCATGAATGCGTGAATTTATAAATGGATTTGGGAGAGTGGGTGACAACTCGAACGAAGATGGGAGGGGGTGAAAAATTAATAATAAACAAAATAATTACAAAAGCTTTCAAATTGGGAACATTACTCTTTAAAGTGGAGAAATTTTTTTTTTGGGGGGTGGAACAAAGATCACTTTGTGTAGCAAATCTTAAGACAGCCAACCCAACGTTATTTTCAGTTTAAAATAAATCCCTCTTTTCAGAATTATATAAAAAAAATAACCCAGAGGCCTGACAAATTCATTCCAATTACAACTGTGTGAAAAGTATAAGTGAAATGCATGAGGTTGGGCAAGTAAGAAGGGCAACATGAAAAGAACAAACCATAGGCTTTTCAAGGGAATTTTTTTTTAATATAAATCCTCCTCTTTTTAACTTAGATTCAGGCCCCCCTTAGAAAGATTAAGTGGATTCCATTTTTGAAAAATGACACACCGCTGGATTGAACAAGAGTGGAACAGAAATGATGAATGCGTCCAGACAGCTCAACGACTGCTCCGAATGAGGAAACTCAGTTACTAGCCCGGTGCCTCCACAGTCCTGCAGCCCCCACGAGCATTTCGAGCGTCGCTTCACTCCGGGAGCAGCGGAATTAATGAAAGCAGACTTTCTGATAAATTGAGTTATCTGACCTTTCCTTTTTTTTTAACCAGTCAAAAGAATGTAGATATGAAAACATTTTGTGAAATTCACCATCAAGGTAAACTGGCTTTGACAAAGGCTGGGCAAGGATATATATATATATATATATATATATATTTTTTTTTCTCAGAAATGCTCTTGGCCAGATGTGGTCAGAGGCTGAATGACAATTACTTGCTATCTTCTTATTAGGCTGCCACAGATACCAGAGGAACCGATTAGGAATAAAAGTCATTTCTCACTGCTAAGCTACCCAAACTGAATGGAGCGTGACTTTTTGAGGCAAGGATCAGGTTTGGTAGGTAAATTGACACCAGTACCGGTGGCTCAGGGAAGAGATGGATATGAGTTGATTAGTGTGAAGGGCAAATGTGTCAGCGAAGGTGGGACGGCAGTGGAGACAGTCTTCCGCCGGTTTCCCCCTGCCGACAGCGGCCCTGCACTGCTTAGCCCTGTTAGCAGTGGTGTCGTGTAATGGCTGCATCACGTTAGCCATCATGACTCCTCATTTGGGCAGCCATTACCAGAGACAGAGCAAGCGTGAAGAGCTAATGAAGACTGCTTCATCCCCAGAATGATGAAGACACCCGTTCTGGTGAAGTGCGCTCACTAGCGACAAACCGAGAGGACGGAGGTGCTGAGGCTCCCCTGTGAGAAGCTGTTTGGCATTCTGCCACATGAATCCCAAATGATGGATGGTTTGGCGGTGACAGCCCTGGGTCCAGCTCCACAAATATGGAAAAAGAACTAAATAAAGGATATTACAACAATGCCGTAATTTTGGTGGATTTTGTGGAACACTATGAGGTTTTTCTACATTCCACAGTATCATCAATGTGTAACTATAATAATAATAATAAATATAATAAAGACAAGTGATTGTCACATGTCATACACAGCAGCACAGCACACGGTGCACACAGTGAAATTTGTCGTCTGCATTTAACCCATCACTCTGAGTGAGCAGTGGGCAGCCATGACAGGCGCCCGGGGAGCAGTGTGTGGGGACGGTGCTTTGCTCAGTGGCACCTCAGTGGCACCTTGGCGGATCGGGATTCAAACCGGCAACCTCTTGATTACGGGGCCACTTCCTTAACCGCTAGGCCACCACTGCCCCCACTAAAGTCATCCAATATTAACACACATACAATCCCTAATTTTACTGAAAGAGAGTTGAGAAAACATAAAGTATGCATCTTAGCTTTCAAAAATATATGTGCATTAAATAACAGATAAAAATATCCTCATTCATTATCTGGCCTAATTAGACAGTATTATGTAGATCAGAAAACCTCGTCTCCCTTTACAGTCACAATCACATAATAAAACTGGTAAACTAGCTAATACTGCATTGTCATGTACAATTACCCTCAATAATCCTCAAAGGCCTGCGTGCGTATGCTATGAATTACAAATACGGAAAGTCTTGCATAGGGACAGCTGTCTTGGAAAGAGACTGTAAGATGAGAACTTAACTGTCAAGCCTCTGACACGATGACACCGGAGTGAATGCACGTGGCAGGCAGCAACAACAGCCGCCACGGCAAATATTTACATGCAATTCCAAAGCTATTAAATATGCCATTATATTTTTGTTTGCAGAACACTGACAGTTTGCATTCAGCGGAGGGGCGAGATTTGAATGGAAGGTACACCTGTCAGTTTGCTCGACAAACAAGTGAAGCATTAAATAAAGACACCAGCTGTTGTCCGACACAACCGACAGTGGGAGTGTCTGAGGGCGTGTGACACAGGCCACATTAGCATGTGTCAGCACTCACCTGAGTGACACACACCAGCTTCAGTGCCTGCGATCACCACGGTGTGGCCATCAGTGTAATTTGCTCGCTGCAACTCCAATTACTGGCGCTAACCTTTCAGCTGCCCTCTTTGGACACCATCCATAATTTT
The DNA here is from genome assembly GCF_900700375.1 of Denticeps clupeoides. Taxonomy (NCBI): domain Eukaryota; kingdom Metazoa; phylum Chordata; class Actinopteri; order Clupeiformes; family Denticipitidae; genus Denticeps; species Denticeps clupeoides. The sequence continues at coordinate 24,635,506 of NC_041711.1, forward strand.
GCCGATGAGACAAGATGGCTACATCCCATCCTGTTTTCTGAAATGAATGATCTCATTAGGTAAAGAATATTGTTAAGTTAAACAACAACACAAGGTTTGGGCCAGTTTCGATTTTGCAATAAATACCCTTTTTAGCCAGCAAGCTAATGTCAGCCAGAGACTCAAACATAATCTCAAACAAAGAACATTTGCTCTTACATACAGACCAAACTACAGTGGGACAAACCAACAGAATTTAACAGCTTTCAATCTGTAGGGTGACATCACCTCAGATCATACTAATGCAAACAATTTCATTACAGTCATATGCTTGCCGTAACTGCCGTAACTGTTGTGCAGTTCTAGACCGCATGGATCTATGTAGTGATTTGGCTTTTGTTGGACACTAGTGATGCAGTGGCTGGCCACCCAGTCTTAAGACTTTGCTCTTAGGCACTTGGAATTTGTAAGTGCAAAATAAGGATTAGTGTTAATAATGTGGAGAATATGAGGACACTCGCAGTGCAGACTGTCGTTTGTGAAACAGGATTATCTGAGGGACAGACAGACCAAGAAAACAGAAACTTTCATGCGATAGCATTACCAGCAGGTGCTGGACAGGCTCATCTTTCTCATGAAAAACGAAAGGCTGAGCTTGTTTTTCAGAGCACTGCTGCATTATACATAATGTAGCAGTGAGAAGAGGGCACGAGGCAGAGAAGAAAAATATTCTCATATTCTGGCACCCAAGTTCCATGATAAAAAAGGGCCAGGGAAGATATCCTAGACTATGTACATGTTAAGGTGCCATACCTGTCACTCCACAACAGTGAGGAAAGCATGTAAAGCATTCTTCTGAATGTCACCAAGCAGAGAAAGCACATCAGCACAACAGCAAGAGATCCTCTAGAGAGGTGCTTTCAACACAGCAGCAAGCCACAAAAACAGTGCAAATAAAGTTATGGCTGTTTGACAATAATTTCTATTATGACAATTTTTCCAGCACCAAAACCTACAAATGGCCAAGACCACAGGGAATGGTGTGCGCCTAATGGCTTTACTGGGATCAAAGTCTTCATTCGTAAAACTGAGAGCTTCTTGTAGGATCCTGCTGCTCATCCTCCAAATGTCCTCCAGCAGCTCCAGCATCACTGTCAGAGGGAGCTCCAAGGGTCACCAGGGACAACTGCGCTCTTATTTCCCCATCTGAACTGAAGTCACACCAGAATTAATCTCTGTGATGGGATTAAATCTTCTGGTGACATTTGGGACTGGCTGAAGTATAAGTAATCCATATTCATATTTCATATGAGACAAGAGAGGATAATTTAACTCTCAATAAATTAGAGGACCAATGAATGAAACGAGTTGTGTGTAAAGGACAGACTAACTGTTCACACATATATATGGTCAGTGAGGCATACAGTCCTCATTCTATAGGACACTACAGTTGAAAAAAATAATAAATGAATTAATGCCCCTACTGTCCAGTTATTATTCTGACTCCCTATGAGTTATGATCAAGCATGTACTTCTTTCACTTAAAACAAGGAAGCATGAAGGACGTGAGTGGAGAAAATGTCAGTCACTCTAGAAGTAATCTGGTCTCAGCAGAGCATTCTGAAAAGGGTGAAATTAAAAATGTAGAAAGTCTCGCTTGAAACAGACAACAACATGTTGCAAAAAATTAAGAGGCTGAAAAGGGATGGGGTAAATAATAATCATTGCTATAATCAATACTGGGGCAAATTAAAAGAATATTATTGATTTCCTTTTATGTTAACTGTCAAGAAACATTTCTACTCACAGACCTCCAGTTAAAAAAGCACAAGCACACACACACACACACACACACACATCAACGCAAAATTTGCCTTTATTGGAGACAGATTGTACCCTCCTGTTCAGTTAATATTCAAATACATATTTACGGTTCCATTAAAGTGCCCTAATTTAATTAATAATAATCGGCAGTTGCTTTCTCAGTTTGCAGGAATTAAAACAATTTAGGTCATCTAACCCCCAATTCCCAGTCAAGCAGAACCCATGCAAATGAGATGCAAATTCCATGGAACTGAAAACTAGTTAAGATCTGGGTAATAAATACAGAATTTAGCCTCTTGGCATTCCAAACAGCCTTCAGGGGCTGAATGCAAATCATATGCAAATACAGGAGCTGCATTCATTCCCAGATAATGCCCCCCACCCAGCCCAACACGGCTGTTAAAGGGCCACCACAGACCTCACAGACTACGCACAGAACACAAGGTCAGTTGAGCATGGACAACAGAAGCATGACATTCTCACACACACATAAAAAACAAACAAATATTCTTCCAAATGCAGGCGTTTAAAGGAACCACTGGTCACAAATTAGAGGCTGCGGTGTGAGCCTCCTTTCCAGCACCCACCACCACAAACCCCAAAACACACCCAGACACGCCCCTCCCACCCAAATCTCCCATGGCAACCAGCATAGATGAGCGCTTTTTGGTCCCAGTAAAGGGATGGGGTACAAATCTGCTCCCTGCTGAAGCATGGCAAATGGCAAACAAACAAGGAAAGTGTGGGTGCCACATTCGAAGAGCTCCAGGTGGAGAGACACTTCAATACCAGTCCTGCCCTCTCAAAAAGGGAAAAGGAACAAAAAGAGTGCAACGGGCGGAACCCAGTCCAAAACATACAAAAGGCATGACTGTATATGGCAAGCTGCTTGATTTTTGCAGTGGTTAGAGGAGAAAGGTACGATGAGGCCGAAGATTTTCCAACCAAAAGCAAACAGCACTTCAAAGCCACACAGAACACGATGTTCCCAGCAACATGAGCAACACACGCAGGCAACAAAAGACAGGGAGGAGATGGTATACACATGCCCAGCCTGGGCCAATGCTGCTTACAGTTTAAATACACGCTGATCTGTATTATTAGACTTATGGATCCGCAGCTATGTTTGTACAAACATGAAGTGCACAAACGTTTAGGGCCTAATAACGGTTTAAAAGAATCCCACCTTTAATCTGCAGTGTGTTTAGTGCCATTTTGTTTTCCCTTGAAGTGATTCTGTCCTCGTTCAAACTCTGACTCAGACAAATGCAAACAAAACGTGTTTATAACAAAACTGAACTAATGCTTGTTTTTCCACGAATACATTTTAAAGTATAATTGGCTGGTGCTGGAATTATCTAGGCCCACTAATCATATAGACACACCACACAGGAACAATCAACCCTGAGCAATTAAGGGAGTCAATGACATTTTGGTTTTAAAAAAGCAGTTATCTATCAGTCTGAAACATCTCCTGTTTATTATGTAACAAGGTTTTTTGGCGTGTCATCAGGGTTGGAGCTCTTTGATTCAAATGAACCGTGTACTTAAAGCCAGCTTCTGGCAGAGCTCCTCCGGAAGGCAGTGATCAACACGGACACAAACAGGAATCAGGGCATGCCACAGCAGGTCTAACACAGACTAAAATGGCACCAGAGTATTGCAGAACGTTCTTGATATTCAAGAAAGGAGAATTTCTGGACTAGCTGGTTGTTTAAACTAGTAGTCAAGACTGAGCAAGTGGAATGTGGCAATTTAGAAAAAGTGAGGGACAACCAGGTGAGTTAAAACAAAAAAGGTCAAATATTAGTAATATCTGTTCTACTTTGAATCAAATGATTTTTGACTAGTTTTGATCAAAGACATCACCAAAAGACTGAACTTAGGACTGTGGCCAGGGAATAGGGCATGTGAAGTGGTAAAGACACACCTCAAAGTCCCAAAATGGCAAGGATCTCCAGACCACTTGCACCAGTGACCCACTTAAATCCACCAATTTACTGGCTGTGCAGATCTCAGACATCAACTGGGACTCAGATCCACTCAATCACTTCCACCCATCTACTCGGTCTCTGCTGCCAATGAAGCAAACTCTCATGCCAAATTTCACACCAGAGACCACACAACATTTTATCACAGGCCTTCATTATTTTACTTGTCATCCACAGTTATCACGCTACTCAAACAAATATGCAGTAATACATCACAGGCTTGGACTAATACATATGCAAGGTGCTCTTTAAACTAACATGACAGAGTTTATACCCATTCTGTGTAAAGGAAATTTTGCTATAGAGATCTGTCACCTAAAAATGCTCAACGCTTGAATATTAAGCCAAAGCACACGCACTGTGCTGCTGAACCCATGATAGGCTTATAGACCACCTTGTGCAACTGGCACTGTCTACCCACATCACATGCTCTGCGCTACCCGTAGCTGCACTGTACCGTAGCACCTTTATGAAAAACAAAAGGCAATGCTCTGGAAGACCAAAAAGAAACCATTCAGCCACCTAAATGCATGCTAAACATTTCAGGCTTCAAGCGTGTGTCAGGAGGGAAGAATACAGTGTATTACAGCATAAGATCACAATAGCACAACTAATGGAGCCAAGAAGATGAATAGGAATGGCACCAATAATACATTGTGCAAAAGCAAGATAAAATTCTCATTCTTATCCTGGAACTGGAATCCTAGTTTGATACCATTATGACTCAAGACATTTGTCCTGTCTGTCCTCCAGAACAGAAGAGAAGAGGTGAACCTAATTTAACCTGACACAGTGCGTTAAAAACATGACTAAAGTGTCGGTGCTGAGATGTGACTATATTCACCGTAAGAAAGCAAGTGAGCAAAGTCTGCTTGTCGATTGGGAGAGTACGCCTCCTTCATCTGAGCGAGTCGACTGTGCATCCAATTAGGCCGCACACGCAGCAGAAGACTCAACTTTCCCCCCAATGACACTTTCTTTCATCGTACATTTAAATCCCCCCTATCTGCACACTGCCAAAGCAAAAACTGCTTACACAAAAGAGCCCTGAGAGCCCTCGGCCTCCAAGAGCCCTCTCCGGCTAAACTTCATTAAAAATGCACATCGAGTCACTGTTTCAAAAATTACCGCATTATCAAAAGCCGATTTATGAGTAATTTATGGAATCCTTGGTAAACACTGCTGCCTGTGGACCTGTTAAAAGTGCTTTCATTTAAGGCGGCTCGAGATGTATACCACACCAACGGGGAAAAAGGCAGAGCGCAGAGAGTCTTTACAAGTAATTATAAAAACTGCAATTCCAAGATATTCTCATTATAAATAATAAATGTGGCTGTGATTTCATCTCCGCAAAATAGTGTCCCATTTACCTAACTATTTTCTGTTGGCATCTGTACCATCCATAGAAAGCGAACTGTAAAGGCCCTGCGGGATTAGAACAACTGGCAAACAAAGCTCCACAATATACTCATAAATAAGCATGCCTTTTGCTATTCTTGCTATTCTTTTAGGTGAAGCACTGAATCTAAGAGTGGTTTTGGTGCAGTCAAATTCTATAAACCTTATCTGCTAACAGCAGAGACAGAACCTTATACATGTGAATCACACTGTTAACCTGTCTGGCATTTTGCTTTTACCTGTCAAATTTAAAAAAAGGTGTTATAACAATTTAGTATAAACATTTCATATGACTGGTGCCAGGTCGCATTAGGATCTGATGGAAAACATGATTTGAACAACCACATACTTCAATCACCAAAATGAGATACTGGTTTCTGTGGATGGACTGTCAATTCATACCTTGTTTATATGCAAATTATTCTATTCAATCAAATGACACAAAAGAAAAAAAAACTATAACCTGTCAAAACTAGCGTTTCTCGTCAGTTTGTGTCTGGTACAATTTCCACAGAGGTACGGCTGGGTCCTCAGAATGAAGACACCTGGAATGGGGGACAAAGCTAACGAGTCCAGTTTCACTGCTACTAATGAAGGGTCTGACACAGCCAAACTGGATTTCAGCAATGATTAATTAAATCAGTTTTAAAAAAAATAATAACCAAATAAAATAAAATTATATATTACACACACACACACACACACACACACACACACACACACACATATAAATGCTATATATATAGCAATTGCGGTACACACTGCAAAGAGTAAACCATGTTCATTAATGATACACAATTGGTTATTGCAATAAGCACCCTTTTTAGTTATCACCACAATGTGCATATGTAAAAAGTCCTCAAATGAAACCTGCACAACATGTCACAGGGTCTTAACAAGCTCTTTCTCTGCTCTTCTAAAATAAGCAAATTACTAATGAAAATGTTGTACAGTACATTTTTTCAAAATGCCGGATGAAGGACAAAGGGTACAATGCTGTGCTGAACCACGTGAGAAGGGGAAAGAACAGACCGAATCTGCATAACAGAATCAAGGTCATTATATTGGCATAGCTGAGTTGTCTAGACACTCCTTAGCAGTATGGCCTGTGTGGGTTAATGTGTCTTCATGTAACAAGGCCATTTTCGCATGAGGATATGTGTGACAGAGCATTTCTCCAGGTAGGCTTCCCATTGCTTTATGTGTGTATGTGTGTGTGTGGTCTCGTCCGTAACTGCTGATGTGCCTTGGGGGCAACTGCCAACAGCCCCAGCAGGTAGCCACTCTGTGCACATTAGCAGTCTTCTCTCTTCCCCTTCCTTTCTTATTCACTCCGCCCCACTACATGCAGACCAGCGGTCATCTGGCTTGACCTAGCGCCCAAGTCTGTGTGCGCTAACCCCAGAGAAACAGCGAATGGGAGCCAACAGAAGACTCGGTCCATTGTACTTGAAACCATTCCAAAGGGCAGCAGATGGCAGAGGCTGACGTCACTCCTAAGGCACACACAGGAGCCCCCGAGCAGAGATAAGCGGGAAAAATATCTAACGATAATTCACTGATAAGTCTGCTCTGAAAACGGGCAACACAAACAGCCTGATCACACTCTGCGGTGAGGTCGGCAAAGGTGTTGGGAAGAGACAGATGTGCGACAGACCCTACAACAGACGGTCAAAAGCATCACGGCTCATGGAACCTGCCTCTGCGCTCCATGCAGGTCAAGGTCCTTAAAATCCACCGTTGAGCTGACAAAGTGTGTCTCAGTTCTTTGTTGTTTGTTCCAGTGATGAAAAATCAGACTAGTCTCTTCCCAATTACGTTCTTAAAATTCATTAAATAATCAATTATTAAATTTTAGTATGTGTCAATACCTCACATTGCCATACTTTATGGTACTGAATATTACACTATACCACTGCTTCTCAATTATTTTCTGGTACTCCACCCTAGAAAGATGTTCCAACCCCAAAGTTCCAACCCCAAACTTAACCCTATTATCTACGGCTTTCACAAGTGTGAAAGTGCATGTGATGTGATGCACATGAATTTACACATAGTTTGAGCTGAAAAGCACCATATTAATGTATATTAAATCATTATCTGTCTTTCCATTTGAAACTTTTATTTTGAAATGTTGCATACCATCAAATCCATCAGCTGTATTATTTAGCATTTTCACAATTTACTGGGTGCAGCAATGGAAAAATGTCCAGACATACATGACTTTGTGAAAGTGGAGATTTGTAGGTTTTTGTGTAATGAGGTTTTGTTTTAAAATCCGGTGAAGTTCTATTGATGTCTGTTGAATACATAACACACTGCTAGCTTTACTCAGGTTAAAAAAAAAATGGAGTCACACTATTTGAGTCCCACTAATCTCCCCTACTAGAAGCACTGCACTATACCCAAGAGGCTCCAGAATGTGCAAACATATCCTGGTAAGGACTAGGGCTTGGTACAAAACTTTTGTGGTGCTAACTGATGTGAATCAAACAATTATTTGTGTTTTAGCAAAGTGATTGTCATTGTGATACACAGCACAGCACATGGTGACACAACGAAATGTGTCCTCTGCATTTAACAAATCACCCTTGGTGAGCAGTTGGCAGCCATGACAGGCGCCCGGGGAGCAGTGTGTGGGGACGGTGCTTTGCTCAGTGGTACCAGGGCGGCTCTGTATTCGAACCGGCAACCTTCTGATTACGGGGCCGCTTTGTTAACCTCTCTGCCCCATTATTTCACAAATTCTGATTTATCAAACAGGAAATATCATAGTCACATGTGCTGAGATCTAATGTCACTAGTCACTGATTGTTCTAATCTGAAAGCACGTCAAAAAGACTGACTGACGTCACATTCAGGGCTCTAGACTTTGACCAGAATTGAAAGGGTTTGGGTTAAAATTTCACCTCATTGTCATGAACTCATACTAATGCAATCACTAGTTTTCTGTTTTTATAAAATAAACACAACTTAATTGTCCAGCGCATGATGCTGTTATTAACACGTTCAGGGAAAACGCCAGCCAAGTCTGTGGAACATATAATGTATACTATTTTGTGTATTACACTATTTATTATTAAAGTATAGTTTGACAGCTGGCTGGCCATGACTTCCATATTGTCTTCTTGCAGACTCTGCTTTGATTGTTCCAAGTTGTCCTTGTATAAAATAAGACGGAAGGGCATGATCATGAAATAAACATTCAACAAAAGTATCTGGCTCATAATGAAAAGCTATTTTTTATGTTTATCCCCCACCGTCTCAGCACTGAGAGCAGTACTTACATTGTTAAGGGAGAGACTGCCACCCAGGACAGCCGAAAGTCCCGGAGGCAGGCGCCTTTTTACAGCAATCCTCACACAAACAGTTCATCTGACAGCACACAACTATGCTCATAAGCACAAGGCTGGGAAATTTTACACACATCTGTGCATGCAGCAGCCGAGAATCGTACTGACAGCCATACAAAAGCAGAAGGCCCAGCTTCAGAGTCACATGCACACCGTGGCTAAATAAATGCTTATCATTAATTCAGTCGGATCAAGCTCAAATCAAATATGCATGTGGTTTCAGTCGCTGTGCACTGCAGTCCTACACTTAAAGTAATGGTGCATCCATGTTTTCAACACCCAGTGTGCTCTGCTGGCAAAGTCGATTTGGAAGTATTCACATATGTTTAGTTTAAAACTATTGGAATTTTTCTTAAATAAATTTCCTACTGCTGCTTAAATACCGGTAGGTGGCTTTAAAGAGCAACAAATCTCTGTTTGGATGCGCATAGATAAGTGGGAAATAGCCTTTTCCACTAATAGCAGGGACGCTGATAACTTTATTCTGATATCTTGGACCCACTCACAGCTGTGAGTAATGCACCTTAACCCTGTTTTTCATGTAAGGGTGAACAACATTTGTACTATATATTTGTTTGTGCAATTAGACACATACAATGAACAATGATTCCAAAGCAGAAGATTTTGCAAGAACTGGTATATTCCAGGAAAAAAATGATCCGGAGCGTGTCTGACTTCGTCGCAACCTTCCGTGCCACGGGTGCCGCCTTTTTCAGATCCACACAGGTGAGCAGTTCATTTAAGTGACACATCAGCAAGCAAAGTGCTTGCATAATCAACAGGGAGAAATGGATGCGCTGCATAGAGCAAGACCGACTGGCATCACAGGCTTGCCAAGGCTTCACGGGAGACTGGGGAAAATGTCCCAAAGCTGGAATTATTGAACATCTGCCACATTCTTCCCCAACAAAAATCCTCCATTCCTTACATTATTCACTTACAGCATAACTATAGTACTGTAGAGGGACTAGAGAATGGGGTTGTGCAACTTCACAATGGCTATCGCAAAACTTGCCTGGGTCACTTAAACACATTTGTCAAATGTATTTTCACAGAGGGACATATTGCCATAGTTAGGAAAGACACCACCAATGAATGTCGTCACTGAGGAAACTGATGACACGTCAGGCCCAGGGAGCACACTCAAGTAATTTGGGCTCTCCACACCTGCCTTTTGTCCACCAACAGTGTTTATTTCCTGTCAGTGGACAATGGCAGTTTATCAGAGTGGCAGGGTAGGACCCCAGGGTCCCAATGCAGCTCCGGTTAGGGACTGAGCCCCCAGCACTGATACAAATTCAAGACAGCCAAGGACATTCTACACGATATATGTAAAGCTTAATAATTGGAACCAGAATACTGTTTTTACAAAGTTAAAATTCCCCCCATGTTTTTAAACATGCACCTCAAATATCAGAATCTGACATTCATACAATGAGAATAACATTTAAAAAAAATATTATATAAAACACACACACACACACACACACAAAATAATGCTGTCCCATTCTGCTTGAATAAAAAAAAAAAAAAAGTATAGCTACTAGGAAGAACACATTTATTTAAAATTTAAAAGAATAATAAAAAAGGTTGAATACTGCCTCAACTGATTTTAGAATGCCATAAGTAAAACAATGCTCAACAAGGTGTGTCAATTGCTGGAGCAATGTTATGGATGATGAAACCGACTATATATCAGAGTGATGCAGGGGAGGGGGAAAAAAAAAAATCAATGTGGTACTCCTCTATCAATGTTTGACTTCAGCTTAGTGTTGTCAGCATTGACAAACAACCTGGCTCTCTGTAAGACTGCCTCTGTAGTTATGACTCCAACTCCCGTACATAAGATATACTGAGCTAATTTATACGGCAAAACTGCTGTATAAAAAGTGAAATTGGCCAATCGGTCACATCACCTAGTTTCAGGTAACGCTGCAGGTCATGACTTAGTAGCTGTGCAGGCGGCTCAATGAATGAAGACAACATCTTGGCTGCTTTAGGTGCTGAATGGCAGGAGGATTGAAATAAGGTCAAGAACAAAAAAATTCAATAGCCTGCTTACAAATGTCCTAAACGATTCATAAACGACCTCCTAGACTCATTCAGTGCGCTTCATGCTTTAAGCAGCACATCTGTTTGTCCTTTTTAAGGGTGAGTGGATAAGTGGCAACGCTTTCTGTGGCTCTCCTTCTAATAACTACCGAGTCATGTGCAGTCAGACAGGCACATTTTCAAACCAGATTCACACAAACACGACATTGGTGAAAAATTATTCCCCGTTTCCACAAAAAAGAAAGGTCAGTGCCTGCTCATTTACTTCAAGTCAGAACCTTTTGCTTTTCTACATCAAACGTTATCCACTGAATGCAAATTGCCTTCGCCCCTTTGAAACAGCAGAGGCTTTAAAGGCTTTTGGGAAGGTAAAAGAAGCCGAATTCATTTGTATTTATCCGGCGAGCCTCCACGAGAGTCTAGACATGCAGAATTAATCTATAACGAGTCCTGTCCTCTCAGGTCGGCCGTCCACCCCGCTTCACTCCAGCAGGTGGTCAATGTAATGCAGTCATTAAAATTGATGGGCAAAGGAAGGGGAAAAAAACTGAGCATGTTACACTGGTGCAAAAAAAGACACAGAGAGCCTTTCAGAAATGTTTCTAAACTTCCCCATTTTCAACCCATCCCATTAAAATTGACTTTAATTACAGTGTTTCTGTAGATATTTATTCATGAAAAAGAAATGTTTATCTTCCCTCTCACCAGGAGAGCATAGCAAAGAACTATTGACTGATATTGAAGAAAAAAAAAAACAACAACTATAAGTATTGCAACCTCCACTGGAGTTTGCCAAAGACATAAAAGACAAAAGGGACAATTGGCTCATGGCCCTGGAAGCAGCATCACATCACTGATGTCAATTTCAGTTCAGCTGCTGTCATTATGTCAGAATGTCCAGCAGTTTCCAGAGTCCAGATATGAAACTGTACAATCTGCCTTACATGTGATCAGAGCTGCAGGGTGATCTGACCGTGAGGGGTCTGACACTGGACAGCCACCCGGGCAAGTCGAGGGGAGGGGGAAAAAATTGCTCAAATTCAATACACCCTGGGTATCATATATCAGCGAAGGTAATGGTTGATGTGGGCTGCTTCAATCAGTCTCCCACCTCCCAGCCACAGAACCAGGAAATAAATTGATCTGTGTGACCGAGGCCCCTGCGCACTGGAGCCCGGACTCCAGAGTTATTAAGGTGGGGTGAAAGGGCACCGCATCTGGCAGCCACAGGCAGGCAGGGAAACTTTATAAATGGCTGGGGGAGCTGGAGCTGCTGCCACCAAGGCTCCTGATTGTATCCCACAAGCGGCTGCAGCACAAAACAGAGTCCTGTCACTTTAACCCTCGTCTTCCACATCCATTGTCCTTTTGTCCACGTAATGGCACAGGATATGGTATTCCTTATAAAGGGATGAATGCTGATTGGATTACGGCTGGAGGTTTACAGGTTCAGGCCGGGAAGAAATAGGAAAGGAGGGGTGTGTGGGGGGGTGGGGTTTTGGGGGCAGTGAAATTCATCTGGGACCGCGGACCCCAGCAGGTCACCAGCACATTAAGACCACCAAGCTGGGAGCCAAAGATTGCTGCATGGATATCCATCTGACCAGACAACCATTTCAGAGGTTTACGGCAGGTTCCCCCTGCTCAAGTCATTACAGAGGTCCCCTGGTGCTCAAAGGATGAAAATGAACCTCCATCAACTTCCTGGACAAACCCCACAAAAGCAGCGTGTGAAGTGAAAGGACACTGATATCCCAGGGCCAAAGCATCACAACTCCAAAACGAGTCTGTTTACCAAACACACTCGCCTTACAGGAGAAAATTAAGGTAAAAGAGGGCACTTCGCAGACGGCCCCAATTACAGACATTTTATGGTGCAGATTTACAGATGAAAAGCAGCCACTGACCGTTCTGCATCAGTGGGCTGACAGGAAGAACACCAGAGAGGAAAAACACTTCCATATGTCATGGACCTACAGCTTCTCTACATAATAATGACTGATAATACATTCATACGGGTAAATAACTGCTAATGCGATGGTCATCTGCAACAAATGAAGCTGAAATTTAGTATTCACACTGAACCCAGATTTTTTTCTTTTTGTGAAGTGATTGTCATTGTGATACACTGCAGCACCGCACACGGTGACACAACGAAATGTGTCCTCTGCTTTTAACAATCCTCCTTAGTGAGCAGTGGGCAGCCATGACAGGCGCCCCAGGGAGCAGTGTGTGGGGACAATGCTTTGCTCAGTGGCACCTCAGGATTCAAACCGGCAACCTTCTGATTATGGGGTCGCTTCCTGAACTGCTAGGCCTACTGCAAAGCATCATATGACTAAAGTTTACTTGCATGCTGCTAATTTTTTTCCTCTTTTCAGAACAATGACTGGAACTGCATTATATGGTGGCATACAGACCAAACAGCAAATCAAAATCAAGTAGGGAATCATATGAGTTAAATTACACTTCGTGCACATACTTGTTACTTTGTTTCCAACAAGTAGAACCTCTCAAATTATCAAAAAAATACCATATTAGAACTCATGTAAGGGTTCGAAACTATTGCAGCATAGTTTGACTTGAATTTCCCTGGCCAAATTTCATGGCACACACACACAAAAAAAAGGTTTCTGGAAGAGACTAGAGATTGGACAAGGTCACTGGATGTGCTTCTCAAACATGAAATCCCCATGATAGACTGAGAGAGAAAGTTTATCTGACTGAGTCTAAGCTCAGTCGAATCAAGAGGCGCTGAACCACACATTGATGAAACAACTCTCTTTTGTTTCATGTTGCAGAAGACAATCACCCAGAACAAGCCCATCCCCAGAACCCTGACCTCCAACACACGCACTGGATGGTCTACCTACCTGAATTTCAAGGAAAATCCACAGGTAATCTGTTTTTGCCACCATCCAAAGAACCGTGTCTGTCTGGATATGTCTACACACACATACTAAGAATCCACACATATTCGGGGATGACATAGGCAATATAAGATGTACACAGGGAGTCCGACTCACACAAGGGAGAGTCAGAGGGTAGAAGGGGAGGGTGGTGTCACACACCGCAGCACGTCCCACTAGGCCATGAAGATTTATTCCACATCTAATATGGGGCTCTCTGCTCTGCTACCCTCATAAGTCAACACACGTGTGGCTCAATCTCCCAAGAGAGGGTCCTGGAGCCCCTGTTCTCCTCCATGATCCGCCCTTTACCAGTCAGAAAGGACAAATTCAATTACACATTTAAAATGGCATTCAAACTTTATACTAGGCTGATACAATATTAATGCTAGGATTAAAAATAGTTTGTGTGTTTGATCACAGTTTACACATTATCAGTCCAGTACCTACAAAGTGTTTTTTGAGTATAGAGTACAAACAAAAAATGACATTCTTAAAATATTTTTATTAATTGTAGAAGTTCAGACACAGATTAGATGAACAACCATCTCTCTCTCTTCCCCGGAAAGTGAACTCTGTAAAGCCTTGCTAAAATCCCAGAATCTTTACTCAGTCAATGCCTGATAGATGAAACTGCACTTTCCAACAAGCGGAACATCGATGTTTTTGGTCCTCATCTCTGCCATTTCTTCAGTCTTCTCTTTATCTCACGCTCACAGTCTTCATTTCCCTTCACTCGTACAGTGGAGAGACAGAAAGATGCTGCCGAAAACCGCGGACGAGGGTAAACCAGCTGCAAGTCGGAGAAGAGCAGCCTGGCTGCTGGAACCAGACCTACAGCCAATAGGCTGTGCCGAACTCGCGAACGAAAAAGAGGCAACCAGAAGCTGCTGCATTGTCATTGGCTGCCTCCACCGGCCAAGCAATGCTGCGTAGGTACCACTCACATCCAACCAAAGAGCAGTTGTAATTTTATGAATGGGCTGCCCTATACGCAAGATGTAAGAGTGGGATAAAAACAAAACTCGCTTAATGTGAAAAGTATTTCAGTAGAAAAAGTAATTTCTTTACATCAACACAACAAACAACAGAAAAGTCTGATGAAAGAAAGACATCTGAAAACAACATAAACAGAAAGCAGTTCACAATGTGATCTGGGTTTAGATTAATATACGTTTACACTACTTCTGTGTATTTCTGTGTTATTTCTGTGTCTGCGGGGGATTAAAATCCTCCCCACAGGAGTTCCGGGTACATCCGTTTCCTTAAACTGCCACAGCACGAGGAACTAGAACCTGTTGACAGTTACTGTTCACAGGCAACGCTATCAATCACACAGAAACCGTCATTATTATCGCAGTGTTAGTCATAAAACTGGGAGGGGCTTCAACCACTGTTGGCTTTCAATAATGTTGCTGCTTGGCAAGCACCAAGGGGGATTTTGCTGGAGGCTGAGCGCTATTTTATGGGTAACCACCACCACCTATGGGTGCCTGTGAAAAGTCAACCGATTCCTAGCCATGAAGCAGTTTACACGAACATCAATATACAGTACACATCCATATGGTTTCTCACTATGCATAATATTAAAAATATAAACCTTATAAAACAGATATATGTTTAGATAACATATCCTTTCACAATTGAAAAAAAAAGTAAATCTAAAAAGACCTAAAACAGAAAAGAAATGAAACCTAACAAGAGTTTGTTTTTTTTTAATGAAGTCTGACATCATGGGAGTGATGAATTCATCTGAGAAATATTTAACTGCTTGTGGAACAGTGAAGGATAAGGTCTAGTCAGTTGGTGCACACCGCCCTCTGCTGGCCAGTAAAAACTGGACAAACCATAAATGTGCGAACAAAAGACTTTACATTTGGCGATAAGTCATTTATCTGTGTTTTCAGCCTGCAACCGCTCCTCAGGTGTACTATAACTTTCCTGTAACTTCCAAGGTTAAACAGCATAAAGAAATAAAATAATGGAGTAATTTAGAAATCCTATGGACCTTGCAAGAGTAAAAGATGTGTCTCCCCATGGCATCGGTCATAAGTTCACCACTGGAGTCGCAGGTCATTGGCCGCAGCTGAGCAGATATTACCATTAAGCTCTTCTGTGAAGCGTGGCTCAGATTACTGCCAGTGATTGGACGCAGGGCAGGAGCCAGACTCCACCAGAGAAAAGGGAAGGGAGAAAAAGAAACACGGTCCAAGCCCTGCCTGCTGCAATCTCTCATAATTTGGCCGTGACAAGCCTCACCTTCACCAATCTACCCCCCAGCCATTCAGCCAACCGGCCCTCCTGTCCATCACAGGGCCCAAATGACCACCCAGCACACCGGCTGCAATTTCCTCCACCCGCTCTCATTTGAAGTCTGATGGAGTCCGCCATGATGGGGAGAACCAGAGTGGTTGCAATGTCACACCCGGTTACCTGCCATCTGCCAAGCTGACATACGCCACCGCACAAGGACACAAGGCCGATCTCAGCCAGAGCAGGGGGCCAGGTTGACCCGAGGGGCTTAACCAAGAGGGCAGATTCTGAGGTAGCTTTCTAGAACTGACCAATGAACCCTTGAAATTCTGCAGACATGAACACTGGGTTGTGGTCATTTTGGACATGCTCAGAACAATGTCACAGAATTAGGACAGGCTCCCCAGGGCCAAATAGAGGTAAAAGGCACAAGAGTAGGTGCGAATCACAAAGAATCCAATACAGTATAATTTACAGGATAATTTTTAAAAAGAAATAAATGTAATTTAAATTAAACAAAATATTGATAAAGGCATATCAGCATATCGTTAACGTATCATCATTGATTTCTGACTCCCTTCAACACCAGACTACAGATGTTTTCCATAACCAATATCCAATCACTTTGACAACATCACTTTTAATTAGTAAAAAATCTATTACTTACAAGCTTCAAATGTGGTGTCCTGCGTTACTAAATATACATTTTTCCACAGCTGTCAATTACCTGCGAGTCTCCAGCGACGCAGCTCGGTAAGGTTATACATACTTAATGAGACAATTAGACTCAGATGAGACTCATTATGCTGTCGGCATGACTCACCTACGGGATATCACAGACACATTAACTCACATCTCTTGCCCGCATTTTTTGGGGTCTGTCTTCACGGGTCATTATGCAACTTCATTTAGGGTGATTTTGGGCTAAACTGGGTATGTTGCATTTATATCAGGTATATTTTTACACACACACACACACACACACACACACACACACATTAAAGCAACTGAACAACTGGAAATGATAAGAGTGAATAAACAGAGTGGATCAGCTATTTTTCAGCACCTGCACCTGCTTCCGCGCTGGATATAAAATTATAGGCGTGTCGAGGGTGGGATAATTAGGGCACTTTTTTTGGAGGCCTGTTCACAGAGGTGGGAGAGAAAAGCAGGAGAGAGAGGGGACGGGTGTGAGGGGGTGAATTTGCATGTTTGAAGCATGTGATTAATGTCCCTCTGCAGCTGCAGAGCAGAACACTCAGCTCTCGCCATGGGAGGGAACGCCCAGAGGGCTAATATGCATAGAGGACAGAGCCAGCGCAAGCCATTGCCTGCACAGATGCCTCGCTCACACACACACACACTCTCGTCATATTTACCCAGTCAATGCTTCTTTACATACAGACAGAAACACTTATTCTAACTCCCGCTAAGAAGAACAGAAAACAAATATATATGGAGAAAGCGAAATTTAAGTAAAAAGGCGTACCTGACAGTAAACATACAAAAAACAACACACACACACACACACACTGTACCTCTGAAGGGTCCCCTGCTGGTTACCCACCTCATCCCCACTGTCTGGGCAACATGCAAATCACATGCAAAGCAAGAGGCCATGGGGAAGGGAGGAAAGGAGATTGGGGGGGGGGGTCTCCCTCCCACCCTCACCTCAGTTTTGAGTGGATGAGGACGTCCAGGTCCACCGGCCGTGGCTGAACACATCAGAAAATATTTTCCAGGCGGATATTTCATATTTTTCTTGTTTTTAAAACAGCTGCCTCCCTCCTTCATCTGAGCAATGGCACTCTGAAATTATGCCTCAGCTCTCATCATCACAGTGTCAGTGCCGCTTCATGATGCAGCACCGTATAATTTCCCACCACTGGTAAAATAAAGATTTATCTATAAGAATTTCCTGAAAATGTCTAATTAACTGTGATTAAAAATAACTTAATTTGGGTGAGGCAAAAGCATCTATGAGATTCAGTCTCTCAAAATCCTATGCAACTTTAAAGGTCCCCTGACATTACTTACATTTTTTTGTTTTTATATATGTCTTAGTGTCCCCTAATATTGTATCTGAGGTCTCTTTTGGTGTCTGTACCTTTAAATGTGAGGGGCAAGGCGGGACACGAGCGCTCTATAGAAGCTGAGGGGGCATTTGCAGAAATGACGTCATCAGCACCATTCACCAGAATAGAAAAAAATTTCCCCTTGGCAGAATAGCCAAAGCACTCTTTACACCTATCGGCATTTCTAGATATTGCAGGACCACAGACAGGCCAGGGGCACGAGTCAAACTTGGCCAAATCCCACGAGATCATGTAATATAGATCTATTAATATGGCCTGGCGATATGATGCGCTGACAACACACAAACTACAGATACCATAATGCAGTGCTCACTGAGCACCCCGCGAAGAAAGCTCATACGGCGCTTTGGTGAATTTTTGCTTCACAAACCATTTGTCATCGACATGGAAATTGCTCCTGTACACATTCAACTTCTGGGTAAAGATTGCGTTTCGGCAAGGCAACTGATTCACTACATTGTAGGATCTGTATATTTATCTGTAGTGTAATCAGTCGGGGCATATCGCCCCTATATAAAGCAATTGCACAGGATGCCGCACTTGGGATGCGAGTTTGACACACCTTGGCTAGGGGAACTTCTATTAATGTTAAATAATCTCACAAAATGTCAGGAGACCTTTAATTAACTTGTACTAAAGCTGTCAACTTGAGAGCATAAACTGGATGTGGAGGGTGCATTTAAAATTAATTACTGCGATACTGAGTCATTTGTTTAAAGGTAACTGCACCTTTGCAGGATTTGTGCTACCTGGACTGAGATTGTGTGAATTGTCTGTTTTTCACTACGTATTGTGTGAACAGGCAAAAGGAACTGTTAATGCACGAAGACCACCATCTTGTGGCCAGCTGATAAATGCAACTTTACCAAAAAGTATTTTGTAATCACAGAACACTCTCACTCAATCACACACTAACTATACATTACTGGTTATTCAAATGCAGGATGTTCCAATGCATCCCATCCTGGGATGTTGGGAGAGCACACACACACACACACACACACACACACAATTTAGCATTATTGTGGTACTCTCTGGTATTAGTGTGACACCCACGTTCCATGGATCTCACAACTAATTAAAGAGTCCTGATCGCTCCAAGCTGAAGGCAAATAAGTTTGAGTGATAAGGCATGCAGCACCCAGAAGGTGGTGCCACATTGATGTCTACCCTACTGTTAATTTTCCTGACTTTTGTCACACCCCTTTATGTTCACCTTTTCTGGCCCTCATGCATTTTTATCTTTCATTTTTAATAAAAACCCCTTTCATCATGTCCCGCTTCTGCGCCACCTTCCCCTTCCCAAACTGTGACAAAGAGAAGCTCTCTCATGGGGTACACTGAGAGTCTCTGGTTACTGCTGCTGTGAGTGTTAAATAACTAATATCAGTTGTTATTAGGGTCACTTGATGTCAAGTACAGTTGTGAAGATCAATAGTAAATTATATTAATAATAGAAATACAATTATTGGCTGTGTAAACTATACATGTAGACAGGGTTTCTGCAGGTTTAAGGAAGCCAAATGTAAGACTTTTTAAGACCTTTTTAAGGCCACTTTAATCAAATTTAAAACCTTGCATCAGGGTAATCAACTGCATTTGTCCAAGGGCCTGAGTTTTACTCTGAAAACCAGATGATCTTCTAAATTACAAATTTATCTCAGACAGATATTTTTAAACTCTGGGGAGATGCTGTGTATAACAAGAGAGTTCACATGCTGCCTTGAGAGGGCTGGTGACCCGGACAAATGTGAGGTAGACCTTTTTTTGCCTGACCTGGCCCAAGACCGACAAATAAAGCTTTTAAAAGCCTGGCTTTCTTTGCGTGCCCATTCAAGCACTAGACTAAGAGGGAAATTAAATGTGCAGGAAAACAAGCAGCTTAAAAACAAATCGCCAGAGGCTAGCCTCATCAGCATCCATTTTCACTGATATATAAATATATGTTATATAATTAACAACAGTGGCCAAGATTTGCAAATTAACATTTCATTTAAAACATTTAATAAAACTAGTTTACAACGTGAAACGTTTACAAATTACTGAAACAAATTTATACAGCAAATCACATGGAAAAAATAGATACTATAGACCATAATTTTACCATCTGTATGATGTAAGATCAATAATTCAAAAAAATCCCATAAATGTACAATATCTTTTCCCCTCCGTTTTAAGTTATTTCATTAAGATCTCAGTTTTCATCTGGCTGTGCAGACATACTTGGCTTGTTTATGCTCAGTTGTCTCACATGGAACATCACCATCAGACTTACAGAAATGAAGACCCCAGTTTTACTGGGTGGTTAAAGCCTGTAGCTAGCTTTCTGTTGCAAGGTGAAAATGATATTCTGGGCTGTTTAGTGTAGGTAAAAGTTGCAACTATACATACTATAACATACACATGAATGTATGTTAATGAAGCAGATTTTCTGAGCAACGTCAGAATGCAAATTGCATGTGTACAATAATGTTTCTCAAAATATGATAATTATAAGATGCTGGTAAAAAAACAAGGATCTGGAAACACTGCTGACCACTCATTTACCACACAAGCTCAACCCGACTCCGACTATAATCAGCATTCTTGCACAGGGCACCAAAGAGGCTGGGTCATTACCATGTACAATGTGCTTAGTAAACCCAGAAGTGCACAGCATACACGGACCACGGATTACTGATAAATGGCTTGTATCATTTGATTAATTGTGACTGCAAATTTAAGGATTACTAGTCATTTTTAATTAAATTTAAGGCCTTACTTTTGGAAACTCCTATTTTAAGACTGTAAACAGGCCTACACTACTGTATGTTTTATGCTGGTCAAAATGGGGACAAATATTTTCTGTGGTGGTACTCATTATGAAACATTTCACAACAACTGAATAAAGTACATTTTTGTTGCATTTCGTCAATGATTATATAATTCACAACTGGATTATATAATCTTTGATGAATACTTTTAGCAAATAGTTATACTACTATATAGCGTTTACTTCTAAACCTGACTATAATACGATTATAACACTTTAATTAAAGGGTTGCAGTAGAAATAAGTATATTTGACAGCGACATTTGCATTACCGATCATCTTGTAGCCACTAGCAGCGAGCTGCCCAGCCATGTACTCGCCATCAGAGCTGTTGTGGGAGCAGCCCCACGTTCTCATCCAAATCTTCTGTGTGCCAGGGATCACACTGCAAGAAAAGGCAAAAAGGGTCAGAGTGGTCTCATTCTAGAACAACTATCACACCCAGTTGCAGAATGTAATCCTGGATGACGCCCTCCTTATGCTCTTCCTGGAGAACACATGTCACCATAGCCAGATGCAAAGTTTGGTGATTTGGACACCCCTCTGCGTTGTGCATCAGGCCAGAGTGGTTGCTCATGCTACATGGTGCCCAAGCTCACGGTACATGTCAAGTTTCTAATGAAAAATAATTCTCAACGATTTAAGCCTGAGTAAAGTGTATATAAATAGTCAATAAACTCTCCTCCCATTGTGATGATTTTCACAGACTTTGTCCTGGATGTATTGAATGTTGTGAATTTTTGCTTGGCTGTAAAAAAATATATCACATTAAAACTTGGAAAATCGCTAAATTAAGTGATCTGCGATGCTGAAAAACAAACAACAACAACAAAAAAAACAATGGCAAGAAAAAGACACCACCATTCACAGGTTAATGTCATTTAGAAATGTTCCTTGTTTTTCCATGAAAAAAAATTATAGAATTGTTCCTCTTCACATGCATGTAGATATTCTACCAATTTTCATCCACAATAGTCATTGTCAAAATGAACGATGTTTGGGCTGGCGTTGTTGTCTATTTGATGACTTTTTAATGGACCAGAGAATTCACCAATTTGAAAGGTAGTTCAGGTCAAGGGTGGGTCAACGTCAAGATAGGCGTGGGTGTGTTCCCTTTTTGTGTGTTCACCCGCACCGAAGCTGGTGGCGGCGAGGGACACCTGTCAGAAAAGCGGAGGTTACCTGTCAGCTTGCAGCTCCTCGGCCGTGTGCCGCACGCTTCGCTTGCGCGCGCGCGGCACCACACTTGTCCTGGAGAAGTGCCGCTCGTGAGGAGTGGGGTCGTTCGCGGACACCATGTCCTCGATGTCATCAACCAGGGAGTCACACGCAGAAGGCATGGTGTGTAAAGCCGTGAAGAGCTCTTCAAGCCCGTTTCGTTCGTTGAGAATAGAGATAGAGAGACAGAAATAGAGAGAGAGAGCCATGTTGTGAAATACAAATCCAGCTGTATAACAGTGTGGTGACGTCCCACGTGGTGATATTTATTACCATTACATTACCATTACTATCACAACCAGCTAGTCACCAAATGGAATTGGTGTGCAATATATTCTCAGAAATCATATAAACGATATAAATAATCATAACCATACACAAAACTATCATATTGTGTGTAGATTACAAATATAAATTATAGATTGTTGATTTTATGCATGTTCTCAAAAGTCCCTAAACATGAAAAGGAATTTAAGGGCATTTGGAGTAACAGCGATTAGGTCGGCACAGTCACTTTTTAAAAGTTGATGTTCTACTCATTTTACACTGATACGGGTTAGAATAGTTACCCTCAGCCTGGCAAAACTTCGGCTGCGTCAAGTTAGCAGAGCCGCTACGCCTCCAGAGCCGCACACGTGCTGCGTTGTTCGTGGGTTAAAACTGGGAGGCCGAAGCCGGAACCCTCACCGGGTTGGTTGGGTCGTGCTCTGCTCCCCGGTACCGGTAACCAGCACCGGTCCGTGGGGGTTCTAGTCGGGCGGCGGAGGTCTATGCACCTTCATGCGCCGCTTGTTTTGCCCAGTGATGTAAAATCGCCTCTGACCTCGCGCGACTACGGCAGCCGGGCTCGGACAAAAACACGCGAAAACGTAGATGGCAAAAACATACGATCACAAATCATCTTTTTATTTATTGAAGCTTGAATTATGCGATAAATGCTCTGTTTCTTGAGACCCGGCGTGTCTATACTTGTGCATCGAAACTTAATGAACATTTTAATCAATCAAAAGACATCTTATCAGCAACAATATTAAGATATAAACACTAACTTTGATAGTAATGGGGGGTGTTTTAATTATGCACACAAAGGGCAAGCAATACAGTTACTTTATGCTCAATCTTTGGGCCATTTGCAGGCTTCACCAGGTTACATAAATACATTGTTAAAAGACTCAGACCAGGCGATGGTACAACATTCACCTTTTATTCGGAACATTTTCAAATATGTAGAATACAGACATATGTAATACATTTCAATGATGTATATAATTCATAAAAATTAATACAATTATAAATACTATATAAATTGATATAAATAGAAAGGTCCCATTCCCTCATTTTAAACATCCCTGTGTCAAAAATAGAACAATCGACAGGCTCTTCAAAAGACTGTAGAGCTTCGTTATATTTATGATGAACATGTGGCTGAAAAACATTATTGCATATAACAAATTATGGAAAATATATTTTTAATGTTGCCTTTGCTAAACAATCACACATCTCTCTCACATTCTTACACTAACATAGAGGGTTAATTGTTACATTTAATATAATATAGAACACTCTTGCAACATACAAAATTACCTGAATTTGACATAAAAATGTGATGCTGCATTTTGTGATGCTGAAACTCACATTACTAAATTCAGATAATATTGTAATAATGGCTTATTATACAGCAAATCTATTGGAAACATATGTAAAGTGTATTCTACACATTTCTTAACATTACATTTATCAACATATTATTAAAGAAAGTATACACAGCAAAGATCTGAATTATGAAGTCATACTAAAAGAAAGTAACAAGTACAGTTAACAGTTAAAAGTTAACTGTCAGCCAGACAGTTCCTGGTGGGATTTGTGAATGGTGCGACATCAGACTGAAAATCACAATAGCTCTTCAGGAGGTAGCAAACAGTGCCGAGTGCTTTTTAAAAAATATAATGAGTACCATAAAATAAAATCAATGGAAAATGGCGGCTCAATGCAAAGAATCTTCTCAAGACTTGCACACACCAAGCAAGCATCTTCATCTTACAAAAAGAGCAATCCTATTCTTTTATGGAAAACTTCATTCTCCAAACTGCCTTGTGACTTCGACGTTTCTCATTGATTTATCTGAAGATCTTTTTTTAATATTATGTAAGGTGGCTTATGATGAGCTAACCTGATACACATATATTTTTTTAAAAGTGCATTTTGGTGAATAAAGCAACAAATTTATAATGTATTCTGATCAATGACATCGTTCCCCACGTCTGCCTTTTCCCCTTAATTTCTTCTTGAGCACAAATCAAACTCACTACCTTCATCTCACGTCCATTGCAATAACCACTGAGCCATTTTCATTAAGATCAAACTAAAGGACATGCGGGTGCCCTTATATTAACTTCTAAAGTTCCAACTACCGATCAATGCAACTGTTAAAACATGAACACCATTACAATACACAAGTTGCGTAAATGGTTAATAACATGCTGCCTACTAACTCTCAAACTGCAATATGTACACAATATGTTCTACAGAGAATAGTTAGCTCATTCTAACTAAACAGTGACTGCACACACACTGGAGCAAGCACACTGTAGTCTCGCTCAGATCGATCCCAGCAGGCACTGCAGAACTGGTAACAGACCAGTTATGACTGGTGGAGAGAATTCACCGCATTCCTCAGATGACCGTTCTCATACACATCTGAAGGGCCTCAAAAAGAGTGAAAAGGGATTTAAATAAAGATCCCTTGCAAAGCCACCACTGCAAAGCAACAGAGGTCTGTAACAAAGACACTCCATCCAATCTTCCTTTCGTTCAAACTTTCCGTATGTGGTTCTAATTAAGTAAGAATGACAACATTCTGTCTGTGGGAGTCTGAAGACCTCTAGCCCTGTCCAGTCATCCCAGCCTACAAAAAGTTAGAGAACCCCTGATCGAGAGGCATATTGTCCAGATCACATGCATCAAACAGGTCACTGATGCCCTCCTCCTCTCCTAGATGTAACATGTAATCCTCATTGGTCAGTGAGGGCGAGATGTTTACAAAGAGCCCTTCAGTGCAGGGCAACTGATCCTCAGTCTGCTGTAGAAGGCTGGTGAAGGGTGACGTGATGGGTGACAGGGTGGTGACAGTCACAGCTGGAGAAGTGCTGTCAGGAGCTTCTTCTTATGATGCAGAAAAAGGTGGGATTAGACACGAGAAGGGTACTGCTATTGTTTTTGTGCCAATCTAGATTCAATAACGTTTGCCAGTATTCATTTTTACACACACATTAAGTTCAAGAGAGAGTATATCTGACCTGTATGCAATGAGAGCAGAAAACCGTGACTGTTTACCTTCTAAAACCTTTACAAAAGGTTTGGAGTGACCACTCGAGTCCCTGACACCCTGATGTTCTTCAGTGATGTTTTCATCTGGACACAGGAAAACATCTATAGGACCTTTAGAGCTGGTTAGATGGACCTGTAAGCCCTACAAAAGATAGAAAAAAGGAGAACGTCATTAAAACGTCTGTATCAGGGTTCCTCCTTAAAGGTCTGAAAAAAAATTCCTGTCTTCCTCTAGCAGTCAAAACCAGGTAGGGGGATAAAGGACCAGTCATTGTCTACATTTGTTCAACTCGCCTCTTGTGGGTCCGGCACCTCAAGCTTGGTCTCTTCAGGCGCCTTCACTATGATGACTGTCTGGTCCTTTAAACTCTGTATCTGGCGGATGTCGTCATACGTCACATATGCAAACGTGAATGAACTTAAGGAAACTATTTTGGAGTTCAGGGCTGAACTGACTAATAATACTAGATGAATACTAGATATACAATCACATCATTTAGAAATATTTAGTATCAGTAACATGCGTTTGTACACAACATGGATATTTCTTGTTCTGCGGCGCCTCAGTCATTGGTTGCACATCTTCCGTGCACATGTGGATCAGCTTGTCCAACCGGCTCTCCTTCTCCTGCAGGTGGTCCAGCTCAGTGCGCAGGGCTCGGTGGCGGTTCAGACTCCCAGCGTCTGTAAGGTTACAGCCCCTACATGTGTACGCAGAGGTAAAGATGTTAAACTACACTATGAGATTAGTTCGTCTGAGGTCAGTTTCCCATATTATAAAACATGACACACACATCCACTGAATGTTGTTTTTGGATTTCTTCTTGATGAGGTGCACCCCCTCCAGCACGTTGGTGATGTCATAAAGCCGTCTCTTCTGCACCTCAAGCATTTCAGCAGCTTGGTTCAGGTCCACCACACCGTCCGACGACTGTCCAAGCAGGTGAACAAACTTTTTTGTGAGGAGGCCAAGAGATGTGTCATATCGGCATTTTTCAGTGGGGGACTTTGGTTCTGCAACAATGGAAACAAGAGCAAAGGTCCAAAATTAATGCTGCATGGCACGTTGTGCTAAATAGGTAACTCAAATTTTGATGACAATATTAATGCTCATAAATACAACAAGAAAACCAAAGTTCTCATACTCTTGTGCAAATTGACAGGTTAAAAATAATGTCAGTATTTAAAAACACCCTGTAGTAAAACTGCACTCCAATTGTTGAAACTTAAAAATGTCCCTTCACAAAAGTCTAAAAAAAAAAAACATGTATGACTAGTCTGAATACATACATGAAACCTAAAATCTCCACAACACAAAAAAATGCATTTAGACTACAATTGTATCATCATGTACTTTTAAGGGTCTTTGGGACAGCTGACTGGGGTCCTGCAGATCTGCCTGTAGATGTCCTGGACGCTTCTGAACTATACAGGTGATCAGTGTCATCCAACGCCAACCTCCGCTTTGCCTGTCAAAAGAGTCCACCACGTCTTAATTGTAAGAATTATATTTCTTCGCGTCAAGGGCAATTAAATGGAACTTAGGGAGGAGCCATTAATAGATTAGGCTGACATCTGCATATCAAATTGATTCTTGAAAATCGAATTTGCCAGAAAAGCGTGAACGTGACGTTCCACCTTCAGCTTTACTGTGCATGTGAAACTATGTCGCCCCTCCTGCCGCCCAAAGGACAAATCGGCTTCACTTCTCGTTCAAAACAGAACAGATTGGCTACGCGGGACCGCTTCCTGTTTCCTGCCACTCTCCAGGTCCATCACGACGCCCCGCAATTTCACAAGCGGATCGCCGTGGACGGCCAGCGGGGACCCGCATTTCAACTACACTCTCACTACTCGTCCGCAGATTACTGTCGGACCAACAACATTAACAATATAAATATATATACATACATGTCTATACGACTGTATTGTGCATGCTGGTATGGTTTCGCGAAAAACAAGCTTTATTCACCAAAAACACTAGCAAGGCCTTAAAGGTAGAGCACCGAAACAAGTGCATTTGATCGGTAAATACCGTGCATGTAAGCGCAGCATACCGCCCCATGTCACATCCGGTCACCAACCTGATGCTAAGCTGCAGCTATGCAGCGCTAAGCGTGAACTGTGACGCGTTATTACCGGCGGCCGTCCTAATGCGGGTCGCGGTCCCGTTCCCGGAGTAGCTTCGTGCGGAGTGGCGTAAATGTTAGGGTCGCCCGGAGGAGCCGACAGGCAGGCTGCGGAGGTCTGGGCAACGGGAGGCGGGGTGGTTATGATGTGAATGAACGTGGCGGCAGGCAGAGTCGAGGTCAGTCGGTCGGACAGCGCCACTAAGACGGCGTTCTGGTCGAGCGGCGGCCCGCCGACCCCGGCGATCACTAATTTGTCCGGGGCTGCTGAGGTCCCGCTCCTCATCGTCGCGGACTCGGGTGCCCTCCGCGCCTCGCTCCGTCTTCGCCGCGATGCTCGCCTTCCTGCCGCGATCGGTGCATTAATACCGCCGCCGAGCTGTAGCCGAGACCCTCGGCCCGTGGCCTGCAGAGCGTCGCGCGTGTATTCCACGCGTGTGCCCGCGGATGATTTGGATATTCACGGTCGCGCGAGGCAGAGGCTCGTCATCTTAAAAATGGCTCCAGGAAGCTAACAATGAACGAGCGGGGGATACAGTTTTCGCGCGAAAGGTCCTCCCGCGAAACTCGGATTTCCCGGCAACGTTTCAAATCAGATTTGCATACGACCACCCATAGGCCAGGACCCGTCCAGGTCCCGCCCCCCATCCCCCCTGCTCCAATTGGACGGAGGTATCGGTTCGCTCCTCCTTTGGTCCAGCGCGGGGAACAAGTTCGTGCCGAATCTGCATCACATTCTCAGTAAAAGCTTTAAAAACTACTGTTATGAGTATTATTTTAGCCCGACGAGTGTTGTTGTTTCTTCTGTCACGCGAGGCCACTGTTGTGCGTTTAAAGCTTTTGTTTTATTGCTGGAAATATGCATTCTGGCGAATGGCATTCAAGCTGTTTAAACTACCAAATTAATCAATAATATTGACCATGAGGACCACACGAGGTTTTATTGAAGCAATGTTGGCCTTTATCGTTTTTTCAGGGATTTCGATGAAAAAAGTCAATTTAATGAGCACCCGATAGATGGCACTCTTTACATATAAAATTGAACAAGTCCTCTGTTTCATAATTCTTGTGTTAATACTAAAACGTGAGCCACAGCCAATCAGGTCCAATTGTCTTCTAAAATCTGTAGCTGTATAGTATTTATATTGTGACGTCATATTATCCAGAGGACATAAAAATTAAACCTGCATAACATCCAGCCATTTCCATTTCTATTTACAGCATTTATGAGATTCCCTTATCCAGAGGGACTTACAATCAGTAGTTACAGGGACAGTCCCCCTGGAGAGACTCAGGGTTAAGTGTCTTGCTCAGGTACACAATGAAAGTGAAGTTATTGTCATTGTGATACACAAATGTGCCATCTGCTTTTAACCATCACCCTTGGTGAGCAGTGGGCAGCCATGACAGACGCCCGGGGAGCAGGGTGTGGGGACAGTGCTTTGCTCAGTGGCACCTCGGCAACTTTCTGTGTACGGGCCCGCTTCCTAAACCGCTAGGCCACCACTGCCACCACAATGGAAGTAAGTGGGATTTGAACATGTGCCTTTGTGATCTACTACTTCCCTTTCTCCCAGAAATGTATTACTGGTGTAACTTGACAGACAGGATGCCGAACACTACACTGAAACATTGCAACATTGATATGTGTTCTAGAATAGCAATCTGTCAGTCGGACAACATATTTTTACCTCTCGTTCACAGCTGGAGAGACACGCCTTGTTTTGTGATTACGTTAAAGAGTTTCCATTGGGAACCCACCTAGTCTTGTGCAACTGCCTCATTCATAAAAGCCAGGCCTGTAACTTCATATCCATGTTTCCAGTGACACCCACTGCTGCAATCATACCCTTGTATGCTTGACAAGAAACAAATGCCTGGATTAGTCTTGACAGAAAAGACTGAAATGCGAGCAGATTAAATTCTCAGCACAACCACAGGGTGTGGATGGGAAGTGAAGAAGTGAACGGTACATCTGATGTTCGAAACTGATTGGAAGGGACAAACGCTGCACCTGAGGCGTGGTGGTGTGTTCGATAGCATGACTCACGGCACGAGCCAGGACTTTCCAGCGGAAATATCCTGTGGCCAACCAGTACTTCTAGTTCTAGTTAACTCTAGTTACTCCGAAAGCCACCATGTTATGGCCTAAACTTACTGTCCCTACCCCTAAACCAAACCCTAGCCGCTGCGCATGTGGTGCAGATTGGGCACTGACACATCTTAAAACCGTCATCTGTTGGGTGCAGATCTCGCAACACTGCCCCTATAAAATTACACAGAAAGAGCATCCATATGCATATCCGGATACGTCCCTTTCCTTGTTGAGGACTTGCACAAAACGATGCGGCTGTACGTAACCAACATCAAGAATATTTCTGCCTCTGGCACCACGCAGTGGAGACGGTGCCTAACTAAACCACGTTTAACACCCCCATGTAGCCCACATCTCAACATGCAACAGTCAACTATTTACATCCAACCCGCTCATTTCCTTTTTCTTTCTTAGTCTAGCAAGCCTTTCTCCGAAATAAAGACTGATAACCGGCACCGTTCCCACTAAAAGGGAAAGCCAGTATCAACACTGTCATGGCTTTTTTATGTTTCTGTCTGATATGTATGCATGTGCTTCTGGCCCCTGTTAAAAGTCAACGTGGCCCCCGGTGCTTAAGAGTTTGCCCACCCCCGCTTTAGCTCCTCTGCAGAGCGACTGATACCCACTACGCGGGGGTTAAGAGTCTTGGAGAGAGTATATACGGACTATATACTTGTGTGGTTTACTACGTGTTTGCACGTCGAGTTGAGGGAGGTGATTTCTTTCTGTTTGCATTAGTGACGTTTAGCCGACGCCCTTTTCCAGAGCAGAGCGACTTGCAGTAGAACCCGGAGAGCTTATATTGGGGTTATAGGTGTCTTGCTCAGGGTCACAATGGTAGTAAGTGGGGCCTGGACCTGGTTCACTAGCACCCCACTATCACACTGACGTACAGTGTGACGTCACTGAAAATGTATTGCAGAATCTGTTCTTAAAAAAAGAATCTTTAAATCAAGTCAGAACTTTGAAATCATACTTTTTAAAAGTCGGAGCACCAAAGATTCCCATTTTCCAACATATATTAATGGGCGCGGCTGGATGTAGCAACCACGCTCGCGTGGGAGGGGCGTGCCACGCACACGCCCAGTGGATCCCGCGTTCACGGGAGCGTGGGTGACGTTTGGCCAGTGAAACCTGTACCGGCAGCGCGGGCTGCGACGCGACGGCGACGGCGACTTCATGGCGTGAAATGCAGTAATGGAGGAGGAAAGTGTCACGTTCAGGACGACGGGGTCTGCGCGGCTCGGTCCCGTCAGCGACTTCACCGGAATCCCGCTGGACCAGGTAGGAGGCTCGTTCATCCCACGCGTGGCTGCTGTTCTAGAGTGGACTAGATTAAAGCCCTTTATTTTATAATGGAAAAGCTCTAATTATACGATAAATATGTAATGATAACAGTACGTGTATTACCTACACTATTTTATTTACTAATTATTATTTAATTTCTTCTTATTATTATTACTTCTTCTTTTTTTTTTTTTACTTGTGCAGGTGAATTTCTTGGCCTGTCAGTTCTTTGCACTCCTTGCCGCCTTTTGGTTCCGCCTGTATCTCCGGCCGCAGTACACCAGCCCTGTCATCCGCCATGCCGTGGCCACCATTCTGGGCATCTCTGTTGTGTCTTTTTGCTTCGGCTGGTAAGCGTTCCCCTCCCGGACAGAGTGATGAAACTGAGAGTGGCTTTGTGACGTTGTGAGGTTTGCCTGTATTTCAGGTATGCAATGCATATCCTCCTCCTGGTATTTGCCTGCTACGGGATATTGGCCTGGGGACGCGCCGATAACATCCACAGGTAGGGCAACTGCATCATTCCGCTGTGTAGAAAAATTGTCCCGCCGTCGCAGACCTCCGTGCGCCTGAGTCGGCGTGCTTGCATCACAACCGCGCTCTTTGTTTGTCAGACAGGTCAGACCAAGTAGCTAGAAAGACCTGTCTCCTTGTTTACCAGTGTTTGTGGAATGCAGCGAATGCTGATGCCGATTGTTCACCCAGATTTGCCCCGAGGCGGAGAGAGAGGTGGCATTATTCTGCCATGTGGTCACCTTGAAATGTCCCACGTGAAGAAAGCTGAAATTTGGTGCAAACTGGAACCGAAATGAATATACCATACAATGTTCATAGCAAGTGCTGCCTGTATGCTGACATTTCCACTTGTTTCCCTTGACAAAGCTACTATGTTTTACCATAGTTTTATGTAATCACTAAAATTGCCACACAAGTGAGTAGTTTGTTAAGTATAATGTACCGTGAGACTAATGATCACACACTCTCCTGACTTTTTGCAGATGTCTCCATCTACTAGTGTTTGAATGAATGAGAATCGATTCATTATTCTTGTTTTACCAGTTATACAATGGTCACTGCAGTAGGCTACCTCACAATATGCCAAGTTAGCAGAGTCTTCATCTTCAACTACGGCATCCTGTCGACGGACTTCTCGGGGTGAGTAGGATTGGACAATGAAAATGACTCAAGTGAGAAAATTCACGCAAATTTCCATAGGCCACATATGCGTTTGCACAATGCTCTCCAATTGACTGGGTTTTTTTTTTATTCTTATCTGGGTGTAGTTGTTCTCTAGGGACGTCTGAAACACTCCTTTAAATAAACAGAAGTGGCGATAAAATTGTGGCCTCGGGTTCACCTGGTGGTGCTGTGCCTAGTTTACTGGCCTCATCAAAACAAGGAGGTCTTTCTCTGCTGGAGGATGGTTGGAGGAGGCACAGACTGATATCAGCTGACTTGAGTTAGGCTGCAGAATGCTTGGTTCATCTGTGTCACCTCATTCATTGCACTCTGCCCGTCCCAACCGCTGACAGCACGTTTTTAATTTTTTACTGTGCATGCCACCATCTCCGTTTCATCAGTTTTTTTACTCAGCCATCCCGATGTAGAATCAGTAACGTGGTAGAATTTGGTCCAAAACTGGTGAGACAGTGTGATGTGTTTTCTGGGCGTGCTCTTGGAGTTTGTCCTGCAATTAATACACCCAGTTTACCATACAAGAAGTATGGCAGTTTGAAAGCAACGTAGGTCAGCGTGAGGGAAACGATGCATATTTACATTTATATTCACAGCCTTATCCAGAGCGACTTACAATCAGCACTTACTGGGGTTTGAACCTGTGACTTTGTGGTCTTCTGGTTCATAGGCGAACATGTTACCATTAGGCAAGTACCAGCATATGGGACCTGGTTGAAGGTCAGTGGATCAGCGGTCAATCTACTCATGCATATATTTGGTCTACTGAACCCATTAGAGGAAATTTAATCATCATTAAACGCTCACCATTGTCAAATACTGCATGTATTGCATAATCAGGCACTGTGAGCCTATTGCACACTGAATGGCTTGTCTCTGTGCTAAAACAGGGTTCATTCTCTCGACCAGCCTTGAATTAAACAGCCGTAAACTATCAGCATAGCTCAGCTGGGGCCACAAGAGCCCCCTGTCCTTCCCTCACATTCACTGACATAGTTACAAAACGAGATTCCATCCAAATCAAGGTTAGTTTGGGAGTTGCATTGTTGTATCATTTTATGTGTGCAAGCTTCCTTAATATCAGGGAATGTTAGCTCTGTCATCAACAGGAGGACAAAGTTTAGGTTCCCCACCCCTGCAGTGGAGCAGTAGTAGCCTAGTGGTTAACACACTCGTCTATGAACCAGAAGACCCAGGTTCAAATCCCACTTACTACCATTGTTTCCCTGAGCAAGACACTTAACCCTAAGCTGCTCCGGGAGGGACTGTCCCTGCAACTACTGATTGTAAGTCGCTCTGGATAAGGGCGTCTGCTAAATTCTGTAAATGAAATGAAATCATCGAAACATCTACACATTATATGAAGATGGTGCTATAACGTATCATTGTCCAACAGTGTTTTCTTTTTTCACTTATGAAAGCAGTTGAGATGGTATTTCTCTCTTCCTAATGATTTATTTCCAGGCCACTGATGATGATAACGCAGAAGGTCACCATGCTAGCCTTTCAGGTGCATGATGGTGAGGAATGTTCTTAGTGAGGAGTTTACAAAAATCAGTTTTTCATAACTTTGCTGTTGAGGTGATGGCAGAAAAGTGATCTAACCCCCTGCAATACTTCTAGGAAGCCGTGAAACAGACAAGCTTACACCTGAGCAGAAACAGCTAGCAGTTGTGTATGTATTTCTTATGGTAAACTTTTTTATTCTTTATATTTACAATGTACAATGGACATTAAGTCCCAGATAAATAATTGGGATATCAAAGTTATTAGCAATCATAATTTAATATCAGCCACAGACATCACTTGACTAGATTTTGTTTTTGAATTTTCATTTGTGAGACAAGAGATTTACAGTGAGCTATAACATCTTCCACAGCTCCAAGCCATCACTGTTGGAATACCTCAGCTACAACCTCAATTTTCTCAGCATTTTGGTGGGGCCCTGGAACAATTACAAGGATTACATTGATTTCATTGAGGGCAAGCATGCTGAGAGGAGACTAAAGAGACGAGAAGAGCCGTCACCAATGGTAGGGTTTGATTCCCCTGATCAAATCTGAACTGCACTGGCCATAGTTGGGTGAATAACATGTCTGTTCAAGGTATGGTAGATTGATGTGCATGCATTCTGCATGTGTTTTTTTTTTTTTTACAGAGGCCTGTCATTCAGAAGCTGCTCATTTGTGCTGGCTGTCTGCTCTTTTTCTTTACCATCACCAAAGCATTCCCGGTAGCATATAATGCTGACCCAGATTTCATCAGCCAGGCCCCTTTCGTTAGAAGATTGTCTTACGCCTTTTTCTCAGTTCAAGCAGCAAGATCAAAATTCTACTTTGCCTGGACTTTAGGTAAAAAATCCTTTAGAAAGATTTCATGCTAATAAAGCATTAAAAGTACATTTCTTTACAGATGTATAAGAGACATGCTTGAAACTAGTTTTCATTGAGTGAAATGCCTTGATCTAAGCATGCTGTATTTCAAATAATGATGATAATGATAATGATTACAAGAGTTGACTTGGTAATGCTGATATTTGTTGTGTTCTCTTTTCACAGCTGATGCGATCCATAATGCTGCTGGCTATGGAATTCGAGGCTTAAATGAAAAGGGGGAGGTCTGCTGGGATCTCATTTCCAATGTTAATATTTGGGGAATTGAGGCAGGTTCTATAAACCTTATACTGTTTCAACAAGCCTAGATTAGAAAAAAAGTGTTAGATTTTGATATGTGCTCAATAACATAATTCTTCGCTTACAGACAGCAACCAGTTTCAAATCATTCATTGATAACTGGAACATTCAGACTGGTATTTGGTTGAAAAGGTATGACTTTTTGAAAATAATCGATTCCAAGGGAGTTATTTACTCAGCATCACAAGTATGAGCATCACAAATTTCAGTGTATGGACATTTGAAAAGCTGTATTTCATTGCCTTGAGCTTTGCGATTATTTATCTGGCATTATCTTCACTATTTTGTATAGTGATGGTGGGATGACAGTGATCCAACAATAAATTGAACAGTGGCTTGAACAAGTAGATATCTGCAGATATTAAGATCTTTAGTCGTTGTTCTACTTCAAATTAACACAACAAACACAAAAACGTCTGACCAAATACATATGTTGAGCCATACATGGCCATGCATAGCAAATATAGTAAGATTATGAGGAATGCTTCTTGATTTCTTGAAACCAGAGTTTAGGTCCTTTGAAAATACCAAACCCTTGTCCTCTGATTGTTTTCTGAAGTGTGTGCTATGACCGGGTGCCCTACTACCACACTGCATTCACCTTTGTGCTGTCTGCGTTGTGGCATGGTGTTTACCCCGGATACTACTTCACCTTCCTCACTGGTATCCCCGTCACTCTGGCAGCTAGAGCGGTGAGTCTCCTGTTGTCTCTTGGTATCTTTTGGTCAAACTGTGGTGCTCTGCAGTAAACTGTTTTCACTCTCTCTCAGATGCGAAGGAACTTCCGCCACCACTTCCTGTGCTCCCACTGGGTCAAGCTGGCCTATGACCTGGTGACGTGGGCAGCCACACATCTGGCTATCTGTTACACTGTGATGCCCTTCCTGCTGCTAGCTGTGGAACCCACTGTTCAATATTACAGGTAATGATTTTATAGCTTATAGTAGTAGTTGGTAGTTAGATTGATGATCAGGGTTTACGCTTCAAAAATACTCACTTTTAAGTAGGAAATACATTTTCGTTTCTTAGAGGGATGGAATAGTGCATCCGGAAAGTATTCACAGCGCACTTTTTAACATTTTGTTATGTTACAGCCTTATTCCAAAAATTGATTAAATGTATTTTTTTCCTCAGAATTCTACACACAACACCCCATAGGGACAACATGAAAAAATTGTCACACATACATTGTCGATGTTGATTTGTTTGGCATCAGGTCTTGCCGAACAATAGTTCTCCAAAGTCTCAAGTCTTTGATGCCTCAAGCTTACATTTACATTAACATTTACGGCATTTGGCAGACGCCCTTATCCAGAGCGACTTACAACGTGCTTTCAAGTTACCATCGTGTAACTTGGCACAACTATCCTTGGCAAGTTTCACCCATTGCTCTTTGCAGCACCTTTCAAGCTCCATCAGGTTGGATTGGAAGCGTCGGTGCACAGCCATTTTAAGATTTCTCCAGAGATGTTCAATCTGATGTAAGTCTGGGCCACTCAAGGACATTTGCAGAGTTGTCCTGAACATTTACATTTATGGCATTTGGCAGATGCCCTTATCCAGAGCAACTTACAACGTGCTTTCAAGTTACCATCGATGAAGTGATCAGTTCTAGTTCATTAGGACCCTCATCTATGAATACAATCTTTTTATTCACTCTTGTTGTAGATTCTGTACATAAGTTAGACAATAAGAGCGTTACCAGTTAATCTAAATATACTCTAAAGAGGAAATGCTGCTGGCTATGGAATTAGAGGCTTAAATGAAAAGGGGGAGGTCTGAGGCCTGAAGCAACTCCTTTGATATCTTAGCTGTGTGCTTGGGTCGTTGTCCCGCTGAAAGATGAAGCATCACCCCAGTATGAGGTCAAGAGGGCTCTGGAGCAGAATTTCATCTTTCCCTCTATCCTGACCAGTCTGCCAGTTCCTGCAGCTGAAAAACATCTCCACAGCACCATGCTTCACTCTAGGGATGATATTGGCTTGGTAATATTTACAGATGTTTAAACGTCTGTTTTTGTCCACAGCTGGACTCCAATTAAGCTGCAGAAACATCCCAAGGATGATCAGGGGATGAGTTTCATGGCAAAGGCTGTGAATACTTATGTTCGTGTGCTTTCTCTTTGTTTTTATTTTAATAAATTTGCCAAAACATCAAGTAATTTTTTTTTCTGTTTTCATGTTGTGTGTAGTTCTGAGGAAAAAAATGAATTTAATTATTTTTGGAATAAGACTATAACATAACAAAATGTGGAAACTGTGAATATTTTCCAGATGCACTGTAGGTTGCACCATGTGTGTGCACCATGTGGTGGACTGGCAAGCCCTCCAACACATGCTGGTTCTTAACATGGATTTTGATAAATGTACTACTACCACCACAAGGGTTCTGCACTGTCTTCTCAGTGTGTGTTTCCACAATTTACCATTATTCTTGACCTTGTTCATTATTCACCGACCCTTGCTGTCTCATCAGAAATGCACAGGACTTCTATATAGGACTGCCATCTAGTCAGTGTATAGTAAACATCAGTACCTGCTCAGCCACCTTGTGTAATATTACAGTGATGTCTGAATAAATGACCAATTTATCATTACTGTTTGTGCAATGACTAGTATAGTGACCACTTTCAACCACAAGTGTGAAAATGTCGATTCGGGTACTCTCAATAGTATATTATTACTGTCTGTACATGTTTACAGTCCTGCCATTCAATGTCTAACTATGTTCTGGGGTTTAGCGGTTCGTGTTAGGATTTCTTAGGTAGACTTAAGTAGTTACACTGTGGCTCTGCAGAATGTTCACAATGACAGAAAATCTATATTAAACAAATACATTTTATAGAAAATGTGCATAGGTTACTTTT
This sequence comes from Denticeps clupeoides, assembly GCF_900700375.1. Lineage (NCBI taxonomy): Eukaryota > Metazoa > Chordata > Actinopteri > Clupeiformes > Denticipitidae > Denticeps > Denticeps clupeoides. Next base: position 24,672,981 of record NC_041711.1, read on the forward strand.
AGCATATACAAGCGGTCTTGGAATTTTTCTAATTCTTACACATTTTGAAGATTTGTACTTAAACATCTTAAAATCTGACTCCTAAAAGTAGTCCTGAAAATTTTAAACCTGTTCCTTTCACATGATGTCAGATGTTATCTTTTCTTTTACCTTTCTACTCCTTTTTCCTCCCTCCCTCCCTCCTCTGAGCTTGTAAAACTACCTCTCCAAAAATTGTAAGCTCTGTTGCCATCACCTCTGCACCTTGGATCCTACAACACTAAACATTTCTATTATCTGTGCTTTAATTCAAGCATTCTGATGTGCAAGCACAAGGCTGCAAAAGAACCTGCTTTATTCTTCTGAACACGCTCAGACATTGACTGTTCAAAACCAGCACAATTTCTTTATGTTTATCGTTGGTTTGTGTGTGTTGTTGCTTTAACTTTCTTTCAATCCCTGGTTCTTGTGTTTTCAGGTCGGTGTACTTTCACGTCCACATCATCAGCATTCTGCTTGTGGTTGCTCTTCCCAACAAACAGGGAAGCACCAAGACCCAGCACAAAGTTCAGCACTACAACAACAACATAAACTAAAGCTGAGATCTTCTCTGTGTGTGTGTGTGTGTGTGTGAGCTGCAAGCATTGTGGGACAAAGGCATCTCTGTTTAAACACAACAAGGTCTGCAGCCACTGGCCATCTCACTCTTTCACTCTCTCTCAAACACACACACAAACCTTCTCCCTCGTATACACAACACACACACAGACACACAATAACACTCACAACTGACACTGAGCCATTAGAGGAACAGAAGCAATTACGAAGGTGTCAACAGCTCAGAGCTCCCCATTCACAGACACTGACCTAAATTCAAGCCCAAAACGCGCCCTCAAAATGTGCATTTCCAGCACGGTTTTGGGAAATTATGGACAACATGTATACTAACTGCCCTTGCCATATTTTAATTCAATACATCTAATGTTTAAAAATGTGTGTACGTGGTACTAAGCATCTATTTATTTGAGCCCTTTTTTAATGAATAGAAGATACTGCAGGGTGACTGTGCACTGAGAAAAGCCTCCATTAATGGATCTTGTTTTTTTAAAGAAGGTATTTGAATGAAGTGTGAATGAAGAGATAATAAAGTGATTTAACAATTCAAGGTAGAGATATGTTCTGATGGATCTTGAAAAAGAATTTGACCCAAAATGTTTTCTGATTTTGCTTAAATGTTACAAGTAAATTTAAGACTAGTAGAGGCTGAGAATACATTAGATTACTTTTTTGTGCAGACCTATGATGGGAGCACTGCAGGCAACTGTGTGGAGTTGTCCAACCAGTTCTCTCAGTCCAAAGGGGTTTTCAAATGTTATTGCACAACAGGCATGGTAGGGGTGATCTATGCCACCAAAACACATACATACTTGCAACATACACAAGCAGTTGGAATAATTAAAGAAGTAAACGGCCTGTAAGTAAAATAATGTAAAGGGTCAGTAATATTTTTCCCACATTTGTTGTGTGATTATGTCAACATTCATGTAAGATATTTAATGACTTTTGCAGTTCATTGGTTTTGGCAAATAAGACAATTATGACAAAATGCATAAACCTCATCCTTGTAGCAATTTGGGTGAATTAAGAACAAAAGGAAGTAAATTGTTAACCTCCAGTAGCCTCAGTAAAATGCACAGCCAGAGTGCAGGTTCAGTCATTAATAGATGTTTCATATTCAGCAGCTGTAATGTAAAAAGTAAAACACCAGATGAAAGTTTGGATGAACCCACTGAAACTAAGGTGGAGACCAGTTTGAAGAATTAGCAGCCACAAAGTGGCCCTATTACTATTGTGTCCTCGAGCAAGACACTTAAACCTGAGTAGCTCCAGGGGTGACTGTACCCATAACTCCTTACTATACGTCGCTCTGGATAAGGGCGTCTGAAAAATGTTGTAAGTGTAAATTTGTCTTCTTTTTACCTTCATGACTGCTTTGTTCACTATTGTCATGATGAGATGCTTATTAACATGAGTGAATGACAAGAAATCGTTCATCACAAATCTTCAGGAGTGTTGGAAACCATCCCTGTTGTCTAACTTGGTCGAGAGAAGCCAAGAGCGTGAAATGCTGTTATCAGAGCAAAAGCTCCCTGCTTCGGAGAGACACAAATGTTCAACTATTTTGCCTTTGTTTGCTATTTCTTTTTATTATTAACCTTGTGTGCATTATTTCATAGTTATGTCATAGTATAAATTCACTCTTAGCTGCTGTATGATGGCTAGGGCTATGAATTCAATTAAACCAATGTTGTAGATTTGCATAGCACCTCTCACCCCTCAAGTCAGTTTTATGAAAGTTGTATTAACAGTTCGTTATTAAAAAAAAACACCAGAAAAAAAATAATTTCTAAAGATTTCACAAATTAAACTGCAGAATAATGGAAAAAATACCGTTCACCAGAAAAAAGGCATCAGTCCAAATGTTAGAGGACACATCCTTTCTGTGTGTTTTAATGCTCATGTTTGTTGTAATGTTTGTCGACTCTACTTGAGTTTGTTAGTTTTTTTTTGGTACGTGTTCGCACTGTTGAACACCAGGGGGCGACGTCTTGCTTTTGCGCCCGAACTGTTCAGCAGGAAGAAACACACGAAGAACAGCAGTGGCGACCAACGCGTCCGGCGGATCCAGGACCAGCGACCCATGGCGGCCGACGCGGTCGGATATCTGTACGCGGCACTCGTGCTGTCGGGGGGCGCTGTCGGATATGTGAAAGCAGGTAAGCGGCGGCGACCACGACCTGATCGTTGTGGCCTGGACGTTTCTCACGACGACCCGTAACCCTGCAGGCAGCGTGACGTCGCTCCTGGCCGGACTGTTCTTCGGAGTTCTGGCTGGACTGGGGACGCACCGCCTGTCGAAGGGCCCCGGTCATTTCTGGCTTTTACTGGGTACGAGCGTTCGACGCTGACAGGCGGTTTCTTTAGAAGTTGTGTGTTTACACGTACAGTACAGGCCAAAAGTTTGGACACACCTTCTCATTCAATGTGTTTTATTTATTGACACTGGTAGATTCTCACTGAAGGCATCAAAACTATGAATGAACACATGTGGAGTTATGTACTTAACATGTTTTATATTCTAGTTTCTTCAAAATAGCCGCCCTTTGCTCTGATTACTGCTTTGCACACTCTTGGCATTCTCTCGATGAGCTTCAAGAGGTCGTCACCTGAAATGGTTTTCCAACAGTCTTGAAGGAGTTCCCAGAGGTGTTTAGCACTTGTTGGCCCCTTTGGCTTCACTCTGCGGTCCAGCTCACCCCAAACCATCTGGATTGGGTTCAGGTCCGGTGACTGTGGAGGCCAGGTCTCCACTTTTTGTTAAGTACATAACTATGAATGAACACGTGGAGTTTGGTAGATTCTCACTGAAGGCACCAAATGTAAATGGTCATGAATGACATTGAATGAGAAGGTGTGTCCAAACCTTTGGCCTGTACTATACGTTGTCACCTCTCCCCGCTTGCAGGGACCTCGGGGACACTGGCACTGGTGATGGGCGTGAGATTTTTCAACTCCTGGAACTTCATGCCTGCTGGACTCATTACAGGGGCAAGGTACTCGTTGTGGCGTGTCTGACGAATATATTTTTTTAAAAGTATACAATATAACCCTCCCTCTCTTCCCTCCAGTTTACTGGTGGTGATGAAGATTTGTGTGCAGTGCTTTCTTCAGAAATCAGACAAGCCCAGACAGACGTAGACATCACCAAGACATTCCATGTAGCTCAAACACTTTTAAATATCCAAATATCTTCTGTCCAATGCTACGGTGTCTATTGAATGCATTTTTTGTATAAGCCATGCTGTCCAATTGCCTGATGCTGCAAATAAAATATTTTTTTAATTATACTTTGTCTTTTTTTCTTTTTTTTTTCTTAAAGAGCTATAAAATCTCAGCACACTCACTTCTTTACAGAATATTCACTGCCCTCCATAATTATTGTCACCCCTGGCTAAGATGTGTTCTTAATCTTCTGATGAATTCAGTTTTGTTCTAAATAATATAGGACCACAATGGGGGTCATAGAGGAAAATCAAACCTTTAATTCAAGTGCGTTTATTCAATGGGGGGGGATTCTCTTACAACAAATCATGTGTGCCACTTACCTGATCTTACATTTATTTCCTGTTAGAAATTGTAAGGGGTGGCAATAATTGTGGAACTGGTGGTTGTATGCAAAATAATGATTTCTTAGGGATTTTTTTTCTTGAGTTGAAAGTGTAAAGTTGTGTAACCAGGGGTGCCAATAATTATGGGAGGCAGTATATATTTAAGATTACATAAAGTTTATCGGCTGCATAAGATTTTGCACAAAAAAGCCCCAGCATAAATAATTCAGGTTGGTTCAGCATCATATTTTGGCCATTCATGTAATCATGCACATTAACATATTTAATTTCATTGTCTCACAGGCCCTTCAATTGTAGATGTAACTGTGAAAACCTGGTAAACAAGAAATTGTATTAACCTGTCATAAAGTTGACTCCGTATCGCTGGCTCTGCTCTGTCCTGGCTAAAGGACATCAATCTCAACAACTACCACTCCCCATCTGCAGCTTTTCCCCAAGGCTCATGCTGGAGCCTCTACTCTTCATCATTTATATCCTTCATCTCAGAGATATCTTTCTCAGTCACAACCTCAGCTTCCACTGTTATGCTGACGAAGTCCAGATCCACATTATTACTAAATCCATTACACACCACACTCACTCCACCCTCATCGATTTCTTTACAGAAACAAAAGCCTGGATGCAAGTCGACTTCCTTCGACTAAACTATAACAAGTCGGTTTTCAACTGCTCACTATTTCCACTGCCCACAATGCTGTGAAGGGCAACATGGTAGACCATATACGGTTTACTATAGACCAACTGCTGATGCACTGCAGTCATCGTGGAAGTGCTTTCGAACGGTTGAGAATTTGCCTGGTAATATTTACCTTATTATACACACATTATAATACATTAATGTATATGTCCAGTGTTTCTAGTTCATCTTGTTCATTCAGCCGGTAAACATCATGCAGGTTAATTGCTGTGAAGATGTATTTGTCATATTTTCTCATTTCAGATCATCAATGTAATTATATTGATTGTCAATTATGTACAAAGACTATGGGGTAGGCTTAAGGGGGAACTGGGAAAAGGGTTTTACTTCAAAGATAGCAAATTTTTCAAATTTGGCACTGACTGATATTTTTTGTTTTGTGGTCATGTCACGTTCCTAAGTCTAGGGGTCTCAGAAACGCAACAAGGGTGTGGAGAGGAGGAGGTCCACTGTTACACACTCACCAGCAAACAAAGCATACAAACAGTGCTTTTATTCACAGTGAGCTAATAGGTACAATAAACAGCGGACTCAGGACAGCCAATAAACCTCAAAACAGCCTAAAGGAAGGGATGGGATAACAACAGGAATCTCAAAACGCACACAAGTCAACAAAAAGGGCACATAACAGGCTAACAGCTAACAGGCTAACAACAAACGGATCTATCACACAAAGCAACAAGACACACGAATGAGATCCCCAACGGAGCTCCATACAGATCTCCGCGGACCCTGGGGACCTCCCGAAAGCGTAAGGGCCTAGCAGAACCTGGGGACCTCCCGAACACCATCCGAAGTCTCTTTATATAGGTGGAGGTGACCAATGGCAGATGGTAGGTGGAGCTGGTAGGCCTCAACTCCTCCCACGAAGTCAACCTAAAAGAGACAGGACACAAAAACACAGCCAGCCACACAGAACACGTGGGAGCGTACGTCCAGGGACGTAACAGTCACTAAACTGGTCAGTCATCCAAGACAATTATTCTTGGAGTAGAAATCTAGTAACATACAAAACCAGCACATTACATGTATTTACAATATAACATCCTACAGACACAAGTGAAGTTATTCTTCAATGCAACTAGTATTCTACACTCCATGGAGGTCATTATGAATACATTTCAAAATAACTTATTACATTTTTGTGTCTATGATTTATATTATGGTTGTGCTATTCCTTTATATTTTTAGCATTATTAAAAACACCTCTAAATTTAACCATGTAGTCACAAAATCCATTCTTTATTCTGTTGTGCTGATGAAACCACTACGGTGGTCACAAGATAGCCAGAAGTGACCACTCAGCAAAGACAAAAAATAATCACTTGCCGATTATGCCTTAAATTTGAAAAAAGTATGAATGTATGATTACATTAGAATCTTTTTGTGGGTCCATGCATTAAGAAAGATATGGACACCACAAAATCATCTTACAGCAATGCATTATAAATATGTTTTCTCATGTCACATTTTCATGTTTACATTTCCTTTCTACAAAGTGTAAATGGACAATTAAACTCTAAGATGCTGAATATACTGAATGCAGGGCACCATCTCATCATCTGTAGATTTAAAATGCCATTTCCACTACGTAATTTCCCTTTCCTCAGAAGACCTGTCCTGGCAGAAGAGATGGAGGAGGAGGAGGTCTGCAGCCAGAGACGTTTGCAAAAAATACACTTCTGCAGAAATCTGCTCTTGTGTCACATGTGTTAGCAACAGGAAAATGATCTAGCACAAAGGATATCTATATTGTAGAAAATAACTGGGGTATAATTATGGTCAAAGGGGTTTAATTTTCATTCTCCTTTTTGTCAAAGACAAACACAAAAGTTTAAAGTTTAAAATATTCAGTTTATTGTCTTTACTTTAGTCAACTTTATCAACTTTAGTCCACAAGGTTCAAATGCATTAGGAAAACAACAATGGATTAAATGACCAAATAAATAAATAAATAAAATATATGCATACAAGTGATTTAAATAAGTAAATTCATATATTAGTGTGGATGATGCTCTGGCTGTGGTCACTTGACATCACACAGAAGTGCCACACCACGTAATATCCAATATTCTGGAGGTGGGACACTCCTCAGGTCAACAGCAGCTATGTAATTTAAATACGTCCTTAGAGGCTTCTTATAGATGGGACAGGAGTACAAACGGGGATCTTTGAGACCTGGAGAAAAAAAATCTAATCTAATTTCTGTGTGTATACAATATGCTTTTTTTATTTCATTTTTATTTTAATATGTCACTTACCATTGTTCTCAGCATACATCCGGATAACTGGCATTATCTCAAACAGCACTTTGGGCTTTGAGTCGACCAGTTTGCAGTTACGGCGGTCCCAGCCTGCACCCTCCAGATAAAGGCCATACACGTAGACTCCTTCAGTAGGTGGCTGGGAAATGTCATCCTTCATCCACTTGGTGACCTCATTGCACAGAACCATGCGGTCTAGTGCCCAACCTTTATTGGCTCTTGTTATTTCCTGAATTTTTACAAATACATACAAAAATTAAACATATAGAAAACTATTTTCTGTAAGTGTGGCCACCACAATAGAAGCCATGGTGATATTTGACCTGTCTCATCGCTGTCAAAAAACCTTGAGGGTTAAAGAAACCAGTCAGCCAGAAGCAGATGGGTCGTCCCTCAAAAATCCAATTCTGGAACTGTAGGTTTCTCTCTAGCAGCTCAGTGAACCAGAATCCTAGTGTGCAGGAAGGCCAAGAAGCCTTCCCAAACAGAAAATTTAGGCCAAGAGACTAATTTCAATCATGCTGCAATTTTGACTGCATTGCAAGATAACATCAGACATACAGTATATATAGGAATATTTTAGCCTGTTGACTTTATTTCAGTGTAGTAGCAGTTAATGTGTTTTCTGCTGCATAAACTTACTTTATTCCAACTCATAGGAATGCGAGCATCATACATGCAGTCCAATGCTTCACGTAGGTTCTCACTCATGATGATAGTCCCATCGATGGCCAGTTTCAGGTTAGTGAGGGTGTTCCTCACAAGGACAATAATCCGCTGCATCAAGTCAATTTCCTGCTGCAAAAAAATGTTCATGGGCCGAAAGGGTCCCATCCTTTGTAGACTCTCCCTCACCTGAAGCAAAGAAAAACACAACACAGTGAAAGAAAATCCAAAATATATTTCACACATGATATGGTTTGTTGACTTTATTAGGTTCATTTTTAGAGTAATTCTGCTTTCATGTCCTTCTTTATTCTCAGAAAAGGGTACATAAAGGGTGGCATATAGTATAATGTTTATCAGTGGATCATGTGTAACACATATTTATTGAAAGGACTTCACCTCAAAGGGTACATAATCTGGTGGGAGCTTGTCCAGAAGGTCATTAGCCAGTCGAACTACTATAGCCTCCCTTGTTTCACCACCGCTGCTGGAACTGTCCTTGGGCTGAATGCTCAGAATTGTATCCAGAACATCTTTGGCCACCTTGCTCTGATAGGTTATGTCAGCATTGGGGTGAAGGCCAAATACCTCTGGGGTGTCATATGTGGGTAGACTCTGCAAATATTATCATTAAAAATATTTTTTATAATTGGAGCACTTCAAATGTTATGCTGTATAATCATGTTTCACAACTAAAACTTGGTGTATAGTGCTGTGAAGTACATGCTAACTCATTATACTATTGTACAGTAATCAGTAAATAAAACAGTAAATAATCTTTAATTAGTTGTATTTAGTCATTCATGTTAAATCTTAAGTTCTTTGATTCACCTGGATGTATTGAAGATATTGGTCCACATTGGTGCATCTAGGTATTGTGTACCCCTTGTAGAATTGAAATTCTGTTACAAACATTTGGTCACTAAACCAGACCTTGGCAAAGGTGTTGAGCAAGCGTTTGTCATAGTCATCCGTCACCCTACCACCATACTGGATCTCTCCTATCATATAACGGATGGTGTTCCAGGATACAACCTGGGAAAAAAAATTGTATTGTACAATACATTTACAGTTACTTATTTCTCTTTAGTGTGCAAAATATACTGCTTCCTCTGAAAATCTTAATTACCTTCTTGGTATCTATATCATCCAAATGGTTCTGCACAAATTGGATGGTGGCATTGAAGTCAGCCTGATTAAACTCATAGGGAATATTCCAACCCAAAGGACCATATTTGCGCCTCTCCTGGAGTGTTGAGTGAAGGAAGGCAACGCCGTACAGCATAGGCCGCCACTGTATCATGTTGCTTACATCCAGATAGTCCTGGCTGACTCCTGAAAACAAATTTGATAATGGAAAATGTACCACATTCATACCACAAAAAGTTCCACCTGGTACTGACTGAGGGTAAGCCTAGGTGTGACAGATTCTTACAACAATGTCACTCTATAAATATACTGTCTCAACATCACATGCTGCTGCTTGAATGACATTGCTCATGAATTATTATATCATAGATGGAACTATTTCATTTCATAGCAACTGCCACAGAACTTTTCTTATTTAAAAATGCAGGTGAACCACCCCGATGTGTACATACAAATTGAACACACCTCCATATGTCCTCTTAAGTCCAGCCTTGAGGCCTTGTGGAGGCTCATTGGTGAATTTGATTGACATTTGGAGCAAAGTGATTGGAAAGTGCTTGTGGACCTCAGTAGTCATCCAAAGGCGGAAACTCTCATGCACCACATCTGTCTCTATCATTGTGTCCATCAGCTCGTCCAAGAACTCTAGGCCAAGATGACAGTTCTGTAGCAAGGCCCACCCCCCCTTGGAAAGAGAAGGATACCATGATATCAGTCGCAAATATTTTTCACATGGGTGTATTGTATATGAGCACCTGAAGATGTGTTCTTACGTTGGCCATGTTCTGCTGAAGCAGCTTGCGTGCATGCACTTCCTGACCCTGTCCCATGGAGACATAGCTCGTTTCAATTTTCTGACGCTTTCCCAAGGCAATGATTGAGTCCGTGGGGTCTGAACCCATCGACAGAAAGCAGATGAGAGGCGTGCGAGGGTCCGAATCTTCCCATGTTTTTTCCAGGTCTAGAACTACTCCTTCTATATACCTCTCTCCCATGGAGTCTGTGATGTACTTGCGTGCCTATTTGGTTAAAAAATAATTTAATTTGCACCAACACCTCACATGTCCTTAAGTCATACATAGATTGGCCACAACATTAAAAACATTGATAGCTGAGGTAATAGAATGTACTAGGTGGCAAGTGGACAGTCTGTTCTCAAAACAGATGTTATCATAATACACTGATGTGTTGTGAGTGTAGGGATTTGCACAACTTTGATGTAATGTTAAAACCATTTAGTCAGAGCATCTCCCAAGTGTCAGGTCTTGTGGTGCTACTGTATGACAAATTGCTGAAACCATTAATGCTACCCCACAACAGAATTATGTTCAAATAGTGCATCATAGCTTGTACTATCATAGTTTGCATCATAGGTTGACCCCATGTCTATTTCTGAATGTGCCAGAAATGGGAACACAAGGGAACCAACCAAACATTAGGAAGGTGATTGTAAGGTTTAGCCTGAGCTGTGTATTTGCAAAACCTACTTGAGCTATGGTCCTGTCAGGGCACCAGCAGCGAATGAGAAGCAGCCGGTGGAAACAGTCTAAGGACTGGTCATATGACTCTGGGACCACTTCTTCCTCCGGAGCCTCCTTATCAAACCAAATTTTCCATGGCTTGTCATTGCGAGAAATCTGATCATGCACACACATAGAAAAAGCAAAATCTGAAATATATCATGGTGGCAGAGACATAGTAAACAATAAAATAATAAAATCTCACATCGATAGCATCGATAGCTTTTATAAATGTTCATGTTTTGCCAACTTTCATTAGTTTTGCCAGATGTTCTATTAGAATGGCAGTCAGTGAAACTCACTTAATTATAGTTATAGTTAATATATAGTTATAGTTAGGGAAAATGAGACAATGGAAAGCTTTTGTAATATAGAAAAACCTTTCTATAGAATTGGAACTTATTTTACAGATCATATTTACAGTACACCAAAGCAGCACTGCGAGTAATCATTGTTATAGTCACGCCAAATATCCTGACTTTTAAAATCATACAACATTTAGCATAAAACGCACTTGACCCAGAATGTCTGAGAACTGCCGCAACTTGCTTAGCTCAACAAGATTGAGCCATGTTGTATCCAGGATCCACTTGGCTGGTTTTGGTGGACAGCACTTAAGGTCCAGAGAAGCACCACCTGTACCAAACAGGATAAAGAAACCAGAAAAAGAAAAGAAAAAAATAATATAATGAATGAATTTTCTTCTACATCATTCCAGGAGCTCTTCAAATTATTCCCCAAATCACTTCAACTTGGTTCGTTTGAATATTAAGCAACAATAAGAAAACCTGTGACACTTTTCTAACAATAGTCCAATAGAATCCCATTCCTGCAGTCACCTAACTGTTGTTTTTCATGACATTTCTTTATTTACTTTAACTCATTGGGATGAATGTATCACCTTTGATAAGTGTCAAAAATTCCTCATGCTTCACCCGGTTGCTCTGCATGTCAATCTTGAGAGCTAGCAGTAGTGTGAACAGGAACTTGTGTTCCTCACAGAGCCCCCGGGCAGCATATTTATGCACCTCAAAAGTCATATGCTCAATGATGTTGGCAATCCTCTTGCTTGTAATTGGACTTTTTGATGACCTGTTCCAACAGGAACAAAAAGATTTAAAATAAATAGACTTTACATACAAGGTTTATCTTAAGTACATTGGTAAATGTTGTTCATTACCTGGCAAGAGACAGATCAAATAGTCCTAGGAACTGGCGAAGAGAGGTTTGGTACATCACATTCACCATACTCATCTCTGTTATCAGGAAATACAAGATGCTACCTCGAGTAGCAACTGCACCGAAGAATAATTAAAGGGCAATACATTACACATAGCTACTGCACATGAATATGCACACGCAGGGGTTAAATAAATCATTACATTTAGCCATTTGTTAAATTGAATGATATGTGCTGTTTGAAGATATTTAAGCAGAATGTGGAACTTGCCAGGACGGTACTCTTCCCTAGCTGCATTAATCTGGATCTCAGTCTCTGCTGCAATTTGGAGCTTCTGTGTCACTTCTTCAGCTGTATGCTTAGTTCTCCCCAGAACAATAATGAGGCTTTCATCATCCACCAAGGACCCCTGTGTGCTGGTAAGTCTGAAGAGAAGGCTGTCTTCAAGCTCCTTCATTCTGCGCTTATTCAATGTAACATCTTCAAGAAGGTCTGTGCGCTCTTTCTCCAGTTCCTAACAGTCAATTTCAGAATTAGTAAGAGCAAACATTCATTTTATTTTGTTTAGACAGGTATCTGAAAATAAGGGTTCGAATTTTATGCCATTGGTATTTCGTATTTAAATTGATCAAGGTTATAGTCATATGAGTGAGAACAGATGTTTAATGAAAACTAAAAAATAAACCAGCAAACCAGGGGAAACATGGGTGAGAAATATTAGAGTTGACAAGAGGCTGGGAATGAGTCAAAAAGGAACAACTTTACATTATGGTATTCTGGAGCATACATGATGCATTTGGCACATAACAAAGGATTTATTAAATCTTGTCCGAACAAAATGAACTGACAAATAGTAGCTGGCAAATCATTATGTGCAACCAAATCAGTGTTGTGATCTGACATAACAAAGACTGACATGAAATGCATAAATTATGACTTCATGTTTAACCTACCTATGAATTAACCTATAAAAAGTAATCTTTAAAACCTTATCCTTATCCTTTTTTTAATTGAACAGAGAGAAAGGTCTTAGTGTAGGATGGATTCTGTGGGGTTTTCTTCTCCCTACCTGTTTCTCAGTCAGGATAACCCTCCCCAAGAGCTGGTCTTCCAGTCCTCTCACTGTCACTGTGAAGTCAATCACGGAGGTGTGAGCACTGATCTCGGGAGTATATGCAGGGTTGGGGAGTTTGGTTGTCAAGAAAAGCCTGAAGCCTTTCATCACATCCACTTCCTTGTCACCGACCTTTACCTTATTTGATAAAAGAGTGAAACTAAGAACAAAATCTGTTTCTTTGCTGGTAAAACAGACCTATATAGAGACATTTTTTTTATTATTAATGTATTTGCTTGTTTATTTTCAAATTTGGGACAATTATGCTGTCATGAAGAGAGCATCTCTATATGATCACAAACATCCCACTAACCTTATATGTAGATCCAGTTTTAATGAAGTTCTTCTCAAGGACATTTTCTAAGATGGGGTCAAGCTCTTCACCCACATCCTCAATTAGTAATGGACGCCCAAGGGACAGGCTGTCTTCCAGGTGGTTTCTGAAGTATTTGTGATTCAAAGAGGTTATCTATAAGAAAAAAACAGAAAACAAGTACATTTTTTTTAAATGATGGTCTTTTCTGAGACTCATAAACTGCAAGGTGAAAATAAAAAGGCAGCAAATGTTCTTCACCTGCAGCTCATTTCTGGACTCCTTATTCTTGATCCATAATTTGCCCTGTGTCTGTGGGTCAATGAGTAGAGGAAAGCGAGCAGCTTTGGTTACAATGACACCATTTTGAATGGAAAGGTCATCATTGGGCAGGCCCTGCAGGTTCCACTCGCTTATTGTGGCTTGATCAATCAGCATTTCTGTCAAATTCAAGTTATCACTGAATGGGATGCAGCGGGTCTTCATTTCTATTTGCCAATCTCTGAGCAAGAAGTTGCGGAACTCTTGATTGAAGGGGCCTGAATAGGACAGGAAAGCTGTGGCCAGCAGCACATCCCCTAGACAGTGCAGAAAGGTTGGCTTAAACTGCATGGTTTTTGTTAGAATTCATGAAACTCTATAAAATATAACTATTATACATGCTAATCATTGTAATTTTGGTGTTTTGTATTCAATAGTACAGTAGATGTATTTATAACCTTCCATGCACATAAATGCACATAACGTGATACATACCAACAAGACGTTTGGTCTGTGCGGCAAACTCTTTGCTTTGCTCTGTCCAGCGCTTCTTCTCTCCTGCAAGACCGCTGATTAAACTGGAGGCTGTCTGCATTTTGTGTCTACAGCGCTTAGCATCTTCAAGAAGAGCCTATTTTGAGTGAACATACAATAACCCATTAATAACCAGCATTTCTTTGACCTTTTTCTGCAAATAAAAAAAAAATGAAAAAATATAATTTATATTGAAATTTCACATATATTACATTAAAAAACAATAGATTTATTCCGTAAATAAAACTATTTTCACTTAATCAGTCAAGTATTATTTTGTTGATCTAAAACTTCACCTGTTTTTCCATTATGGCTTTCATATATTCCTCTTGTACCACATCAAGTTCTGCCTGCTTAGAATCCAGTTCAGCCTGGGCTTTCTGCAGGTCTACATTGGCTATAGCCAGACGATTCTCCTGCACTGCCAGATTGGCCTGAAGGGGGATACAAGCAGTTGATTGATATAAAATTATATCAGGCCAGTGAAAAAGAGGATCTGCACTCAAAGCACTTCACTCACACCTTTAGAGGGAGAACTTCCTTGTTGATGGAAAAGAACGAAGCCATGGCTTTGGTCCAGGAACACAGTCCAGCAACATTCCCACAGACCCTCTTAGCAGTGTCGATGTTGTAATCAGACATTTCAAAGTATGGGTTCAACAACTCCACAACCTCCTCATTGATGGTGTCTTTGGGGAATTGCTGATAACAGGTGAGAGAACACATTATCTTTTATTTCTTTTTGTTTCATGGAAAATGTGAATGTAAGAGTCATAAAACTGACAAGAACCACAACCACAGTTCCTTTTAAATCTCATATACAAAAAAAATTCTATGCAAGCTACCTGCAAGCTAGCCAAGAAGTTTCCAGCAGTCATGAGTTTGAGGGACTCCTGCCATGATGGTATGATGCAGTTCCTTTCTGGATCTACCTTTACAGCGTTCAATCTTCTCTGGAAAAGCAGCAGCACACAGTCCATTATACGCATAACGAGGTGAGGAGGTCTGGCCAGGGTTCGCACTGTGGCAATATCTGAAGGCTTGATGGTCTATAGGACAAGGAAAAGGTATGTAAGCCATTATTTTGTTTGATCAAACGATGCACAGTTAATTTCCAGTCTATTGACAGCACTAGACAGCACTAGTTTTACTACAAATGATGACAACAGCAGTGTTTGAATTTGGGGCAACAATCTGGCTTTGATTCAGATACATAACAACTGTTTCTGTTGGCCACCCTTTTCCTCATAGGTCATGTTCATTAGAGTGATGTACAAACCACAAAAAGAACAACACAACATAACGAGAAACCATGCTGTACAGACCTGTAAGGCAGCCTCAGCTTCCTCCAGGGCAGGCCTGGCTGCCTCTAGTTTTTCCTCTGCAATAGCTTTGTCTGCTGATATGCTGTCTACAATAGCTTGAGCCTTATCTTTGACTTTCTGCACCTCCACCTTTACTTTTTCTGCTGCGTGTGCCTTCACAGTCACTTCCTCAAGCACCTGGCACAGAGAAACACATTTCCGTAGAATAGTGTAATGAATGTAACACTGAAATTGGCCTGTACAAATCCACAGATTAGGAAAGAAAGAAATAAAGGTGCAGAGTAAAGGTGCTGCTAAGAATTTTAGGATTAAGGTACAAACCATGTCTGCTTTTTCAGTAGCAATTTGCAGCTCCTTCTCCTTCACCTCCAGCTCTTTGCTAAGAGCAGCTACAGACAAAGATGCCTCTTTCAGTTTGCGAAGACCTGTGTTCATTCTGTCCAATTAAAAGAGCACTCTATAATAAATATACTTTTTATCAGATTTATATGTTTTTCAACTTTAATGTAATGATTTCCTACCTGTTTGCAAGGGTCTGAACCTCTGACAGTTTATCCTTGTAGATGGATTTATACCCCTGAATAAAGGAAAGGTAGGATTTTGGTGTGACGTGAGCAGATCGCCGGTACCTTTGGAAGTACTCTGCACACTTTTCTGCCACTCCATCTTGGAAGGAACCCATGCATTGAACAACCTCCTTCTTAACCTCAGGTGAGCAGTCAACGTTGAATGTGTAAAGAAAGTGTTCAGACACTAGAATAAGCAAATGAAAATGAGGGGTACTGTTTCTCAAATGCACAAACCAAATTTTGACCTCTAGGTATTCTACAGTGGAAAAAAAAAAAAGTATGCCCAGATATATAAAATGAAATAACTATACCTAATTATACCACATACCAATATACTGCCATTTAATACACATGTATACAATGAATATATTTTAAATATATTTATCTTTATATATTTATTATACATATTTATATAAAGTTTTAGACTACTTTCACATTTACTTAAAAACATAATGAACATAGCAGAATGGGTTAATAAACACATAAGTGGCATAAATGGCATACCAGCTATCAGTGCATCCTTGGGCCAACGGCTAAACCAGTCCATGGTGCATCCTGAGATTAGGGCAGGGAATTTGAGGGCCCTGTTGCGAAACTTTTCCCCCACAGGCGAGAAACATAGAACCACATGGAGATTCTGTCTCACCCGGCTCATGAAATACCCATAGAGATTTTCATTAGTGGGAGGTTTCCGGGGAAACTGTCTCTTCATGGCTGGAATGAGGTCACTGGTGATCTCATCAATCTCATCACGAGCAAACAAATTTGATACCTGGGAAATAAAAATTTGAAATTGTGATTATTTTCAGAAAATAAGCATATTTTGTGAAAGCTGCACATCTGACACAGCACAGCACCCAGTCCTCAGGGTAAAATGTGACCACTACTCTATCAGAAGAAGGAGCTACAGCATGTGTCTTCTGCCTTATGTCATTGGGATTCTCTTCATATATGCATATTAATAAATCTATATAACATATAATATATAATATAAAAGAATACATATGATATTATATATTAATATATAATAAATATGAGTAGTACATGTATTGGACAAGGGTACGAATGTTTGTGTCTCTGAAAATGTTGCCTGTTTATATAAATGCCAAGTATGACCAACTACCAGTCCAACTCTAATAACCAGTGTGTATGGTTGAAGAAATTGTAATAATGCCTATTTGCATTTTTTTTCTTTCATGCTGACCTCTCCAGATGATAAAACATTATTCATGTATTCCAGGAAGGACTCATCCTTTATTTCGTTGTCAGTGAAGATGAAGCTGATTCCTTTGCCCAGCTGGCCTGCTGTTCTGTAAAGCCCCCTCAAGTCCTCCATCAGATTTGCAGTGTTGTAAGAACTGTGAAACAATTATAAAGAGGTTCCCACTGTCACTAATTCTTTTTAGCAACACTTTCTTTGGGAAAATAATATATATATATATATCTGGAAAATGCTAAAGAGCTTACAAAAGAGCTCACCGTGTAAGGGTAATCTGAAATATTTTGTATCCAGCAATAAATGATGCCAGTTTAGTGAGACTTTGTTTTCCCGATCCACCCACTCCAACCAGTAGTGCATTGCCACGAGGGGTACGTATTATCCTAGATATCTGCAGTAAAAAAAAAAAAAAAGACAGACTTTAAGCTTTACCCAATGCAGTGCTTTGGAAGTCAAGTGTGTATGAATTCTATGTACATAAATTTAAATAGGCATGTTTCAAGAAACTCACTTTAACTGTAAAGAAATTGTCAGCTGTTTTCACCATGTGTTAAATCCTAGGACATGAAAGGCTGTATTGCACCCTGTGGGAGTTAGACTAGCCAGAGGTGTGACCTCATAGCCAGCAATATATTTCTTTACCTTAATAAGGTGAATCATAGCATCTCTGAAGAAGACCAAGTCCATTCCAATACCTCTGATACTTTCATTGTACAGAGCCAAAAACATATTCAGTCGATCCCCCAAGCTCTCAAAGGATTCAATAGGCTCATATACTTTAGGCATATCAAAATCAGAGTCCTCTGGTTCCTCACCTAACAAGTCAATGAGACTGTTACTTTACAAACACAAGACATTTTCTATAGTACAGGGTAATTCAATGCAAGCGATTTGTGTGGACAATAAAAATCATCCTCAAATCCGTGTTCTCCCATACCTGTGGCCTCAGGGGCATCCCTTAGAAAGTCAACAAAGTAGGTATCAACATCCGTGTCAATAATTTGACATTCTTTGTCCCCAAGCTCTTCTTCCACCAATTTCACCAGATTGAGCTCAAACCAAGCTACATCATCTTGTGTTGTGAAACGGTCAGCTATAACCCGCTTACACTCATGTTTCCATAGCCTGAGCAATACCTGTAACACATACACTGGGAATTATATTAAAATCATGCATATCTCCATGACATCATTCTGTCTTTGTAATTATTTCAGTGAGCTCAGGTCTGTGCTTGTACCTTCAAATCAAATCAAACCAAACCTGAAATGTACTCACTTCAGGTGCAAATACTACTTCAGCAGTCGTATTGAGCATGCCTTGCCAGATACGGGAAAGGTCACGCAAGTTGAAAATGTAATGAAAGTTGGCTGGAGTTGGAAGCATCTTAGTCTTGGTTACTTGCCAGAGGTGGCGAGTAAGTGGTACCAATTTGGCAACCAGCTCTTGTATGTCTTTGGAGAAGCCTCGTTGTGAACAGTAGTGGCCGGTACCTATGACTCCTGTGAGTAAGAAGAGTAGAGTAGTTAAGATAATAGACAATAGACTGGCACAACTAAAATTGCATCCGCTGGTTTCAAACGGCATTAAATGCATTTGCATTAGGCAGGAGATAAAAAAGAATCTAACCAAATATTTTGTCGATGGACGCACTGGAAGGCAAAGTACAGTTGAAAACAGAGAACTGCCTCTTCAATCTCTGTGGGATGTCATTGTGGCCGCCACCAGGGTGAATCATGGCAGCTATGAACTGGATGTCCACAATATTTGTAAACTCTCCAGGTTTCTCTAGACTGAAGAAGCCATTTTGTTCCATCAACTGCCGAACTATCTCATTGGTGACCTGATGTGAGAAAGAATTTTCCTTTAATGTTCTTCTAGTTGAATTTTAATAAATGTTCCTGAGTCTCATTATTAACATGGCTATTCTTCTTCTTGCTGAAATGCAATTATGTGACAACTCTTTGTGTAATTTATGTCTCCTTTCATTATTCCATCCTCCTAGTTTATTCTCATTTTGTGTTTCAATAATGTAACTTCCGCTCATATTTATATCCATCCTTTTGAATTATATCCCTCTTTTCATCCCTCCATCTTCTCAATATTTTTAATCATCTTACTTCTTTTTCTTTTTTAATTTAGTCACTTTTCACCTACCAAAGTGCGTTACTTTCTGACTTCTGGGCATGTTCACAGATTTAGTTTGCTGTATGCATTTAAAGAGACATTTACAGGGTACACACTGTTATTTACCCCACTGTAATTTGTTCGAAAGACCTTTTGCAAACCTGATCACCCCATTCGTTGATCACTGGCATGTTGATGTCATCTATAAATACCGTCATCTTCTTTCCAGCTGGAGGGCCATAGGTAGTTCCCATCCTCTTGTCTATGTAGCTCTCCACAGTGCGCTATCATGTACAATAAACGAATTATATGATCTGTGCTGAAGTTAATGTATTGAACTCATGTCCACAATTTATTGACTGATTATTACATTTAACATTGTTGTGTATGTATCATTGATTTTATTATTATAAACCACTGCCTTTACTTTTTGAACTTTTACTAGTGAAAACATTAACATGTAATTCAGGGAACACTTGAGGTTATTCCAGCTGCACAAGACTTTCAAGCCAAAACATTGTTTAGAAATATGATAGTTACTTTATGTTACTTATAAGAACCAAAATAAATGTATTTAAAACCTGAAACATCAGAGGAGTGGTTGCAGAGGAAAAGTTGAGGCTCTTGGCCGTATGAATCTCAGGATCACACTTTGACATGTATGATTTGATGATGACTGTCTTAGCAGTTCCCTGCTCACCAATCAAGAGCACTGCCTGCAAAATAAAAATATATCCTGTTTGAAGCTCATGAAATGTCAAAAAAGTATCCAGTTGTTTTGCCCTCTCAATCTATGAATCTGTTGAAATGATATAAATGGAACACTTACTTTCCCTTGTTTGCCAATGGTTTGAATGAGGAAGTCAATGCGCACATTGTCTACGTTGGGAACCAGAATGGAACTGTATTCTGGGCTAGAGTTGGGGGGGTATATGTATTCCTCCACATGTGTGCTCCAGTGATCCCACTGACCTTTTTAAGGAAAATGACAGACAATAAAATAATTTCCTATAACATATGTGCATGGTTTTGGAATCTTACCATCTGTGGTGACATAATAGTCAAACATGGTGCCATCACTGTGAGATGGAATGTCTGGCAGATCAAGGAAAATGCTATCATTCCCACGAAGCCAACGTTCCATCTTCACTCGGTCATCCAACTCTAAGAGAGCGCCAATGCTCCACATGAGTGCAAACACATAGAGACGCTCCATGTGTTTTTGTGACACTTCAATGCTTTGGTCCTATAAATAACAAGAGTAAATTTTGAGTTCATTTAATACTGTAATGATATGTATTAATGATCAAAATGAGCCTTATCCATGAGCCTCCCCATGGGTATGTTGTCCATTTGAAGCTTCATTTTCATATTTTTATGATTAAGTATAACTTAATCACAAAAACTTTACCTTAGAAGGTATGAGACCTTCCAGCACATTTATGCATTGCATGATGACAAAGGCCTCCAACATGTCCATTTTATATTCAAGGGATTGTAAGCTGAAACGATAAAGCTTTGGGAAAGACGATGAGAACAGCTCCCTCAAAATGTCACCTTCTTTAGCAGAACGCTTCTTTAACCATCCCTGGGGGAACAGAGATTTATAATTAGGGAATCAGTAATACATACACACAACGCGCAGACCTAAATAATACAAATGGAGCATAAATAACATAACTTTAAGGTTACCTCAAAAATGGGGCACCAGTTAAGCACAGAGGAGCTCATGAAAACCATTCCATTGCGAGACACAGTAGCAGGAGATGCATTGTCAATGTTGTGTGGCTCAAATACTATCTTGCAGTTCAAGGCCATAGGGATGCGGTCACCATTGGCAAGTGTGAGGGTCCTGTTGTCATCCAAGACTGAGTTCAGGTTTTCTATCCAGATGGCATCCACAGGTCCATCCAGCACTATCCAGATGTGCTCACCTGAAAAACAAAGGCAAAGGATGATCTGTTAAAGGAAGGGTGTTTTCATTCAGATACATTTAGAAGCATTACTTCTATTTTACTCTGAATTACCTTTTTTGGCTCTGAGTGTTTTCCTCCACAGAGTAGAGAAAATTCCATCGGTCCAGTCATTTGTTGCTACGTCAAGACGACCAAACATCTGAGGAGCTGTGATGGCTTTGGGATTCATACGCATTTCTCGATGAGGCTGGCCACAATCTGTGAAGGCATACGCACTTACAAAACAATAAAATCATGAAAATAAAATGGCCAGGTTTATGACTGACCTGTCATTGCTTTCATTAATGTGTGGATGCAGGTAGTCTTTCCAGCACCACTTGGTCCTAAAGCCATCATGCCATGACGAACACGTTGGGTTTCAAACAACTGGATCACCTTCAGCTTCCAAGGAGGATGGCAGATGAGGCCAGCTTCAACAACCTGGAAAGCATTAATGTTCACCTAAATAATATGAACATGATACATATATGGGCATTTGCCTTACATACCTGTAAAAATGAAATACTCAACTGAAATGTTACTGTAAATGATCACTGGTAAAGGATACAGTAAATGGAATGAAGTCAAATGGAATTAGTCAAATGTCAGACAATGACAGTTACTACAGATACTATAAGCATTGCAATGAACAGTTTATTTATGATATATCAAATAAATCCCAATAGTGTGTTAATTTCCAACCTGTTTTTCAATAGCTGTTTCCAAACCAGGATAGTCTGCTTTATCCAGTTGAATTCCAGGGAAGAGATCTTCTATCAAGCTGAGGAACAGTGGCTCATCTTCATCTATCTAAAGTAGGACATTTTTAGAAAATTGTCTGTAAACTTTAACTGTGCTTTTTATACGTGTAAAAAATTATCATTTTGAAAAAAATATTTTGCTACACTCACAAGCTTAGAGAGGTTCATATCCCTCAGGACTCTCATTACAATGGTGGTCTCTGTGTCATTAGGACTGGTTCGCTTTGCTGATCCAAGAGTACGCAGAACAGACAGAATATTTCGTAGACCAAAGTCATAATGCACCTTTAAATGAAAACAATAGGACAAAGACAAACAAAATATTAATATATTACAGTATGGTTTCATAAATGGGTAAATGTCATCAACTGACATTATCAACTGATGTGTGTCTAATGAAATCTGGATAAAATCGACTGTCTTGGTCTTGTAAAATCACCTGCTTGGAAAGCTGTTCTTCACAGAGCTTGTAAAGAGTATAAAATTTCCCAGCCAGTTCAACATTATCAATGAAGCCACAGCTTGCCAACTTCACACGAATAATGATTTGACGATCTGGCACCATCATGGCAACAGATCGGAAGTTTATCTTAAGATTCTCTGGAAGTTCTTGCCGTCCTGCATAACCTGGATTCTTAATGATACAGTGTGAAATTATTTTGAATTTAGCAATGCATATATTGTAGAAAAAAATATATAATTTAAATAAAGTAAGAGCTAACCATAGTCAGGAAAATGCCAAATTCAGGGTTCATTTCCACACTGTCTCCCTCTGTAAAAATGAAATTTTTCCTACGCTCCTTCTTGCAGGTCAAAACAATGGCAATCTGTTGGGCAGCCACAGAAAGCACAGGCAGATCGATGCGGTTGAACTCATCAAAGCAGCCCCAAGAACCAGACTGTGCAAGACCTGAAGCAATACATTAAAGAAAATGTGTCATTAATATAATATCATTAAATGCCATTAATAAATGTTAAAGGGCCCCTATTATAAACATGTTTTTGCGTTTTGGTGTGTGTTGCTTTAAATGCTAATGAGGAGGAGAGAGGCAGGATGAGGAGGAGTCTATAGAAGTGGTCTATAGAAGTGAGTGGGCATTCATGGAAATGCCGTCATCAACAATTCCTGTTTGGTGCAAACAGGAAGCAATGTTGGCATTTAAAAAAATTAACTGAACCCACTGGTTCTTCAGCATCTCATGAGACGAAACAAAAAAAAATACATTTGTGCCCATTTTTACATCCTATCACTGAACAACCGCAAAGCTTCGCACATTTTCAAGCCATGATAGTCGGAGGAGTTACTTTTTTAGGGGAGGGGTGGGCCGGACAAAGCATGAGAAACAGAAGGTAACCTTTCTTTTTATGATGACATAAGGGGAAAAATTCCAGATCCGACCATCTGAGCTGCCGCTGTCTGAATGGTAAAGCAGAATGGCCAAAGCCCTCTTTGTACTGTACATATCGCAATTTTTAGCCACTGCATGACCACAGACCAGCTAGGGGAACTTATTTTAATTAATGTTAAATAATCTCACAAAGTGAAATTTTCATTAGAGGGGTCCTTTAAATAATTTTGTTCATAGGTCTTATGTTCTAGGGGGCATAATTATCTGTTAATACAAATCCCTTTAATCCCAGGATAATTCTAATATTAACTTCCCAGTAATATTAACTTAAACCTATGGTCAAGGAAAGGCATGAATATAGGATAAAAGAGGAATATCTCTACTTTTAAACCAATTTATGCCTCACACATTTCTTCACAATCCTTTAAATCTAGTAGAAAAATGACTTTTTTTTATAAAGTTACCTTTAAATATTCTACCTAGGCCCCTGAAATCCATCTGGTCAGAGCAGTTAAAGACCACAACATATTTTCCAAGACAACGGCCCATGTCTTTGATGGTCTCTGTTTTCCCTGTTCCAGCAGGACCTGCAGGGGCTCCACCCATGCTCATCCCAAGTGCCTGTGCCAGGGTTATGTAGCACCTAGACAGAAGTTACCACAAAATTAGGTCTCAACACCAATTTAATCCGTGCTTCTAAAAATCAGTCATATGAATCAATTAAACAGTCTTACAAAGCTACATGCCATCACCAGAACAATCAAACTTCATATGTGACTTTATTAACATATTTTACGGTGAAATATTCTGTATCAAAAAGAAGCAATGCACACTATGTCTGCATACCTGTCAGTGAGCGGAGTAATGACAAGTCTGTCAGCACAACCCAAGAACTCATTCTGATACACAAACTCCACATCTGTGATTTCAATGACCATTTTGTCAGAGTCTTCGTTAAAGTAAAAGCGGCACTGCTTCACCCACTCAAAGTCAGTGGGACTTTTGATGTGTAGTCGACACTGACATTTTAAAAAAAAAAGACTGAATTATCTATCTGTCATATTGTCTTTCATTCATTCATGAGCCTTCATTATGTCAAATCAGAGATTGTTTAATGTTTATGATGCACTCAAGTGTCAAACAATATTGCAATACTTTTTTCTACTGCCTGATGTAAAATCAAATGTGATTTGTGATACCGTTTGCTCATTATTATTGCACATTTTTCAGCAATTTTAGTGAGTGATCATGATCTGCCAGTAAATTTGTCGGTGATCATGATCTGTTGGATCATGTAAATTAGTTCTCTAGACGCATCAATGAGCCTTGGCCACCCATGATGCTTTCTTTCTTCAGCATCTCCTGACTACTGTTGATTGGGAAAATTCCATAAGAGCTACCATGACCCAGTAATCTATTCTTCACAGTTTGGCCCTTGTCAAAAATTCTTGTGCTAATGCATTTTTCTGTTTCAAAAGCATCTTAAAGGGCAAAATGTTAGCTTGTGGTATAAAATCCACTGTCCATCCCACTGCCACATGCAATTGTAACAACATAATAAATGATATTCTCTTCACTTCTGCTAATGTTATGGCTGATTAGTGTACACAGATATACATGTACGTGCACCACTTACTAAATCATCAAAAATATCCTTCTGATGTACATGGATGGTAATAAGGGTCTCATATTTTGTTCGGTCAACTGCATTCAAGTCTTTCGTAGTCATGTCAATAAGAGTGTTCAGGAGTTCCAAGAAAAACTGATTAGTCCTGGCCATGATCTTCTTATCATACCGAGCATTAGTCAAGGCATCTTCTGAATCCCTAGTCCATATCATTTGGATACCTAGTAAACCAACCTAACCAGAAGAAATCAAAACATTTTTAACAAAGATCTTCAGCTTTCTCAGCCAACCATGGATAGATAATATTAAATCAAACTAGGTAAGAAAATGTAAAGTATTTCAATAATAGATTCATTATATTTCAGCAAATCTCCAATTAATTCCTAACACATGCTTGATGTTCACATTTAACATAATTAAGTGGATGCTAATTAATACCTGGGCTGGGAAAGAATCCAGAAAGTCAGTTAGGTGAAATCCAGAATCCTGAATGACAAGAGCAGCTTGACGAATGACAAGATGTAAAGATTTCTGGGATTCCTTCAGCAGTGCATTGAGCCACACCTCTACATTCCCCTCTGCAGTCACTGTCCGGTCAAGCTCCAATGTCTCTCCTTCTCTTGATGAAATGGCAAGTATCCTGTCATAAATCTTGTAACAAAAGATAAAAAAAATGGTCAATGTAACATAATGTATGTATCATGTTTGAATACTTTGTCAAGTTCAAGTTCCTGTTTTAATAACTTGTTTACCTTGTCATTAAAAATCACATTTTTTATGTTGTCAAAGATGTTCAGGAGATGGGCCTGAATTGTGTGAGAATCAGAAGCTTGTCCAAGAATCTCCAGCAGAGCAGGATCCGAAACAAAGAAGAAACGTGGAAAAAGTAGACGTTTTTTCTCAAGATATCTGCAATAATTCAGAACGATGTTTATGACAAGTGAAGTGAATGCCATTGAATAAAACAATGAATGGTAGGATATATTAGACAATAATAATCAATAAAACAAAGTCATGGGGACCGTAACCAATACGGTCCAAACAGCACAGGACAGTTTCTGTTGCACAAATGACAAAACACTGATCATGTGCAGTCATGTGTCAGAGAAATGTTGTGTCCTGCCATTCATAAATAGCCATGTGTCTGTGTGTCAGAGTGACTTTGGTGGCACAAGAGCAGCCTACACAATATTGGGTATGTTGATTTTAAGGCTTGGGTTGAGGTGGTTCATTTAAATGAATGAAACTTACCCTGTAAGAGACTTCTGACAAATGTCAAGCTGTTCAAGCAGATGTGGTAACAGCTGTCCCATAGTCTCGTCTCCCACACAACATTGCACCACATTGGGCATCTCATGTGCACGAGTCATAATTTTTACCCATGACTTGTCAATGTTGGAGAAACGTTTTGCTTCCTGCAGTGTGGAATACATTAAAGTCATGTATAAATAGTGTGTACACTAGCAGTCAAATGTTTGGACACACCTACTCTGTGATTGTTGTGGAAATTGAGGCAAATTTGAATAATCCAAAAAAAATTACATATTTAGTATTTTTGTAGCAGGAGTTGTCTTTTTTTACCTTCATGACTACTTTGGCCTGATACATAATCAAAAGTTGCTTCAAGCGAGGCTTGTTAACAGTGAAGGATGAAAAAGTGAACTTTGCAATTTTTTGGTTTATTGGATAACCTCTCATGTGTTATTTCATAGTTCTATGTCTTTAGTTTTCTTAAATAATGAAAAATAAATAAACAAATAAATAAATGTGTTTGCAAACTTTAGACTGGTAGTGTATTTCATTACTTTGATCCTTTCATCACATATCTGGAATCTCAAAAAAATAAACAGCAACAAGTACAAATTATCACAGCTATTCCAACTTTTAATTCACATTTTGCTATGTACAAGCCATTAACACTTTAGTGAATGGATTTTGATAGATGAGTTCAAAATAATTTTACCTTTGGAAGCTGTTTGGCAATGTCTCCTCCAACAAAGACTGCCTCTAGGTAAATCCAGAGGTTCTGAACAGTCATCCAACCCTCTATGATATCAGTGGTATTGGACAGGTTTTGAACCCATTTCTGAATCTGTGCTTTGAACGGCGTATTGTATCTGAACACAAATTTTTCAGCTTAAGGAGTCATTTTTGTCTACTGAGAAAATTCCAAGTTAGATTTCATTTGTAGTTTAAATGTTACCTGTTGCTCATAAGAGAACCCAATATCATCAAGCTATCCTCCATGCTAGTTATGATTTCTGAGGTACTGTCCCCACGTAAAAGGAGTTCCCCTCGGGTTTTAAAACTGGCAAATGTGAAGGTCTTGTTGTCCCACTCTGCGATTACTTGCTTCAGTTTTTGTTCTATGTCTCGTTCTTTCACTGCACTGATGCAAATGTCCTGTACAACAAAATAGAAGATAGCATCACAGAATCTGCATCATCTGCATCATCTGCCTTCTAAATTGTAATATCATAGAAAGCAATATTTAGGAAAAGAATCAACAAACCAAGAAATAAAGGAAAAAATAAATAACCAAAAGAGATGCAAATTTTCTCTGCACTGTGAACAGTTTTAAATGTATACCTCAATTTCTTCCTTGAATTTGAGAAGTGGTGCCTCCATTATATTGCGAAGCTTAAAGTTGTCTGTTTCTACTTCAAAGGCGTGTCCTGTGACTTCAGTGATTCTCTTCCAGTGTCGGGTCATCATAGCTTTGTTGGTCATTAGTTCCAAAAGAGGGCAACACTCATCAAATTCATCAATGGTTTTCTTCAAGTCCAAAAAGGCCTGCCACTCTTTTAGTGCTCGAGGGAGCTTCCGACAACTGAAAAATATTTTTTTTTATTTTCATATATTACTGAAGAAAAACACTCTGACTTATTAATAAATCTTAACAAGCAGATGGCAAGGTCAGGATATATGCGCATGGGGTAAATTCGTGGGATTGTCCAAATAAGGTGGTAAAGTACACAAGGTTAGTAAGCGTGGTTTCAACCTGTGACTTTGTGGTCTTTTGGTTCATGAGTGAGGGTGTCACCCCTTAGGCTACGACCACCCTAATTCACCTTAATCCAAACACGTGTGCCACAAGGTTGAATACACCAAGGATTCTGTAATGTTTGGAAATGTTTTGGAGGATGGCACCTACCGAGTCTGAAAGTCAGATAGTTCGTTGTTGATTTTTTCAATATGAATATCAGCCCACATAATGTCGTAGTAGCTGTTAACTGTGTCAATAACATTGTTGTACAAGCCATAAAGTTTCTGAAGCAGGGACAGTTGCTTCCTAATCTCCAGAAGTTGGGGGTGTTGGGTAACAGGAAGGCCAAACAGTTCCTCTCCACTTGTGTATGTGATGTATTTGCGGTAAAGGTTTTCAAAACGATTCTGTGAAATATTAAGTACATGATAAGTAGTTCACACTTTCCAAGACTGTCATGAAACCAGATTTTCAACTTGCTAATATTTAAGGTGGAAGTGATGATTGTCTAATTGAAATGCTCCTTCTCTTAACTCAACTGTGACATCTATCTAAGCTGTTCCTGCTGACTGAACTGAAGGAAACTGAAGGACTGAAGGAAATACATTGCACCTGGAACATCATGAGCCTCTCACTTGCATCTTGTGGGGCCAACCCAGCAACCATAGGGCCATTCTGGGGATTGCATGATATATTTAATCAAAAACAGACATGTTGGAAATACCATTTTCAAAAAATGAATCTGCAACCAGCCTACAATAAACTAAATTTAGATTATCATTACATTACCTTTTCATAGTCAAAATAAAAATGCTCACAGTCCTGCAAAAAGTTCTGCACGTTAGTGAGGAGTCCCCCTCTGAAGTTCTGCTGCAGGGATACAATGTCATTCTGCACTTCAGCACTTCGTGCCAGTAACTTATCCCAGGTGTACCGCAAAGTGTCCACCTTCTCTGATTCTTCTTTGGACACCGGTAGATCAAATTTGCTCAGCATAGCATATGATTCCTGGAATGACCAAATGGTACAACATTATGCACATTGAATTATTTAAAAAAAAACTTATTTCATGGTGTTGTGTTTCTGTGCCTGGTCCATCCACCCTTTCAGCATGGCAATTCATTTGATCTTTAAAATTATTGCATCTGGATTAACATGTGGATTTGAAAGCAATTGGTATTGGAAGAGCAATTTACCTCAATCGGTCCTACTTGGAAATCAATGCCAATCTGTTTCTCACGAATTTCTTTCAGTGATGCCATTACAACGCGTATGTCATCCAGATCCTTAATCTGCTGGTTGAGCTTTTTACCTGCTTCTTCAATAAAAGTGAAAATATACTCCATTTCAGTTCTATACTTCATGTTGCAGTGGTGTCCATATACTGCCACCCATCCCCTGGTCTCTGCACTAAGTGACATTTTCAAGTCAGCTAGAAAAAAATTAAAGAAATTAAAATACAGAAGTTGCTGAAATATTTCTTGGTAATGAAAGTTTGTAACTAATACCAGTAAAGAGAGCAAGTGGTCCAACAGGGATA
This sequence comes from Denticeps clupeoides, assembly GCF_900700375.1. NCBI lineage: Eukaryota > Metazoa > Chordata > Actinopteri > Clupeiformes > Denticipitidae > Denticeps > Denticeps clupeoides. The sequence goes on from NC_041711.1 coordinate 24,702,303, forward strand.
AATTCAGGCTCGGCACTGCTCTGCAGCTCCATGTCTCTGTAGTAGAGGATCTGTGATTCAAATTCTGAAAGCAGTGGACTATCCTCTATAAATCTCTGAATGGCCTCCCTTCTGTCCACCCTCCATATGTGGTGGTATTGGTTAAAGCCCTCCAATGAATTCATGACCTCCTGATCAAAGCAACAGCACCTTGTCAGCATTATTCTGACATATAATGTCAACATTATTATTATGGCTTATATGGCATAACAGGGTACAACCGTTCTTAGTTACTTTTGGTGTAAATTGTCTAAATTCATGTTATGAAAGCCTCATGAGAGTTTAGACAGTTTAGACATCCAATAAGTAGGTGATTTGTTATAAAAATTGCACTTACTAGTGTCTGATTCATTTGCTTTACCTTTTTTGTTGAAATTATTGAGGTACTAAGCACTGACATCAGCTTGACTATTTCCTTGTTCTCTGAAATGCTTTTGTAGTAGTTTCTAGCCTTGATAGGAATGGCCTGAGTCACTGAAGCAGAGATGTCTGATGCACTGCAGTCTAGAAGAGAAAGACTTTCATTCATTAATGGCTCATCTCTTGTTATATAATTGTAAACCTTTCTCTAAAAGATTAGAAACTGAATTCCTGAATGAAGACACACATTTTGTCACCCTCCCCCAAAAGCCCCATTCAATGAAGTAAATGTTTATACCAGTGATGCTGAGGTCTGTGGCAGTCCCATCATCTGAGATGCTTTCATGGCTATTCTGTCTCTTTCCCACAATGCGTTTCTCACTCATATTCTTCTGTGAACATTAATGTTACATCTTGAACATTTACATAGATGTCATATATACATAACTCTTTTTTTTGTGGTCTTCTCTTTGTTCTTTTAAAATAAATTAAACATGCTAAACCTTACCTTAATTGTTCTATCTTTGCCCCATTGTCCAACACCTTTGCTAACACTGACCACATATTCTACTGCACAGTTGAGAGCCTGTTGCACCTCTTCCAGTGTTGGAACCATTATTATTCTGGGTATTTCCAGTGATACATTAACTCCAAAAATGGGCTGATGGCCAATGCTTTTCTGTCGTCCTAGAGAGTTGTTACCTGCTGAAACCCCTAAAGTTATTCATTTTTGCAGAGCAATGCAGATATACTTTGACAGTAGAATTCAGCTAAGTACAAATTCTGATGTCCACAATAATGCAGCAGAAATAGACACACAGAAGCATAAAAAAAATCAGCTGACCAAGGAACTGCATGGTAGATGAGGCATGGATTCTTTTGCGCATCATCTCCAAGGTGTTGCGTGTAAGCCGCAGCAAGGCATCTAAATTGCGATGGTTAAGGTGGGAAAGCAGTTCTTGAGCTTCTTCCTCAATCATTGCCATCAGGTCTCTCTTTCTTCTTTTCTTGATCATTGGTGAAGAAGGTCCCACGCTTGGTGCCATGGTGGTCTGTGATACAAAACGACCATCTAGCCTATCATCTTCTTTTCCTGGATTCAACAAATATTGGTATATCTGTCAAATTACGTCTAAATGAAACCTCTTTTATTAGATGCTGTATGGTGATTTATTACACCGTTCCACATGTTCAGTTCAGACAACATATCCTTACTTTGCTCATCGTACTCGTTTTTGCTTTGATGTTTGCTTGTGAAAGGAAACTTCTCTCCCTCCTTATTTTGATTGAATTCCAGCAACATGCCAATGAGTTCATTTGCAGCTTCCTCAACTAGTGTGCTTTTTGTATTTAAGATCTGGGCACCTTTGATGCAAAGTTCCTGTCCAAAACAGATTAATTTGCGTAGTGTTGGTGAAAAACAAACATCTAAGAAGCCATAACTTTGATCATTGATCTTAAGTGTTTTAGTGTTATGAAACAGAATGTTTTAATATTTATGTAATATTTATTTTTTTAACCTTTCTGCCGCACTGTCAAATTTATATAAACTGCATTCTTATTTAGCCTTTTGCACATGGGATTGTTGTAAATATTGAATTGTGAGAAGAGCTTCATTAGATTGCTATCACCTTAGTGGTCTGGACAAACTCCTCACAAGTGAATGGCTCATTCTCAGGTAGCACACATAAAGTTATACTGCTCATTTCCTGAAGCACAGCATCAATTCTGAATTCCACTAGATCATTTACTCTGTCCATCAGTAGCTCCAGATCACCTATATTTTAAGTTGGAAGAAAGGAAATTGAACAGTTTATTGGTGATAAACAGTGTAACACAATTTAACACAAACAAAAATAGCAATAACCTTGAACTTTTTAATACTCATACAATGAGTTCTTACCAAGTGCACTCATTATGCTGCTGACATAATTGTCAGTATTTAGTGATGTCCAGTTAAGGGAAGTCAGTCCTGGCAGAATAACCTCATCAACTTTGGCTACATGAAGCATAGCCAGCTGTTCACAGGCACTCTGGATTTTTGCTCTAACCCTGGAGTTCTCTGCAAGGACAAACTGAGAAAGGTAGAAAAGCCATCAAAGAAATAAGTAACTAATATTGCCCTTATCTGGACACTTAGACACTGGTATATCCAAACTCTTCTAAGTCAAAATAAAAATAACTCTTCAGACTTGGCATGTCTCATGTCTTAAAATATTTCTGCGGCAAGCAATGCAAAGCGATGGACCTGTAATTCAGTTTGGCAGCACATGAAATCAAACCATTGAAAGTGAGGCAAGAAAATATTCTTCCTGAGATTTGTAGAATAATAGAAAAAGGTTTGAGAATCACTTCTTTAAAGCAATTAACTTGAAATGGTGCATACAATGGTTTTTAACTTCTGACCTGAAGTTTGTTGGATGTTTTTTTGAGCATGTCACACTTCCGCTGTAGTATGGCAGCAAAGGGCGGAATCTCAAGACCCATCCTAGTCATACACTCTATTTCTTGAATCTGAGTTAAAATCTGGGGGTCAAAATTGACATAAAGCTTTCCTGTGTCCGGACACTTCACCAGCAAAGAGGCCTGCAGGCCAATTTTGACCACTTCAATCTGAGAAACAAGATGTTCAAGTTCAGATGAAATCCTCCAACACAGTCTTTCATTTAATTTTATTCTTATTATTCAGTTCATAATTTATGTCAATGATTTCAGGTCTTAATATGAAAGTGAAAGTGTAGTGATTGTCATTGTGATACACGGCACAGCACACGGTGACACAACAAAATGTGTTCTCTGCTTTTAACCATCACCCTTCGTGAGCAGTGGGCAGCCATGACAGGCGCCCGGGGAGCAGTGTGTGGGGACGGTGCTTTGCTCAGTGGCACCTCAGTGGCACCTTGGCGAATCGGGATTCAAACCGGTAACCTTCTGATTACGGGGCCGCTTCCTTAACCGCTAGGCCACCACTGGTATATTACAATAATATAATTGTAACAAGACAATAATATTGTAGTTGCATGGCCCTATAGGTCTGTTCAGTATATTTTGGGTTCTTGTCAAAGCTTTATCTCCTGTTGTTTTTCTGATTTGGATCAGAATTTTTTTATTAAGGTTTCATATAAAACTTGTTGGATGATAGACCAAATGGAGCAGGGTTTTGCACTCAAGCAAATAATGTGTATAAAAGTTATGTCTAAATTGGTGAGGAACTAATTGTTACGTATCACATTGCATTTTTTTAAATGTGTGTTTGTGATTTGTTCATTCTGTTAAAATACTAAAATCACAAGACCTGTACTTTTGAACGTATGCCTACCTGTGCCATCCAGGCTCGGTGATAACCTATCTCAAACTTCAGCAATACTTTAGCCATCCGGTTATAGTTGCGGATAATGCGCTTGGCGTCTGGAGTGTCCAGCACACCAGGACACTGCTGAAATAGTTTCATAGGTCCCTCAATTCTATAGAAGAGCTGGCGAACCCAAATAATTTTTCCAGCAATGGGTGGCAAATTGCGGCCAATGGGAGGGTTGTTTTTTTGCTTAGAATAAATCCGTGACACCATGTCTATATCCCAGCCGTAATTCTGCAGGATTTTCTGATACTTCTCATTAATGCCTAAATCTGTGATATCAAGTCTGAAAAATGCACACATAACAATTAATAAATAACTACCCGTCATGCCAAACACTGTTTTCAATAGAAACATTTTTTAACCTGACATTTACATTTACATTGGCAATGAGTTGCTAGATATATGTCTGGTTTTGATTAAGACCAATGAAAAATATCACATTGTAAAATCCTAATATAAAGATGTGTAGCCATTTCATTCTGCAGATGTGTTTAATTATGTTTAGTCAATATATTGAATAAATGGAATAAACATATTATTTAACACACATTTGTTCACTACACTATATTTAGTTTAGTTTAGTTTATTTTTAATGTATATTAGTTACATTTTACCTCTCAAATTTCTTTAAGGCATTCAAGGCTCTTTCGGAGTTTTGTATTTTGTCAGTTGTGTTGTCCATAAAACTCTTCAGCTGATTCTATAATCAGAAGGATAAAGAAAAGTATAATGAAAATCATTCAAAATGACTTTAAAAATAAGTTTTTAAGGTACTAAAGATTGTACTAAAACAACATTTTTATGACTGTGACACTTACGTGTAACTCATTAGCATGTTTGCAAAATTCATCATAGTCCAGATCAAATTCAGTCCTCTTTTGATCCAAGAAATTGTACTCTTTATTTTTCATAGCTGAGACAATGGCCTATAAATGACACATATATATTAAGATTCTTAAACAAATATGAAGGTCCCTAGTTAATCGACATTATGCATGACCGCAATGCACTAATCTCACTGTCATAGTCATGGGACCAGCATCTGCGTGAATTAAACAGCTCAAAACTGGTAAAACAACTAAAACTGTAACCATTTTACAGATGATTAAACATACCCTTATTTAATATTAATATTTAAAGTGTTACCACTGTACCGTATATAGCACAATCCAACTAATTAAACAGCGGATCTTAATTAATGATTTGTTATAAACTCAAAAGATCAAAATGGAGATCAGGCACCTGATAACAATTTAATTAAACTATTTACCTCCACTACATTTCAACAGTCTGTTCAGTGTTAAGAGAACATACAACAGAGAATGGTTTCCAACAGAGATTTAGTAAAACATTTTCCTGAATGAATGCAGTTTACTACCTGAAATTGTGTTGTAACTGTTTCCAGTCCCTCAATATTTGAGTCTTGAAGGACTGAATAAGTGTTGATGATGGAGAACAAACTCAGGATTTTATTCAGGCGACGCTGGAACATGTCGAACTTGCCAAAAATGTACATCTCACTGAAATCAAACTGCCTTCCTGAAGGATTCTTTTCAAGATTCTTCTTGGTTTTATGGAAATATTTCTGATACTCCTATTGAAATTCAACACACAAACAAAGCAAATACTGTATATCATAAAATTAAACTTCATATAGTCCATGGTTCCTCAATTTATGTAATTTGTGAACTTTTTTACTTTTTTACAACAGATATTACCTGATTCAAATTTATGGCCGCTTTAATTCTTTCAGAAACAGTATCCTGGGGCTGATCCCATATAGTCTTTGTGCCATTGTTAGTTATGTAAGCCTTACATGCGGTTATCATTTGGTTTGTAACCTATAAGGATGAGGAGACAATTATTATTGTTATTATTAATTAAGAATTCATAATTGAGAATGTTTAATACAATTATTTTACAAACCTTTACAAACAGTGATGTTATCTTCTCTGAGGTATTGTAATAACGGGAGATGCTGTGAATCATTTGGATGACATTGATGAGCCGAGGGATGCTTTCCACCATAGAGACCTACATTCAATATTAATATGTTATGAGCAGGGTATGCACTTTGGAACAACAAACAAATAGTGATGACATAGTGATGTGTTATTCTTTGTGATAATAAATTGACATGGAAAAGCATATGGAATATAGAAATAAAATCTGTATTTTTATTCAATATATCAATAAATAAAATATGAATTAAGTCATACTTTATACATCTGCAAGTCATTTGTAAGTTATATAAAAATATTGTTCTCACAGGGTCACAATTGTAAAGAGATTCACAGAACTTCTCCAGGGTGTAAAGGTATTTCACATTGTCCTTGGCCTCATTTGCTGAATCAGTAATCCTGTTGTCCAATTCTCTCCAGGCCTAAAATGTGTAAAAGTTAACATATTTTCTAACCATAAGACATTCTGTTTGCAATGCAATCTACGAAATAACTAGAACTAAGTATGATATGGCTTCTGATCAGAAGGTTTCCTGAAGAATCATTGATCTGACAATCAGTACAATTAAAATAATGACCTTTAGGAGTCTGGATTTTGCAAGTATTAGGACACCCAGCACAGCTTTAACATCTGGACTCTTAAGTTGGTCCAGCAGATAGTTAAAGCAGAACATCCTTTTCTTCCAGTGATCTAGTTCTGCACGTGGGCCAAGATCATCAGCTTCTTTCCTTAGCTGGTCACCCTTAGCCAAGACCTGAAAACCATACAAGCACTTAGCAGCATCAGAAAGTGATGTTACATTTCAAAATTATGTCTAAATGTATGCTATGCACATTCAACACATTCGTGCAATTACCAAATGTAAAGAATGTACAGCTTTGTCATGTCAAAGTGTTGGAAAACAAGTAGATGCTGTCGGTTGCTGTCAGTGCTCTATTCTGTTGGTTGATTAAAACAAAACTGTATACCTCCTCTATTTGCTTAATCCAGACTTTCATGCATTCTTCAATCTTCTCCAAATCTTCTGTGCTGTTTGCCACAGCCATGTAGTCAGAAGGCCCTTTTAGAGATTTTAGGTCTAAGGCATCAAATTGCTTTAGATTCACCTACAAACAAAACATTTATTGCATGTTTATATTTATATTATGTTGCTGATTTTTGAGCACGTCACTGTAGTTACAGACGACCGTCATTCCCACACAAATATGCATGGATGGTGCAACTTACAATCATTTACCATACAGACAAATCCTTCTGAAATCAAGGTTAAGTGTCTTCCTCAAGGACACAATAGTAGCAAGTGAGCTGCTCATTTAGGCTATAATCTTACCTCTAAATTGAATTATACAGTAAACTATAGTTTATACAAAGAATCAAATTTATGTTAATATATTTTAGACCTCTGTGGTATCTGAAGCTCTGACCCAGTCATCCATTTATCAGAGCCCCCCCTTGGACAAATGGCTTTTAAATGAGATGATCAGTGTTATTCACTTTACCAATGACTGGATTTTACACTGTGCCAGATCAGTTTAAATATGCTAATGCATGGAATGTAAATTATTACATTGAGCTTCTACCGGGTATTTACCTTCTCGTGTAGACTCTCCTGAGCACTAACCAGCACCGACAAAAAGCCCTCCAGTGAGCCGATGAAGTCTTGCTTGACTACTTGAGCCTGGGGATTGTCAAACTCTACCCAGCCATGAGTGACATTCTTCAGCGTACGAATTAAATTCTGCGAAAGTTGCTGTTCTACACTTTTCAGCAGCCCCACCGCAGCAGTGTCCAACATATTGAAGTTCACGTCCTAAAAAAGACCACATGCATTCCTTTTCAGTTTAGCCTGCAACTAAAGTATATTTTAGCATATTGGTCCCCCATGTCTGTTTTCTATCTGGTTTTGTTTTTGTCGTACGTCATACTTGTTTCCAGTCTCTGACTATGTGAAGCCAACAACACACAACAGAACTAGAGGCGCTCACCCGGTGAACAGTCTCCGAAGTTACGGCCTTGGAAGTGTTTGCTCGTGTAAAAAACACACACACGCCTGTCAAAGGCACATCCATGCCGTCCGAAACAAATACTTTTGCCTTGTTTCCACAGTTATGAGACAATTCTTCATCTGTCGAGGAAAACATGTTCATTTAGGATTTTAATCATTATATTGACCACCGTTATACGGTCAGGTTCATGGTGATAAACATATTACTATTACAGAAACCTTGATGAAAATGTAAAAGCCCAACTCCTCACCATAAATTAACATCTGCTAAAAAAAAAAAGTGGTTACTGCTATTTCACAGATCCACAATTTAGATGTCATGTGTATCTCATCTTAATTTACCTGTGCAAAATGTTTCTTACCTTAATGATAAAAATTTGGCACAAATACAGGTTTTCACAAAGTTTTCTGCTTCCGTTTTCATTATGGCAATTTGCATATACTCCATGTTATGAAGAGCGAACAGATTAATTGCAAAGTCCCTCTTTGCCAAGAAACATTTCTATGGCATTTCAGCCCTGCCACAAAAGGAGCTGCTGAAATCATTTCAGGGATCCCCTCTTTAACACAAGTGAGAGTGCTGACAAGCACAAGACTGCATGTACAGTGAGGCGAAGACTTTTGGAGGATGGCCTGGTGTCAAGAAGAGCAGCAAAGAAGCCACTTCTCTCCAAGAATAACATCAAGGACAGACTGATATACTACAAAACGTCCAGGGATTGGACTGCTGAGAACTGGGGTAAAGTCGTTTTCTCTGTTTAAGCCCCTGGCATTTGTAAAAATGATTGTCCAGAGAAGAAAAGGTGACCATCAGTCCTGTCTTGTGCCAACAGTAAAGCACCCTGAGACCATTTAGCTCGGGGAACAAAACAATGGGGCTGTGGTGGCCTAGCGGTTAAGGAAGCGGTCTCCTCAAGAGAGACCACAAAAAAAAAAAAAATCCCCAAATTCTGACAAACTCCAAGCAATGATGATAAAGGAATAGGTTGCCATCAGTCAGCATTTGGCCCAGACGTTGATTGACAGCATATCAGGGCGAACACTGCAAATATTGACTATTTGCATAAACTTGATGTAATTATCAATAGAAGCCTTTGAAATTTATAAAATGCTTGTAATTATACTTCAATATACCACAGAAACAACTAACAAAAACTGACAACTGATCTAAAAACATTGAAGCAGCAAACTGAAAACCAGTATTTGTGTCATTCTCAAAACTTTTGGCCACAACTGTATTCATTAAAATTTGTTAAATGCATTTTACCTTTTGCATCATTATTGAAATAAAAAATGCCATTGATCCAAAAGCAGTCACATCATTTCAGGAACATACACCACATTATCATTTCAAGTAGCTGTATACCTGAACCCGTTTTAGTGGATTCCACCTCCTGATAATAGAACATAATATGTGAAAGTCCCTCTGCGGCAAAGAACTGTTCCATTTGGTCAATCTGAGAGAGAAAGGACACATGGACGTTGGGTATATATAATCTCGCTCAACACGTGCTAGAGCCATATCCATGTCACACAGCCATAGCCATGTCACACAGCCATATTGTACCTGTGCTCCCTCCAGAATGGCATCCTCCACATCCACTTTCTCTAGACCCACACACAGGGCCACAACGCTGAGGATGTAATCGTGTTTGCCATCCAGCTGAACTCGCTTTGCCTCCCGCTCCTCTTTCAGCTGGTGTCACATGCGTTCAAAGAAGTTCATTTTATTAAACCCAGTTTATAATCCCTGTTTGTCCAGGACTGTAAAATTAATCAGCTGTGCAAACATTTTTACAGTTTCATGCCAAAAGTGGGATTGATATTTTATGACCACTATTGTTTTCCCCACACGCTTCTAAAGTGTCTAGGTTTAACATGTGGTCCACGTTTATAATGAACGTTTACAGCAATACCTGCTTTTCCTTCATGCTCTCCATTGGCGTTGCTGTTTGGGTCGTTCTGCCTTTGCTGTTTGTCGTTGACATTTTATTTGTCACCAGCCCGGAGTCGAGTCTCGGTGCCCCCGCTGTTTGCGGTTTCCCTGGCAACCCCCGCAGGTCACATGCCACCACATCCGCTCCGTCGGAATGAAGCGCATCACGGAACCGCCGCCTGGCTCATGCGCGCCGCGTCCGCCAGGGGGCGCGCCCACGGCGCCACTCCGCCTGCGTAAAACGAGCGGCGTGTTGACGGCCACGAACTCGTACTTCGCGTAGACTTTGGTCTCGGCCGGACTGAAATGAACCCGAGAAATGGAGGAGCGTACGGGAGCTCAGCTCATTGCCGAAGCGCTGAGGGCTCAGGTAAAAAATAAAATAAAATAAAAAAAAAAAATCGCTTCCTTTGAGCGGTAGGTTCTCACCCCCCTGGATCTGCGCAAATTCTGCGCTGCCGGTATATGTTCGGCGACGGGGGACGGTCATGCTGCGGTGCTGTCATTCACAGTCCGCTTTATTTATTCATTCGCAATGCTCCACTATACACGCACGTTCCGTTTAAGTAAACTTTCGACCCGTGAGGACGGGGAACATGGCGCGAAGTGTGATCTCGCTCGACCTTGGAATAGCTGTCGGCCGGCCAAGACCTCGTACGAAAACCAGAACTGAAGAGAAATACGTGGTCTTGGATCAGATCTTTTTTTGCCCCCCACCAGACTACTCCTAACACTGTACTTTACTGCGCTGTGGACGCCCTCTGCTCTGCAAACTGTTACACGTAACACCCCTACCACGCAGACTGGCTGATAATTAATCAAGCAAAATTGCTAATGGTTAACAGTTACAAATATTTGTTCATAAATCACAAAGTAATCAAACGTAGTTACTTTGGTATAATCGTTGAAATAGTTCCACTACTATTACATTTTAATTACATAACTAATCGCATTTCCAAAGTAATCCTCCCAACACTGGCCCTACAAGATAAAAAGCTGCTTTTACTGCTCGTTCACTTAATAAAGGGATTTACTGACTGACCGACATCTGTTTTCATTATTATTATTATTATTCATTCTCAGAATGTGGAATACATGTTTGGAATAGTTGGGGTTCCAGTCATTGAGGTCGCCATGGCTGCTCAAACTGCCGGGATCAAATATGTGGGCATGCGCAATGAGCAAGCGGTGAGGCAAATTTCTCTCATATAAAAGACTTTATTTATGTCGAGTTTTATGATGTTTGTGGTAATAAGACTTCTGGTTGTCAGGCCTGCTATGCTGCCTCTGCGATTGGGTACCTCACAGGGCGGTAAGTGCTGACCTCCTGTATACACTGTAGTCAATGTAGCTGAAATGTGTGTGTGTGTGTGTGTGTGTGTGTGTGTTTATTTCTTTCTTTCTTCCTTTTAAAAGCCCGGCTGTGTGTCTGGTTGTGTCAGGACCGGGGCTCATTCATGCTCTCGGTGGAATGGCCAATGCCAACATGAACTGCTGGTAGGAATCAGAAACCTTTCCATTTCCTGTGGCCTCCAACATCTTTGCAGCATTTGAGTGAATGAGTCTGTGCAATCCTTATGTTGTTCCAGGCCTGTACTTGTAATTGGAGGTTCATCTGATCAAAATCAAGAAACCACTGGTGCATTTCAGGAGTTTCCCCAGGTAACTATGCATTAAAATATATATATTAATATATAATTAATGCATAAATAATTTTTGTTAATGTTAAAGACTATTAATCTTTGTACAATTTTTGTATCAGCTTACAATTCTTGTAAGCTGCTTCCCTAATATTCTACACTGTGAATGCTACTTTTCTTTGATGGTAGGTGGAAGCCTGTCGTCTGTACAGCAAATTCTCAGCCAGGCCGAGCAGTTTAGCAGCAATCCCATCTGTGATAGAAAAGGTAAAATTTGAAGTATCTACATTATGTTCTCACAGCAAAATTCTTTATTCCATTCAGTTCGAGTCAGCTTCCACCACCTCATAAAAATATAATATCAAAGCATGCCCCTATACATAACCTTGAGCTTAATTTTTTTTTTCAAATGTTCAGTTCCCTGTTTTTAATGTCGTATGTGTTTAGGCTGTGAGGAGCAGTATGTATGGACGTCCAGGAGCCTGCTATGTTGACATACCAGGGGACATGGTGAATGCTAAAATAGAGGAAGTCAAAGTCAGGTTAGATACAGACTTATAAGAGCTACGCTGTGTAAGAACATCAGACCTTGTTCATGTTGATCTTTTTTTTTCTTTGTGATATGTAATAGTACACATTACCATTTGCAGAACAGTTTCCTGCTGCCCTCCCCCGCCTGTTGGTCTGGCTCAGTATAATGCCATCGCAGGAGCCATCTCTGTGCTGAAACAGGCCGAACGGCCACTGATCATCATTGGCAAAGGTCTAATTGAAACACAATTTCTATTTCTTAATGATTCATACAGTTAATAAATGCATCAATTGGTTATGAAAGATAAACACAGCAAAATATGTCTTCTGTTATCTGCAGGAGCTGCCTACAGCAGGGCAGAAGCCGAGATCCTGCAGCTGGTGGAGTCTTGTGAACTTCCCTTCCTGCCTACCCCTATGGGTAAAGGTGTAGTCCCCGATGACCACCCCAACTGTGTGGCAGCAGCTCGTTCCAGGTAGTGTGTGTCCCACTCGATTGGTATTTTTATATAGCTTGAAATGGTATTTGTGATTTTTTTTTCTCTCCATCCTCCAGAGCTCTGCTCCAGGCTGATGTGGTGGTTCTTTTGGGTGCCCGGCTCAACTGGATTCTCCACTTTGGCTTCCCTCCCAGGTTTAGCCCTCAAGTGAAGATCATCCAGGTGGGATGGAGATTGTGGCTCATCTTTCCCATGGTATGTGTGGTGCAGGAAAGATATTAGAGGTGTTTAAACTCTTTTAGGTGGATCTTTGTGCAGAAGAACTGGGGAACAACATGAGGCCTGCTGCTGCTCTGCTTGGAGATATCCGGGCTGTGGTCAGTCAGGTATATATATATTTAAATAATTGATATACTTTTTTTTTTTACCAAACAAAGATTATGTGGTCGCACTGTCACACTGGTCGCACTGAACACAAACTGTACTTTAAATTTCCTTTCTTTCTCTATTGTCACGACTACGGACTTACGAGGGAAGAAAGCGCAGAGGTCTGACATTCTGGGAATGGGTTTTTAATAATTAAACAAACAGTAAACACAAATAAACAATGGCGCGGTGGCCAAAACGGGAAATACAGGGGAATAAACTTAAACAAACCCGCAGGCGTGTGGCGATTGCCAGAACTCAAAACACATGAAACACAACCAGGTCGAGTTCGTGCAGCGAGTCCACGAAAATGCCGTCCCTCCTGAAGGGGCGGAAAACAAGGGTATTTAAGCGCTGTCAGGATTGGCCACTGGTGATTAGCAGAGCTGCAGTCAATCCTGACATCTATCTCTCTATTACTCTGTTATTATATATTTAAAATACAGTTTGTGTTCACATGACAGTGTGACCACATAATGTTTGTTTGGTAATACTTCTAGCTTTTGGAAGAACTTCAGAAAAAACCCTGGAAATATCCAGCAAATACTGAGTGGTGGAAGACCCTGAAAGACAAAATGGCCTCAAACGCAAAGATGTCAAAGGTGTGTAAAGCCATAAAGTTTGAATATATTACTTCAATGACATGTAGGACACCATTATTTGTTTGTGTTATAATTTATGTTCATTAAATGTAATTTTTGTAAAAGGCAATGGCTCTGCAGCCCGCTCTTCCCATGAATTACTACACAGCGTTTCACCACATCTCTCAGCTCCTGCCAAAGGACTGCATCATTGTGAGCGAGGGGGCCAACACAATGGACATCGGTCGTACCATGTTGCTCAACAGTCTTCCCAGACACAGGTAAGACATTTCCCCATAGTTCCTGGTTTGTTTTTAATAGAAAATATATTTACAGAACTGAATAGTGCCACAAATATTTTACTTCATGAATATTATGATGTATAAACTAAATAGTAATATGAACTTGTTTCTTCTTTTTTTTTACACAAAACTATATCAGACTAGTCTCTTTCCTTTTACATTTCAGTAAAGAGAACATGGTTGTCTTTGAGTTTATCGCAGTTATCTTTAATAACAGTAGATGTCAGTATATCCTACACATTGCGCCTTATAAATCAGACTCACTCCATTAGGGACTGAAACATTAGAGTTTAATGTGTTGTCTGCGTACAGAGATTTATTATCCAGCAATTCAAGAACAGTAAACTGCATTACCTTTTGAAGTCAATGTAAAGGGGAAATTGTATGTAATATGATTTGATAACGTACTGTATTTTCAGACTGGATGCTGGCACGTTTGGGACTATGGGTGTCGGTCTGGGATTTGCGATTGCAGCTGCACTGCTAGAGAAAACCCAGGGATCAGGTCAGAGGGTGGTCTGTGTGGAAGGGGACAGTGCCTTTGGTTTTTCCGGCATGGAAGTAGAGACCATGTGCCGGTATGATTAACCACAAGCCCCAAGACTGACAACACTGAACCTTTCAGAATTAAATGATGGTCTAATACTCTATTAGTATGGGTAGGGGCTGATATGCAAGTAAAATAAGCCTTCATGGTTTGTAGGTACAAACTACCAGTGGTCATCATAGTCATTAACAACAATGGGATATACAGTGGAGTTGATACTGATACCTGGAGAGAGATGGAGAAGATGGGAGACCTCACAAATATGTAGGTATTTTGGTATATAGGCCTGCGTATATATACCTATAAAATGACAGTGTTCCAACCTAAAAGAATTTCACTTGGAGTCACCCATCCACTGTTTTTGTTTTTTTAATACATACATGTATGTGCAATGTGCAGTAAGTGATTTTATACTAGAAGCCATTTCAGTGGCATTGCATAACAGGGTACAGTAGGTACCGAGATAAATCCCAGCACGACCTCACTCACCACTTCAACCATGTTGTTTTTGCCATGAAAGTCATGCTAATGGTTCCCAGCAACGAGCAAGACAAACAATCCTTAACACCAAATTGTCTATTATCAGGGGGTGTTATAAAGTCCCAACTCATCTCATCGTAATGGTTACAAAATAAGCCAAGTTTGGTTTCCACGGCCTACTTTTTGAGAACACCACTGTGTGAAAGTCTGTGGTTCCACTGTATGAGTTCTGTGCTTTATGTGGTTGTCAGAGCCCCACCTGTGACTCTACTTCCTGATGCTCGATATGATGAGGTGATGAGAGCGTTTGGGGGCAAAGGGTACCTGGTGCAGACGCCAGAGGAGCTACGTAGTGCTCTGCAGGAGAGCCTAGCTGACTGGGACAGACCCAGCCTCCTCAATGTCCTGATAGACCCAGCGTCTGACAGAAAGCAGCAGGTGAGTCTGTCTGTTGAGTGAAGCTCTGTTTCATACCTGGGAGAGAACTGAGAACTTAAGTAAATATAAATGTGCCGAATTAGATTTACTGAACCACAGGTGTGATCTTAGAGTAGTGGGGTGGGGTGCTGGGGATAAGCAGAGTTAGGTTGGTCTCCAGTAAACATATGCCTTGGTAGATGAGGTGAAATCCTGATTTGCTTGAAGAATTAATCGCTCACTTTGAACACAAAGCAAATTGAAATCTCTTCATAAACATTGTCCAAACGGGAACTGTATATTTTAAATAATTTAACAGGCACCAGACCACAGTAATCCATCAGTCCACATGGATTACGAGAAGGGAGTATATATACACACATACACACACACACACAAGTTTTCCATCCATCCACCTGACCTTTCTATTTTCAGTGCTCCCCGTTATAGGGGTGCTTGTCTTCCTTGTTTATGTTGAGCATATCCCAACAGCCTCCACTGATGAGGTACAGGATTGGATGCTATGGAGACTGTTTTCCGACTAAGCTATGAAGACAGTGGTGTCACTCAGATCTGCCTCAAAGACACACAGAGGTCTTCCCCGGCTCCACCGCTGGGTGCTTACAGTATCTGTAACAGAGCTGTTTGGAGTATCAGCAGGCTTCTGTGTTAGGCACTGAAAACAGCACTGACAGCTGACGGTCACTGTCACCACAGATCATTTCAGTTCAACTGATAAAAGGTCTAGTATTCTTCATATTCTTCAATTGTAGCTCTTCACCTCAGGAATTCTTTTGTGTTTCAGGAATTTCCTTGGCTCACCCGCTCCAACCTGTAGATGGATGACACTAGGCTTTGAATCAGTCAGATCCTTCTCTAATAAAACTGGCAGGTGTGGTAATGCTGTCTGCCAGGGTGTGTGAAATTGTGGCCCTCAAGCTTTGGATACCAAGGTTTCACCCTAATTAACACCATTATACAAGTACACAAATAGTTGGCAATGATGGAGAATAACACTGTTTTGTACTTCAAGCCAAACCTAGAAAACTTGGATCAGTTGTCCACAGTGTAATTTCGTCGAAAAAGATGCTTTTCAAACCTGTTAGGTGTGAGAAGGTCAAGTGTGAAGAACCAAAATGTACCACACACCATACCCGGAATAAAATTCCTTGAATTAGGACTGAAAATTTACCACTAATTTGTAATTTTCTTTTTCACATTGCACTGATTTGAGAAGTGTGAGAATCACTTTGTCACACGATTGGGCACATTTCAAATGGAAATTACAAGTAGTTTAAAAAGAAATTGCATTCAGCATGATTAGCGTCGTTTGAAATAACCCTGGCGCTTTTGCAAAAAATACTCTGGAAACCTTCCTTACCTTGTATTCATTCCGCCTTGGCCTTGTTAGGTTATGATTCTTTCTTATGGACGTGCCAAGTTTGATTTGTGGTGCTCCAATAGCAGACTGACATTCACCTTGCTGAGGCAGTAATGATGGGGTTCTAAAGTGTGTAAAAAGCAAAAAGCAGGTAATTAGAACTAATGACCTACACTGGCTCAGGGGTCGCCACTGTTTACAGTCGGCTTTTTATCCACTTTCTCAGCTTCAAACGGCTTGGTGCTCCTTTACTCAAAAATTAAGAATTATTACAGGCTGGAGTGATCACCTATTGCTGGATGCACCCGACTTGACTGTCAATTTCTGTTCATAAGAAATAGAGATTTTAACGTTAATCAAACAATTGTGCCTTGTTTTGTCTAACCAGGTTGAATAAAACAAGCTGGATGAAAGAATAGTTTTGTAAAACGACGTGTCCTAATTACATTTTTTTTTTAATATTGTTTACTGAATGTTTGTCTGCTTCATGTAATCTGTGTTGGAAATATTAAAACGATGATGTGCAGACCCTAAGCCTTGTGTTGTGTCAGTGTTAATTTTCTAATGTTGAAAATTGATTATTTTACAGTGTGTTGCAGCCAGTGTGTGATGAAAAGACTTAAGTGGTTCTCTCACTAATTACATTAGGGCAGAGAGGGGAGCGGGTCATAAATTGTCTTTTTTTTTTTTTTTTTTGAGGTCCTGAGTAAAGCAGTAGTACTGTTTTTTTTTTCTAGAATGAAATGGGTCTATAAATGGAAATAATTAAAAATGTATTGCAACTAATTGGTGTTTTTGTTTTTTGTTCTGTTTTTTTTTTATTGTTTTTAGTTTTAATTATCACATTAATTATTTCTTATACATACCTTAAAAATACTTAGTTTAAGTGTTCATACAGGTGTCTGGCTGTCTGCCGCCCATGGATTTTCATCCTTGCTGCATTTGGTCCCACCATCTGAAGAAGGTCTGGGGGTAAAAATACAGAAAACAAAAGCCTCCCGCTTCCTTCACAATAGTAGTGGGCTAATACTGGCACAAAGGGCAGCTGACCAGCTGAGTCCTGCAATTTTAGCACAGCCCCCAGTGCAGGGGAGGGTAGATTTAATGGGCATTGGTTGGCATTTGCTTCTCCTAAAGGTGCAGGGCTGGTGAGGGAGGGCGGGAGTGAGCCAGAGAGAGAGTGTAGAAGAGAGAAGGGAGAGGCAGGGGAGAGGAGTGCCATATCACAGCCCCGAGGCGACCAAGTCACTGCTGCAGCATGTTTCTCATCACCATTGGACTCTACCTGTCCATATTCTGCTATGTGCTGTCAGAGTCGTCTTTCACGGACCTCTTCCCAGCAGGTGAGACGCCATCACTGCATGCATGTGTCTGTGCGCCATTCTGTACATCTGTTGGAGTGTGCATGCACACGTGAGTCTCTGCAAGGGTACAGCATGTTCAGACTCCCTCAGATGGGTTTGTATTTCTTAAATTTGGTTGAGATTGGGCACCTGGTTGTCACATGGGAAGGGTGAGAATGGAAATGTTTGCTATTAATAGCCCAGGCATCTGCATTTCCACGGACAGAAGTGTGTGACACTGTGTCTGCGGGGCTGAGTGACTTCGCCTCATGGTTCTTGTGGAGTCAGCTGCTGTAGATCTTACTCCAAACATGAGTATACTTTCCATGCTTGTAAGTAATTTAGTCTGTGGCAGGAGTTGGGTGTGGGCTCTGCGATTGATGATTTCAGCTTGAACATGTTGTTGAATGAATACACACACACACACACACATATCTCAATTTCTGATGTCTGTGAATCCTGTTTTTTTTTTATGTTACATTATGTCACCCTGGGAATTCTGATTTCTCTAACGTGTCTCATTTTCCCAGTTTTCCAACCACTGGAAGACAAGAAGATATTTAACCCATGTTGTTTACTGAGTCCACCCCCACCTCCGCTGTTCCCTCCTCCGCCCACTCATTGGAAACGATACGCTGGTGTGAGTTGATCACATGATCTGTTGTTTTTTCCCCTGCGGATTTGATTCATCAGGATCTGCTCTTGATCGTGCTACAAAGTCATGCCTTTGACCTTTTGTTGTTGTAAGATTATGATGCAGTTCATTGACATGATATGTGGTATATAATACACATAATGTACAGTTCTATCTGCAGTGAAACCCACACACTGAATATACGTTTTTCTTTTCTTCCCCTTAGAATGAAGAGCCTGGTATTGAGGTGCCCACTTCTTCTCCAGGCTCGCCTGAGACCCCCGAGCCCACAGGCTCCCCTGGACCCCCCGGCCCGCCAGGCCCACAGGTAAGAGTCCTAACTATTGAATCAAGTGCATTTTTACAACAGGGCAAGCCCTCTTCATCCTTTTTAGAAGGGTGTGAGTTCCTGTGACCTCCTGCTGGGGATCGGCTGAGGGGTTACTTGGCCATTTCTGCAGCAGCACATTAACGCTCTGCATTTAGCATGGACCGAAATAGTTTCTTTCCACTGCCTGCCGTGGCTCTACAGCGTAGTTGTTCTCAGAAACGTCTCTGGCTGACCCTCTGCTGTTTTGCGTAGATGATGCAAGTCAGTGTGTCTTGGTGCCTGTCTATCTTCAGTAGTGGCATGTGTTTGAAGCCCTGGCATCGAAGCTCTGGCATCGAGTGCCCTGCTGTTTGTTTCAGTCTCTGCAGCAATTATTTATGTAATATATGTGTATTATGTATGTAACTATATATGTAATAATAAAAGCGTTTCTGATTGTGTTGACACTGAATTTGATTTTGTTTATGGAATATGAATTAGGAACTGGAGTAAACTGAATGCAATGAAAAGGACTGATGTGACAGAAAATTCGTACTGGCATCATTCAGCGCAGGGCCTTGTTGAGAAGTAACTGTGCTCTTTTGAATCATGCTACAAAGGCCAGTGGACTTCCAATATACCTCCAGACATCAATGCAATATTGTGAAGGGGTGTTGTTAGGATATGTATTAATCTTTGTAAAAATAACTATTCACTTAAAACAGAAGTGTATTGTGTAGAATGCTTGTGACGTAAAGAATTACATACACTATGGGTTCTATCAATAGAGACGTGTAGATTATAATGAATACAATGTACATATATTTAGTGACTGAAAGTTGAGTGTATGTGAGAGGATGAAGCATGAAATATTAAGGCAAATTATGTACAATGGTTGCTGTAATAAATGCAGTACTGGGAGCTGTAATCAGTCTAGCACAAGTGCAATTTACACCTATGATGAGTTCAGCGGGGGACGAAGCTCTTGGTCCAGCAGGCTGCTGGATTTGTATTTGGTGTCTCCGTGGTGGGCAGCCAGGCTGAGATGCAGTTTGTGTGTATGCTGTCAGCAGTAGAAGTCCACCAGTGTCATGGAGTTCAGGTGAACCCTCTTGATGCCCCATAGGCCAGTGACCCTGATGGATGTTTTCAGGGACCAAATGAGGTTATGTGTGATGTGATACATACCCAATTACAGTTTGGTTGATGTAGACTGGTGCGTGTTCATGCTTCTTGACATGCATAAAGACCATAGTGCATAACACCACTCTGGGTGTTCAAATAAAGACATCATTGCATCGGGTGCTGGGTCTCAAATCATTTACATGAACACTTGAACATGAACAGTGTTTAGTAGACCCTGACTTTACAATGAGTAGTTACAGGTTCCCTACAGAGCCTCTCGGGTAGGAAGTGGTTCATAGGTGAGTGTGTTACCACTAGGATGCTACCACCGTACCACAGGCTGAATTCCATGGTGTCATCTGTGAACTTCACTTGAGGGTGACTTGGAAGTCCAACTGCAGATGAATGTGTTGATTCCAATCTAGAGGTTGCATCAATTGCAGCAAGAGTAACATTAAAAACACACTTTCATAATATGCATACAGTACTTTTTATAATTTATCATTGATTTTAATCTATGATTTACCATAGGGTCCACCTGGATTTCCAGGTCTACAGGGACCAAAGGGAGAAAAGGTAGTTGATTAGAACATGTTACCCTCTCTTTTATTTTTGCATCCTTTTTTTCTTTAGTGTAGTTGCCACTGCGTTCAATGAAATGTAAAGATTTTATTGACAGACGTGTTTGAAATATGCTAAATACATCTCTTGCTCTCCTCTCCTCTGTGCTGCCCCTGCTTATAACCTTGTTGCTAGGGAGAAATTGGAAGACCCGGACAAAAGGTAAGAGTGTCCATTTATCATTCAGTGTAAGTGGCTAAAGTGTCAGATTGAGACAGAGACAGATATTCTGTCCCTCTGCCCTCTCTAAATTCTACTGGCTTTGCACGTTTACAGCTTAATGAAATGCAAGTGCAACCTTGACACAGATGCAGCTGTTAGTTTGCCAGTGTTCGCTTTGTGGAAACAGGGGCGTGCTTGTGGTCTGCCCAGAGTATTAGGCAATTCCATTCCAGCATCACAGGAGCGTTCTGAATTAAATGAGCTTGTGGGCCCTCCAACAGGACTACCTGGCTGTGTGAGAGGGGGCAGCGAGGACGAAGAGGGATGAAACTGGCTGAATTATGCAAGAGAAGCAGTTGCGCTGGTAGAGAACAATAAGTGCTGAGAGCCTTCCAAGCACTGCAGAGCAATTTAGCTTAGTGCTTGTGCTGCTCCATAAATCATTTCATTTCCCCAGCCCAGTCTCTTGCTCTCTATTTGCCCTATTATTTAATTAAAGGACAATTTCTAACCATAGTGAAAGCAGCCTGAGTCACGTATGTGAAATCTACGGTAATGTAATGTCATGCAGACAAAATTTTCAATTTAAATGGGAATTTGAAAGAAAGGGGTTCAAATGCAGTTATTTTTGTGTATGAAGTTGATTTTTTAAAAAAATCATTAAATCAGAAAAACAGTGCGAACTGAGGCCATTGTGGTGGGAATTGGAGTTTGGAATGACGACCTTGTTAAAAACATTGCATGTAATATTAATGAAGGGTGGTGTTCAATTCAAAGACAGAGATATCTTCCTGTATCTAACCAGCTTTGGAGAGATCACTTGGATGTTTTTTCTTGTTTTCCCTGCCAGGGACGCACCGGCCCACCAGGTCTCCCAGGGCGGCCAGGACAACCTGGAGTACCTGGACCAAATGGCCCAAAAGTGAGTAAGTTCTGAGGACACAGAGGATTCTGTAAATTAAAGAGTTCCTTTTTAGTAATGAACCATGTCACTGCTGCAACCTAGGGTGAGAAAGGGGACTCCGGGCTGATGGGAATGCCAGGGCCAAGAGGACCATTAGGACCCAAGGTCAGTGTTGAATAGAACAGCATGTTCAACAAGCCTGACACAACTGATGAAAAACTATTTAATATTGATTTTACTACCAATGCACAATTTTCATTGCATCAGTTCTGTTAAAATGGGATGCTAAAAAATAATATCTATTTTTTTGCAGGGGCTGCCTGGCTATAAAGGCGAAAAGGTGAGAAAACTTTTTTTCCCATTGTCAATCATTTTCCATGTCGGTCTGATCATGGTGACACTGGTGTTAGAACATTTTTTCCACTCATTGTTTAAGGGGTCAATAGGTGAACGAGGTGAGGTTGGTCTGAAAGGGGATAAGGTGAGTGAATTAAATATCCTCATAGTTTTGTAGATCAGTGTACATGTATTACCCATAATCCTTCAGTGTGTAGCGCCCACTGACTGTACTGATAAAATGGGACTGTTCTTTTTGAAGGGTGCAATGGGCCTCCCTGGAATGCTGGGACAAAAGGTTAATAAATCTGGCATTTGTGCAATCATTATCCTAAATGCATCTCTCCA
Organism: Denticeps clupeoides; assembly: GCF_900700375.1. Taxonomy (NCBI): domain Eukaryota; kingdom Metazoa; phylum Chordata; class Actinopteri; order Clupeiformes; family Denticipitidae; genus Denticeps; species Denticeps clupeoides. The sequence goes on from NC_041711.1 coordinate 24,724,491, forward strand.
GTATGTGAAAAGAGACTGATGCATCTTTTTTATCAGGGAGAAATGGGTCCAAAAGGTGAAACTGGAATCTCAGGAAGGAGGGGACCCACTGGGAGGCCAGGCAAAAGGGGCAAACAGGTGTGTTCCAGGTTTCATTTCAGTCATAAATACATGCACACGTATAAGTGTGTACACATCTAAAAATTTTTACAAATAATGTAAATATATTATATTGTATTATTATTATTATTATTATTATTAATAAATCATTAATAATTTGCTGTCGCCTCAAATGAACTAAACACACAAGCTTTAATGTCTAAACCAGTGACAACAAAAGTGATTACACCCCTAGGTGAAATAATCACACTAAGATGACTATTAGATAATATGTATATAATTTAGCCATCATGGCATTAATCTTGTGCTTTTTCATTTCAGGGGGCAAAGGGAGACAGTGGACCAATTGGTCCTGTTGGTCCTGCTGGGTCTCAGGGTCCACCAGGTCACCCAGGTCCCCCTGGTCTTCCTGCTTCAGGTTGGTCACAAGGTATCATTGAGATCAGTAAAAATGTTTCTTCACTTTATTGGTTTGAGTATTTTCTTAATCACAGATTCTAAGAAATATATGAGGAGATTAAATTATTTTGGTATGAAATCTTAATGTTTATTATTTGTAGTAGAAATGTGATTGCACCATAGATTCTCAAAAAAAGATTTATGTTAGATTTAAAAAAGAAATAGAAAAAAAAACAGAATTTTAAAGGAACATTTTAAGTCAAGCTGATGGTCAACTTCAGTCACTGACTTACTGGTCTGATTATAAGAATATCATATCGGTGAGTAAGGGCAACACCTGAGCACAACCCTCATCGGAAGGAAGCAGAGGTAGGTGCTCATATCCAGCAGCTGACCCACTCGAAACTTGACCCACGCAAGGTGACACTCCAGCCTCATGAGATGCTGAAGGCATGACATCAGTCCCTAAAACTGATCAAAAGACTGAGCCAGGCTCCTTACCGATTTACACACATTATGTCACCACTTAATGGAAGTGGCAGCTGCTGTCTTAGCGCTAATTGAGACTTGATGAGACTTGGGAAACACAGAGAACAACATCAAGTGTGCTGAAAAAACTCACCTAAATGCATAGACGCGATACACAGACACTGTTTTTGTTTATGGTGCTGTTTCCTGTGTAACTGGATAAGAGTGTTTGAAAAAAGAAAGACTGTAAACCCTTTTTTTTTTTACTTATTTTTCAGGGGTATACATGGTCGGGCCAAAAGGTCAAAAAGGTCAACCAGGGAATCCAGGGTTGTGTGGCTGCAATTCCCCAATGAATAGTCCTCCATTTGATGAGAATGCATTTAAGAGCAAATATCCCAAAGTGCCAGTGGTGAGCCTGTAGTCGCGTATCATTCGATACCTGAAGTAGTAATGTTTTACGTCTTCAAGTTGACATATGCTGCATCTTCCCAGCAGGTTCCATGACTGATAAAATTAATGTGCTGGTTTTTTTTACAGATATTTGTGGTAAACAATGAAGATGAACTTTATAACCTACACACTGACAATGCACTTGCACTTCGAAAGGACCAGAGATCTCTCTACTTCAAGGACATTAATGGATGGCTACCAATTCAGGTAATAACATGAAATAGTTTTCCACAAGGAAAAACCTGCCCTGAATAAATTATTTCCATGTTTCTTCTTTTTTAAAGACTTTCCAGTTGGCACCTTTTCAGTCCATGGAGAATCCTCCTGATGAGGAGGGGGTTTGTGGTGATGGAATTGTGCAGCCTCTCAGTGGAGAGGAGTGTGACGATGGCAACAAGGTGGTCACAGACAGCTGCGTCAGTAAGTCAGCAGTTCACCTGGTTATGATGGCACCACTACTTTTTCGAGTGAAGACACCCGTTGTTCTCTGTTTATCTTCTATCCAACAGAATGTAAACATGCATATTGTGGAGATGGATATCTCCACAGGGGAGCAGAGGAGTGCGATGGAAAAGACTTTGGCTATCAGACATGCAAATCATATCTACCAGGGTTGGTGATCAAAAGATTTTTTTTAAATACCATTGACAATAGAAATTCATGTTTCTGAAGGAAATAAGAGAAGAATCAGTACTCAGAACTGAGATTTGATTAAATTGTGATAAAGCACGTGAAATGTGCTCTGGAGTTCAGTCTGGTGGCACAGTTGACTTAGGCCTGAGAATAGTACAGCGATTGAATACTACAGTTGTAGTATTCAGCAGAAATTATTTGTACTTTGTTAAATTGTACTTAATTTGTGATTTTACAACTGTATTTCTTGTTTATTTATTAACCCCCAGATCTTATGGAAATCTTAAGTGCACAGCGCAATGTTTCATTGACTCCACAAACTGCAAGTATTTCACATGAGGACACGCCTGTGGGAAATCGGTGGTGCCGACACTGCCTTGTTTACCTGATAAAAGCCATGACAAAGGTAATTTAATGGAACGCTGGAAAATCTTTACCAAACATGAAAAAAAGGAAATACAGCCGAAACGCAACTCTGACGTTGTGAATTACTGCTACAAAGCTTGGGACAATGGCACTTGGTCATTAGGAAAGTCACAGGACCCATCGTCTGTCTTAATAACTCTATAACAGGGACTTTAAGTTCTCCACTCAGCTCGGCTCAGCTCAGCTTAGCTTGGTTCAGCCTCCCTGAAGCCCTCATCTGGCCTAACAACCAGTCATAGGAAAAAAAAGAGGAGGAGAATTCAAGAGGCTTCAAGAGACCACAGTGTCCAGAGCCATTTTACCTCAGTGTGGCACTGTTCACAAGGATGGCCAGACTCTCTAAGCCTTTCATGTCAAGTCTAATCACGGTGCTGTTGTATTTATTGCAATGTCAATTAAAAAAAATGTATTTGCATGAAGCTGAGACTGTCATGACCCAGGCAGTAACTACCAAGGCATGTTATTCCAAAGAAGCCTACTCAGCAGTGTAAGCTATTACGTTAATGAGAATCTTCTCGATTAATAAACCATTCAAGACATTTCTAAAGCCAACACAATCTTTTTTTAAATGCAGTATAGCTTCTTACAGCACATTTGAGGAACATTGTTCATGGTACAAGGCAAAACAGGAGTTAAATCCTTTTCCACCGGGTATGAATTTACTTTAAAGGCAGATAAGCCATGAGACAGGCTGTGGAAACATCCTCACAGCTTAATGCCCTTTGGAAATAAAAGGAGGAGAATACGTTGTTAGTGCTGTTATCCTTGGCTATCCTCTCTGTGGCCATCTGTAATGGTCTAGTAAAGGTCAGGACTGTTATTCGGATTGACATTTCCATTTGCATCTCAGGTAAAATGTTGAATCAAGTTGTTCTCATGAGACCCCAGTGGCAGACACAAGTGAACAACCTTTGTGATGAAGAAAACATCAGAGATGTTATGGGAATTATGAACCTAATGGTCATCATTAGGCTGATGACTGAATGTTGTGTGAAGACTCGCATACTGTTATGTTTTGTACTGTATTGAGATGCAGCAGTAGATGTCTTTTGCTGCTATTCTGGCTGAGTACTGTTCAACTGGGTCTCAGTGGGCTCTTCTTTCATCGTAATTACTTGAGCTCAAGCTCACAGCTTCCCTTCACATCTGCCTGACTGAAAAAATATCTACTTTAACATACCTCATCAATCAGCTAACATTAGACTGAGACCTAACGTCTGGTCGTGCACTTAAAAGGTATGTAGACCACGTTTTTTTGCATACTGTACTGTACAAACTGATGTTCTAGTGGTCACAATTACTGAGCCGCGCTCATCTCACTGGTGACAATTTCCACTTGTCTTTAAGTAGCCATGGTATTAGTGTTCAACGTAATGTGGAAGTGTTATTTTGGCAGTATCCGCATGCTCATGGGTTGCACCATTTGAGGGAGAAAAAAAACAAACTGCCAGACTGTGGATCATGTATATAAACCTGCAGTGTTCGTCAGCCTAAATTTGACTGTTTAGCTTATGTTTGTCTGAATGATGTACAATTAAAACGTAGGACAAAATACTCGATCCAGTTGAGGAACCGTGTTTAATTTCTACAGTATACACTAGATCCGTTGTCACTGCAACATGTACACAATGGGTAATTGTATGGTACCGTATGCAGTATGTATACACAGTTGCATGTTGAAGTATGAAGTGGCGCTTATTGTTGAATGTCCTGTCAAAGAGTGCAACGTGAAAGCTGATCAGTCGTCGTAATTGATCATGTTTGATACAGTCTTGTATTGTCAGCTAATAAAAACTCATTTCTATCATGTAGACCATGTTTCTGTCCACCTTTTGTGCTGCCTTTAGTTCCTGTGAAACAGCAATATTAATGGGGATGCTGCTCTTTGCTGCTTTCAGTCTGGTGTGACTGAAAGTAATGCCCAGTCACCATGAACATCAACGTATCCCAACGTCAGCTGTGCTGCTGCTTCCCTCTAAAAGTCTCGACAGAACGTCTGACACGGCTTCCAGCCATTTTCCTTATTTTAGAAACAGGCTTGATGTGTCACGAGTGTTCAAGAGCTCACATGAAGATGCTGACAAAGACTGGCTGAGTGCTGATTGTGTCCATGCATGGAGGGTGGAGCCCGCTGGTAGTGATTGAGATGCCATGCTGGCATTTCTTCAAGATGCATTTCAGTGACTTGGCTGAGTGGGCTGCAGTCTCCGTCAGCAGGTCCCTGCAGGAAGTGCTGTGTAAGGGCCCTGAAGTGAACCGAGCAGAGCCCAATTTAATCTACAGACAAATCTCAGCACTGCCTCAGCGCTAACTTTCAGTCTGTGCGAGTAGGAGGTGAAGGAGACAGGCCACTTGGCAAAGAGGAGGAAGAGATCTCTGAAGCTGGTGGCGGCCTTGTAACCTTATTATGTGGCCATATCTCTTGCTTTAATAGAATTAGTGCCAGTCTCCTGCAGAGTAGCCCCTTGCAAAAAGCTTACATGCACTTCTATTTTTTAAAAAATGTGTTCAGATATAGTGGACATAATGAATCCGCAGTGAAAATGCCTTTGTGGGTTGAGGGAGAAATAGTGAGTGTGGGATTTTTATGAGCCAAAGCCTGAAGAAGAATTTAGGTGTGGAGTTTAAGCATTTATCAGACGCCCTTATCCAGAGCGACTTACAATCAGTAGTTACAGGGACAGTCACCCTGGAGCAACTTAGGGTTAAGTGTCTTACTCAGGGACACAATGGTAGTAAGTGGGATTTGAACCTGGGTCTTCTGGTTCATTGGCGAGTTTTTTACCCACTAGGCCACTACCACCCTACCCTACGTTCCACCACTATCCCTGATGAACTTCAGTCAGTGAGCAACTTTTTAATTGTTGAGTTATGAATGTTTGCTACTCCTAAAAGACAGGTTTTGCAACATGTGTAAAAAATGTATATAAATATGACAGACTTGTGATGAAAAAGGCAGGTTTGGTGTCAGGTTGCCATTATCACGAATCCTTCAGCAGGAAACAGACGGGAGAGCAGCTGTCAGATGAAAATCCCTGACCTATAAGAAAAAATGATTGGCATCCAGGCTGCAGTGGCCAAGCAGAGAACCTCCATACCTAACACATACTCAGCATCCCAGCCTGTACACACACACAAATATGACCTAGAAAAACAATCATTAAAATGCTCTGTAAATCACATTGGTTGTCAGGTTTCACAGCTAAATTCCTGACAGTATTACTACTGTGAAGAGAGAGGCACACCCATGTATGGCAGGAATGAGCTAAAGCCAGTAAGGAAGCAGGGCTACATTTCTGCACACGTAGGGTTGAGTTTTATTTTATTTTGTGTATATAAAGGGTTTATTTAAAGCAACAGAGGTTGTTGCTCCATGGTCCCAGGTATCTTTGTGGCTGTTTACCCTATTCACCTCTGGCCATGAGAAAGACCCTCACCAGGCCTCCTCCACATTGGTGGAGAATGTGGGCACTGTGCCCTGATCGAAGGCGAGTACTGGGTAAGTCACTGGCACCAGGAAATGGGAGCACTAAGACACTGTGTTGTCACTGAGGATAGTATTTTGAATTCTTCTAAATCGATTATTTACACATACGGTTCCATGATGATTCATCATAATTAATAATTAGATGTGAGCAACTTTATAAAAACGTGATTTGTAGCAGTAATGTACAGCTACTTTACAAAACACACAGGTCTTTCATTCTTTAAGCCTGGATTCATGTGCATTCCCCAGCTCTGTGCATATATACATATATGCGTCTACGTTTGTTTTTAAATGGATTCCACAATTTTTCCAACAACTTCAGCTGTTCTGTGAGACTTTGAACTTGGGTGTTCTAAGACTTTAGCGTATATACGTTTTCTTTTATTAATGTAAAAAGTATCAATAATAGTAATTGTCTAATCAACCCTGTTAACGGTCCAGCTAGGCAAGGGTTAACCCTTTGCAATGTGACAATGTGACCACCACCCCTTCTTTCTACAGCACTGACACCATGGACCCAGGCTTTAGGCTAACATACATGAAAGTGAAGTGATTGTCACACGTGATACACAGCAGCACAGCACACGGTGCACACAGTGAAATTTGTCCTCTGCATTTAACCCATCACCCTGAGTGAGCAGTGGGCAGCCATGACAGGCGCCCGGGGAGCAGTGTGTGGGGACGGTGCTTTGCTCAGTGGCACCTCAGTGGTAACTTGGCAGATCGGGATTCGAACCAGCAACCTTCTGATTACGGGAACGCTTCCTTAACCGCTAGGCCACCACTGCCCCGGGCGCCTGAAGTATGGATGATCAGCAAGATAAGTAATCAAAGAATAATTGATGTACATGTTGTACATGTTTTAACCTCTACAACTGATCACGTAATAGATGAAGAAATCTTAAAAGACCTGAGTCCACAATCATTTAACTTGAAATATGGCATAAATAAATTTGTTTGTTCAAGAACAGTGTGTACAAAGCAAGTATGACAGATGATGATAATAAATGTTGCATGATATGCAACAATAATGATTTAGTTGTACAAATGAGCCATTAGTCAGAGACTCATTTAGTTGTCAAAATCCTTTACATCAGCAGAGCGTTTATATGTTTTTCCAAAAGGCAAAAAAAAAGGTGAGTTTCAGTGGTTGGTACTTAAACAGAGCCACTTTAGGCTTTCATTTGCGCTTATTCTGGGGTTTTAATTCTGCAACTATGAACATAAAACGCTGAAGGAATATTAGTACCAAGAGAAAACATTTTAAAGACTATGCAGTAATAAGATATGGGTTTATGGAAGCATAAGTGATTAAACAATTGCAAGCCAATCTTTTCTTGGAAGGTCTGTGTCCAGATTGTTTGTTTATCTTTGACATGCCACTATTACCTGAAGACTGGGTGTGGTTATAAATGTAAAAATCAGTCCATCACTTTTCCTGTAGAGGTCATGAAAAAGCAAAAACATTTTATTCATGATGTCTTGTGCTGAGTACTGTTCATAAGATACTTATGCTCAATGCCCTGAACATCAGGCTTAGGCTCAGTACCATCATGACCTTAAAAGGGTTATGCAGAAAATCAAGTAAACAGTACATGTCATTTGAATTATTTAAGCAAGATATTAAGACTGATAACACATAATAACATATTAGCCCCATTTTTACATGACATTTAAAAAATAATTTACATTAAATATTAAGGCTAAATGTGTCTGCCATCTGCCATCATTTCTAACTTAGCTCTAAAAACATGCAATAAAAACATGCTTTACTTCATTCTTCACATGTCAATGCATAAAAATGACGATAAAAAAGTTTAAGTACATTAATAAATAAATAGTCACTTGGTATTTCTGAATGGAGATTTGGTACCCTGTCCATTTAGCTTTGCTGACAGTAGCAGAGTATTGATATACATGGACTTCAACACAACTGCCAAGCCAGTTACAGAAAAACTGAAACTTTTTGGTCCTTCACTTTGGAAATTTTGGAAATAATTCTTCACATAAATTGACATTAACAAAACTGCAAATAGACACACAGCACAGTTTAACAAAAACTAAATGGAAAGTATAGTTAAGTGCAGCTACGGGCATTCCTGGATCAAAAACCACAAAGCCAGACCAGAATTTTGATTCAACCAATCAACTGGGAAGCAGGTTCACATCAGAATTCATGACTTGTTGGTTGACATAAACTACAGGTCTGGTCTGTTCCAGTCATGACATTAAAACAACTGACAGATAAAGTGAACAACATTGATTATCATCAGAGGATGCGATACATCAGGCAGCAAGAGAACCATCAATGCATGAGGCCAAGCGTAAGGATCTCAGACAATTTGACAATGGCAATGACTTGATGGGTCAGTGGTGGCCTAGCGGGTAAAGAAGCAGACTCATAATCGGAAGGTTGATGGTTCAAATTCCGAAATGCAAAGGTGCCAATGAGCACCTACCATTGGAGAAGAGTAAATTTGGTGTTCAGATGCGGCCAATCTGGGGTGACTTATGACATGACCCTGTTCCTCATGTGTAGAATGTGTAGAATGGCAGATCACAAAGAACATCGTTTGCCCCGGCCAGATACTACATGACACCAGGAATCTATGAACGCATAATAGGTCTAAATCGTATTGGTGCACAGAGAAGACCCACAAAACATGGCTGTAGTGGCTGTAATGTTGATGATGGGTGCTCCACTGCTACAATGTATGCCTGGCATGGATGAAACCAAAAAGACTTGCTGATGGAATAAACAAAATGGAATAATCACTGAAGATGATCCGTAAAACCTGTAGCAAAAATACTGAGGGGGATACCACACCGACTTAAGTGGAAAAGTTAATACTGTAAGGCTCATATACTGTTCCAGCAGTTAGGCCTATAATGAAGTTCCTACAAATGTTTGTCTAATAAGGGCATCCAGGATAGAAGCAGACAAACTGCTTTGTTTTCCTGGCAGAACTAATACTGACACTGCAGTGTCCCAAGGCCAAACATGAGCCAAAAAAAAAAAAAAAATCCCTGAATGTGCCTCAAAGTACTTGGCCCCTCTGCTCAGCAGCAGCATGAATGGAGTGACCTTTTTTCAGTAAGATGTCCCCACAGCAGGAGGACATCTCACCTCCATCTGTGCAAAATAACCACCCGACGGTGTGAGAAATAAGCCCCAGCTCAGGGGCTGGCGCGGAAGGCTCGTGCAGACATTAACCCCATCCTGGTTGAAGGAGGTCACACCACCTCATCTGACTCTAGGCCATACTCCTCATACAACGCATCCAGGATGGATAATTGTCGTTCCATAGCTGGCAAGTAAACGTCCAGGTCTCGGTGCATTCCCGTGGTGAAGCCGTCTTTCATTTCGTCACCCTCATGTGTCACCAGTGCGGCAGTAAATGCGCCATAGGATGGTGCTGCTCGCAGGGCCAGCTGCATGAACGCACAGACACATGACTGACACTTAATATTACATCGCTCCCCTCACCTCACTTAGTTTAAGTTTCATAAATTAAGATTAGTCTTCTTTATACTTTCTAGCCAAGTTGACAGTGTAATAAGATATACTTACAGCAAAGACTCCCCTCACAACCCATCCATGATACTGACGTAAAGTTTTTCCATAAGCGCTGTCTGTAAAGAAATAAAAGGAACTGAACACGTGACGCGCTTTGAAGGCTCAAGTGAGCTCCCATGTGATCAGCCTTACTGAGCGCTCCATGGATGTCCCTTTCCCCCGCGTTGACTTCAGACAGGAACTCCTTCAGGAACTTGAGGCCTCTTTTCAGCCACAGCAGAGCCTCCGTGGCCGAGTTGCGCACCTGGGCCACGTCTGTCTTCACCTCATGAAGCACAATGGTCTGGAGGGTGGGGAAGCTCTCAGGGTCTGACACCAGCTTCTGATGGATTTTCTAACATGAGCGTTTCAAAGGTTAAAGTAAATGTGCCAAACTTAATGACACTTGTCCAGAAAAAACTGCAGGCCTCATTTCCATGAAATTCAGAATTCTGTTTATATAAAAGCATGATTTCTTTTTCATGTGAAAGACTAAGTGTCTCTCTCCAGTTACATGGATGTCACTCTATGACTAATTTTCTTTGTCTGATACCAGTCCATGTTTGCGTTGGCCTAGTAGTAGCGGTCCACTTTCCCTTTAGCCCTTATAAGCTTCTCCATTACATCACGTTGCCACCATCGTGCTTTACTGGTATTTGTTACCTGGGTCTTATGCTTTGTTCAGTCTATGACAAACATAGCACTTTGCCCAAAATAAGTCTCCCCAAGCGACTTTTAACAAATAGGTTCACTTGTTACTATGTTCTAGCAATTGGTCCCTCCCTGCAAATGTATGCAAATTTCTGGAAATGTATGATGGATTTAATTTCACTCCAACACCGTCCACTGAATTCTATTCTCTTACCAAAGTCATTCTTGCACAGACACGTATGCAGGATGCACTGATTTAGGTACCCTTCTTCAATTTGTGCATCACTTCCTGAACTGTTGATTGGAAATCTGTGTCACAGATTTCATTTTATTTTATCCGGTTATTTTATCAGAGATCATTTAATAATCACCCTTCAGCTCAACGGGAAGTCTGTTTGCTTAAATGAACAAATATTTGACCCCATTAAGTAACCTAAATTGTACAACAATTGTGTTAACAAAAGTGTAAATTAACTTACTGTTAGGAATTTAAATTAAAATATAATTTACATATAGCAGATGCAAAGTTACACTTAAAAATGTTTTTCTATTACAATATTATAAATAATATTAATCATGTAAATTAAATGATTTAGACAATTCCCTCATCCTAAAGTTAAAATTAGTATTTTAATAATAAGGGTGGTAGTAGCCTAGTGCCTATGAACCAAATGACCCAGGTTCAAATCCCACTTACTACCATTGTGTCTCTGAGCAAGACCCTTAACCCTAAGTTGCTCCAGGGGTGGGGGCTACTGATTGTAAGTCGCTCTGGATAAGGGTGTCTGATAAATGCTGTAAATGTAATGTAATAAGGATTATTATAACTGTCAAACTAATGGGCTGTATTCATTAGTCATTAAATTCTTTCCCTTTGAAAAGACCATGGTATTAAAGAGTGGGAGCGAGGGTTGCATGGTGATAATGGAAGTACAGAAGCCACCTTGCGGTACAAATGTTAATTTATGTTGAATTCCTGTGTTTATGTACTGTGCATCTTTACAAAGTTGTGTTCCTCAGCATCTGATCTGACGAATTAGTCAAAGACCACAAATGAGCTACTCTGGTGAGCTACTCATGAAACGTAAAGGTCCAATGATCCTTTACTTTATATACACTATTTTGGACTCTGTTTAGCCCAAGGAAACGGTCTCGTAATTGGAAGGTTGTCAAATGATACTGAGGTGCCACAGAGCAAAGTACCATCCCCACACACTGCTCCCCGGCACCTGTCATGGCTGGGTGCTGGGTGACACTGGGTGCTGTGGTGTGTCACAAGTGATAGCTAATCGCTTTAATTTTACTTAACTTTTAAGTAGTAAATTGAGTTTAAAATCTAATGGAATACTACCTCAAAATATTTGTTATTCTTACCTTTATGTTCCCCACAAAATCTATTTTTACTGGAGCAAATACAGTGGGTCCAAGCTTGTCTGGGAAGAGAGAGGCCAAAATCATTCCAGTACACTTCTGCTCCTTTCCTTTTATTAATGATAATGAATTGGTCAATGGACAGTGCTTCGTAATGAATCTAGTGATCGAATGACTGCTTAAAGGACAGCCACCATTCAGTCTATTAAATGAAACAGTGCTTATCATTATGCATGCATCATAAATATTTCACATTCATTGTCAATGGTATAGATTCAGTACTTTTAGTAACCATTCCCTTATTCAGACAGCCATCCTCCAGATTTAAAGACCGCCACCTTTAAGAATGTTTCAAGAAACATTCCACCACCACCACACAGATGATAGAATTATTACGAATGACATTGATGTGAGAAAATGGAAAATGAAGGACATTGTGAGGGGAGAAGTGAATCAGGAAATGGAAAAATGGAAACCATTAAACACGCATCATTAGGATTGTACATGACTGTTCATGAGGGGCTGAAACAAAGGAATGAGTGACAAGAAAAGACGGACTGAATGGAACTGTCCTACCTAAAACTGGCACTATTGCATAGCAAGAGTCCAAAAAGGCCTGAGTGGGGATACCACTGTCGTCATCCAGAGTTATATCACTAAATCTAGAAAAACCAGAGAGATTCAAAGAAGGAAGAACAGATTAGTGAGTTCCAGCACTGCCAAACTTTATTTCATGAAACGTAAACTCAAAGAACTAAACAAAACCAAAGAAAGAAACACAACTGAAATGCATGCAGCATTTTCCCACACCTGGAAAACATATCCAAAAAGAATGCTCAACAAACAAAGTAGTGTTGACTGCCTTTGTGCAGTGTGGAGTAAAGAAGTAGTGTTTGCATGTTTGGTTAAAGTCAATCCCACAGTTATAGGTTTTTAAACTGCAGTATTGACCCTGAGTTACCTTATTATATGGTGACAGGCCAACAAGGTTAGAGGTGAAACCAGGGGAATTAAAACAGCAAGAAGACATTACAAACCCAAATCAAAGGCGAGGTCCTCTCTGTGTTGCATCAAATGATCAAAAGAGAACAAACTAATGACACAGATTGTGGTGAATGGTAATTTTGCATTGAATGTCTTCAGCCTTGTCGCTAGGATCCCCCCAATCAAGATTTTTTTTATTCTATGCTTCGAAATCCATAATTCGGTCAAATGATTCTTTGAAGTTGAGGGCTATGTTCTGTCTAGGGGGGTCCAGGAACAGCGCTGAGGACCTCTGTATTACAGAAAAGAAATCAAGACATTCCTCCAGATTCCTCTCACTGGGTCCTGACACTTCTCCATGTGTGAATAAGTACTATTTGGATCAACACTGCACCTAATATTTACAGTGGTAGTACTATTAGAATAAATATGACTAGTTTGACAGCAGCAGGACATTCATTGTACTGTTGGTATACATTAATGTGCACTACTGATGTTAAACAGGACAGTGCTGCCTGTCATGCGGGAGTGTCCTCATACCTGTGGCTCATGCTACTGAAGAAAGTTTCCACCGACTCTGGGTCTTCCAACTGCCCCTCTGGTTGGCTGGTTTTTCCCTCTTGCCCCACCCCCTTTTGATCTGGAACCAGTGCTTTCTGTTCTTCATGCTCACAAGCAGTATTTCCTTCCTGTTTTTCTTGGCCATGCTCAGTTTCTTTTTCTATCTTGTGCTCATTGTTGTTTTCAGACTTGTCATCAATCTCCACATCAACAGTATGGTTTGTGTTTTGGGGAAGTGTGGCCTTGGATCCTTCCTGGCTCATGCTTTCGATTTGCTCCTCCTCCTCAGTTAATGGACTGATTCCTGTATGGGGGGAAAAGACGTGGAGATACTTCACATCTTTAGCATCATGTGCATTTAAGCACTAGACCTGTTATCACATTGAAGTTAAGTAGTGTGATCCAGGAAAATGTATTTGTGACACTTCCACTATGTTTTGCTTATTTAAATGTCTGGCTTTTCTGATTTCTTCACTTGTAACAAACTACTTTGGTTAACAAGTAATGGAAGTCTATATGTCTACAAATAACCTCACAATACATTTACATACAATTCTTAATTCTTAAATTCTCCAATCTTGCCAGTATGTTTTAGACAGTCTAAATTACTGTAACATAAACACACTACATATCTGCAAACTAAGTACTATATCTTCTACTTTTGACTGCTAATGTTTAGTTGGTAGTTGGGGTTACCCGATGCAGGAGCCTGTATTATCTTAGGGGAGAAGCCAGGAGGCTCTGCCTTCTCCGGTCTGAGGTCAGCTTCACCCTCGGGTAGCAATACATTCACTGATCGTGCAGATTCTTTCTGTCTGAACGTCAAACACACCCATGACCGTCAGTCATTTATCAGCAGTTTGCAGAGCCAGACAGAGATAAACATGTAAAAACATACTTACTTTACTCCAAAGTTTTGACTTGACTGAGTCAACGGTTTTATCTGCAAAATAAATAAAACAAAAAGTTCCCTCTGTTCAGTAACGCAATTTGCCATTTGTCAGATAAAAAGAAACTAGAACTGAGCTTATACGTTCAAGCACAAATTCAGTCTAAAGGGAATGGTCAACAGCAATCATCGTACTTTTTGAGGTCTGACAGCAGACACTTGGGGTGAACCAGGGGGACTGGGGTTTAAAAGATCTGGGCTGAACGTTTGGCTGGCAATCTGCATGCACTCCTCCAGGGTCTTCAGAAAAGTAGTGCAGGTTGACTTGACCAAACTGCTGGAATCTCCTTCTCCCTGAAACACATGCAGGCACAGTTAGGGAAAGACCGATATGCCAGGAAACAAGGAATGCTTGTACATGGCCTTTGGCCATGAAGCTTTTCAAACTGTGTAAAACTTACATCAAAAGAATCAGTGCATTCCTGAGATGAGGAACCCTCCTTTATTTTGTTCACTTGTTGCAGGAGGAGGTCACAATAAAGTCTCAGTTCAGACATCTTTGTTTTCAGTGCTTCAGTATTATCTTGTAGTTCTGAGAGAAAACGGAACAGATGTTTATATAATAATAAGTTACTTATTGTTACTTATTCTTAACCAAGATTCACCCGTCGATGAGCAGAAAACGAACCTTTCTCTCTCTTGGTCCGATTGTCAGTGAAACAGGCCTTTGCTGTTCCCAACGCTACCAGCCATTTCTGTCTCTCTGCAGCATTGATGGCTCTGAGGTAAAAGTACTGCTCTCCTGGGATAGTCAGGTCAACTCGAGTAAAATCAGATGGGTGCACTTGGAAAAGCACACAGCAGATATACATACAGGTTAATAGTAATAAAAATTAAAAAAAAAAAAAAAAACGCACATTATGGATAGTGTCAAAATCTGCTTTTACAACATGACCCCAAAACAACATACCTTGAATTTCACAAACAGCAATCTTAATGCTGCCCTTGCATCCTTTCCAAGCATCTTCTTGAGAGTCGTAATAGGACAGCGTTCCTCCGTCTAATACGAACCAGCGAGGCTGCCAACCTAATGGGAAATTCAAGGGAGGTTAATTACAAGACCTGCTTTCAGGGAGGATTATCTCGTCTTGTGCCAGGACCCATCGGCATTGAAGAACACAACAGCTGTCAGACACAAGACGTAGGTGATGTAAAGATAAGCATGCCTACGCTTCCTGGCAATAGCTTTAAAACGCTTTATGTTGTATTTCAGCGAACTCGCCCTGATCGTGATCGCTTTCATAGGTTGCATAGTTCAGACGCAGCCGGCACCACGTACTAGCTGTTAGCAATTATACCGTCGTTAATAACAAAAACGCGGGTTGTCATAAAGTATTTATTGCACAACTACGGCCCGTTGACTTTAACGCCAGGGTCTGTGCGTCGGGCCAAAAGCAGCTTAAGGCGGCCGCTTTAATGTCGGCGAGGCTCCGTACAGACTTGGACGGAAGTGGCTGGGCTACGGGTTCTGCCTGGTACCAGGCACGCCAGCTAGCGGGCTAGTACCGTCCACGGCCAACTGGCTAAGCATTCCACACTCGTAAACCGTCCACGACTTCAGCCGTTCTGCTCGGACGTGGCGACAGAGAGGGCGACGTACCGCTGATGTAATTCGTCCACTTATAGAGCACTCCTTCCATGTTCCCTTGACGTCGGGCCGTTCATCACTCGATATCCTTAATGAGATGTGGACCCAGGACTACCACCGCTTAATTCCCGGTTACGTTCGCCACGGCGAGCCGCCACGGAATGCCTCCGCCGCGCGTCCGACCTACGCCGGGGAAAGTGCGCAAGCGTTACGGGAATGTCGATCCACGTGATCGAAAAGACCGGCCCGCTCGGCGTGACGTCACCCAGGATCGTCGCTTGCAGGCACAGTGCTCCATTCACTCCAGTGATAGGAATGCAAGAAGCCAGTGGTTTAAGCGAGAAAGACACGACGACTGTCCAATAAACAGCGTCTTTTTCAAAGTAGGCGGGCCTTCGAAGGTTCGTGGCCAATAGGAAACAGCGAGGGCGGCAGCGATGAGGAAACATTTGTTGCTGAGATTGAGCTGCTGAAGAAGTTGCATGCCACGTAGACGCCGTTATTTCTTTGAAAATCCACTGTATTATTCTACGTCTCCGACTTTTTTTTACCTCGCTTGTCACTGTGAAAATGCACATTTTTTGCTTCAGCTGTGTTTTCACGCTATTGTGTTCGACTGTAAACGCAGCAAAACTTCCAGAACCAGAAGTAAAAACTGAAGTTCTGTACAAACCCTTTCTGTGCCATAGGAAATCAAAATATGGCGATATACTTCTGGTTCACTACGAGGGATTTCTGGAGAGCAACGGCACATTGTTTCATTCCAGGTAATGTGCTGAAAACTGGAATTTTCATGCATGATGCAGGATTACGAATGCGTATCTCGTGTGATTTGCAAGATGCAGCAACTGATTTGTTTCAATGGTGTCTTTGGCAGCCGTCAGCACGGAGATAAAAGCCCTGTGTGGTTCACTCTCGGCATCAGTGAGGTGATTAAGGGATGGGATAAGGGCCTACAGAACATGTGCTCTGGTGAGAGGAGGAAACTAACCATCCCTCCGGCTCTAGCTTATGGGAAAGAGGGCAAAGGTATTGTAGAATTTATCAACACTCTTTGCTTTTTGGACCGTGTTTGCAGTCACTGTAGATGTTACTAGATACAGAAGGCTTAATGTTAAGGAGGGCTAAGGTACACTGAATTTACTGCTATTCTCATGTGGTGGGTGGTAGTAGCCTTGCGGGTAACACGCTCACCTTTCAGCAAAGTCACAGGTTCGAACCTGACTTTCTACCATTGTGTCCCTGAGCAAGACACTTAACCCAGAGTTGCTCCAGGGGAACTCTCCCTGTAACTACTGATTATAAGGGCATCTGACCAATGGCATCAATATAAATGTGTTGTTTTGTTTTATTTTAGGGAAGATTGCTCCTGAAAGCACTCTGATCTTTGAAATTGAGCTCATTGAAATCAGAAATGGACCAAGGTCCCATGAGTCGTTTCAGGAAATGGACCTCAATGACGACTGGAAACTCTCCAAGGCAGAGGTAGGTGTGACTTATGTACTACAATGCTAACTGAGTATACACCAAACAAATGAGAGCTTATGACACATAACCGACTGAAAACATTTTCCAAATGTTTGCTAAAATTTCTCAGTTTTACTTCTGACATATGCCTGGCTGTCTCCCTATTTTTAGGTGAAGGAATATCTCAAAAAGGAGTTTGAAAGACATGGATACCCAACCAATGACACACACCATGAGGTGATGGTAGAGGACATCTTCAAGAAAGAAGATGAGGATCAGGACGGATTCATATCTGCTCGGGAATTTACCTACAAACACGACGAGCTTTAAAACCGTCAGCCATGTTAACTTTTAGAACCTTTAATCCAGTGAGTCAGTATTTTATCAAGGCCATGACTGATACACTCACGTTTTAAAGCCTGACAAGGAATGAAATGCAGAACTGATGGCTGTTGTTTGTGTGTTACTTTGTTTTGTGCACATTTCACAAAATACTTTTTGTGATGTTTTTTTTAATTGAATGCTGGTAATTTACACAATTTCTGCACCATAGTCAGATCGGTTCCTCGTGCAATTTATAAAGACTCCTTAATGAGACATTTGCACATACAAATGCCTGCAGCAACTTGTTTACTGAGGAATGTGTTCACTGCCACAGGTTAAAACGCGTTCTGTGCACAAAATACACAATGCTGATGAGAAGATTTGCATTTTGGGAAGAGTGTGGTTTTAAAATTACCAGTGGGTGGCGCTCTTAACCAACAGCTGCTCATGATCAGCAGGGGTGGTGATAAGTCAGTCATCACTTACTACAACATTAATATTATGAAGAGTGACCTGTGGGATCAAGTTCTAAATCATGCATTTATGTGCTGTTTATTTAAGAGATTTTAATAAAAAGGATTTAAATGGATTTTAGTTGTAAATGTACTATGTACGAATATTGTACAAAGTTGCCAATAATCATTTTCTGTTGAACAAATTTCAACAAACATTGCACAAAACATTACAAAAAAGTTGGGTACTTTAACAAAATAAAACTAAATAATCTTGACGTTTAAAGATTCTGGGTCAAAGAAAACATTGCATGAACAATGGGCTGCTTTAGTGGCCTTCACAGTTTTGGACAGTTTACCAGCACACTACACATCACACTATGCGCACATATATATACAGTACAGGCCAAACTTTTGGACACACCTTCTCATTTACATTGTTAGATTCTCTCTTATTCCACCTTTTTTTGTACATAACTCCACATGTGCTCAGTTTTGATGCCTTCAGTGAAAATCTACCAATGTAAATGGTCATGAAATTAAAGAAAACACATTTAATGAGAAGGTGTGTACAAACCTTTGGCCTGTACTGTATATAGACACATACATACACACACACACACACACGCAGCTTCATCTTTCTTCATGTTGTTAAATGACAGAAAATGTCACCACGTAACTGGCTTGCAAGACTTTTTTTAATGAAATTGTCACATTCACACGTTCACTTTATTAAGTAAAAAACAGTGCTATAATCTGTTTTTATCATACAATACATACATTGCATGTAATACAGCATTATTACAGAATATAGACATCAGTAGTGCAAGAATGGTAAATGCTTTAAATTAAGCGCTGTTGTGAGGTACATATGGTACGTTATTTGATCTATATGCTGAGTGAGTATTGTTCATCATTGATCATTGTAATATAATTTAGTTATAGTACATAGGCATCAACTACTTTCACTGACTATAAAAATGCATACTACTTCATTTAAGTGTAAAATCCAATGTTTTTTTTCTGTAAACATTGTAGTCAACAATCATACCAACTAAAAATATTATCAAATACAATTAAATTAACTCAATAAATATGTAATAGTAAAAGTGAACAGTATAGCCCACACTGCCAATGTATTTAATTCTTCATATAGGGTTCCTTCAAAGATCCTTCAAACTAAATATGGTGAATCAACATTGGATTTGAAAACGATGTATTAATTATCATGAATGAATAAGTATATATGTTCATCCTTCAGCTGTAAAAGGAACAGGCAAACATCTTCAGTACACTGATCTTCATATAGACAAGTTAATCAACCGAATCATTGGGGGTGAAATTAGGAATTCTCTCCAGGACTGGTGGAAATGTTTCAATCAGAATTTACGCTTTGATGGTCTAGTGAAACAAACGCCACCAAAGCTTAGAAAAGAAATGAATTCAGCTAAAACAGGCAATGGAGCAGGTATGATTAGATCAAGTAAGACGAATAGTCAGTGCTTTTAACACATGAGCCCCTGGAACCTGGTTATTCTGGCTGTGCCTCGTCGAATCTCTATAATAATACATCTTCAGCGCCGCATGATCCCCCAAATGATATTAATGCAGCGTAACAATGTCCGGCGTCGTTTTATTGCCTTGCTGCGGTCAGCAGTGCTGCTGCCCAGTCTAACCTGGGTTGCCAGGGCCGCCGTTTTCTCGCCAAACTGCGGGCCCTTAGAAACTCCACGGACGGCGAGTTATTTGACGATTTCAAATCAGACCGTGGCCACGAAACGGCGTATTCTTTAAATCGGCACAAATCAAAAGGAGAGGTGGGTGTCGAGAGGCGACTGTTGCGCGACCGACTGTGGGTTTTGGTCTGTGCAAATCTGGCTACTTCATAATCAGCCATTATCAAACAAACACAAACGATTCTCGTTAATGGTTTTGTGATTTAAAATCGTTAGATCGTGATTTAAGTGCTCGTTTTGGCTGGTTTTACGTGTCCTTCTGGCTCTTTTTTGACGTTCTGTAAGACCGCACAGTGCCGCTTCCAGTCGACATGGAGAAGAGGAGACGAGTCACGTGACTTCTCTTGTTTCCGCAACATTTTTAAAAAAAGAAGAAGAAGAAAAAAAAAAAAAAAGAGCACCGAACTTGATCCTATTTGGCCACAGCCGCGCTGCTTTCGTAAAAGTTCGTGTTCTCCGGTAAAGTCACCCGGATCCTCCGCTTCTCTTTAAAGCGGCCGGAGCGAGAGACGCGCAGGTTCCTGCGGCTGGCGCTCTCGCTGAACGCGGGTTCGAGCTGCGCGTCGTCGTACGTGTCGTAGCCGAGGAAGGCGGGGTCCTTCTTCCCCTGGGGGTCCGCGGCGGTTCTCGGGGCGCCGGGGCTCCCCTCCGAGGCGGGCTGAGCGTCGGCCACGGGCTCCTTCTGGAGTCCCGGCTCTTTGGACGGGGCGCCGCTCTTTTTCCGCAGCGTGAACGGCCTCCACCAGGCATAGCGTTCTGCCATCCTGCCCTGTCTTCTGACGGGGCCCAAGCAATTCAAACACGTTTTACCCAAACCCAACGTTTACGGAATTCGGCCAAAAAGCCACGTCTCAGGGCTATTATCTCACCTGGATCCTCCTAGAGAATAGAGGTCGGGTCAGATGGGCCAGAGTAAGAATAAGGTTGATACTCCTCAGGGCCTGGTGGCCAGGAAGGGTTGCTACTGGAGCGACCGGGTTCCCCTGCAGACCATCCCCACCTCAGGCAGCCACCAATGCCAGCACTTTGTCAGATGGCTTTCGCATTTACTCTAGATAACCTGTGGCACCTCCCATCACTTTGCTCTCATTGGCGCTTGTGGCACCCTCAGCAAACAGGTTTTCAGAAAAGGGACACAACTATGCAGCGGCTTTGATTCGGTTCCCCGGGGCCATACCTTGTGGATTACAGCTACAGTGAAACATGTTCCAAGAGGCTGCCAGTCCCCGCAGGTCCATCTTTGACTTCATGCATTTACATTTACAGCATTTACCAGACGCCCTTATCCAGAGCGACTTACAATCAGTAGTTACAGGGACAGTCCCCCCCTGGAGACACTCAGGGTTAAGTGTCTTGCTCAGGGACACAATGGTAGTAAGTGGGGTTTGAACCTGGGTCTTCTGGTTCACAGGCGAGTGTGTCACCCTCTTGGCTACTACCACCTCATGCACTGTTCAGAAACAAATTCATGCCACATCTGTGGGAATGAGTTTATTAAAACGAGTTCAGAGGTCCGAAACTAACTTCTTGGGGCGGAAACAAAAATTGAACACAAAAGGCATAAAATTGCAGATTTGACATCGTTTAATAAATCATTTGATAAATTACAATCATAATTACAGTCTCCACAAAAAAATACTTCTGATAAAATGAATTTGTAGAAAGGTTTGAAAATACCAAATAAATAAATTACAAGACTCAAAACAAGCATGACAAGGAGTAGGGTCAATTAAACCAGACACATTCACAAGTGAATTTTATACTCTAGAAATCAGTGACACTGTAACTGAAAGAACACAAGAAGTCTTCCCGTGTCTCCTTTATGGTTTTCAATGGAACCCAAAATACATTTGGACCAACATGTCATTATAGATAAAAGAAAAGGTGGGAGTCCACACAAGCTACATTTGGCTAGCAGACTCGATACCCCAGCGAGAAAATATCTGGAATGTGGTTTCTTTTTCTTTTTCATATGACCTATTCACAACACGTGTTTTTACAAATGAACCACTGAGAAAGTATTTCTGGTTTCCTGCAAACGATGGCACATATGTTGTTATATTGTCATTATAATTTCTAGGCAATAAATTACATTTCTGGGTGAATAATGTACATGTTGTTGAACATACAGAATCTGTCCTTAAAAAATTAACAGCTTCACCACACCAATGGAAATGAGCACGTAAATCAACACACTCAATCTATTCTCTGGGACAAAAGTGTAATGCATTGGGAATTTGTTTCTGAGCACAAATGGTCCAAGTATACATATGTCTGAATTTGGCTATTGGAAGTGTGCTGACAGAATAATTAGGTATTAGGTAGCTGGCTTGAATTCAGAAGTAGTGCATTACATTAAATAATGCTGTAAATTATTTAATGTATAGGCTCATTGTTTTACCTGATGTTCTGAGTAGCAAAAGTCTGATTGCGTTTTTTTCATAAAATGGTATTTTTTCAATACATAAGATGACCACCATGCACAAGCATTGCAATGCAAGACACTATATATTCTCATTGTACTGTACAGGATGCTTAAATTGAGAAAAAGAATATTGTGAGGAAACACCATTATTTGCACTGCTAGAGACATGAGCTCCTTTGATGCTTAAAACAAGATGTCCTCATGCTCAATCAAAAGCTGAACAATTAGTTTCTGATACCGCATGTCATTCAGAGTGGACAAAGTGTTCTGATCAGGTGGTCGCATTAATGTTGGTCCAAACACAATGCCCAAGTTTTCGGCACTCATGAAATTGTCCTTTTCATTCATGGTGACTCTGTCAGAAGATGGAGTTTTCTGTTAAAGGCTTATAAATATGTTCTAAGCCAGGCTGACAAGTGAAGCTGGCCTTACCTCTTAAGATGAGCCATAAGGTATCGCAACGTCTCATAGTGGGCGGGTGGTAAGAGTTGTAAACCATCATGGATGCCTTCTAATCTGGTATCTGGATCTGGAATCTCTGCAGAAGAAGGGTGGAAAGTTAGTCATATCACGAATTTATGTTAGACCATTACTTAGTAATAAAGAGAAAGACGTTTGTAACAAGGAGCTCACTTGAAGCTTGGATGAATTTGGAATACACATCATAAGTGATGACTGGGATTGGCAGGTCCCTCAGGTACAGCTTAAGTACCCCGGTGATGATGTTAATGTCCGGATAGATAGTGGCACTGATTTCTGCCTTCTCACCATCTGCATACGAACAATGTCAGGCAAGAAACGTCAGAGCTGAGGGACTAAAAACAACAGCAAATAAAAGCAGTGCATGATTCTCAACATTGTTTGAGTGTGGGAAGCTACTGGATTATACAAGCGTGGAAAAACAGGCATTGCAAAATTAAATATAGACACCTTGCAGTGATCAACAAAAATTTTTAAAAAGTGTCTATCAATCAATCAATAAATAAATAAATAAAAGGCAAGACTGTTCAGCAACACAAAGGTTAGAATTCGAAACAACTCATATCTTAATGTACTTAAGATGATAATATAAATGAAGGCTGCATATGAAAATCGAACGAAACGTCTCTAGCCTAATGCAGGCATCGGTAAAAAGTCGCTAAGTTTGCTCAACCAATGGTGCCCAGATTGTTCTAAAGGCCTCCACAGTGTAGTCATTCTATTAACACCTTATTCAACTAAAAAATGGATTGATCATTAAAACTTGAGCTGGAGCAGGGATGCTCAGAAAGAGGAGTCATGACACAGACACACACTTGATACTTTGCAGCTTACCTCGGTCAAAGGCCAGTTTAACATCTTCTACATGTTCTGTGAAGCCCGAAACTCTGTAGAGCCCCTCGGATTTTAGTCCTGCAGTGAATTAATGAAAACAATAGTATATTCAAGATTCTTCATTTGTCACAACAGTTATAACAAATGTGCTTTAAAAGTCACAGGTTCAAACCCCACTTACTATCATTGTGTCCAGGGGGACTGTCCCTGTAACTATTGAAGTGTCTTGCTCAGGGACACAATGAAGTAAGTGGAATTTGAACCTAGGTCTGGTTCATAGCTACGACAACCCTGCTGCCTCTAAGATAAATGTACCTTGTTTCCACTGTGTCACTACCCGGTCATTGTATGTGTTCCAGAGTCCACGTCAATCTACCTTGTTCCATGTATTGTCCTTTTATCATGTATTGTTCGTAAACCCGGTCTAGTGAAGTCAAGCAATTACATATTTTTTTCCATGCCATGTGACCAGTGCCATGAGAATTCCATAAATGTAATTTAAATGTAAATAAAGTAAAAGTAAATTAAAGTAAAATGTAATTCAATATTCATATAAATAATTGCGCTAGTTTGCTGGCATGATGGCATGATTTAAATAAACTTAAAGGTGAGAAAAGTGAGGCAGACAGTTCACCTTGTGTCTTTAAGAACAGTTGAAATGTTGTGGCAGCATTTATTGGTTAAGAGGTCTTACAGCCAGATTATAGAGGCTGAACCTGAGTTTCTCTGTTTGGGCCGTAAGTATAATTGTAATGTAAAAAAAAACTGATGTACAATAATGAAAGCAGGGCAATGCTATTGGACATACTGTAGTATATCTGAGGTAAATTCAACTAGTGTTGCAATTACACTATTTATTGAAAATTAGGCTTATTAAGAACATTAAACACAAACAAAGAAGCAACATTAAAATGCGGGAAAGCAGCAATACTCCAACACAGGGTTGATGTTGGGTTGGTTTGAAGTCAACTTAACAACAGAAAAGCAAAATTTATTTTCACACCAAAATTTCAACCCAAAGCAAATTTTTATTTGCTGGTCCTGTTTCGCAAACGTTCAACCCTGAACTGTCTCACATTGTTCAAAACTTGTGTTCTGAGTTGTTGGGGCATAAATTGCCATTTTGCCACCATAGCTTTACAATGAAATCATACTCATTCTGTAATTTCACACTTTAAACCTTCTGGTTGTACCTCGGTGCTCTATCTCCCGAATGCACATGTCAAGCACCATAGGGCGTGGCGTGTTGTGCGCCTTCACCAGCGTGGTGAGGTCACAGCTGAAGACCTTTTTGATGCACCGCAGGTCTGGCTGGCAGTCGCTGGGCACCAGCTTGGAGCACTGTTTGTGGACATTCAGACCGCAGTCTACAGGGGACACACAAAGAATATCAGGTGTCAGGCTGGAGCCATGGCCCGGAATAGTGGCGACACAATGCAGTTCACAGGTGAGTGAACCTCAAGGCTGAATGACAGACAGCTGAGCCTGAGTCTTAGACAGACAGGACGAGTGGTGTGGCAGGAGGCCTTCTGGGATTGCCGGCCTGTCTGCTTATGTGTTTGTAGAGTCATGTAGACGCACACACTACATACCACACAGCGAGCCACTCATGGCAACTTCTAAAAAGTCCAGTCCAGTTCCTTTCAATTAAAAAGTTCTACAGTTGACTTAAGCACAGTGTAGTGATTGGTCAGTCTCTTCTAGTCATGCATGTGCCACTAAAGTCTTTCAATCAAAGCAAAGAATCCCTTCAACTTTTGAGTAGTTTGGCCACATGTGCACATTGCTTCAGCACTTGCCTTAACATATTTGCTTGGCTGGTACAAGCACTGCAAGCTACACAAAAAAATGGACCCACAATTCAGTTTGGCAACCCATGACGTCACCCAGTTAAAAGCGCATAGGGTGCGCCTCGGTTGCCGCCTTCAGCGTGTACGTGTGAGCGTCCCATAAGAGGCTGTCCCGACTGCATTTTTTCCCACCAAGCATACTCAACTTGACTCTTCATGCCTCATAGGACCATGGTGGGGAGGAAATATGTGCCCATGTTTATTTATTTACGTTCCCTGAATTATGGGGTTTGCTGTACAAAAGCCACACAGCTCTTATTCTCAGAGTGTAGGGAGCATCTAATGACAGCGCTCTGCGCCCCAGGCTGGTCAGCATGCCCTCTGAACAAAACAAAAAAAAAAAACACACACACCAACCGAGATCTGAGGCCAGAATAATTCTGTAACCTCATCAATGTAACGGCATGCCTTGTGACTGAGAGTTGGCTGAAAGGAGGCATTTAAATGAAACACCATGGTTTTAGTGCTATATTTTGGTTGCGAGCAGATGAGATCAAGAGGGGCAGTGTGGCGGTAGGGGGCCTGTTTTAATCCATGCCAACGCCAGCTCTCCAGATCAGAGCTAAAAGCTAAACCTATAATAAACTCAAACAGGTCAGGAAAGTTCACAATTACATGCAAAAGGAAATATGATCAGAGAGAAACCGAAAACCTGCAGTTCCTGAGATGGGTACAGTGCTGGCACAGCTTTTTCATTTTGCTGTGTTGACTGCAGGCTTGACAGCTCGGGCCTGACTGGGTGTGACCCAGTCCTGCGTGTGTGCTGCTCGGAGTGCCCGCCTCCTATAAATACCCGCGAGTCACAGGTGGACCCGAACCAGTTTGGACCAGGTGTCAGTGAGGAATGTTAAATAGCGACATCTCAGGGACCATGGGAGCGCTTTGTGTTTGTGTAGGTCTGGCATGTATCCTCTGGTGTTCAGCAGTTGCTACTGTGCTTGTAACAGTTACGTACAAGTGATCATTTGTGTGGGTTTGCCTTGTGAGTTTTACCTGAGCAGCGGACACCTTGGGCGATGAGACCCCACAGAAAGTTGGCACAGTACTCGCACCAATGTGGCCCTCTAAACGTGTGCACCTACAACAGAAACATCCCAGCCAATAGGAAAATTATTTTACATTTCCTCAAAAACAGGCAATGTAATGATTAAAATATTACAATTAAATTATTATTACTTGGCTAGGTTTATTCAAAAAGCACAGACTTTTTAGAAAGGTCCTGTTTTCCCAAAAACCTATTCTGTGCATCACATGCACCATTCTTCCTTACACAGACCATCATCACTTTGTGCTTTCAGTAGGTCACACATTGTACTGTAGCTGTCTGAGGATCTCAGATCTCTGTCAATTAGTAGAAAATGCTTTAAAAAAAGACAACTAAGATGAAAAATTAATGCTCGATATCAGAAATCCATAAAGGGCCATATCTGGTAAAAATGAATATTGGTCATGTAAAGTCTGTTTCCAGGCGGACTGGCACATGAACAAACCAAGAGAATGGTGCAAAGATTACAAGGTCTGTAATGAAAGCACATGCTGGGTGGAGGCGTTTTTTTTTTAAATGTGAAAAAGATTAAGGGGATTTAGAATAATGTGTCTGGCATCTGTTTGGAGGCTGCTGCGAAGAGCACAAATACATTCACATGACTGACTTTAAGCATAGAGCAGCAAAAGCAACAATGATCAACATTCAAACTTCCTGTTACACCACCACAACTATTTACTTTAAGTCCTTTTCATTCTAGAAGACATTAATCCTGATTGTATGAGTCCCTGATAGACAAATATGAGCACCTCAGGGCTTTGCCAATAAACTAACATGGTGCATCAACATCAAATTATTTTATATCAAAATTATCTTTCAAAATAAATTTGTTTGACATCAAATGTCAAATTAGGAAAGCTGATTAATGCCATCAGCTCATACACTATTTCATAAAAATGACATTCACAATTAATCTATTTTCATTTGGAGAATATTACACTTCAAATAAATAAAGACAGAGTCCTACCTTGAAGTTATGCACCTTCTCGTAGTTGCAGTGCTTCTCGGGACAGTCCTTGATCGCGCTGTGCCGTACTAGTGGTGAGGAGATCTGTGGACAGGCCAAGAGTTTTAGTGGCTTCCAGAGCAGCGTGGCCCTGCTGCCCAGCCTCATCCCCAGAGCCAGGGCCAGCAGCTCCTGCCTTTTACGCTCCCGCTTGGCTTTGTGGGGGACCACCAGCCGCTCTCCTCCACCAAGCCAGGGCTCCTCAGTGGTAGGAGTCTGAGCGGACATGTTTCCCCAAGCAGGCTCCATCTCCTGTGCTGTGGCTCGTGAGCCTGCGGAGGAGGGAGCGGCAGCTGGACGAAGAGACTGACTGGCAGGATGGGGAGATGGTCTTTGCATGAGGACTGTGGCTTGAGGGTGGGTTGGTTTGAGAGGAGGAGGAGTAGAGGGGGGTCTATCTCATTGAAAAGCTCATTCACAGAGGCCCAAAGAAATGTGGACTGAAATAGAAAAATCCGAGTCCAGCATCTCCCAGGGCTCTGTCCACATTAAAGAGACTAATCTTGCACTGGAGCTCCTGCAGGGAACTTAATCTGCTCTTCTGGTATGTTCTGACAACAGCTGCTCTGCTCTTAAACAAACCTGACCCACATTAACCCACCCCCCCCAGGTCTGCTGCTCTGCAGAAACCCCACTCTATCTCCACGGCACCCCGCTGTCTGCCTGAACACACATAACAGCGCGAGATTGGGTGAGATTAGGTGTAATCTCCCTTCAGGGAATAATCCTGTGGTTCCTAAATCTCTGATGGGATCCAAGGGACTCTGCTTCCAAGTCTTTTGGGCCCTGTGTGTGTGTGTATGTGTATGTGTGTGTGTGTGTGTGTGTCTGCCTAGTGATTCTGTGCTCAGCTGCACTTTTGTCATGCATAACTTTCTATCCAAACAGCCTAAAATCAGAAGAGGGGCTTTCTTATCTGTACACTGTACATCACTGCTGAGCTCCAAATGGCGTTGAACTAACAAGAACCTCAAGAAGGGAAGAAGAACAAGAGAAGCACACAAATGAACTGAAATGAGCTTCCAACTCAATCACTGTGTCACACTGGAAAGCCTGTTTACCCTGAAAAAAACATGCCAGAAAAGAGACATAGTAGAACTTAAACAGGGAAAGCTTTAATCATGCAGAGAGCCGCCAAAGAAACTGCGAAAGAATGAGTGATGGCACCAAATGGAAAAAGGGGAAAAAATAGATACAATATCTAAACGTTGCTTTTGATTGTTCGATCTTGAACAAAGGCAATGACAAAAAATGCACATATTTTTTACTAATCAACAGCAGCATTATCTGGAGTGCAAATTGACTGAGTTGTAGATGATGGTAAAAAAAAATGCTTGTTGTGAGTATATGTTGCATCTGGAAAACACTGAAATGACAGGATGCTTTGCATTGCTCCGTGGTGTAGTCGTGCACTGCTGTCTGTTTTTTTTTTTTCTTCCAAATTACTGCTAACTTCCAGAGCTTCTTCCATGCAGCTCACTCCAGGAGCATAAATCAGGAGGCTTAAAACATTTCATGCTCCGTTCCAACTTCATCTAAGCTCCCGTCATGTCCCTGAACTATAATGGAAATAGCAGGCAGCTAGAGCAGGAAGCTCTATAAGGCCAAGCTAATGGCTCCTTGTCCTCAGGGTGCATGGCTTCTTGTGAAAAGAGACCAAGTCAATCAAACTCTTCTTTAAGTGCTATGTCTTTTCCTGGCCAGAAGATTTTTCACAGAAACAGAGGGGAGAACAGGGTATTATGAAGGAAGTGACACAAGGGTCCTACTGTCCATGCATACAGCAGAGAGAGCGAACAAGCGATTCAGAGTCCATTCAGCACATGTACAATAAGGCTACAGTACAACTTATGAAATGCAGAACATTGTAGTTATATCACCACAATATCACATATTTCACATGGGTTGTAATTTTCGGCATATTTCCACGCCATAAATTTAACCAGGGCTTGATATGTGGCTGAAATCCATGGCTTGCACAACTGGTTCTGAGCCATTGACATAGTGCTGGGTGTAGGTGATGAATCATGTTTCACAATGGAATCACTATGCTACGCAGACTGTACAGTGCAGTGTCACAGACCGAGACAGACAAAGTGGGAGAACAGGTAGAGCGAGCGGACCATGTTGGGAGGCAGGGTTGGGGGTGGGGGGTCAGTAAAAGAACACACCCCAGCAGTGGCTCAGTGTACAATGGGGACAACTACAGTCACCTGCCTGCCTGCCTGACTGTGCAAAAGTGCAGTGAATCACTGCCCGAGGGGTGTGTGCTCTGTTCAAGCCTGCTGCCATCCAGAAAGTCTCCACTGGTACATCCAGTTCATGTTCACATGCACATGAAAGAGGCGGTATGAGAAAGGACATGAGTTTTGATGAGCGATTATGTTCTTTGGTGTGGTGTGGTGGATGACTCACTTCACTTGGCTCAAAGCCCATGACATGAGAAAAAAAGTCAAATCAAAGTGATACAAATCATGCACTACATCTCACACACTCACATTTCAATCAGGGCTTTTTTTTTTCTTCGGTTTCCCAGATGTAAGTCTATGTGAGTCTAATGTTATTCTAAATCATTTTACCGCTGGTTTTGAATGCAACATGCTGACAGTCCTTACATCTGATTATGGTGGTAGTAGCCTAGTGGATAACACACTTGCCTATGAACCAGGTTCAAATCCCACTTACTACCATTGTGTCCCTAAGCAAGACACTTAACCCTAAGTTGCTCCCTGTAACTACTGATTGTAAATCTCTCTGGGTAAGGGCATCTGATAAATGCTCTAAATGTAAATGTAAATCTGATTAAAGAAATACTGCGCTTCCCTTTCCAGTCAATAGAGACCCCCAGTCTGACTGGGCCCCAGTTCACTGTGAACGTACAGAAATGCAGAGGCCTGTGGCGGCTCAAGGCTGCTCCTCTCCTTCTATGTGCCACATGAGAACAGTCAATGGCAGATGAACACGATGCTCTGGTTCATGTGTGTTGACTGCGTTGGGCTTGGTTGCCATCTAGTGGACATGGTAAACAACATCCCACAAACATACAAACAGCTCCATAATGCACTCTTCTGACACTCTCAAATCTCTGTCAGGCATGATTAAAAGGCATTTTTAATATGATGTTCCAAAATTAAATATTTAATCTAATATAAAAGATGAATTTACTGAACTATTATTACTAAACTAACTGAGCTAACTGACCCAATTTATTCTGTTTGATTAGAAAAAACTTTCAGAAGATGTATAAACAGATGAAACCCCACCTTGCCATCTTTCTGGAAAGTGACTTTCTTGGGCTCGTTCCGGACCCGGCTGAGCCTGTGCACAATCTTGTCCCTCAACAAGGACGTGTATCCCAGGTGTTCATAGATGGGGTTTGTTGTCATCCTGGCAATATACTCAGCTGCCTTGGTCTCTATGTAGAGCGTGATCAGGCCGTCAGTGACCAGATCATGAACCGACTCAAAACGCTTCTCCCCAACAAAGTGTTTTCCATCGTAAAACAGGCGGTAGTTCAAGGTCTGGTGTCCAAACCTAAATGGAATATTATTAGTGAATGAATAAAAATTTTATTATTTTTATTCATCTGTGTCGATAATGAGATGCTATTTTTGTGTCCATATGGTCTAGTTTCATTCAAAAGGGTTTGCATAACAAATCTACTAATGGCTTTCATAGATTATTGAAATATTTATGAAAAAAATAATCAAATCATAATTCTTAAAATAAACCCTTCATGGATACATGAAAGATGAAAGAACTGTCACATCATTGGCCCGTACGGGCATTAAACTACTGTAACCCACCATAAATATATATATAGGATAATTTACCATGATGGGTATCCTGTCGTGTGTTTAGGGAAAGGGGGAATATAATGGTTGCTGTTCTACCTCAGGGCTAACGTGTAGCTCCCTGGTTGCCTCTGGCTCTCTCTGATCAGATAAGCCCCCTCAGCACTCCCAAGTAACTCATCTGCACGTTCCCTGGAGATCATGCCGTGGAACCTGCAGTAAGAGGGAACATCCCATATGCTCCGGATATTTCTCCCTCCCTCTCTCTCTCACATACACACACACACATTTCCTCTGCACGTCCCATCAAATACTCAACTCAGTCATGTAAATACTCGCCCCAATACCACATTTAATGCTGGCCATGAGTGATAACTCACGCCCACACTCAACACACTTGACAAGCATTGTTGCAAAATGAAGGAGAAGGACTGCGGTAATAAAGTTACACTCACTCCCTGCCATAGTGTTTCGGCCTGTTCTCCATCTGCAACAGAGAGGAGAGAGAGTAATGACTGAGTGGCAACCATGGAAGGAGAGCTTGAAAGACAGCCTGTCACACAAAGAAGCCGGAAGAGACAGCAGGAAATTCTCCTCCAGACTTATCGCCCCAGTCCACACACACACTCACACACTCCAGGGTTAAATTGCTTATCTAAGTGATGTTAGATATCAGAGTGCAAATATTAAGCACACACAGCATAAAACCAAACAGCAGCGTGGTATTAACGCTGCTCTGGTGGAACGAACCAAGATAAAAGGAGTCCATCTTAGGGCAAATACACCAACATCATTATAGAATTACTGTAAGACTCTCTGGATTTAAAGCTTACTCTTAAGATACTAATTTAAGCATTTCTTTTTTCAATTTTGCCAATGACTGCATCTGTTGGAAAACACGCAGTGTTCATGCATTATATCTGACCAGAAAGAAATGATTTTTTTGGTTTTGTTTCATTATTATAAGTATTGGTTGAATGTTTTGTGCTCTTAGTGAAATTGTCATTCATGGGTTTCATGCATACTCAATTTCCAATATTTCAGTGTTTTTGCTCAGTCAATCTGTACTGCTGACCTCTTGTGGACAGGTGATCCTCTTGGGTCGAGGCGCTTCCTGCTGCAACTGATACACTGTCAAAGACGCACAAAACCAGTGCATGTAAGGAAAATTATTTTACACAAGATTCCAGACTATACACATAGGTAGAACATGAATATGGTGTAAATGGGAAGGAGATGGGAACCACGTCATTTGAAGCGGCATTTATCCATCCTTTTAAAAGGGGTGCAGCCAATATCAGCTCATAACAAACAAGAATGTCCAGAGTCAGACTATAGGAACTCTGTAGGAACAAGCACAGAGAGTCTTTCCTCACACATACTGTGCAATCAAGCCCTTGTGGTGGCCTTGCGGTTAAGGAAGCGGCCCCGTAATCAGAAGGTTGCCGGTTCGTTTCCACTGGTACTGCCACCATAGGGCTAATTTAACAATGTGAGAAAATCTCATTAGAAACCAAATCAATCTCCTTCCATGCTACATGTCAGGGAACTATATTTCACCAAAGCCCTGAGCAGAAATTAATATTTCACAGCAGGACCTTCAGGGCTGGTACAGCCAGCTTACTTATTAATCCATCTGGCTGAAAGACAAGGAAACACGCCAGCATACAGTAAGAAATCAAGGCTTGTGTGTTTTTTCACAAGGTATAGGCAACATATCAAGCAAAAAGATAATGGCATAAACCAACCTAAATATATCACCAGAAATACTCAGCTATGAAAATGTTTCCCAAAGTTAATTATATATAGTGAATTATGTAGTAATATTACAAAAGGTTTATACAACACTGAGTGATGTACATTAGTTCAGCATAGTTGTCACATGCCACCACAAGAACAGATGTGATAAGTTAGGACATGGGCTGTAATGCAATAAATTCAGTCTTAATGCAGGTTTTCACGCAGAGCTGTCGTGGGAAGCTATGAACCATGCAGAAGAATGTGCTTGGCACCCTGGCAGATTTTCCTGTGAAGGAACAGGAAGACATCTGACAGTGATGTTGCATTTTTGGTCACGGAGACGTGAGCATAGCAGCAAGACCTGGATAAGTTCCATTCGACATGACAAGGACACAGCACGGTCTAAAAATACCGCACATTCAGCCCCGGAAGTAGGAGACATCTCCCAATTTCCCATAATTACAATCAACATACCGTACATTATACTCAGCTCCGAGAATCTATGGAATATACCAATATTACGTACTTAATAATTGCATATGTATCACAAACTTTCTTTTAAAATCTTCATTATAGGTATGAATATACATGTACACTGTGGATGTTTGACTAATAGTGCATTCCATTTGCCTTCAGAGTGACATCACATGTGTCATGTGTATTATTACAAGCAGGAAAACCATGATGCCAACTTTTAACAATACCAGTTAATAACAATGTGACTTTGTTTCACCAATATGTGCACAGTCCACAGTTGGACAGAACATGAGAATATTATTTGATAGACTGTATATTACCCACTATGCATGGGTGCCATTTTAAATTATATGGTAAAGGTTGGTGTTCTAGGTTGTTGGTGGGGCATTCCCACATAAAAATATTGATAAAAAAAAAAGGAAAGTTAGCAGCAGACAAGCAACCCTTTATAATATTGCGAGCACTATTCTAATCTGAATTTCCAAACCTATTTATACTCCTAGAATCAACACAATCAATAAAGTAACTGGTTTATACAGTTACTCCATGGGATAAACACTAAACACTACACTACTACTATTACAGTGTAAAGGGCAACATCTGGCATTTGTCATAACCCATAAGTGACATGTTGGTAAATGTGACCGATGTGCTGTGGTTTATGTGTACATGTCGTAGCACTGAAAATGTACAGCCCTGGAATATGCCTACACTGATTTTTAAGCATAAACTAAGCCCAAACCAGGACTGATATCCTCTGACATTTTCATTTACATTTACAGCATGTCCTTGACCAGAGTGATTTACACTCTGATTTAAGAGTATTTATCACATATCACAAAGTTATAGATGTATGCTGTGCACTTTTAAATAAGAATAGAAGCAGAACAGAAAGATTTTTAAACCAGTACCATTTACAGTTGACATGCAGTAGTAAAAATGTGCACATAAGTACATTAGTGCTTTGAACATCCTTTTTCATCAGTGAATATGTACTGCTACTGGTTCACCATGATCCAGACTATAAATACCGTGAATCTCAAATTCAGTTGGACAGAGAATGCTAATCTAAATACAGTGGTTCTGACATCCAGGGGAAGTTCATTGCACCACCTAGGAGCTAAAACAGAACAAATTTCTTTCCTATCTTGTAAACTGGAGAACTGGAGAAAGAATTGTGCAAGTTTTTAGATCATCAAACGGTAAATTAATAAAAACTAGTTTTATGGACTGTTTTCTGTACCGTTGACAAATAGATTGGAGAAATAGTTCATACTCACAGTAGGACTTCCATATCGGAGGCTGATAATCCTCAGGATCTGGGGAAGGGAGAAGAACAGAAAGCTTCATGGTAAATGCTAAAGCTCAGAGCTGTCAACACAAATATGGTGATATGCCGCAGCGCCGTTTCCTTATCTCTCCCCCTACAGAGGTACAGAGGGCCGGCTGCATTTACTCTGACTAACAAGGTAAGGCAGCCGCTCTCAACCATTATTGCATTGTTTTGTCAGGATAATGCAGAGACATTCAAAACAACATAATCCCCTGTCCTATCCATGGAGGACACTGTGTTAATGCATTTCATTTAGTTAACCTTGAGTAAAGGAGAGTCCGTATGAAACCTGCTTAGGACACAGTGATGTTCATGGTCAGGGTGATCTGCTGTCCAGATCAGTTGTGTTATTTTTACACAACTAAGGCTTTATAGCAGGGTCAGGAAATTAATCCAGTGTACCAACCACTCACCTATGTGGCCTTTCAAGGAAAATGAGTTGTGTGGAGTCTATGTGTGTTTGATATCACTCCGTTTCCTTCATAAGCCTTTGCCCACAGAGCACCGTAAATCTGTAGTCGCAAACAAAACTCAGACATTTAATCTTTTAAGGGTGTGAGTGATGGACCATGTAAATTAGAGACAATACGTACTGCTTCAGTGGTATCTACACGTCACAGTGACAAAATGAAATATTCATCAAATAATTCACTTTACAACACACTCACAAGTATACACAACTGCTTAATCCAGAGCAAGGCCATTCCCACACCACCCATTCACACACTCCAACCTGTGACAAATTTAGTGTCACTAATCCATACATGCACGCTAGCTGGATTGGTGGAGCTGGACTGCATGGTGCGGCATAAGGAAGGCAACTCTCAGAATAGTGAGGCCACCGTATGACCCATTTAATTTATCAAAATATTTTAATTGGAACAAACTATTTGTCGACCAAATAATTTAGGTATGATTGCCTAGCAATATATATGTAAGATAAATGTTCTTCAATTCAATTCCCTTCAGATGACATGAGGGCATTGGTATGCAGTTTTGACTGTGCAAGGGGTGTAGCTTGTCAGAATATAGAACTGGAAGTATTCATATAAACTGAACAGCATTGGATTCCACTGTAAAAAAAACTCTAGAGATCTGAAATATCATATACACACCCCTTATGTCAAAGAATGTCTGTTTGAAAATGTTAAACAAAGACAACCATCCAGAGCATAATTTCAAACCTTACTGTCAGGACCTGGAATAAAACACACAATGGCTAGCTACTCCAAGGTAACCATAAAAACATAAATACACAAATCCCTCAAACAAAGCTCAATGTGGCACTCACTCTAATGACAACAATCTGTCACAGGATTACAGATATGAGCACTGCAGTGGCCTTCTGCAAATCAATTGCGTTTAAGGACATTTGGACAATTAAGGTGCATGCTGTTTCAAAC
Source organism: Denticeps clupeoides (assembly GCF_900700375.1). Lineage (NCBI taxonomy): Eukaryota > Metazoa > Chordata > Actinopteri > Clupeiformes > Denticipitidae > Denticeps > Denticeps clupeoides. Next base: position 24,760,482 of record NC_041711.1, read on the forward strand.
ATAAACACATTTGCATCCAACTTAGACTTAAGACAAATGTGAAGGGTGCAAAGGAATTGATTGCAGTGGCTGGCACTGTGCTGGGATGGGGACCAGCCATTAGGAAAAAGTGCATTAAAATAATTGCCCATATCCACTGTGAATAAATATCAGCAAAAGCTAAAATGTCCTAAAAAGCACTTATATTTTTCCAGAGCTGTCTAACACTTTTTGAGTTAACATAAAATGTAAATTTTTAACTCATGAGGGAGGCACATTTATTTAGCACTGCTATAAACAGCCATGAAAGTATTGAGATTGAGAAATGTACTGCAATATTAACAAACTGCATCTCCATACAGGGCTTGTGGGTGAGAAAAGATATTAAAATGATCTGAAATTATCCTGTTCATGAACAATTGTGAACAGCAGAATTTATTCATTATGCATATATTAATGACAGGAAAAGCACATTCATATTATGTCAACATATTACAACTTTCATTGGGATAAGTATTCCCAACAATTGTACTCCATGGTTTTTACACTCAAACACATTCCATCTCTCCACTTTCATTCAAGCAGCACTGAAGCTGAATAAAACAGTGATTGTCATTGTGATACACTGCAGCATGGTACACTGTGACACCATGAAATGTGTCCTCTGCATTTAACCCATCAACCTTAGCAGTGGGCAGCAGTGAAAGGCGCCCTGTGAGCACTGTGTGGGGACGGTACCTTGCTCAAGGGCACCCAGTGGCACCTTGGCGGTTCGGAATTTGAACCTTCCAGTTATGAGTACGCTTCCTTACACTGTCAAACTGTCAAACAATATTAATAATATATGTTAGAATAATGTTTGCATTCATCTTTTCCCATCCATCCAGTTCAGGGACACATGGAAGCAGGACAGAGACCTTTGTGAGTCCATCACAGGGTTTCAACACACACACCTGGCCAAATTAAACATGGCCAGTTAACTTTAACAGCAAGTCGCTGGGCAGGGAATCAATATTTCTACTCATCTCTTTCTATTTACTGTATTTTTTCACATGTAGGGTCAGAAAGAATGCTTTACTCAAGCCTCATTATTTGCATGTTACATGTGCATGCCTTGATCAGCACTGAAAGCACTTGAATTTGTCTACATGTTGAGTTAAGTATGCACATTTGGGAATGCACATTTATGTTTGCTTGTCTGATTACTGTCTTGTCAAAATACGTTCTTACAAAATACGTTCTTCTGCTGTCAGTGTCTTGTTTTTTCCCTCCCTGTATCCAGTGATGTGAACTCAGTAACATGGGCCATGAATTCTTCAGGCAGCAGCCTGAGTTTATTGTTTCACCTCTCCTTGTCTGGCCCCCCCAATCCAATGAACAATCCAACACATGCATCCACAGAAGCGTGATCCTCAACAGAGAACAGCCCTTCAATTCATTTTTTTATGTATAGAAAAAAAGCTATTATAAGGTAAAAAGGTATCATAAAAAGGTATAACAGCTGACTGACCCTGGGGCATTTCATTGGAACAGTGTTCTGCACATTCACTTTGGTTTTAAAGATGCATTTCTAGTCATGGTATTTGTTCTCTGATGCTTCTATCCTATTTTTAATTCAACTACTTCCATTTTATTGCTTTGAACATCACTACATTTCATCACCAGAATCATCAAACTGAAAATGGAAATTTTCAATAAACACAAGAAAACCCATGAAAGTCAAAGAGGCCTGGAGCATAATGACTACATGCATTTCCAGTAAACATTGTCCCATCACCAGAAGCCTAATAAAACATATTACTATTGTCAGTGTTATGTTTAACTATACAATCCGTCACACTAATACAACACTGCGTGCTTCATGGGAGAGAGGCCGAAGGACAACAAGTTTTTCATGAGGTGGATTTTAGCTTCAATGCAAAAATGTTCCTCCTGAGACCTGGCCACAATACATGCATATATATATTAAGGTATGGTAATGCTGATGGTAATGCTGTTGGTGGACACAATGATATTTTACTGAACAACCTCCCCAAAAGGTTGCACTTGAGGGTCACAAATGTCTGTGCTCTGCAAGACCAAATAAATAGCTTATGAAAAACACAACAATTTCCATCTAGCTCTATAAATCTTATGGCAACCTCCAGCGCATGATAAAATAGTTGGGCTTTTTCTCCTGATGCTTCTGGAAAATATGAATCTGTAGTGCATGTTTAGTTTAGCGGGACAAGGATGAAAATACTGCAGTTTCAGTTTTGTATTGTCAGAAAGCAATGTCTTATATGCATCCCTGCGTGGCTCTGGCAGCAAAAAGTCAGTGTTTCTTTCCACAAATCATAGGACCTTGCCTTCATACCCCCAGCACCCAGTCAGAGGGTCCACACAACAAGTGCATTAGTTGCAGCATTAATAACATGTAGTAACTGTATAACATATAGGAACTGTCCACGGTGCTGATTTTTTCAATAAGGTCAAATAGCAAGGCCCACAGGCCCACAGACTTAAATGGGGCCAAATGCAAAGTTATGACAGACAAAGGATATATGTTAGACTGTGATATTAGCAACATCTAAGCAACTGCCAGCTCTAATCAAGTGTACATTAAGGTTAAAACAATAAAACAAAAACACGCTATGTGTGCATGTAGGCAATTCAGACAGTCTTAAAGAAAATATGACTGTGAAGGCGTGCGCGCATTTACATTTAGAGCTGAGTTCAGTCCTCAGCTTTCCTTAGGGCAACAGTGACCACAGCAGCTATGCGTGGCCTGGCAACGTCTTGCTGTTGGGCGAAACCCTGAGGCTGCGGATAGCAGTATTGCCTCTGATTCACAGCCACCATGAACACACAGCTGAGTTCAGGCCTGGCCAGGCATTGGTCCATCAGGGTAGAAATGCACCTAGGAGGCCATGTGTGATTAGCCACGTGGCAGGAACGACCTTGACAAAAGTCGCAGTAATAAATGAAATAATAGCAAAAGGCTTAATTGCATTTCTTTTTGGCACAATCCTGGCTTCCAGGCATAATTTCTTTTGAAAATATATGATTTGTGATTCAAAGGAACCGATACACACATGTATGACCATATTTTACTTCAATTATTAGTAAGACAGATACAAAGAGATAGGCAGACCGACACACAGATGGATAGATATACAGATGGCCAGCTTTGGATTGAACACAAATGCATTTTTATTTTATTTCTGTAGTGGAAAAAGCAAATCAATATGTTCATTTTACATCAGAACACTAGGTTTTTTTTTCTCAATTCAATCAACAGGATGCTAAGCCTGATTGACAGAAGAATATTCTTCTGCTATGTGTGTTTGTTCTTGTGCAACGGAACTGTAGGCTTGGCCGGTCTCTCTGGATTCATGTCTTATTTCAGACGGCGGGTCTCTGTGCGTCAGCACTTTCAGACTCCAAAGCCGTCAGCACATGTCCTGCCTACGCTCTGTGTCTCTCTCTCACTACCGCTCCACCATCAGAGCTCTGCTAGGAGGCGAGACACCCAGCACTCCATCATCGTCTCTCTGTGCAGCACACAAGTGGGCCTTAAGAGGCAGAACACACAGGAGTCGGCAAAAGTAAACTCCAGCTCCCCGAGACTCGCGCAGTCGGACGCCAGGAAGTGTCGCTCTCGCATCACATGCGGATTCACTCAGTTTCTTGCACAGAAGCCCTGGGCGAAGATCACAAGTGAGCTGACATCTTTGGCCCACGTGTGAACGAGCGCGTCGGGCAGGAGCACTTTATGTTGATGTGCACACATGATGGATCTTGCCGGAGCAGTGCCTTTCACCGTCATATTGTGTATGTGGAAAACAGCCGAGGCAGGAGGACAGACTAGGAGGAGGGTCGCTGTCACTGTGTCCCCTGCGCGCGGAGAGTGAGCGATATCTCCACAGCTTGGAAAATGTGATTCGTTTTGGTGGCCTGCCAAATGCTCTCATTCCATCCCCATTCATATAAATAACCCGAGTAGTTTCGATTTGTTATTGTTAAAACGGCAGTCTGTGGGTTTTAGCCGTGTGTGTGTGTGTGTGTGTGTGTGTGTGTGTGTGTGAGGGTTATGCTGGCCAGGCAGTGTCCACTAAACAACCTGAAAGAAGTGGAAAGTGCTGCTTGACCGACATTTTCCCAGCTCAACAGCCAGAGGCTTGCAGCAGCAACCGAATCGGCAGCGCTGTGCCGATGCTGCAAATTAAAACATATTTCTAAAGCGCCAAGGACACACTGCCGCAGAACAATAGAGCAAAATTCATTCCGCTGGCTCTCCTGTGACAGGCTTCCTGCCTCTGTAACATGTCAGATTCATTCCTCCCGTCTCTGGATACTGTTTACTGTGACAGTTTTAGACTTCAGCCATGGTTCTGAGTGTATGAATGCTGCTCCATGGTGGATCAGAGCCTGCCTCTCGAGCCCACCGCTCCTCAGCAGGCTTTTATCTCGCACACACTGTAAACCTCTTGAAAGAAACTGCTTCCTCTGGCCACTATCGTGTTTTTCGTTGGACGCGCAGTAAACGCACGTAGAGGCTCACACACACGCACACACACATATACAATCACTGTAATGGTGTCTCTTCATCTCTCTTTCACACAGTCCCATTTCGCCTTTTTTGCTGTAATCACCCACACGGCCCCACATGCTGCAGAGAGGGCGAGACCCATGAAAGAAACAGAACACACACGCAGCGCTGAGGCGGGTGGGCGTCTTCAAGCTCCCGTCGGGAGACCATCTGCCCCGGCACTGCTCTCAGCTCCAGCACAGCACTGTCATGTGCAGGCGCTGTAATCGATGTGGCGACGACACACCTCCCCTGTGCGGAGGCGCCGTATCGCCGCGAATGGTTAACACAAATGGCCAAAATGCTTACGAGCTTCTGTTTCAGGAGCAGCACCGTCAAACTGGTCACTGGCCATATGGCCACATATCAATGAGTGGGGTTTCATCCTGTGATTTTTTGTGTGCTACCCACAAGGCTACTACCAACCCACCCAGTTCAACACATCGGTCGGACTTATTACTGTAAAGGCACAGTCCCTGATCTCACTACAGAATGACAATGGCAACCTCTACACAGCCAATAAGAAGATCCTTAAAGAAATACATTTACATTTTACATTTACTGCATTTATCAGACGCCCTTATTCAGAGCGACTGACAATCAGTAGTTACAGGGACAGTCCCCCTGGAGACACTTAGGGTTAAGTATCTTGCTCAGGGACACAATGGTAGTAAGCGGGACTTGAACCTGGGTCTTCTGGTTCATAGTGTGTTACCCCTAGGCTACTACCACCGCTACCCCTACTACCACCCACACTTAAAGTGCTCAAATTTATCCTTAATATACTTCAAGCATTGCCGATCCACTCATTACTCAGATGATGTGCTTCAAATCGATGTTCACGTTGGGTGGATCAAGCGCCTCCTGTTTTTTGAGACACAGATCAACTTATAGATTTCCCCCAGCTAGCATGTGGGTTCCCGGGAAATCCATTGTTTGTAATGTGATTCTCAGCCAGAATGATGGATGGCAGTGGGGAGGTCTGCTGCCGTAATTAATAATGCACAGACAGCAGAAGTGTCAATCCATTTATCAGCAGCTGTCCCGACCTTTAACTAGCAGTCAGGATGCTTTTTAATGTGACCATGATCATTCTCTGCTTATTTCTAGACAGACAACTGCAATGATCTTCAAAAAGAAAAGCACAGCATGGCCAAGTTGGTAACCTAGTTGAGATGATGGTCCAGCCGTTTCAGGTTATGGTTTTGAGTTTGTGAAGATTTGTGCTGGTCATATCTGAATCATCTGAATCATCTACAAACATCCTCAAACCAGCTTCCGGAATTATGCTGTTTTTTCTAAATAGAAAGTGTGCGTAGCTAGCAGATATTCCAACTAGATACTAGAGAGGGCTGAATAACATTATCTCTAACTTGCGAACTTCTCACCGTGTTTTCAAAGTGGGTCAAAACTTGTTAGAAATGAAATAAGGTGAAACTGCGGGCTCAGGAGTTAGTTCCTTCTCTCCCAGCTGAAAAAGCCTGGCATGATCCTAACCCCATCCCATTAAAACAATGCCTTTTTTTAGTTATTGTTCTCAGCCTGAGGTGCATTTTGTTACCTCAGCCTTCCAACAAAGGCATTCTGGCACTCCTGGCACTACTGTGTCCTGCCAGCACCTTCTGCTGCTCGCCTTTCAGCTTACATCCTGGAATGTGTAGGAGTCCTCATGAGCGAGCATGAGGTCCAGAGAACCAGCACACCCAGAGACTACTGCAGTGCGTCTGCAGTACGTACCGTTTCATCATTTGAAATAATGACCAAAAAGAGCTAAAAATACGCAGCAGGCATCGTTTTGTTGTTAAGTCCTTGCTTCGTGGTTTCTCCTTCAGACGGGCATCAAAGCGAAAACCCTCCCTTTCATGTGAAGAGAGCTGAACGCAGAGCGCAGCGGAGCACTCGTTGTTTACGGTCCTATTAGGGACTAATATGAAGCAGAGACCCGCTCTTTTCTGGGGGCAGATGTTACCGACTAGATCGCTCAAAATGTTGTGACTGCCAAATACCAGTCCACTGAAAATAATCACAGCCCTGGGACAACCACTCCATTCTTGGTACCAGCCCAGCCCGTAGCGTCTGATAATTACGCTGAGGGCACAGCTCTAATGATAGCCCTGCTCCATCTCCACAAGCGGGAAAAAAAAAAAAAAAAGACTTTTCCTCTTGGAGAGTCAGTGGTCAGAGCTGCAAATGCACGGCCTCAGCAGCATACGCCATGAGATGATCTGATCGCGTGGAATCTCTGAGGAAATGTGGCCCGCTGTGTTTGACATGGTGCGGGGACACAAAGCCCAACTGCAGAGCAGCCTAAACGTACAATAGGCCAGTGTAGTACAAGTGGGTTATCTACTCAGCACCAGCGAGGCTGGGTGCCACAGGTCGGTACATCGCTGCCGACAGTCCATATTAAATCACGAGCTACACCCCGCTCATCTTTCTAAACGACGTGTATATGAAACACACGTAGCACAACAATCCGGAGTAAAATGGCAAATGCCTTTCCTACAGCAGCACCTCATCATTATACAATATACAGGTCCATACTGCAGTAATCCTACAAATCCGGGTTCCTCGGCAGCCAGGTAGGTAGGCAGAGGCATGCCGTTTTATGTTCTGCGGGACAAGGTAAGCAGAGTCTGATAGGGCTTTCATCCCTCCCAGGATGCCCTTTGGTCCAATCACTACGCAACGGGCGAAATGGTAACTTTACCTATGACAACCTTGAAGTCTTATTAACATCACGCATGCAGGATAAAGGGAAGCTTTAGAACTAAACTCCTCGTTTCCTCTTCTTGCTCCCATGGATCCTCTTCAGCAGAACTCCACGTGACCTAACCCCTTCTTTTGTGATGGCAAGACCAACGTATTCAAAGAGCTGAAGCACCTTTGAACCATGTTTCAGAGCACACAGAAGTCTTATCTCTACCTCTCTCTACACACACACACACACACACACACACACGTTTTAACACCTGATTCACAGCCTCGGTTCACACACTTTAAGCAAACAAACCAAAAGACTTAACCCCACCAGCAGAGAGCCTTCATACAGGTCCGTTCTGCAAACCTCACACAGTAGAACCACATGCACGCAGAACAAATAAACCCCTTAGCCATCGACCTTCAAAAGAACCTGCAATCTGCCAACACATTTCAAATGTTCCTCATGTAGAAGGGTCTTCCATTTTGAACAACGGTACACCAGTAATACCAGTACAGTGACAAATCACTTCAGTCAAGTATGCGTGGCACAAAAGGAAGCCATATTAATGCCGGCACCCCACAAGAGGCTGATCAGTGAACACTCCATGAATGACAAGAGTGGCCGTGACAAAATCTTATTTCTGTGCAAGCTCTGATATGAAGATAATGGTTCAAACTGATTGATGAAGCATTATCTTGGATAACCTCAGAACTAATTCTCACCACGGTCTCCCAAAATATCTGGAAATAGTTTGCCTCCTCAAGAACTTGCGATCCACTACAAGGGACTGTTAACTATTAAAAATGGATAAACAGTCAGAAATGACCGAAACCCTGTACACAACACAGATCTGCTCGTAACTGGCGTTATTCACAAAAAATGATGTGGCCGCTCGTTTTTGGGTGCCTTCGCAGATGGAAGGCCCTTCCACCCTGGGATCCTCTCCCAGTCCTCCTGGAACATGTGCACGTCTGTGCGTGTGCTCAGTAAACTGGAAAGGTCAGGTTGTGCGTGTAACAGGTGAGGCTGTGAGTTTTTACCGCAGGTTCTGACCATTTAAAGACATCGCAATGCAAATTCACCCTTAATAAACATCGGTTAAGTGCTGAAATGTCCTCTCAGGAAAAACCCCACTCAACGTCGGGTGTGAGGGGATGCGGTAACAGCACCCCAGGGTGCTCCCAGCCTGCATGCAGCTTCGTGAGCCAAAGAAGAAGAAACAGAAAAAAAAGTTGACGGTCGCGGACACGCACGGCTGCGCGCAACGGACCCACGCGGGACGCGCACTCGGCTTCGGTACCTGAGGACACGGACGAACCCGAGAGGCTGGAGTTGCTGGACGCTGCCATCCAGCCCGATCGCGTCGGCGTCTCGATCACGCGTCCATCGCCCGCCCCGGTCCGCCCCCCGCGGGTCCGGTCGGACAGGCTGCCGCGTTAGGCGTGGACGCGCGGGGATGCTGCCCGACGATCGGAGACGTGCGGCGGCCCGGCGCGTCCATGTGCCGCTTGGAGGACCGTGATAAACACGCCGGCGCCGTGCGCGTCCGCCTTCTTAAAGTGGAAGTCGGTTCGCACGGACGCTCCGTGGATCGTCAGCGGCTTCTGCTCATCTCCTGCTGTCCCCAGAAATAGCAACTTTTCATTTAACTTCCTGTGACTTTTCCCCTAAATGAGTATAGGTGGGGACATTTTAAACACAGACGCGAATAAGATGCAGAGTTTGCGCAAAGTGGCTATTTCCAGGGGTGTGGACTCGGGTCACGTGACTTGGCCCGGCCTCAGAATCTGGTGTGTTTAGTTCCAACACAATGCTTGGAAATGAGGGTGGTTCTGTTGGTAAAAGTCTCTTCTAATTCTAATTGTGAAAGAACATGTGAATATGAAATTCATTTACATTTACAGCATTTATCAGACGGCCTTATCCAGAGCGACTTACAATCAGTAGTTACAGGGACAGTCCCCCCCTGGACTTGCTCAGAGACACAATGGTAGTAAGTGGGATTTCTGGCTCATATGCGGGTGTGTTACCCACTAGGCTACTACCACCCGGCGCATTACATATTTATTGGTAATGCACATATTGTTGTTTACTGATCGATGGATAGTGAATGGGTGATTTCAAGTATTTAATATAATCGTTCGTTAGTGGATTTGCACTGATCAGCCACATCATTCTTGTTGCTTTGTGTGATAGACCATTTGTTGTTAGCCTGTTAGCTTTATGTGCCCTTTTTGTTAACTTTTGTGCGTGTTTGAGTGATCCCCGCTGGAAAACCCTTCTTTAGTCTGTTTTAATGTTGGTTAGCTGTGCTGAGTCCACTGTTTTATTGTACCTGTTAGCTCACCGTAAATAAAAGCACTGTTTGTATGCTTTTTTTTGGTTGTGTGTAACAGCGGACCTCCTCCTCTCCACACGTTTCTTAGACTCCTAGACTTAGGAACGTGAGAATAAAGTAATAAAAATAAGCAAAATAGAACAATGGGGGACAAGTATAGATGAGAAGTAAGGCTAGTATAAAAGCCAGCAAGCTGGGCAGTGGCACTTAAAACTGCACTGTCATAGGATTGTAATGGCTGAGTAGAATAAAAAAAAAGCCCAATAAAGTACAATAGTGAGTTATGAAGTACAAGTGTGTGGCTGATGGTATGTAAAACCACGTCTTGTTCATGTATTTATACTGTGTGACACATTTCCTGATGCAGATGCAGAAGTGAAATCACTTCAAACGGAGTTGTAACTGAAACCACATCTGTGTACCGCTTTATTATTCTGAATAGTAAAATGTTAGAGGTAATAAAAACCTGCCTGGAGAGTTTGGTACTGGACATACTGAGCAGACGTGTTGTATGTGAAAGCGAAGTGATTGTGCTACACTGCAGCACAGCACACGGTGACACAACGAAATGTGCCCGTCACCATGACAGGTGCCAGCGGAGCAGTGTGTGGGGACGGTACTTCGCTCAGTGCCACCTGAGTGGCACCTTGGCGGGATTCGAACCGGCAACCTTCTGATTCCTTAACCGCTAGGCCACCACTGCCCCGTGTGATTTGGTGTGGAAAGGGTTTAACTTTACCACTGACCGAGGTTTAACTCGTTCTTAATGGTAATTAATGGATCTCTAATGGGAATGAACATGCCCCTGGAGCAGCGTGCTGGGGAACGACTCGGGAGAAGTAGGGGTGTGTTCGATAAAAACAAAAATGTCTTTTACGCCAAAAATGTCTTTATTTATTCCCTGATGTAAAATGGATTCGTATGTCCAAGCTGAAGCCAATCCGCAGATCTACGCGTCAACCGCGGAAGCTACGGCACCCCCGGTTCAAGCGATCACGTGACGTGACCTGCACTCTGGATCACGTGACGGCTCGGGGACAGCGTGACTTGCACAGGGTTTGTCGTGCGGTCGCAGCACTAGCTGCCTTCCCGGGGACACAATGGCTCCAAACACGAGGTGGGCGACTGCGCCGTGACAGTTTTTTTTTTTTTTTTAATAACGTTACTGTCGCGTGTGCTGTAGACGAACCCGCTGGCGTTTTGTTACGTGTCGTCTCATGTTTCTGGTGTTGTGTGCTGCGGGCCAGGCTGCTGCTGCTGCTGCTGCTGCTGTGTGTCGGGCTCCAGCCTGTCCGGTCCCGGCGATGCTCCAGCTTCTTCTGCCGCAGATCTCTCCGCGTCAGCAGCAGCCGGCGAGGACCCGACCCGGGAAAAGCCCTGTTCCTCACCCCATATGTGGAGGATGGACGGATAGAGGAGGGTGAGCGTTCTGCGTTGATGATGATGATGATGATGATGAAAGGCTTTTAAACCATTGTTTCTTGCTGCAGCCCGGAAGCTGAGTCTGGTGGAACCGCTACCTGGAGCAAACGTGAAGAGTTACTCGGGGTACCTGACCGTCAACAAAGCCTACAACAGCAACATGTTCTTCTGGTTCTTCCCTGCACAGGTACGGTCCACACATTAAGAGAAGAACCTGAACCTACTCGAACAGAAACTGAGCCGAGGTCATTTCTCGTGGTCATGTGACAATCACTCCCAGTGTCTCTGACTACGTGCTCCGATCATATACATCATGTAGTTTGGTTCTGCTGATGTCACTCAACAGGGATCTGCTGCTGCTGTACTTACAGCTTTTTCCCCAACCTCAGGGCGCGCAAGTGCCGCCATATGCAGGCATCAACTGATCACAGATCATCAATACTATTCACACCACCATCCTCACTGCTTTAATATAAGTAATGATTTGTGTTGTCCAGTCCAGACATGGTAGCAGGAAATTGCGGTTAATGAAACATCCTCATACACGTAGAGAGGAAATGTATCAGACTAAATTATTTTAGTTTTTTTTAAAAACAGTTGCACTTATTAAAGAAACAGTGGTGGCAGTGGTGGCCACTTAAGGAAGGGGACTCATAATCAAAAGGTTTGAATCCCGATCCGCCAAGGTGCCTGAGCGAAGCACCGTCCCCACACACTGCTCCCCGGGCGCCTTTCATGGCTGCCGACTGCTCACCAAGGGTGATTGCTTAAAGGCAGAGGACACGTTTAGTTGTGTCACCATGTGCTGTGCTGTATCTCACAATGACAATTCGCTTTCACTTCACACTAGTATGAACTATCTAGTGCTCCACCAGATGCGGGTTTGAGTTCATAATTATTTTAAACTTTTACAATGATTATTTATTGTTCTTTTTTTGTATTTTCTAAATGACCCTAAATGTATAATATGTGTTCTGATGTGCAAAAGCAACCATTCGGGGAAGTGACACTGAAAACAAATCGATTTCTGACTTTTATGATTTATTTATCTGAATTGGGGTAATTTTAAGGGATGAATATCTTGGTACTTGACGTGGACCTGTCTAAATCAGTGTCTTCACGGCTTTTCTTCATCCTCAGAATATGAAAATACTGCTAGATCTGTGTGTTTTTCAGGATACCTCAAAAATTGCAGATTCATGTCTGAACACATTGTATTTGATGTAATGTTCTCCACTGTTCCCTTTGTTGTCACTGTAACTTGTGGATCTGGGTGAGATTGGGCACCCAACTGTGTTTTGTAATTCTACAGGATTCTGTTCACTGATTCTGTTCATCTCATGGAAATCCTTGCACAGACATTTTATTTGTTGGTTTTTGTCTCTGTTGCCAAATTTTGTAATTCCTGTCGTAATTTTGTAATTTGGACTCAGTTAGATGTAGTTTTTTGTTCTAAACCCATTTTGTGCATTGTATTCAAAGTACCTCTTGAGGTTCTAGCTGAACTTTCTTCAGCGCTCTCTCTGTGTGTGACAGGTGAGGCCAGAAAGTGCTCCCGTGTTGCTGTGGCTCCAAGGTGGTCCAGGTGGGACCTCCATGTTTGGGCTGTTTGTTGAGCACGGACCGTATGTGGTGTACAAGAACATGACTGGTAAATTCCTTGGCTGTAGATTAAACAGAGACTGTGAGTTAACAGACCTTCAGTGTTACACTCAACAGGGCAGTCGTGGCCGAGCGGGTAAGGAAACGGCCCCGTAATCAGAAGGTTGCCAGTTCGAATCCCGATCTGCCAAGGTGCAACTTAGCAATGCACCATCCCCACACACTGCTCCCCGGGCGCCTGTCATGGGCTGCCCACTGCTCACCAAGGATGATGGTTAAAAGCAGAGGACACAGCACCATGTGCTGTGCTGCTGTGTATCACATGTGACAATCACTTCACTCTATTATTACTTTTTTGCTGTGCTGCATTGTTTCACTTTACTTTCAATTTCAATATGATGGTGGATAGTGAATTTTATACATTATGAGCTGACTGGATGCAGAACTCATTTGAATTTCCTTTTTCCCGTTGCAGTTGGGTTACGGGATTACCCATGGTCCTCCAGATATTCAGTGCTTTACATCGACAACCCAGTATGTTTACCTAATTTACTGTTTTAGCCAAAACATGACATGTGTGAAACATGCTCCACTTTTGAGTACACAAAACTATTTCTCATTTTGCCCACTGTGTGGAGTCATTCGGTCCTTTCTGATGTCCACTGAGCAAGATAAATCTTAGAATCAACAACCCTTTATCCATTTGACTATAATAAAACTTTTATATATTTAGAAAATTTCATTTCCCTGGATAACCATTAAATAAAGAAGTCAAATCTTTATCTCAGGTGGGCACTGGCTTCAGCTTCACTAACAATGACAAAGGCTTTGCCAAAAATCAAGACGATGTAGGTCGGGATCTGTACAGGTGAGATTTTATATATATAAAAACGTATATTTTCCTTTGGGTTTTTTGCTTGTTGTGTTTTTTAATATGTTTTTACTTGCCTCTTTACCCTCTAGTGCACTTCTCCAGTTCTTCCAGATCTTCACAGAGTTTCAGGGCAATGACTTCTACGCTACAGGAGAGGTGAGCAGGGATTGATATTCCTAATAGGTATTATATTATATATTTTCCGCATTTATTCATCTTTTACTGTTTCCAGTCATATGCAGGAAAGTATGTTCCAGCAATTGGATATTACATCCATAAGAACAACCCTTCGGCCAAACTGAAGATCAATTTCAAGGGAGTGGCCATTGGTGATGGACTGTGTGACCCAGAGATGGTTTGTATTGCTTATATAAAATTCTGTTACCCGGCTCCCAGAGCAGGAGCATAAATGTACCCGGTGTGACGTCCAGCAATTACCTACATTTAAACATATAGAATGAGGCAGCAGCCAAACAAATGTTTGCTTTTGGTATGCAACACCCCACCCACACCCCCACACTGCAGGAGGCACAACTGCTCTCTTTAAAGGGACAGGCTTCGGTCGCAGCCAATAAGAGGATACCAGCAATTAGGCCACCAAACTACACCTAAAAGAGACAACACAAGCATCAATAAATGCACATATATTTATATTTGTGGCATTTATCAGATGTCCTTATCAAGAGCAACTCACAATCAGTAGTTACAGGGACAGAATGCTGCAGGGGACACAATGGTAGTAAGTGGGGTTTGAGCCTGGGTCTGCTGGTTCATAGTGTCTTACCCACTAGGCTACTACCCCATACAAATGTAACACCACCTAGTAGCAGGTACTAATTTATAAAATGCCACAAATGGGATATTATTAAGAGAAAGAGGCTTTGTCTAAATATGTTGGATCCCATTTCAAGTTTGTGGGTGTAGCACTTTCATTTTTTGTATAATAATGAAACATTGTAGTGTAGAGTTGCTACACACAACTTCTCACACACTCTAATGTTCTCCGTATATTGTGGGGTTTTTTGTTGTTGTTGCTTGTGTGCACCTGATTCAGTCTTGATGCACATCTGTGTTTCTATGTCAGATGTTGGGAGGTTATGGAGACTTCCTCTACCAGACGGGGATGGTGGATGAGCTGCAGAAACAGTATGTGGATCAACAGACTGATTTGGGGGTACGCTACATCCAGCAGCAGAAATGGGTGGAGGCCTTTGAAGTAAGTATTTTTGCACAGTTTAACGAATCCCATCTGCCTTTTGTGTCTTTTTGATGTTGTTTTGGTACCCAGTCCACATTCAAAAAGTGTCCAAATTTTCTGCCTGGTCATTTTTTTTTTTAATGTGGTCTTACTGAATTTTAATCTCTTAAATCCTGTTCTCTCTGTATGTGTGCATGTGTGTGTGTGTTTGTGTGTGTTTGCGAATGACTAATGGATCATCTGCTATATGTCTCATTTGCAGGTGTTTGACAGCGTACTGAATGGTGACCTTTCACCTTACCCTTCCTTCTTCCAAAACGCTACAGGATGCACCAATTACTTTAATTACATGCAGTGTCAGGTACAAAACATTCCCTCCAGTGCACTGATGAGTGAAATTGATTTCGTTATTGAGTGCATGTAGTTCTAAGGGAAGTGTGCATTAGGGGACATCTGAACTGTCACAACATAAACAGATCCTACAAGGCCAGTTTTCTGACATCTTATATTGTTTGGATTTGGTGTTTCCTCAGGAACCTGCCGATCAGGAGTACTTTAGCCAGTTTGTGACAATGACAGAGGTTCGACGCGCTATCCATGTGGGCAACCTTACCTTCAACGATGGCTCCGAGGTAGAAAAGCACCTCCTGCAGGATGTAATGAAGAGCATCAAGCCATGGCTGGCTGTTCTCATGGATAATTACCGGGTGAGAGTGAATTTACCATGCAGAAAATTGTCACTGGATTCCAATCCAACTCCTGATAAATTGTGTAGAATGTAACCTTTAATAGTTAAAATAGTAAATACTTTTAAAATGGACTATTTGATGATCTATATGACAACAATTGACAGACAATGCCCCTACATTAGAACTTATTCACTCCATTATTCCTTGTTGTTGTTTTTTTCCCCTAAATTGACATTAAGATGGCACTTAAGGGACAGTCATACAGCCTGATTCTCCTTCTAACTCAGGTGCTGATCTATAGCGGTCAGCTCGACGTGATCGTGGCCGCCCCGCTGACTGAGCGCTTCCTACCCACTGTCAACTGGTCTGGAGCAGATGAGTACAAACGTGCTGAGCGCTTTCACTGGAAGGTCCAGCCCAGTGATGGGGAAATAGCCGGCTATGTACGACAGGTTGACGAGTTCTTCCAGGTGAGAGTTTGGATGCGTTGGTGTGTTTTCTGCACTTGTGCTGGGATTTATTCAATAAGTAAAACTTTTTACCCTCCCTTTACCTACTGCATTAGGTGATTGTACGAGGAGGAGGACACATACTGCCTTATGACCAGCCACAGAGGAGCTTTGATATGATTGACAGATTCCTTTCTACAAAGGGATTTTCAGTTAACTGACCTATGAACACCATAGCCGCTTATGTCCACTTCATATTTAATCATTTTTCAATTCCATCAGATAAATTATGTTCAGCCATACATTCAGTTTCAGTTAATGTACTGTACAAAAAAAATTTAATCAGACTGATTACTGAGTGGATGCACTGGACATATTGAATGAATTTTTTTTGTTGCAGGGATTATTAGTTTATTAAATAGAGCTGGTTTGTTTTTGATTGTACTTTGTTTTCAATAAAATAATTTTGTTTGTCATTGCGATCAAAACATTTTAGAAGCATAACAGCGTTTTGTGGCACTAATACATAAGTGTTACACACACAAACACTTTGTAGCATGCAAGCAACATAAAAGTGCAGACACCTCATTTAAATAATTCATGCAGATGTAGTTTTTACCCAATATGATGGTAATCGTCCAATTAAAAGTGTCTGCGAAATCTTGAATCGTTATACAAGGCTTATAGCTGTGGGCACAATGGAGTAATTCAGGATTTAAGAACATTAGGGATCCTATACCTGACAGGCATATTAAGCATTGAGGTCAAGGGCAGACAATCTTGTACATGTTAGGGTGCAAGTGTGTGCACATTTGTGTTGCTGTGAGAAGAATTTAGAGGATGAGCTATTGCCCAATGTCATACAAAGCAACAAAAAAGCATTCAAAAAGTTACATGTTTCTTGTTAGTAGGAAGCCATTAATGAACTGCACTACTTTGTAGAATGTTTTTATAAAGCAATAATTCTCAATTCTCAAATGTGCCATAGAGGCACATTTGTATGTCCCTTAATGTTGATGTAGAATTATTTGGTTTTGTAGTTTTGTAGTTGTAGTTTTACATACAGTACAGGCCAAAAGTTTGGACACATCTTCTCATTCAATGTGTTTTCTTTATTTTCATGTCCATTTGCATTGGAAGATTCTCACTGAAGGCATCAAAACTATGAATGAACACATGTGGAGTTATGTACTTAACAAAAAAAGGTGAAATAACTGAAAACATGTTTTATATTCTAGTTTCTTCAAAATAGCCGCCATTTGCTCTGATTACTGCTTTGTACACTCTTGGCATTCTCTCAATGAGCTTCAAGAGGTCGTCACCTGAAATGGTTTTCCAACAGTCTTGAAGGAGTTCCCAGAGGTGTTTAGCACTTGTTGGTCCCTGTGCCATCACTCTGCGGTCCAGCTCACCCCAAACCATCTCGATTGGGTTCAAGTCCGGTGACAGTAAAGGCCAGGTCTCAATCATAGTTTGAAACCTGTTCAATTATAGTTTTGATGCCTTCAGTGAAAATCTGCCAATGTAAATGGTCATGAAAACAGAAAACACATTGAATGAGAAGGTGTGTCCAAACTTTTGGCCTGTTATATTTTGTTGTCTATATGTTGTAGTTCTATAATTGTACACTAGAGGTCGTAATGTAACGTGTGTAAGTTATTCTTACTAAGCATAGGCACTGCATTTTAAATATTCTTTCTAATTCGTTAAATAATGAATTTACTTAAATGTTAGTCAAAACACATCATGACTTTTAAGCATGAAATCAACATGCTATTATAATTAAACATTCTCATTTAAATGTCATGTTTTCAGGTCTCATATGAATCAAAGCTTATCTCTGATTATACAATGCATATATGATGCAAAAATGCATTTGATGGGAGAATTGTTAAAGAAGAAATGCTTTATTTTCATACTGTAATATAGCTGCAATGATATTTCACATCTGTACATTAGCATAATCAAAAAACAAACACAAGAACTTTCAAGGCATTAATAAACATATAAAATGTACAAAGTTATGTGGGCATGAATGAATTTGTTAAGTAAAATAAATGATGGACATTGATTTAAGCACAGACGTGAACATACATTTGAAGACAAGAAGGGCTATGCAAATATTATTTACAAACATGTGCCAAACATTAACTCCTTTCAAAAAGAAAGGTGGTTGCATGTACAAGGTTACAGAAATGAATGAGATTCTATACAATATTTATAGTTTTATTGTTCAAATGATACATTTATTTATATATTTTATTACTCAACTCATTGTCGCTCTCCCTTGCACTCATAGATGCACACACATTCTCTGCCCATAGTCTCTTGCACACGCAGCACAAATGTTCATTCCCTCTGTCTCATGTACCTTCCTATTTTCAAAGACATAATAAAAAAATATCAAGCAGTAGAAATAAAATAGTTTTTTTTTGACTGAACATGAACTATTAATTCCAGTTGAATATGTTTAGTTGTATCTGTGAATACACAAGAACTGTTTGTCATTGCAAACCCATCCACAGACCTGAAAGGTCATACAGGAAATATCATTCAACAGGACTTTTATTTTGTAAGTTCTTTGACCTTGCTACTTCAAAGAAGCCTCTGGCTTCTGTTTAAATGATTAGAGTGCAGTCACACTGAACCCGCACTGAGATGACAACAAAACAGTCATCAGCCTCTTTTAGAAAAGAAAGAAAAAACACAAGCGCAATGCTTCCAGTTCACCTAAATGCTGTCCGTTTAGTTTCACAGTGAGAAAGAAACCTGCTCATTAGTCTTGCAGTTCATAACAACCCTCACATCGGGACATGCAACGTTCCTTTAAAGCTTATCAGTGCCTCTCATTCCCAGAAGGACGAAAAAGCAAGTCTTTTCAACATGCATATTCCCGATCTGTCCATCTCTGTTGGGACCAATCCGTGTGGAGTCAGTCTGTATTCACAACTTCTTGGCTAAACAACCGCTCTGCAGCCGCTGTACCTTCTATATCTTTACAGAGAGTCAGGAACCTTTTTTGTTTGCTGGTGTGGGAAAATGGGGCACATTGCTGAGATTTCAAAATATGGCTATTTTAACCCTCTGATGTTACAGAGGTCAAAGTGCATAGACGGCTACACAATTTCCACCTACCCATGTGGAGGATCTTTTTGCATGTTCGCGATCATAAAAACACAGTGCTACGAGGAAAAGCGTGGGAATCAATATGTTCCAACCTTTTAAGGGCACAGAATTCCGCTGGTAATGCAACATAAAAAGACAAAACACGGCTTAACAGCTGAAGAAGGCCTTGTGTTGCCTGTGTGTGTGAATATCACACTTTGATATGACAACACTCATCAGCAAATACACACACACTTAAACACCTACACACACCCTTTTTCATCCAATAATGGGTTCGTGGGAAAGAAATGTGATGAGGCATTTGAAAAATCCACCGAAAACAAGAGAACGGGACTGAGAAAACTCAGTCAATCCTACCAGAAATTGTCAAACTACAATATCTGATTGGTGTTTGTAATATAGAACTTAAATATATATTCATATATAAATACCTGACTGTACTGTGTTTAGCAGTACTGCTATCTAAGTTTGGTTTATATTGTGGCATTGAGATCTGGGGCTGTATGTTGATGCAACCTGATTCTAGGCTCACTCAAGGTGCCAAATGAAACTATGCAGATGCAAATATTGAGTCAGGTACTGAAACAAAAAAAAATGGACATGGTTAAGGAAAGTCAGAGTCAGACGTTTTTGTTATGTAGATTTTTGATAGAACACAGTGAAGGTTTTGCTAATATTCAAGGTATTGACTCCGAGAATGAACACTGAAACACTTTCACCATTTTAACCCCACAAAATGCATGGATATACGGGATATAGATGTCATTCCAACTAACATTCTTCTAAACACAGAAAAGTCCAGGCACAATGTGAGCATAGTTTAGAGCTGTCAGTACAATAAAATACCGAATGAAAACCAAGCACCATGGTCAACATTCCCCTGAAACTGCTAGTTTAAGAATTAACAGAGAGCTCAATTAGATCAAGCCACTTATCCAAGATACTCCTGAGAAGCTTGACTGAATTGGGCCCTTTGACAGGCAATTTGTCAACAGGAGTTGCTCTTATTGATTTAACCTCTGGCAGTCTGTAAGCCACTGTGGACGGGCCCATGGTCCTCCACTCTTGAAGTTCTGTGGTACATCGATATAACATAGCGGGCATAACTGGGTTTCATTTTGGAATGTCGTCTATTGGAATAGGACTGCTTCCTGCCCAAAGGGACAGGAGGTCCTGCTAAGATTGTTTATCTGGGAACTGTTTTGCCAAGTGTAGTTATTTAGCTTATTTACCAAGAGCCAATAAAGGCTGACCCCAACACTGAAGTCTTAAATCCAGCCTAGATCAGACCTTGCAGCAGCACATTCAAATGTTGGTCCTCAGAGAGCCAAGCTGCTCACTCCTCACCTACAAATTAAAATGAGAATTGTCTAGATTGAAATGCAACACAGAAAGTGTATGCAACAGGGCAATTTGAGACACAATAGTTCCATGTCAGGAGTGGGAAACTGGCTGTTAATGCATTCAACCTGAGGCTCCTGAAAGTCCCAGCACCACCAGTGCAGAGTAACATGGCTTTAGTTCAGGGCTCTTTAAAATCACGGGCCATGAGGTGAAGATCCTTGTATTAGATCTGCCAAGTTACTCAACAAGGATCAGCATTTTCCAAAAATTTGTATAGGATTTAAGACAAAAATGTTCCTGGGCCAACAGCTACAGAACGGTGCTGCTTTAGAGGGGTCCTCTGTGGGGGCTTCTAATGACCCAATTTCGGCTCAGTAAAAACAAGAGGCCGCATTTAATGTAAAGCACAGCCTGCAAACTCAATAAATACATGGACTTTTGGCTTTTTTAAGGTTTGAGATGGTGATTGAGTTAGAGATAAAGGTCACATCAATGGTAAATCCTCTGCACTGACCATAGATAGACAGGCAGTAGTGAACTCACTGAGCTAAGAACACTGGGCAAAGGTGCATTTAAGGTCCTTGTGAAAGGTAAGGTCCTTTCTCTGAAAGCCAAATGAAAAAAGACAATGAAAAAAAAAACAACAACTAAATCTTACAGAAGCCTTCTAGAAAAACACATACTGTATAAAGAACCACCTTTCAGGCACAGGGGTCTCTCTGTTGGTTGATCTAGGTGGGTGGTGAGGATGAGAAAGTCTCTAAAGTGTGTTCTGATGGTGAATGGGATGAGGAGCTGGTGGCTTCAGTCTCTAGTGGATGGGGTTGATGTCTACACGGTGGTTGGGGGTGTTGCTGGAGGTGGTGATGGTGTTGTGCTGGATGACCTGCTGCTGTTGTTGCTGCCCCACTGAACCTGGACTGCCCACAGGACTGTTCTCTGGACCTGAAGGAGACAGAAACAGAAAATGTATCTTTTGAATACGCTCAAGAGAAAATGCTATATGGAGATGAAAGCTACCCAGGGCCCGTGAATCCATGGAAAAATCCATAAACTGATTATTAGCACTAATAAGTGAACAGAAATGTCCTTACACATTTGTTTCCCTCATGTAGTCAGTTACCTGACTCCCTCTAATCAGTTCACAACTGGACTGTGGGTCACACATAATTAAGCATCTCTTCACACGAGAGAAAGCATGTGCTTGGTAATGATGTTCCCATACAGTAGGTGGCGCTCTACTCAAGCACTCTTACATCAACATGCTAAATATGAGAATAGCTTTCAGATGTCAGCTGGACATACTGTTGGGGAAGGAGCTGAAGTACCAGTCCGTCTCTCCGTCCTCATAATATATTTGGAGAGAAATGCTGAGGACAGTCAGATCATCTGCCCTCTCTCATTCTTGTATATATGTATTGATTAATCTATTCATTAAATTACCCAGGATTTAATTGAGTCACATTATTTTTTTTGTTTTTTGCCACGGTACACAGTTTAGAAAAAAATTGAGTAAAGTAAAGTGATTGTCATTGTGAAACACTGCATCATAGCACATGGTGCACAAAATGAAATGTGTCCTCTGCATTTAACCGATCACCTTAGTGGGCAGCAGTGAAAGGCACCCCGCGAGCAGTCTTGCATCTCAGTGGCACCTCATTGACACCTTGGCGGTTTGGGATTCAAACCCACAACCTTCCGATTACGGATTCGCTTCGCTAGGTTATCACTGCCACTATTATAACATATAATTTATATGTTATGATGAAAATAACATCTATGATTCAGCCCACTCCAAACCATAAATTAAATTTGATGGTTGTCTAATGAGTAATGACAAAAAGTAATACAGTCACAAAGCTTAAATTCCATAATGTAAATGGAATCACCTAGTTAAAACACTTCAGGTCAGTTTTATTCAATCAATCAATCAATCAATCAACTTCTTACAATATACATTTGCATAGTACATTTGCCATTAATTAAACCTAGTCCCAGATTAAACTAATTTAATGGAGTATTGTCCTGCATGAAAATCATGTTTTTCTTGAAGGATGCAGACTTCTTCCTGTACCACTGCTTGAAGAAGGTGTCTTCCAGAAACTGGCAGTAGGACTGGGAGTTGAGCTTGACTCCATCCTCAACCCGAAAAGGCCCCACAAACCTTGCTGGGGTCTGAGACTGGAGCTCTCTGCCCTTTACCAATCCAGCCACGGGACTCACTCTCATTTCATCAGTCCATAAAACCTTAGAAAAATCTTGAGATATTTCTTGGCCCAGTCTTGACCTTTCAGCTTGTGTGTCTTGTTCAGTGGTGGTCGTCTTTCAGCCTTTCTTACCTTGGCCATGTCTCTGAGTATTGCACACCTTGTGCTTTTGGGCACTCCAGTGATGTTGCAGCTCTGAAATATGGCCAAACTGATCTGAACAGGAAATGGACTAATGCTAACGCTATTTATTTTAATGTAAGTTTAAAGCAAAATGTTTTATGGCATGGACACCAATTAAATGTATAAAGAGATAATCACACTATGATTTATCCTCACCAAGCACGTCGGATTCTTTTTACAATAGTGTATTGTCACCACAGCGTAAGGCAGCATCATTTAATATTTCCATCTTCCCAGGCTGAATTCCTAATAAAACTGTCTGTCAGGGGACTGGAAATGAACATTTCTGACACTGGGGAGAGGCCTGTTAAATGCCTGTAAATGTCAGTAGTATCCATGTCAAAATGTAAGTCTCCTGTATGACTGATGCTGTGTCTGTCTAAATCCTTGTGTGCAGTGTGTTTATGTATGTGTATACATATATTTAAAAGTAAATCTGAGTTTATGAGTTTGAGAGAGACTCACTGAGGTAACCCTGTGACTCTTTCTGCATGGCGGTGATGGGACAGTCTTTATGGGTCAACAGGAGCTGTTTGAGCTGTGTCACCTCGTTCTTCAGCATGGTGACCTCATTCTGTAACACAACACAACACGTATCACTAAAAGTCCCCAAAATGAGTGATATTGTTTTGTTTTGTCTCCCCTGAACATTATTTATGCTGCTTGTGACTTTATCATGTTGTAACCCTATAATTTTTGGAGACCCTTATATGAATACCAATTATCAAACATTTACCGTCCTTTAAACATAAGTCCTGACAACATGATACAAATTATGAGTGGCTGATTGAAAATGTGAGTGTGAATGAATACAGTGGAAACCAAAGGGTTGTGGTCAGAAATCCTTAGTCATTTTGCTGAGAAGATGTCAGCTTCTCAGAATGGTTTCAGCCACCTCACTGTTTGGAGAACTCAACGCACTTCAGCCAGACAAGTCCGATTAGTCAGATGATCTGTACCTGCAGTTGCATGTTGGTTTGTGTGAGCTCCTCGGCCTTCTTCTCCAGCGACATCACCCACACCTTCCTCTTCTGTCTGCACCGCGTGGCCGCTGCTCGGTTTCGCTCCAGAAACTTTCGCCTCCGCTCGTCGGGGTCCTCGTCCACCACCCGCCTGCGCCGTCCGCCAGTAGGGGGTGGAGACTGCAGTGTTTGCGTCGGCTGCATCTGCTGCGCCGCTGGGGACAACTGCAACAGCGTAACATCAAACAAAACTTCATGTAAACAAGTGGCCTTGTGACGGGCAAATTTGAGACACTGGCATGCCACCAAACTCACTACAGCCCCGCCATCTTTTTTTAATTGCCATCCCAGTACCCCACCCAACCAGAGGCCAGTCCTGGCTGTTATTAGTCCCCACAATCAGACCTCACATTTTGCCTCAATAACCTTATATACCCCCACCTTGCACCCTGGCAGTAGTAAGTCAACCATTATTTACTGATTCTGCCAACACTGAGAGGTGTCAGGGCACAGTTTTCCACTCAGCCCCAAAAGTCTGACAAACCGACACAGAAAGGGGTGTGCCCCTAAATGCTGGGAGGAGAAAATCTTTTAATTTTTTTACAGAATTCTGGCTGGTGTCCCTGAAAATGCAGACTTCTGATTGTAGAAAGCTTTGGGAAAAGCTGAGGAAAATAAAAGCGCCTTTGATGGCTGTGAGTATACAGCCCTTCTGTTTAGTTTCACAACACTTTATGAGCAGAAACTATGAATCATATAGACATGGACACGGGCTAAGAAGGCACACAGCGCTGTGACCCAACCATGGCTGTCTTCAGCACAGGACCGTAGCCTGACCAGCTCTTTTGAAAAATGAGACAATATTTGTCTTTCTATTTCGCCTGTGCTTTAATGTATCCACAGAAGTGGTTGCAGAAAATGTAATTAAAATCAAATGGAAAAAAAAACTTAACATAAAGTGTCCCCATTTCTGCAGTTCATGTTGACTCAACTTTAAATATGAATATAGAGTGTGAATGGCTGTACAGTATGTAAATGTAGTTATAAACCCCTTGCATTCCCTGACGTCAATCATCTCCTTGACAAATATAATACACCCAGTTGCACTAACGCTGTGAGGAGACCGATGAAGACCTTCATATTTCCTAAATATCTGCCAAATGTGCTGGGGAAAGGGCCCAATCTACCTGCAATTTACAGGCATTAAATAATTTGCTGCTAACATCATGGTAACAGATACGTCATGACTCTCTTTTGGAATTTACACCTAAATGGTTCAGAGGACCTACAAAATGATCACCTCAGTGCATCGTATCTTGAGATTCTACACTCATGGTTTGTTTCTTCTGATGTAGTTCAGTGTATTCAGTGCACTAAAGCTGCACAGTATGTACCTGTACCTGCGAGGAGTGCAGCCCATGGTGTGGTGAGGTCTGGTGGCCGTGGGCAGGGTGCATGTGGGCTGGGTGGGAGTTGTGGTGGCCGTGGCTTTGCGGATGGTGGTGCGGGCTCTGGCTGTGGCCGTGATGTGGATGGTGGGCGTGGTGTTGGTAGCCATGTGGAGGTTGGGCCTGCATGTGTTGCTGGTGAGGGTGGGAATGCAGGGAATGGTGGCCGACCTGCTCCTGCCGCGATGACATCATCTCCATCATGTGACCCATGGTGTTCATATTACCGTTGGCGATGGCTCCTGGGTGATGGGCCAGTGCTGCCTTCAGTCTCTGTGTGGGGAGAGGACAAGTTATCACTCAGGCTACTTATATGGCAGAATCACAATGACTTCATAGAGGTCAGAGGCCTTTACAGTCACACTGGCAGTAAAAGTGGCAAAGACAGGAGTAGGAGTTGTTTATTCAGTATGCACAAGGTGACAAATTCTGATCTGGCCCACTTTCATCGCTAGAAATCAGAGCTTGCTGGTCAGATGTGGCTTTTAAATCCAACAGATGAGTACTTGGAATGACTACAGGCAACTATAGGCACAAACACAGATAAAACTTTTTTTCATGCGGCTAGTCCAGCAGTATCCAGCTGCTAGTGTCTGCCACAATTTCAGTCTTGTCTCTGCCCTGTTAGTTCTTATCTTTCGTTTTCTTTACTATTCATACCTGTTTTCAGCCAGTTGCACACTTATGTGTCATTTAATTGAAATTTTGGTTTTTAAGTGAAAAGTGAAAAGGAAGTCATTATCATTGTGATACACAGCACAGCACACGGTGACACAACAAAATGTGTCGTCTGCTTTTAACCGTCACCCTTGGTGAACAGTAGGCAGACATGACAGGCAGTGTGTGGGGACGGTGCTTCGCCCAGTGGTACCTCAGTGGTACCTTGGCGGATCGGGACTCGAACCATCAACCTTCTGATTACGGGGCTGCTTCCTTAACCACTAGGCCATCCAACTTATTTTGGCTCCTTTTTATTCCTTTTACATTTTTTATATACATATAATTAAACCCCTTCCACAATCCCTTGTTTGCATCATCTGACTAGTGCTCACAATGTACAGAACACTGCTAAATAATCTGATAAATATGCATGAATAGAAATGTTTCTTGTGCATTCTCTGGCCACATTGAGTAGTTAATATGAATTTGTAAAGCTTGCAGGAATTAAAAGCTCCAGTCCTTAAATCAGTAAAATAGGTTAAATACAGAAATGCTAAGACAGGACATTTCTCTCTCTCTCTCTCTCTCACACATCTCTCCATGTTCTTGTCATCACTTTCTCTGTGTGGCTGTGGCGAAGGCCCTTGCAGACTGGGCCCGGGGCCCGCTCTGGCCTCCTCTGTGTTTGTCCTCCCTGCGGCCCTGTTTGGTTAACCCTTGTGGTCTACTTAAGACTCAGCTGTGCCGGTGTCGGCAAGCAGCTCAAGCTTTGCGACCCAGGAGACGGGTCCTCAAAATGCTCCTGTGTTTCTGCTGTTTACCTGCTCCCAGCGAGATGTTTTTCTGGGCATTTCTGTTAGACGAGTCCGGAAGGAAATAAAAAAAAGAAGCCGGTGTTGCCACAGCATCACCAGCCGCTGTGGGCAGGTTTGATCTGCCGACAACAAATGGAACAAATACAAGAAAATGTCTGCACCAATATGTCTTTTTAAACCCACACTAAGTACTCTCTCCAGCAAGGAGCGTGAATCTGGATGCCAGAACCTGGTGACTGCAGACAGGGCAGTAACTTAAATTCAGACAAACCTAAAAAAATATATACATTGCAACAACTTCTGATATGTTAAGAGAACAAAATAAACAAAACAAAATGAGTGTGAATCGGTCAGGTTTTCCTTGTCATCCCTTTGGTCTCTTTATGTATTTCTCTCTCTTGCTCCCTACTTTCATCTGCTGGTCTCACAGTCACTTTCAGTCAGTGCAGGCCTCCATATCTTGACATTTACAGGTCTGGTCTCTCTCTCTCTCTCTCTTCAGTCTCTTTCCCTTTCTTCCTTCTACCTTTATTAATATTATTATTAAAAATTATGTCCTTCTTCAATACCTCCTCTCCTTAACATCTCCACTGAAACTTTGTCCCCCTTGATTGGGATCCAAAAGAGTAGTTTCAGCAAAGAGCTGTTCTACAAAATACATGACGCAAAATGATCTGTATTCATTCCAAAGGAAGAGCAACAGCCATTAATGCTCAAAAAGACAAACCAACTCCTAGATCCCTCCTGTCCTATCACTGGTTACAGTAAATACAGTAAGTCTGCACAATACATTATTAAAATCAATAAATCATTTGTGTATCTCCTCATCAGCTATTATGTCACATGACTCAAATCATGCTCCAGTCAGAACAGTGTATTCACTGAATTGCTTCATGAACCTATTATTGCCAGGTAACAGAGCAAAAACGCAAAAACGCCATCAGACCACTCTTCATAAAAATACTTCCCAGCACACCACTCCACCGGCTCCACTAAGTCACGTTCCTCCACCTACCCATGTAAGTCTCACCAAACTCCTCCACCTACCCCAGGAAAAAAATCCTTCACAAGCTTCCATCCACGATGACAAGCTGCAGACGCTGCCTTGCGCAAATCGCCCCAGACGTTAATTTCCCTTAACCCAGCCAAGCAGCCACTCCCAGGCCAGGACTGCCAGGCCTCTTCTCCCTCACAGCCGAGGGAGAAGCAGTTACCAGGCGCATCAGCGTCCCGGTGGGTGGCTGAAGCTTGAGTCTACCGCTGTGTGCACCACTACTAACTTCCATTTCCTACTGGTGCCGTAAATCAGAACAAAGACTGCATTGTAAACATTGGTTGAGAATCTTGTGCAATCACAGTGAATAAATACACTTTGAGTATGAGTGCGTAACTGGTATCTAAAACTGATAATTGACACCAAGGCAGTCCTGGGCTAGCCAGGTGCTGCCAGTCAGAGGCACACAAGTTTTTAACCAGGCATGGGTGATTAGAACCCTTTATATGCGGGTTTCCTCTTTTACTCTCTGTCCCAGCATTGACGTGGATGCACCTTTCCTAAACAGGTCCTGACGCTTTGGCACATGCTACCTGGGTTTTGTGTTTTTGCCATTGTGCTGGTTTCCTTTCTGTTACAATATATAAGTTTAATAAATAAATAAACATTTGCGCCTCCTTTGTTTCACCATGTGGTATGGCAATAATGAATAAATCAGAGTAGAAAGGATAAAAAAAAAAAAAAACGTATGTGACTGGAGTCACTGTGTTTGCAGGACTCATCTCGCATGAATCTCTGAGCTTTTGTCAGTGCCCTCCACCATGCCTTAATTAAACCAACACAAATAGCCCCAACCCAATTAGCTCCGTGTGTAGAAAGCACTACATTAGCTAATGCAGAACTGGGGAGCTAGCTACTGATGATCTGAACAGAAGATAACCTCATGTATTAGACCACCCCCCTTTGCCATGGCAAATGTATGAGGCAACAACGTTTTGTAGATAAATCCTGTTTTAAACTTATTTTTCTTGAAAATAATGGTGATGAGGTGCCACTTAAATGGACTTAAATGGAATATATTTCATTAATCTGTCACAGTTTGTCACATTAAGTTACAGTAAGTTATACGTTTTGTGGCAGTTTAGTGTGTTTTAATGATTTGCCTACAGGTATTATATATTATTTTTGTTAGATTTTGTTAGATTCTTGCTTTCTATCAAGGAAGAAACCTTCATTGAAATTATAGTAAATTATCTTTTTTCGCCTCTATTTTAAGCTTTTAGAAAAACTGTTAGTTATTAGAAACAGTCAACATCACGACTGCTCCTTTTTAAGAGTTGTACAAGTTGCTTCTCTGTAGATGTGAGAGAAGAAGCCCAGTGATGCTGTACTGCTTACTCAGGGAAGGAGTGACGTTGCTTCTGCTTTGTATGTGTAGCCACAGAGCTGTAACTCTTAGAAACACATTCACTGCTGACAAAGCAGAAATGATTTCTGTCTTTTCAAGTGGGTTTATTTTTTAATATCTAAGGTATAATTTGTTGCAGTTGGAACTTTACTTAAAACAGATTCTGCACACAGTTGGAATCAGTGAATGCTGGGGCCCATCATCACACATCTGCCTACTTTTACTGTGCTCGTGGGTCACAGGGAACAGGGACTCGCTCTGATATGGCGGCCTGTCAATCATCATCCCCTCGGCCTCACACCACCCCCACCAGCTCAGCACTGAGGACTCGCCAGCAGCTGTGCTGTGCTGCTTTTCGCTTCCATTTACAACTCGGTCCCTGCAACCCTGTCTATCCCACACAGCCATCCACAAGCATCTCAGAGGCTCCAGCTCCTTTCTTCTGGTTCTGCTCAATCTGGGGCAGCTCAGTGAAACCTGCGGTGCTGTGATCTACAGCCTCTGTGAGCAGGAACTGCAGAAAATGACCCAACCGTGCAGGCTAACGGCATAACGTGTCGACTCCATCTGGAGGCCCACTAATGTGCTAAAGTGCAGCTGAGCCGAGACAGGGCCCTTCTGGGACCAGTGGTGGGGGGGCTGGGGTATCCTGGCTCTCAGCCAAACCAGCATTGAGTAGCGTGGGGCGGGTTGGTGGGGGGCGACCGGTCTGGTCATCTATTTCTCTCTCAGCAAAGCATCCAGCAGGTAGTCCAATACACTGGTTTTATTAATGAGATGAGAAATATAAGACAATATAAGAACAGCAAAGGGAGAGCGAACCGCCTGAGTGAAAAGCTGTGAAAGGCTCTGTTTGACTCTTTGAGGTTTCCCCCTCATTCTTTCTCTTTGCTGTGTTGTTATGCGTAGGTCAAGGTCAAGTCAAACCTGGAAAAGCTCTAAACCTGCTGTCAGTTCATTCTCTACATGCAGTCTGCACTCTTTGATGTGGTTTTGCCGGACGTTTTTTCAGATGCAGCCAAATTTGGATGATCTGTAAAGTTGTCATAAAACTGTTGTTGTATAGACATGGCAGCAGTTACTTTGTTAAACCAAAGGCACAAGCGTAAGATTTTAAGTTACACCAATTTGTTGGTGTTTGCATTTAAGTTCATAACAGCTTGAATAATAACTGATGGCCTTGTCAGTAATGTGTGAAGCATTCATGTCAATAAAGCCAATGCTGACAGTGAGAGACAAAAAAGAGAGAGAAAAGGAAGGAGGAGAAAGGGGGAGGAGCGGGGGGGGGGGGGGGGCAGCTGCATGCCATCCTGTGAGAGGAAAAGGTCCAAACGTTAAACAAAAACGACCTGTTACAGGCATAAATGCTGCAGAGCCTGTGGCGGTTGTGAACAAGAAGACACGACACAGTGATACACAGAACATTCAATAAAAAGTACTGCATGCTTGTTAATGAAAAACATATTCATGATATAATACAACTCTGCATTGAACACTTAGATTTTTAAGTAGACCCAAGAAAAGAATATACAGAAAGAACGCACCTCTCACCGCTCTATTGGCTGAAACCCTTCGTCAAAGCAGCGCAGCCCTCAGCCACAGCCGTTCCGCCTTAACATTCTGCCTGTCGTCATCCGACACTGCGCCAACCAGCACGGCCCCAAAACTCACTCCGTGCGCTGACATAAACAAGCACTTTTCCCAGGTGTACACATGTCAGGCCTTAAACCGCTGGACTGGGATCAGGTTCATGGTCTCCCTTTCAAGTGGTTAAGGGTAGAAGTGGACTGAGGACAGCTGGTCCCAGATCAGACGTGTGGAAAGACTCTTGCCCAACCGCCGTCATCAAGCCAGGTAAATGCATCTAAACAGCTGTTTGTGCAGCGCAGGCTTTGCCCATCATGGAGGCTTTTAACTACCACCTGCATTAACCTCTAATGACAGCTTCGTTTCTCCACCGGCAACGCAGAAGCAGCGGTAAACAGTGATTAGAGCCAAACACGGCTGTTAAGTCAGTGGGTTAATGCCACAGAGAAGCAGATTCATTAAAGTAGTTTGCACCAAAACACCATGCATATATCTTCAAATCTGGGTGGAAAAAATAAGAAGGACATTTCGAGCGTATTCCACATCTTTCTCAACAACTGACATACAGTATGGAGTGTCAAACACAACATAAAACTCATGCTCTGTAAGTAAAAATGTCCACATTATAGGGTGCTTTTGGATGATGTAGTATTGGGAGAGATGGCCTTTCTCTCAGTAGCTCTGTTTGTCTTGGTGGTAAAAGCTTTGTCCGTCTCACTTTATCTGTAATGTCTGACCCTTCGCTCTTACCGTCCCCATTCTGACCCCTGTTACTGAACACCTGCACTTACTCAGGCATGGTGCTGGCAGCTAATTGCACATTAATGATATTTATTAATTGCAGTTTCCTCCCCGACACTTGGCTCTGAGTAATGAGGGTGAGAGAGCTTGAGGGTGCATCCTAACAACACTTATGAAGTGATGACCTCATATCTATAAACCGAGGGGGAGAGAGTCCTCGATTCCACAAAACTGGAGGATGAATGAATCAAAAAGAATGAGATCACATGGGAAGTGCGTGTCTTGGTATGTGTGTGTGTGTGTGTGTGTATGTCACCTCATTTATGAATCTGAGACACTGTGGAGCCTCAGTTATTCAGGGTTCTCAACACTTTCATGACTTGCCAATAACACTCTGCATTCTTCCAACTCCTCCAGTGGAGAAGACTAACTTTGCTTTTTTTTAAGTCTGTGCAGACTATTCACTGACTATACACATATCATTAACACCATCCACTTAATATTGAGTTGGTCACTAAAGCAGAGCTGACCTGTCTAGGCATGGACTCCACTACACCTCTAAATGTATTCTGTGATATGTGGTACCAAGCTGTCAGTAGCCGATCCTTTAAATCCTTTAAGTCCTCAATGTGAGCCATGGATCTTTTTTTCCAGCACATCCCCCATGTTTGAATGGACTGAGATCTAGAGATCTGAATGGCAAGTAAACACCTCAAACCATTACTGCAGTGTTGCAGGGCACATTAACTGGTTGAAAGATGGCACTGCATCAAGGAATGCCGTTATCAAGAAGTGGGGTGCCGGGTCATCATCAACGTATCAAGGTAACATTCAAATGAACGCTGGACCCAATGTTTCCCAGCAAATCAATGCCTAAAGCATTAAGTGACACACATAATCATGGCCATCCACATGATGTAAAAGTAAATGTCATACATCATGGTGGCCACCACCACCACCTATTGCACTAGGCACCAAGTCATCTGTGACCATGCAGCCCCATACCTAACAAACTGTGATATATTCTGTGTTTTGACACCTTTCCATGAAATAAAGCTTTAAATGTAGTTCTTCTGCTGGATCAGACAACACGGGCCAGTCTCTTCTCCCCAGATCCATCAAGAAGCCATACGTCACTCAGAATTCACAATTTCCTCAGATCTGCTTGACCTTTTATTTTTTGCTTCAAACACAACAATCTGGATGACAAAATCTGAATGACTTGCTGCCTAATACACCCCATCTACTGCCAGTTCCACTGTAACCAGAGAATCATTGACATTAAATTCACCTGTCAGTGGTGTTAATGTTATGGCTGATTGGTGTAGGCGCATCAATGTTTTTAAATGTGGGTCACCAGCAAGTTTGTAAAACCGTAAACTTGAAACAGGTTTTTGCCATTTTGCATTGCATGTAGAATCTGTGTGTCTGCTAATGTACTATATACATAATTGCATTATAAATCAGAGCAGTAATTTAGCCGCCATTGAGGGCTGTTGATCGCTGTCTCCTGGGATGCAGGATATGCAAGATGCCCATCTGCTGCCTGGGGTAAGCGCTCTTTCCCCTCACCGCTCTCTGTCTCTTGGTTTCCATAATGCTCAAGGCAGACTCAGAGACGGCCCTCACTCATCCCATTCATCAGCTTTTGACCCAAAACGGCAGGACATCTACCCAGCACATCACTTCAAACCCCCAAATTAGCTGAGGTTCAGATCCTCCCAGCAGGGATGCAAGCAATTTAAGCAGTCACTTCCTTTACATGCTCAGAGAAATTATTCCTGAGGAAAAATCCCTAAATAATCACTTCCAGACTGAATTCTACCATGTGATATTAACATCACTTGCAGAAAAGTGATGTTTAATTGGTGGTCTTGGTTTATTTCATACTAGGTTGCTTAATCAATTTGCACTATATGACACAAATAATTGTACAATTGACAAAAGTACTAGCATGTACTTACATTTTGCAATATAAATGTGCAAATCCTTTATATACCACTGTATCTGAGATCACATCAGTGCATACAGAACTGAAAACCAGTTGTGTGACCCTCAAAAACAGGAAGCTGCTCACAGGCAAAGGGTTTCTGTTTTGATGAGGAACATTGTGGGGAATTGCACAGAGGTGGACATGGAAGTGGCTTTTTCTGTGGTCGTGGTGTCTGATCGGGTGTGGTGGTCCACGGGGGGGGGGGGGGGGGGGGTGTAGCTAGTGTACCCAAGGCTGACCTGATGGAGACCCAAAGCATTCAGGACTCATGAACCATACACAAATGGGCTGGACTCACAAACATCACTCCCGGTGCTCTAGCAAAACAACAGGCAGAGATGCAAAGATAAACCTCCACTCTCCCACCCATCAGCCCTTCAGCACCATCCCAAAACATGCAGCTGCAACATTGAAGGCCTGAAGGTAGGATGATATCCAAAACAGACACATAAATTGCTAATGAATGATCCCGCTATATACTGTCACGGCCAAACGTTTTGTAAATGGCACAAATACTGGTTTTCACAAAGTTTACTGGTTCCATTTTTTCATAACAGCCCTGCCTCAAAAGGACCTGCTGAGATCATTTCAGTGGTCCTCTCATTAACACCAGTGAGAGTGTTGACGAGCACAAGGCTGGTGATCGTTCTGTCATGCAGGTTGAGTTAAATTAGCATGCTGGATGCTTGAAGATGGTGATGCATGAAATCAGTGTTTTTTCAGGGCTTCACAGGCAAGAATATTGCTGCTACTAAGACTGCATCTAAATCAAGGATCGTCTCCAAAAGATGATTCAGCTGCAGGATCGGGGTGCCACCAGTGCAGAGCTTGCTCAGGAATGGCAGTAGGCAGGTGTGAGGGCGAAGACTTTTGGAGGATGGCCTGGTGTCACCAATGGCAGCAAAGAAGCCACTTCTCTCCAAGAAAAACATCAAGGACAGACTGATATTCTGCAAAATGTACAGGAATTGGACAGCTGAGGACTGGGGTAAAATCATTTTCTCTGATGAAGCCCCTTTCCGATTGTTTGGGGCATCTGGAAAAATGATGGTCCGGAGAAGAAAAGTTGAGCATTACCATCGGTTCTGGCTCGTGCCAACAGTAAAGCATCCTGAGACCATTCATCTGTGGGGCTCCTTCTCATCCAAGGGAGTGGGTTCTCTCACAGTTTGGCCTCAGAACACACCCATGAATAAAGAATGGCACGAAAACATCCTCCAACAGCAACTTCTCCCAATCATCCAAAACCAGTTTGGTGAAGAACAATGCCTTTTTGAGCATGATGGAGCACCGTGCCATAAGGCCAAAGTGATAACTCAGTGGCTCGGGGAACAAAACATCAAAACTTTGGGTCCATGGCAAGGAAACTCCCCAGAACTTAATCCAATTGAGAACTTGTGGTCAATCCTCAAGAGGTGTGTGGACAAACAAAAAACCCACAAATTCCGACAAACTTCAAACACTGATTTGGCCCAGAAGTTGATAGACAGCATGTCACAGCAAATTGCAGAGGTCTTGAAAAAAAGGCCAAACACTGCAAATATCAACTCTTTAGGTGAACTTAATGTAATTATCATTAAAAACATTTGAAACCTATAAAATGCTTGTAATTATACTTCAATACACCACAGAACTGACAAAAAGATCTAAAGATCTGTATTTACAAACTTTTCAACATAATGAGGAGGCAGTGTGTAAATCCACAACCACAGAAATGGAGCAGATTGGAGGTATAATTAAAACCACTGAAATGAAAGGTCTAAAGGTGCACTTATGTGGTCCATATGATACTGAGAACATTTTGTTCGTCAGTTATCTAGCAGTCTGGGTCTAATTGAAGCATCACTACTGCCCATATATGAGGGACCATTTAAACAGAGCAGTGATAATATGGCTGCGGACACCACAGTAGACAGGACTGAGAATGGTCCACCAGCCCAAAATATTCAGTCAATAGCTGTACTGTAGTCAGAACCTGAACACAGCCGAAGGGCAATGGAACTGTGCACACACCAGGCACCTTCAGAGTATCTGTCTAGTGACTGTAACACTTGGCTCATGGACGTCCCTGCAGAGTAATTTATACTGAAGCCCCAAATATTACCTGACTGATGCCCAGAAGAGTGCTGCTGTCCTGGAGGCTACAGGTACAGCTGTGTCTGTAACATGTGGCAGCGCCACAGCTGCTCTGTGAGCTCACGCAACCCCTCTCTGATGACATCTCCACCCCACAATGCCACCATTCACACAGATGTTGCTTACAAAACATGCCTGTGGTTCACCCAGAGCACACACACACTCTGCCTGTATTTCTTCCCCCCAACCTGCAGCACAGCCAGACGGGGTAAAATGAAAGTGAGAGAGAATCCTGCATTTAAACCTCCTATGACTTTCAGGTGATTCTATAGAGGTAAGAAAGTATGCAAATATTCACAAGCGAATAAAAAAAAACAACACCTCTGCAAGGCGATGTGCAATAGCTCACTCCTATCTCATTCTGTGGCACTCCAAACTCAAACTTCCTGCTGCGTTGCCATGTTTATTTTTCTAAACTAAATCTTATCGGCCCATGTATAATCTCATGCCTCAAAAAAAAAGATGACCTCATAAAACTTTGATGGTAGTACCCTGAGCCCATGCCTGAAATTGTTTCTTTAAGAACGTTCAGTGCCCCCCCCCTCTCTTCTTTTACTCTCTCCAAGTAAAAAGGAGTGCATTTAGAGCATGCCAGGAATTATGTCATCCGTGCTGTTTGTGCCAGCGCTAAAGCCAACAAAGCTCCAGCGCAGGAACGTATAGTATTGTTTACCCCATAAAAAACTCAGCACCTAGTCCGATGCTTAGTGACACTTTTATTGTCCCTGGTAACAATGTAAACAATAGATAATTGCCCGCCTAACACGTAACACATTTTCATTCGCCGCACCGAACGCCTCAGCTCCGGCCAAGCTCCTCTTCATGCGCGGACTTCTAAACACCAGAATCAGACGCAGAAAAATGACCTCAAATAAATAAACAAATAAACAGAGGGATCGAGAGAGAAAGAGCAAGGGTGTCGAGATGACCCTGTTCCAGCTCTCTCTGAGGAGGGCGCAATGTCGAAACCCAATCCTCCCTGCCGTTCTGACTGACGTCTTCAGTTGGCGTACGGACAAGGCATTTTCTCCTGCTTGATAAGAGTGTGTTTGGGCTTCCCTTCCCACAATGGGATGCAGACAGTGAAAGTCTTTCATCTGGTTATACAAAGAAATCACGTTATCTGAGCAACAACATCAACTCATCAAGTTATATCTTAAAGGGCCAGAGTCGGTTACATTCACGCATACGCACACACACAATGACTACAGGTTGCTTGTCACCTGCTGCCCAGATTCACACACTGCAAAGCACCACACAGGCACACACAGAAATGCTTAATACGCAACAAATGTTTACATCACATCGCTCATAACCAATATACGTTTGTACCTGTAAAGTGCTTATCATGAAAAAATTTTAAGGCTGACCTCAGTTTCTTTAGTGCTTGTATGTCTTATGTGTGAAAGATCACTCAATGACTTATTTGTGTGTGTTTGTATTTTGTTGTCTTTATGTCGGTACCAATGCTTGCTTCTTGGCTACTTTCGGTGCCAAAGCAACTCTGCGTAAAGAGGTCCCGCATGTGTGATGTCATGTTTGGAGCTGTGCTGAGGCTGGCCTGTTCCACACGGCACTGTCTCCAAACACACGGGGTCAATTTCCTCACTCCTCTACACAAATAATATACAGTATCACATAAAACGGCAAAGCACATAACCAAAACAACATCACATAGGATGGTTTTTTAAAAAGACCACCGTGCAACTAAGGGTATTTGAAAGAGAATGATCTGCTTTTTGCTGATACAAAGACTATACAAAGACCACACATGGGATGAAGAAGTGCCCCCATATACATCTGCACAAAATGTGTGTGTGTGTGAGGCGGGGAGGGGGGCTTACTAGAGATGAAATGATGGAAGTTCCCCAGAGGAGCTCCTAAAGCTCATCAGCCCTCTGCACCAGAGACCCTCCGTCCCACCGCAAAATCAATTAGCCTTCGTTAGCAACGGAGCTGAGCCTCCCTATGGGCATGATGGGGTTAAACCTGCCAGGGGTCCTCCAGTTACAGCGCGGTACAGCACAGGAAGCTGCCCGGAGCAAGAAAAAACACCCCTCTCAATCTCGCTCCGCTTACTTCTATTTCTCTCTCTCTCTCTCTCTCTCTCTCTCTCTGCTGTTCTCTCGGTGCCCCCGGCCCCTCAGCTCCGAGCGCTTGTGTGTGTGTCGCGAGGGGGAGTGTGGGGTTTCAGGACGATTTCCCCTCTGCAAAAAAGTCAACATCTCGGGGTAATGAGATTAGGGCCGGATCGAGCCGCGGCACAGGGGGGACACATGGGGCTGATCACCGCACTGTCACTCGATAGGGCCGGAGCGTTTACCCCGCACACATGCGAGAGGCGCTCGTTAAAAAACCCAGGGCCGAAAAGTGGCAGTGCGCAGATGCCACAATAAACACGCGGCCGTGTTTTCACAGTTTTACCTTTCACTGGCCCACCGCTACAGGTGTGAGTACACGAGGCCCCCTGCTCTCCTTTTATCTACACGTGTATTAAAAAAGCTCCACAAGTGCTGTATCGCCCGCATATGGTTCAAAGGTAGAGCAGTGGGTGCCGCTTGAAGGTTCATTTCATTTTCTTAATCGATGCTTTGCCGCCTTTTTTTAGGCGAACAGATTTTTTGGGAGGGCTAGTTATGTATTTATAATTCAATTACACTGAGAGCATTATGACTGAGTAGACACGTCTGGAGGAAAGCCAAGAAACAGATAAGACCCCCACATTAAACTAATATTATGTTCCCCGTGGCTTGTTACCATGGGAACAAACGAAGAGATAAAAAAAAAAAAATTACAAAGGCAATCAATCTTGGCGTGAGTGAGAGGACCTAAGTGCCCTGAGAATGCACCCACTTTCCTCCATCAGCGTAATCACTCTTACTGTGACCTCCCCGGCTCAGCCGTCCTCCTCTCCCCTCCTTTACTTCCTGCTTAACACTCTTCCTCTACACAGAAAAGAAACCTTGATTCAAATGATCAAATAATTCATTTTTAGATTCTTTTTAATGAACCGACATATAAACAATGCCGTTATCCTCTATTTCATAATGTGCAATGAGCAGAGGCGGTTTTGAAATTTGATTCTTTTTTTTTTGTGGGTTTTTTACAGCTACAATAAGCACCTAATGTTTAATCATTGTATATCTTGCAATAGTACAAACAACAATTAGTGTTGAGTAGAGCCTCTACATTTTCGACAAGGCAATATGATCATAAACAAGTTCTAAACAAATTGTTAGGACACAGCATCAGTAATAACTGGAAATGCTGTGGTATGTAATACTAGTGAAGTATGATACCAATATGGTACAATTTGCACAGTATTAATGAATATTATAATACAAATTACTATTAATTATGCTATTACTTAACAAATGTTAATCTGGTTTAATTAAAATTTATATCACAAACAGAAGGTTGAAATTGAAAGTACAAATTGCTAGTAGTGGGAAATGAATGGTTGTTTTATTAATAGAGTCCTACTCTCACTCACTTACTTTCCATAACAGCTTAGACCTACCCAGAGTAATGGCTACCAGAGCCCATCCTGAGACACAGGATGCAGGGCAGGAACTCACCCATACACACACATACACACACACACACACACACACACACACACAGACACCATTCATTCACAAACTCACACCTATGGACAATTCAGGGTTGGCAATTCACCTAGTATGCATGCATAGTTTGATGGTGAGAGGACATCAGAGAACCTGGAGGAAACACAGGAGCACTACCACTGCATGCAAACTCCAC
Organism: Denticeps clupeoides; assembly: GCF_900700375.1. Taxonomy (NCBI): domain Eukaryota; kingdom Metazoa; phylum Chordata; class Actinopteri; order Clupeiformes; family Denticipitidae; genus Denticeps; species Denticeps clupeoides. Next base: position 24,799,676 of record NC_041711.1, read on the forward strand.
ACACTCATGGTCCAGGCTTGGAGGTGTGAGGCTACATCGCTAACATAATCTCCACCAAGCAACCCCCCATTAGAGAATAGGCTACCTTTTTGTCTAGGGTGCTGCTGGTAGATTACATCACAATTAAGAACTAAAGATCCAAACTTGGTCTCGATATTGGTACATTGCAGCTTCGAACATCATGAAGACGTGGCGTTGTGCAGCACCGTGTTGAAGTCTACTCCTCCACCGTCTCCGGCTCTTTTTCCTTCAGCCTCTCTAACTGCCTGCTTTGTTAAGGATGAGGTCATTTGATTTTTCTCTCACTCCCCTCCTCTTGGTGTTAAACGAGTGCTAACAAGTTGCGGGGGCTAAAGAGCAGGTCCTGTACATTAAGGTGCGCACCGGGTTCTCCACAGGTACGCCAGCATCAGTGCATAAAGAGGCCTTATGTCTGAACATGGTCCCCGTCCTGCCAGGTGCCTGATCAGCTTTGATTCAGCAGTAAAATGACGAAACCCACACAGACACTTAAGAGCACAGCCCTGCTGGCACAGAGCAGTGGAAAAAATCTGAGAGTGTGTGTGTGTAGGTGTGTGTAGGAGCAAATGAGATGTCGTACAGCATTCTGCAACTCACCAGTTTGGCCTCTGAATGCATAGATGGGACATGGGGGGAGGAGCAGGAGTTGGTGTGGGCGGGGCCTTGCATGCCCATCATGTTAGAACCCATAGACATCTGTCTCTCCATCTGTAGAGCACAAAGTACACAGTCACACTTGTCATAAAATCTGTATGCAGTTACTCTGACAGTCATGCATGCACACACATACAGGCACACACACTTCTGGTTAAATTATACTTTTAAGATTGTGGCCATCATGTATACTTTCATGCCCCAGCCTCTTTGTACATTTGGTGTCTTGTTCTGCGCAAACTATTTATGACCACACCTGCCTGACCTTGATTTCACAGTATCGTGGGAGCCAACATTTAAATCATGTCCACAGGAACCCCCACATCCTGGGAAAATCAGTTACAGGAGTGTTGCCCAGTCGCACACCAACAGACATCCACAGCTCTGCACACTTCAGATTGTTCAAACATAACTTGGCTCAATTCAGTGTGGTAGCCTGACCTACAGTACAGCCGCAATTCAGAACTTGTAACTGAAAGGTGACAAGAGGCAGACCCGTAATTGGAAGTATGAAGGTTTAAATCCTGAGCCGCTGAGGTGCCACTGAGCAAAGCACCTGCCCACCGCTCACTAAGGGTGATGGTTAAAAGCAGAGGAGACATTTCGTTGTGTCACCGTGTGCTGCGCTTCACAATGACAATCATTTAACTTTCACAATGTTTTGGTACTGTTTTTAAAGAGAACACGAACACACACAAAAGCAGTGAGGAGCATCTAACATGCTATCGTTAGAGTCAAAATGGTGCTGTGCAAGTCTGTCCCTTTAAAGGGTTAATTGGTCATTAAAAATCCTTTTCAGTAATCTTAATATGGTTTAACCCAGTTGCAATGACTAAGGAAACAATAAAGCTGTCCTTCACACTCTTTGTAACTGTGGGTTTGGCTACATCATTATTTCAAGAATATTTTCTTATTCAGATTTTCTATTCAAACTAATTTCATTTTTTAAACAATTAAATGTCTAAATCATCATAAACCTTTGAATTCTAGTGTAATTTCTCCCAGCCGGATGGATGAGTCAGCCATTCCTATAATGGCAAATTCTGACACTTCATAGAAGTAACTGTTGTTTGGCCTCTGAGGTGCAAAACTGAGAAAACCATATAACGGCCCTTACTGCACTTGCGTTTGGTCTATTGATAGATGTGATGAGAACAGTGATGAGAAACTAACACAGGAAGCTGGTGACAAAAAAATATTTGTATATGTGTGTGTATGTCCTCAAACTCATTTGAATGTACTCAACACATTAAGTGAGAACATTTTGCTGGTCTCTGCTAAAAAGTTGAGGGGGAATGTGTTTGCATTTTGCTGATGTTCTTACACATTTTTAATATGAAACAATTAGATTTGAAATAAAATAAACTCCACTCACACAAACCATAAATGGTTACGTCTTGGTGCCCCCCTTCCTTCATAAAATCCTAAGTCTAAGTCTAAAATCTCTTGTCTGTTAGGGCCTAATTTAATCAGTAGTGGATTTCCCACCATATAATAAACACAGGGTGGCTCTAGTTACTGTGATAAGATGCATGTGCCGGTGGAGCTCTGATATGGCTGCCTCTCTCAGACCTTTTATCATTCCTCGCATGTCTATATCTCTAGGATTTATTGATTTAAGTACAATACATTTAATCCCCTATGATGCAGAGGCAGAAAGCCACACTGGAGCAGACACAGCTCGATAAATTGGAGGGGGGTGGCGTACAGGCCTGGAAGCAGCTGTTAATCCATTACAGATGGAGGCAGAGAGAGATGGAGGCGAGGGGGGGGGGGGGGGGGGGGGGCATGTGTAAGTGTGTCTATCTGTGCATCTTCGCAGTGAAATGTTTTGGAGTGTGATGTGTCTCTGAGGCTTTGTATGAAATTCCTGAAACAAAAGGTGCGCTTGAAATGTGTGGTAATGGGCTATATTTTCACAGGGGTCCCATTCAACAAGTACACACTGTATGTAGTTTGTGGTACTCAAAATGGAAGCAAAAAAAATTCTCTGGCTGGGTGCAGTTTCTTGTTTATATGTGTTCTTTCATCAGTGTGTTCATCATGATTTAAATGAACATGGCCTTTTTGTGACAAGACTTGCACAGCATAGAGAATACATTTTCTGTATGTTCTGTGTTTTGTGTTAGTGAAAGTTGGTGTGGGTGTGGGTGTGTGCACTCACAGGCATGAGGACAGCAGAGGAGCTTGGCATTGTAGGGTCTGGTAGGGGGCCAGGCATGGAGGCTGGCAGTGGCTGTCTCTGCCGATTATGTAGGTGGAGCAGTGATGACAGAGACCCAGGTACTGGCCTGGAAAGAAAGAGAGAGAGACATGACCTTCATCGCCTTCACCTCCACGACTCCCCATACCCTGAAATAAACCCCCTGGACCTCATCAACCATTTCATTCACCATCCCTACAACCAGACACTGTGTTCTGGACACTCTCTGCCTTCACATGTGAAATAAGTCTCTTCTGAAGATATCATGCACTGCTCTTCTAATCGTTAGGTTTCAGAGTTCAAGTGAAAGGTCACAGGGACTGATAGGTTCTCACTGTTACCTCCATTCAGCCATTTGATAACACTAATGGGTTCTGGAGCTGCTCAGTCTCCACTGTAATCATAGATGGTTGTTGGGAGTAACTTTTTAAAATCAAAAGCCACAGCAGAAGCAAATTGTCCATATTGTCTCTTGCACAAGCCACAAAATTATATCAAGTCAGAACATTTTGAGGTGCACATTGATTTAAAGGTCAACAACTGCAATGTCAAATTAGTTTATCCACTTTTCCTGTTTCATGTCCCCCTCGTTTTTGTGGCTGCCCATCAGCTTCATTCAATCTCCCAATGCTGGTGTGTGATGTACATTAGAAGCTAGAGTTATGGACTGTACAGCATTCACACGGCCACAACAAATGCTGAATAATGTGATACACGACACAGCACACAGTGCACACAACGGAATGTACGTCAGTGGTGGCCTAGTGGTTAAGGAAGCGGCCCCGTAATCAGTTCGAATCCCGATCCGCCAGGGTGCCACTGAGAAAAGCACCGTCCCCACACACTGTCCCCTGGCGCCTGTCATGACAGGCGCCAGGGGACAGTGTGTGGGGACGGTGCTTTTCTCAGTGGCACCCTGGCTGTGTCGTGTATCACATTATTCAGCATTTGTTGTGGCCGTGTGAATGCTGTACAGTCCATTACTCTAGCTTCTAATGTACATCACACACCAGCATTGGGAGATTGAATGAAGCTGATGGGCAGCCACAAAAACGAGGGGGACATGAAACAGGAAAAGTGGATAAACTAATTTGACATTGCAGTTGTTGACCTTTAAATCAATGTGCACCTCAAAATGTTCTGACTTGATATAATTTTGTGGCTTGTGCAAGAGACAATATGGACAATTTGCTTCTGCTGTGGCTTTTGATTTTAAAAAGGGGTTACATTTCATTGTGTGCACCGTGTGCTGTGCTGCTGTGTATCACAATGACAATCACTTCACTTTGTTTGAAACGTGTCCTCTGCTTTTAACCTTAGTGAGCAGTGGGCAGCCCGGGGAGCAGTGTGTGGGGACGGTGTTTTGCTCAGTGGCACCTCAGTGGTACCTTGGTGGTTCAGGAAGTGGCAACCTTCCAATTACAGGTCACTTATGTTCACAGCAGGAATTAAGGGACATTATGACAGCCTTTATGCACAGCTGATGTCATTTGAAGCAGTGCCACGTGTAAAACGCAGATTCGCCAAACCTCCCTCACCATTGAAAGCACAGATGTTCCCATACAGCCGTTCTCTGTCACTATAGGCTGTTCTGTTTTTTGGCAAATGCTGACCTGGACATCATGGTCATCTACATACTGCACTGAGCAGGCTGTGTTAAAAGCCAAGAGAAAATAACCCGCTGCTCTACATGACATTATGGGTAATCGTATGGAAATGACAGACATTCAAGGAAAGCAGGGCCTCTCAGCCTAAACCTTCTCCACCTGAACAAATACCTGTATTTTTCCGGACTTAATGGCAGCAGTTACTCTCCAGACGAATGATTTTTGCACACACAAACACACACAAACACGCACCGCGTCACCACAGACCAACATACAGCCTCATTACCATTCTGACATGTTGTCATTTGTGTCCAACTCGCCAATCCGTCACAGTCGCACAAATTCTGGGGCAGGTGTGACACGCCGGATAAATGAACAGCCCCAGCTGAGTATCTTGCAGCATTCAAAAGTGCATATGTGATTGAAAACGTATAAATACACACTCGCAAGCGTACGTCCACTCTCTGTCAGCTCGAGGCAAGCATTCAACTTCCAGTCTCTACTGGTTTGCGTTCATAGCAAATCAAAATCCCATCAAAATCCTAACCCTCAACCTGAATAAATCAATCCTGCAGTACACTATTAACAAAAGCTGGGCCCAACCATGCTGCCCTGCTGTGTTTGAGAGCGGCCTGGAACAAGGCTGTACCCGATGAGACCCAAAAGAGAGGGGGGAAAAAAACGTATCCAACTCAGTCACCCCTGTGAGTCATATATAAAAAGAAGGGGTGTGGGGGTGGTGGTGTGGCTGGTACATTAAAACTGCAGTGGGTAGGAAAATTGCAAATGAGCTGGACCTGCTCTGGCTGAGGACTAGAAGAAAGGAGCCTTTCTGAAGTGTCGCCTGTCCTGTCTACCCGTCAGCACCTGCTGGCCAGCCAGAGAGTCTTCCGTCCTAGTATATCAGCCGCAGAAGAGGAGGAGAACGAAAAAGTCTGAAAAGGTTCTCTTCTTCCAGACTCTCCATGCAGGATGCAGTCTGAAGGAATGGCCACCATATGTCCCTGCAAATATTTTAGGCTGTACCTCTGCATGTCTGTGTCAATATACAGTACAGTTCTGTGCAGAAGCACCAATATATTATTATTCTCTGACCTCCAAACAATACCCGCTCATAGGAGGTCATTAATATGTCTACTTTGGTGTAACAGGCAAGAACACATTTTTCTTAGGTTTGTGAAAACAAATTGAATGATTAATTCAAAGTTTTTTTATTTTATTAGTTTAAAAGTTAGTTTTACTGCATTAGTGTGTTTTGGACTTTTTGCACAGTACTGTATTTGCATATGTTATTATACAGCGTATCGATCCAGCTTATTGTTTTATTTGTGTGTATTTGAGAGAGGGGAGAAGCATGCCTCCTTCCTCCTATTTTACATAATCCAATATGGAGGAGATAGGTTTTTCCAGGTTGATTGTATTCGGCACTCTGTCAACCTAACACACGCCTCCTGCCACCAGAACAACGCCTCTCTCCGCCTCTAATCAACATCCGCCGATGTCACCTCATCCTGTCCCGGATACTTGCGAGCTTCCCTGCTTTACAGCCCCGCAGACGGCAAAGGCTTCTTCCCACACCCACACACACCACCAACACCCAGCCTGCCAGCCACGAGCCGCCCCACCACCGGCCTCCGTCCAGCACTGGGACCAGGAGACCTGGCAGCGGCCCAGAGAGAGAACGAGAGCGAGACAGAGCGAAAGCGACACAAGAAATAGAGGGAGAGATAAACAGAGAGAGAGAGTAAGAGACACGGAAGATGAGTTATAAAGAGTAAAAAAAAGAACAATAGAATTAAAAAGAGGAAAAGGAGATTAAAGAAAAGAAAGGAGCGAGAGAGAGAGAGAGAGAGAGAGGCTCAGTCAGCCCACTGACTCATATCCTTCCCTTCTGACTGAGCTCCAGCAATGATGTAATGTTCTTGGCTTCTCTCCCTCCTCCCCCCCACCCCTGCCTGCCTGCCGCCCTCTTCCTATCCCCGTCTCTCTCTCTCTTTCTCTCTCTCTCTCTCTCCCCCGCCACCACCACGGCTGCCACCAGCTCCACCTACCCCTCGGCCAGCAACGCGGGGTCTTGCTTGGTGCTGGTGAAGTCACCACTAACTCTGGTAAAGACACTGCAGCTCCGACAGAAAAATAAAAAAAATAAAGCAAAAATTTTTTTTGAACGTAACCAAAACAGCCCAAGGCCCCGTTCCAGACACTGTGAGACATAGCGGTGCAGTCGCTGTGGCAACGGGGGTAAACAGCGAAGGAAACAGAGCGGTGAAACAGCTTGCAGCTGCCTGGCTCTCTGTATAAACACTACGCAGGGGCCCTGCCTGTGATTTACTGCCTTTAATCACTCCAGTGCAGCGAGTGCCACAGACGTTTTTTCACAGCGAGGAAAATAATACCAATATGATCAAATAAATCAGGCACTAATGGCCTACGACAACAGGCTGACTTTTATTAGCGCGTGACAGATCTGCACTTGGTGGGTCTGGGGGATGCTGGAAGGTGTGGGGCTGACGGCAGTAGGACGTGGGGGTCGTCTTAGAATCATGTCATCATGGAATCCTCTGGTTGCAATGGGTGTCATTGGATGGCATAGACAAATGAAATTCATATATACACTGGCGGGGATTTAAATGATGTAAAATGATGCATTCAACGGGTTATTATAAGAGGATCAGTGATGTGGTCTTCAACAAAAACAGAATTCAATTCCACGGTGAAAAAATACAGATGCCAGGAAAGGTCTGCAAAAATGAGAGCAGTCGTCTGGATGGACGCCTGGCTCAGGTTCTGCTTGAGAGTTGCCATGGCTACCAATCGCACAACTTGAGACGCACTGTTTGCCCAAGGGAGTGCCATCAGGTGTAGTCACCTCTGCCACCCAAGTCTCTCCTGTCAATCAAATCCACAGAGCTACCAGATAAGGAGATTATTTTACCCTCCCAATGGCATCAACATCTTCATCCGGCCAACGGGCTGCCAGAGACAATTGACTGACGAGTGAGTAGCCCAGTGGAGAGAGATTCCCTGGTGCCAAGTCACCTGTACAGTCCGGCCGAAGCCAAATGGTTGGTTTTCAGCCTCAGATATCATTCTGCTTCCATATTTAGGAGGGTTTCCATTTTCCCGTGTGCAGGGTGTAGATGACATGGTCAAACAATGGCACGGAGGAAAGAGATTCCACTTCTGTGATGTCCCTCCAATCTCGCCCTACATCTGATCCACTCATCTACTCTTCCACGTGACTTTCATCTTGCACATATTTGTTTAATTCTTTCCACCTCTTCGGCAATAAAGTCCAAAAATACCTGTCATATCCCTTTCTATCTTTTGTCCAGCTCATATAACTTTGTGGCATTGTCCCATCACCTCACCCGCTTCCTCTCCTCCTCCTCCCTCTCCATTCTGCTCAGATCCCTCCATCTCATGCTGATCCCTCTCTTCCTGCTCCCTCGCCTCCCACAACCCTATCTGATCCACCTTTTCTACTCCACCTTCATCACATCTGCCCTCTTCTGATCCCTCTTCCCTTGTCACTTACTCAAAGATCATGTCTTTGAATCCCTCGCTCGCTCTCTCTCTCTCTGCAGGAGCCTGCATGTGTGGTGGCCTCAGGCTTTGGATGACACAGCGGTGCTGGAATGAGGGGGAACAGAGAAGTTGGGCGTTCCTCTCCAAACGCACTATTAAACCCACTGCAGTACACAATGAGCTCATCTTAATTCACGTCAGATGTACATCCTGCTGGCCGGCTCTTCACCAGGGTCACCCACATGGCCCACAACCTACCCCACCCCCTTGCCTCCAGACACAGAGGTACCCATGAGCATCAGGCTCACCTCCTCCTCCATCCCCGAGAGGGAGGAGACCATGCTCTTTAAAAAAAAAAAGCTAATAAACGAGATGAGAGGGTCACTAGGGATGGCGGTGGACAATAAAAGCCCAACAGGACCCATTCATTTAACACTCTCCCTAATTAAAAATAGCCCGACTGGAAACAAATGACTCCTGTCGAACGACAATCGGCCTCTTACTTAAATCATTCCTTAGCTGCGGCTATTCCGAGCCCCGACAACACGAGTCTTAAATAAATGTTTGCGGGAGAATGTGTTTTTCAGCTGTCTGCCGGCTCTGCGAACGCCGCTGTAGGAGGACTTCGTGTTTAAACAGGCTGCGTAAACCTAATTACACACAACAATCCACATCTGTAATAAACCGCAGTGACTTGCATCTGGCTCATCAAGGAGTATAGCGGAAAGGTGCAGGGCCCGGGGGGGGGGGTAAGAATCGCCGTGCGGGGGAACGTAAGAATCCATCAGCGGTGATTACAGAGCAGACGCCCGTGTCTTATAGTCTTAAGTGGCTTAATGCAGTGTTGGGCGTGCTAATTAAACTCTTAGCGCGCTGACAACGGCTTGCATCCGCACAGCTTCGTTGTCGTTTTGCACCGCGGCAGGCCCTTCCTGCTGAGCGTGTGCAGCTTCAGAAGAAACCGAACTTGCTTTCGCACTGAGCGCTACGTACGTACTAAGCACCGTTCCGGAATAGAGCTTGCAAACAAAAATAACTGCTCCGAATGTCCTTTTTTTTTTTTTTTTTTTTTAATGCGAAAGGTGTGAAAAGAGGTGTGAGGTGTGAAAAGAAACAAGAGCCACAAAGCTGCACGCAGACCTCCAGCTTGCGCTCTGGGGCAAGAAACGGAGAAAAAAAAGGGCCGAGCCGAGCGAAAAACCCAGCCACACTCCCAAAACAAGCACACACGCCGAAGGACCTCGCCCAGACTGTGCAGGAAAGGGAGAGACTTTGCGGCCGCACATCTTCATGTGACGGCCCCTGGGGCTGGGGGGGGGGCAACCCCGAAAACTCACATTCAGCGAAGAAACCAGGTTTTTTGAGGAAGAGCCGATATATCAGTTGCGATGGCGTGGCACAAAGCTACAGAGGGACGCTTTTGAAGGTTTGTGTCTCGGTGAAAGCAGTGTCCAGCGGTGGGGTTGGGGAGGGTAGCCCAGCGCCCAGCGCCCAGCGCGATCTCCTCTGAAGGCTTATTTTGATAACCATGACGACTCTGCTCGTAGATTTTTAAATACAATCAAAACAGAGGAGCTGTCCAAACTTTTGTCCAAAAGTTTTTCCTTCAGACTCCATCCCTTTTTTTCATCCTTTTTTCTCCTTCAGACTCCGTCCCCGGCACTCGCCGGGCTGAAAAGCTGCATTTTCGGTGGCTAACGCTGCCATCAAAAAGCGCTAGATCCTATGGTCATTATAATTCACAATAAAGATTTTACTGGCCGGCTCATGTACACTAGCACTTACCTGAAACAGACTCCACATTGTACAGACTCCACTCCACCACCTCCACCCTCCCTCCGAGATGGCAGGGTTGAGGTCCACACTTTGTGCTTTATCTCATTCGCCTGACTAGGTATGTCTAACACGTTTACTCTGACATAACTCAGAAGCACATGTTTAGAATTCAAAGGCATTCAAATCATTTGAACACCCCCCCATGATAACATTAGCCATGACATTAACATCTCCAGAGTTTTCTTTTTCTTTTTTTTAAGCCAGTCCCGAAGCATGGTCGTGGGGACCTGGTTTCTGCCAGTTGATGTCCCTGTGGGCCTTGTTCAGCAATTCAGTCGCGAGGGAGAGACGAAGGGGGGAAAAAGAATAAAAGGAGGGCGAAGGCTCCTCCGTTTTCACAGCTGCAGTCCTCGCTGCAACCCCACGGGGAAAGAAGGATGGGGAAAGCCGGGCTTAATTGATTCCAAGCCCCAAAGCTCTTTAGTAAACATTGCAGAGCAATGAAAATGACTTGTTATCCTAATTCGCTGGATGCTCATTTTCTATGGCACCAGCATGGATCCAGATGGAGAGTCTGGATTAAGCTAATTCAGCGATGGCTCAGTGATTACGTTCTTTGTGTGCGTCCACTGTACAGTTAATGGTCAGTCCAGTAAATGACCCACTGACGGGCACTGAGTAAGACACTCTGAAGTTCGTTGTGACTGGCTCGCTGCTGAAACCATGAGAATGGTGTCGTCTGAAGGGGACACTGGAGACCCATACTCTCATTTTACTCATCTAACTCTTATCCAGGGCGACTTTCATTCATTAATTACAGGGGCAGCCCCCCTGGAGCAACACAGGGTTAAGTGTCTTGCTTAGTGAGGCAAAACGGGGTTTGAACCTGCAACTTTGTAGGTTGGCTGGCTGACAGTGCGATTTGTTAGCCACTAGTCATCTCCTACCTTTTATAATTCACCCAATGTATTTTATACAGGCTCAGTAGGATCTTTTACATATTAGATAACTAACTATGGGTTACTCCCCTCAGGTTTTGAAAATCAGTGAAAAAAGTGAAAGTGAAGTGATTGTCATTGTGACACACAGCACAGCACATGGTGCACACAATGAAATGTGTCCTCTGCTTTTAACCATCACCCTTGGTGAGCAGTGGGCAGCCATGAAAGGTCCCCAGGGAGCAGCATATGGGGACGGTACTTTTCTCAGTGGCACCTGAGTGGCACCTTGGCAGTTTGGGATTCGAACCCGGCAATCTTCCAATTACGTGTTGGTTTCCTTAACGCATCACTGCGCCTAAATCAAATAAACAATGTGCTTCCATTTCTAAAGTTTATTACAAGAAAACAATAAAAATACTTCTGATAAATCTTCAATATTTTTTAGTCTGTAATAACACATTATTTAGCAACAGAGGCTCAAATTATTATTTTTGAATGAGAATAAGGTGGTTGCTTTGATGAAAGCTTTTGCAACCATTAAATTGCACTTACAGTTTATTTTGTTGCACCAGAAAGTTATATTTGTTTTTAGAATTGTATTGGAATAAAACATTTGTATAAAGCATTTTTTTCTGGCCCAACTAAAATTGCTAGTTTACAAGTTCCAAATTCCTATTCCACTTCATTGCTATTTGTTACATTTTTTGAAGATAGAGAACAAATGAAAACTACATATTTATGTCTGTCTGTTGATTGTCCCACATTTCTGCATGCTGATAATAGCATTACTGACATAGTCAACATGCCTTTGATTTCCGTATATGAGTGCATGAGAGGAATAGACTAAATGGCGTCTCGAAACGTGCTTAGCTGGGTTTGACGAGGCCAGTGCTACAGGCCCAGGAGGCAAGATACGAGCTTACAGGGGACGCTGTGTGAGGGGCAGGAAGTCCCGGTGGAAAGAGCTGAGTGCCGAGGCGTGAACAGGCACCCGATGGCTTCCTGTGGAAGTTGGTGTTTCTCTGGAGTGGAGTTTCCTCCGCTGCGTTACTCCTTTTCTGCTGATGCGAACTTTTGCCATGCTCTGTCTCCTCCCTGGTGTGAGTCCAGTGGAACAGTAAACAACTGTGACTGCCCTCACTGGTGCCAGTCACACTTGCACAGGCCCGGAGGGAGCATGCGTTACATGGAAATGGCATGAAATTTCACTTCATTCACAACGTATTCTATCCCCATTCCATCATCAGGGTTTTAAAAGAAATCACACTTTACAGGCCACTTGTAAAATGAGCACAGTTATCGCTGCAGCAGGGCTGGTTTTGTGGGTAAGATCACAGTTTTTCGTGGGTGCCATCAGAAGAAGATTCAGCGCTGATTTTGTGAGTGCGAACGCAGTGATTTTGCGGCTGTGGAAGCAGCCAGGGGTCCAGCGTGAAGGTGGCCAGGCTGAACTGCGGCGGGCCGGCTGTCTGTGTGCTCTCAGGTGTAGCGCTGCAGTGATTGCTGTGTCTCCAAGGGGTGAAATTCCATCCCTCGTCTGAACAAAGAGGTTGTCAGCGCGTCCGTCAGGCTTACTGACGGGCCTCCCATCCAATATTCACGAGACGTCCCAGCAGGGCGTCCGTGCTGCACTGTCTCCACACACAGAGACGACATTGTGTCCCCGAGCACGGCGCATCTCAGAGACAACACACTGCAGCACACGCTATAGACCCTTCAACAAAGACCAGGCTCTGCACAGGCCTGCTGAATATGTGAAGAACTCGCACTGTAGTGAGTAAATATCAGAAACCGCTGCATTCGTGGATTGAAGCACATCTTACGAGGCAATAAACAAATGCTCATGCTACACCTACTTTTCACCTCCTGGTGAAAAATAAATATTTATATACGAATATAGAAATGCATATAATAGCAATAAAAATTGTCATTATTACAGTAAATAGTAAAAATAATAACTTTTTAATGAACTAAGATTAAAACTTAGTTCAAAACTGTTCAAATTAAGCTAAAACTATTAGTAGAAGCAATAATTAATTTTTCGATTTTATGACTGAATCTATTAATTGAAGTCATCTTTTCATTAGCTACTTGTCTATTGTCTAAGTTATAATAAAGATTTGCCTTGTACATTACATTGCACTGCCCATTGTAGGTATATGGAATGATAACCTGACAAAATCTAATAGTTATAGCATCACATGACTGAATGTTATCTTTTGGAGCTGGGTTCACTTACTTCAGTTAATCGCAGTTAATCGGGACCATTTCATCGGATCGCAAATTCACTCAACATACCCACTCATTAGAACTGTCATGATGAATGTCCATTATCTACGCTTCATAAACATACAGAGAGATAGATATCTGCGGCGCGCTACAGTGTCTAAATCAGGAGGAGGTGTAGGCATCTTCTTCTGCAGCACAATGTGCATGTACATATGCATGTGAGAAAGCGAGTGAGTGTGTGTGTGTGTGTGTGTGTGTGTGTGTGTGTGTGTGTGCAGTGTGAAGTGGTGATTATGTTGCAGACAGGGTGTTTTTCTGACGCAGCGCAGCGAGGCAAAGTGACTCTATAACAGCGTGCACAGGTCAGTGGTGGGGAGCAGCTTGCGCAAGAAGGGCGTACTACCCGAAAAGCCGATATCCCCTCCAGAGTACCACCGCTGATGTCATCACTGCCGGACACACCCATGCACAGAGAAAACAGAGGGACTACACACAGACACACACACAAATACACACAGAGACCCCTATATAGCAAAAACAGACAAGATAAAAATTGTATTACCACCTGAATCCTATTTCTATACATTTCATCATTCATTAATTGTATAAAAAAAAATGGATAAAAAAAATGGAAACGCAAAATGAAACGCAAAATGTTCCAAACATATGAGACGTTTGTACTAAAATAGGCAAACTATGCAATCTTATCTGAAGAAAACACTTCTGAAACTGTGCAAAACCCTCTTCTTGGTGTGGATTCGGAGTTTGGATTTTGCATTTGGAGTACCATGCTGTAAAATGATGCGCCTACATGCTAAACTATCAGATTCAGAGCCAGAAGTTCAAAACCAAAGACTTGAGTCTTGAGGCAACAGAATGTCTTGCCAGCGACCAAGACCTCAGTACCTCAGCAGTCCATCTCAGTCCGACGTGGTGAGCGTGAAACGCTACACTCCTGTTAAGAGTGTTCAAGATCGGCCACATTGATGGCTGTGACTTAATCCCTCCCTCCCTCGGGACCCCCCATACTGTCATGTAGCCTCTGTGTGACAATGTGCTGCGAACACAATGAGAACCACACACAACAAGCTCTCCGCTGTAACCAAACACTCCCATTACCTCACAGAGCACATTGCCCACCTCACAAACCCACATGCCATCACTCGACACACTGACTTTCCCTGCTCCAAAGAGGTCGAGTGAGGGAAGAGGGTCAACATTAACAAGACACGATGCATAAACCAGCCTTTTTGCCATCAGCTAATCCCGAAACCTCTTCCTTCTATTCCCACTGGACGCAGCTTCCTGTAAACGGGGGGACAGGGTCTCACTCACCCGATCTGCCTGTTGGTGGAGGGTGCCTGCGTGATGACTGAGCTGGACTGGGGTGAAGGCAGCGCCTGCTGGATCACTATGCTGGTGTCGTGGTTGGCCATCCGTGGATGAGGCTGCTGCTGGTGTTGGTTGGGCCCAGACTGGCCGTGGAGAGTGATGTTCTGCAGGAAGAAGAAGATCATTTGCCTTTAGTGCGACCAGCAAACCCTATAGTCACCATGCTAGTATCACCAGATTAATAAATTGAGGAGAAGCTCTTTTATACTAAAGCTTCTGTGTGGGGTTTGGTGCAGCGAGGAAATGTATGCAAAACAGGTCCGTTTCTGTCGTGCAGAATCTGCACCCAAACACGTTTCCTCTGGACAAACTGCACTCTCAGCCCTGCGCCCTGATCTCAGCAATCACCCAGCCCTGCTCGGACTCGTTTTGCGCTGAGTTAGCACAGCTTGCTAACAACCCCTAAACCACAGAAACACACAGGTTAGCTGAACGCAGCCATGATCCCAAGCAAGGCAGACAGCGAGAGAGATCTAGGTGCCGAAACCACCCAGACAGCAGCCTGGTTACGGCATGTCTGTTGGCTGTGCATATCAGATTAGCTGCTCGCGACCCGCAGTCTCTGCATACAGGTGTGATGAGCGGAGAGGCTGCGAATCTCCGCTCTCAGACGCCACGTGAATCCAAAAACGCCTGAGTCCTCGGACCAGACCTGGTGCAGACACACAGACAGACACATTAATCTAATAACCTGGCATGGCTCTTACTGGCAGCACCCTGGGCTTTAAATCTGAAGCTTTAGTGTGTGTGTGGCTGTCCGTCTGTCTGTCTGTGAGTTGTAGGGCTGGGAAATACAGGCAAAAAATGAGTGTGTGTGTGTGTGTGTCTGTGTGTGTGAGCGTGTGCGTGTGCGTGTGCAAAAAAGACTGTGCATTAACCTGATGAAGATGAAGAGGCGAAGTCGTGTATGTATGTGTGTGTGTGTGTGTGTGTGTGAGAGAGAGAGAGAGAGAGAAACAGTGACATTCCAGAAGAATGACATTCCATTACCACTGCACAGTACATACTTTGTAACAAACAATTATTTATGTGTTTATTCCAGACATCCACACAGTCTGTCTCACCTGTTTGTTGTCCTCTTCCTCCTGAGCTTTGCAGAACTCCAGCTCGGTGAACAGGCCAACCTCCTCACAGTTCTTCAGGAACCGCGTTGGAGTTGGTGTCTGGTCTGCAGATCAAAACAGTGTCAATCAGGGACATTTACTTGTTCCAGCGCAATGACAGACAGAAGAAGAGAAAGCCTCTCTCAGCAATTGCTGCAGGGTCATTTAGGTTCATGACAGAAGGGGACACGTTGGTGTCGCGTTTCAGGCAGTTTGACATTATTCAGTCATCCAGTCAAAAACAGTTTGTTTCATGGAATAATAAAATCAATCTTCTAATGAAAACATCAATTATAATAATAATTATAATCATAATAATAACAACAACAGTAATTATAATAATGGTATAATAATGAAAGCAATAATTATTATTCAAAGAATTGTGATTAACAGAAGGACTGTTATTATATTTTCTTCATATACAGAGTCCATATAAAAAATTATATGGACTATATATATATATATATATATATATATATCTCATTATTATTATTATTGCTACTATTATTATACCATTAGTATTGGCACAAGTTCTTTTTAATAAATTAATTATTTACCATCTGCATTGTTATTATTGCATCATTGGCTTCCCACATAATTGGCTGCCATCTTACAAATATTGTCCCTGCTTGGCATCCCTGGGTAAACTTGCAGGCACTTACCCTGAACTGAATCCCTTTCATTATCCAGTGTATTATAATTACAATTAAAAAGGCCCAAGGAGTGAAAGAGTTTTCATTGTTTCTCTCCCGCTGTCTCTTTCTCCCCATACCTGACAGACGTTGAGATCTTGCCTCACGAAACCCAAAGCCGTAGGGCTGTTTGCCCCAGAAACCTGATCCTGCACTCTGCTAAGTGTAAATAATGAAGGGGACGGAATCACGGCTCTGCTGGAAAAGCACACCAGAGACAGGTCACAGAGCAGGCAGCCCACCGCAGCCACCAGCCCAGCCAGCCACCAAACACATCCCCTCTCTGCCTTTACTGTCCACAGCTGGTCCAGGACCAGAATTCCACTTTCTTTTATCTGATCGTAACACATTATAACCACACGGTGGAAACTGACCCCCAACCACCAGATTAGACCAGAATGTGTGCACCCCCTATTCTCGCCCTCTCTTGTGTCAGAGGCTCAGGTCTAATTAAGAAGGGGAATGCAGCGATAAGGGAGACCTGGGTATAAAACAAATATTTTTTTAAGGCGCATAGCTCAGTATTGCCTGGCCACAAAATTTGCACTCCAAGAAACCCTGCACTTGAACCTCCAGTGTCCTAATCAGAGACAGACGCTCAGGTGATGCTCAGAATCAAAGACAGATTTGGGGCCTGTGAAAACGTTCCAGCCACTTCGGTCACCGCGCTCTCTCCTTTTCTCTCCAGAGAGAGCTCTGTGTCCTACCTGACAGCATGTTGTCATTTTTTATGGAAGGGAACTTCAGGGTCATCTCGTGCTTGTGCCGATGGATCATGAGGTGATCCTCCGTAGGAAATCGCTGCCATAAGGAAACATCATGATCAGCCACGAGCAAACAATGATGAAAAGATAATATTTAAACTCATTGGTATCTTTTAACTTGTTGGGGTGACTTATTGCATGAAACATGGTACAAATCAACCAGCCACCAGTCAACCCAGCTAGCTGTACAACTACTGAAGGATGGTATCAATCCCTTTAGTACATTAGCCAGTGTGACTAGAAGAAGGAAGGTGTTATACAGGAATTCTGCACATGGAAACCTTATTTAGCACTTCATTTTCGGAATTTATTCTCTGTGCTGGACTAAAACATCCTGCAAAATTGTCTTTTGAGAAGAGTAGTCATATCAGAAGTGGGTTCATCCAAGAGGCTGAACTGTTGCGCTTAAATATTGAACTGTATGAATAATTCAGGTGTAACTGGATACAACTGTTGCACTCCCCAGAACTCTGCATGTTCCTACACGTTGAAGCAGCATGATTACCCACTCAGTCTACTGGCACACTGACAGACATACCATGCTGCCCTGGACAATTTTCCATTTCTTGGCATTGGGAATTGGAATCATCGATACGATCCGAAACCCTGTGAAACCAGTAATGGCGTCTTCTGCGTAGAAGAGTGTGTCTTTGTTCTTCCACGTAGAGGATATTTGTTAAAATCTGCAAAACCCACCTGAGAGCAGCCTGGAGCGCTGCACACAAACGGCCTTTCCTGCTCAGAGTTCATCACTGTCACGTCTCTTCATAAACCTGAAGGAAGGAAGGAAGGAAGAATGAGTGTTATCTTGAAAAAACTCAAGAAACTGTGTGTCAACCATATGAATGAGTCTGAAAAGCTTCAGGCCACAACACCCCGATTGTGGCCATGATGGGTTGACCCTGAGGTGTCACACTGAAGCCCATATCTCTACAGAGCTGTCACTGACTGAGACATGTGTAAAGGATCCCCAACACGCCGGCATGAAACACACCACTTTCCTACAGTTCCACTACTTTCCTACATTACATCAGTAGGTTATCAGTCAAGGATAGGCTTCTCTTTCTCTTTATGTACATATCATTTACATTCTTATTTACAAAAGCAGTAAATAAAACTTTTACAGTGTTAAACGGTCACAACTGTCAAATGGCAGCTTTAGTGCAGCAGTGCCTCGCCCAACCAGCACCCCTGTACCACAGTTTTGAGCTGCAGCTAAATGTGTGTGATTCCAGAACAGACCCTACAGCCAGTCACACACCAGTCACACATTTCCACTGAAACTGTGAATCCATGTAACACGGATTGGAACATACAATGGGACTAATGCCGAATGCCTTAACATATAGTATAAACCACTTAGTGCTTAAAGTTATATTTTCATAAACGCCAAATTATCTCACAAATACATTATTTAAAAGAAAGTATGACATGTTAAAAAAAAGATAAAGATACAGATTAGAGACTAAAAAATATGCAACTGTGGTCAAGTAGGTTTACACAGAGAATTATCTTTCAGAGCTAATGACACATTTATACTATATATTATGTATATTAAACATTAATTAACCAAGGTACTCAAAAGACATAGCCACAAATGTGTGTGTGTGTGTGTGTGTGTGTGTGTGTGTGTGTGCCTTTGTGTACATAAGTGATAGTATATACAGCCTGTTTTCCTTGCTCTTGTACACTCTCCAAAATGTGCATGGGGCAGCGCTGCCACCGGCCGAGTGGGGGTCATGTGTGCGCTGAGACAGGCAGACATTTCTATTTTCAGTGATGATGTTAGCTGGGGGGGCTGATTGGTAAAGCCATGTGTCCTGTCTCCCTTATGTAACTCATAAACACCAGGTCTGGTGCAGGAGACCTGGCTGTGGTCATTAGACTACAGCATGCCTCCATGTAGAAAATGTAAAAACGCCCTTAAAGTTTAAAAAAATAATGTCTGTTTAGTGTTTGGATTAGGAGATTCTCATTTAAACTATAAGTCACGTGAGAAGTAAGGTTTTGTTTGAATTTGGCATTATGTTAACCAGAACAGCTTTCCTCACAAATCCTGCTGGGAGCAGTCTGGACAGGGTGCCTCTCTGAGCTTTCTCTCTGACACACACACACACACACACACACACACACACACACACACACACAGGGGCCACAACTATACCCCATTTTTAAGGAATCTGCACTGGCTGTGTGTGCATATAAGGAGAACCTCACTAATTCCCTGATGCATACACTGGGTAGATCATGAACCAATGGCAGAGTGCAGATGTATATAGATGATTCTGAAAAGTAGTCTGAATCGGTTTGTTTAAGGCCAGTGGTGCACGCTTCATTCCCAACATGCAACATGATCAGACAAACCGTTTCTCAACTGACCAATGTGTTCTCAAGCATGCTGCCCACAAATGCAGGCCTTTGATCACAACGAAGACCACCGCTGAGCCATTTAATTTTAACATTCGACTTCTTTAATCACACTGAAAGAGAAAACAAACTTCTCTCTCCCCTTCTCCCCGACTGGAGGATGTGTTCGAAGCCCCAGAGGACGAAAGGCTAAGACCCGTGTCTAATTTAAAATGTCCCGAGGCCTTGTGTCAGGAGCTTACCCCTCATCTTTTCATACCAACTCTCTCTGTTACCTTAGGTTTCTGATGACCCCAGGCTAATTATCGTAGGGTCAAACATTGGTTTTCACCAACAGCAACAAGCTATGGCACTTGGCTTTTATTTAACAACCATGTTTTAGTTCAGCACAGAAAAAAAATCTGGTTACACTTCACAGTGAGCGAGTCCCGATGTGAGACGAGTCACGTTTAAAGTAAGACTTCCAGAGAAAAGGAACTCTCGCCCACTTTATTAGAATTCAAGTAACACAAGAAATGGCGAGTAGGAACGGGGAAGGGGGGGTTTAAAACAAGCATTAACTTGCACTTGGAGTTTCAACCCCCCCTCAGCTCTCAAGTCTTCCACTGCACAAGTTCAAGGTAGGATCACGGTGAACCCTTGAGCTAGGATCAAGACTCCGACAGACAATATGCTGTCCGTCACAGCCGACAGGCAAGTCACAAGGTGCACTTCGCCAAAAGTTAGCAGATTTATACACTAGAGACCCTAATACAAAATAAAGAAATGCATAAAGAAACAATAAATAATACATTTAAGCCATGTAATGGTTACTTTATGCCCATTTTGCTTGTTCAGTAATTTGTTAATGACCAGTTTCCACTTACACATCATATTAGTGACTTTTAAAAAAATGGCCATGTCTATGTTTACTTTTACATAAGGTCTTAAACATCAGGACTAATGATGGCTCATTTGGTACATATTTATTTTTTCAATCTATACTCACTTTTGATTATACAAAATGAGCGTTAAACATATATTTTTTCTCAAGCATATAAATTAAACATGAATTAATATTCTATTCGTGTAGCAATCTTCAAGCTATTCACATTTATTATTTCGTGCATTATTGATGAAGCATTAAAAGCATCTTTAACGAAGCCATTTGGTAATTGCCAGTGATATGGTGTGTATTTAATACTGCGTTGCCTTCGTGGTTCACATGTTTTCTTTTTCCTGTTCATACTGGACACGCAGCTGTCCAACATCTGTCGCATCTGTCGTGCTTATTTAACGGTTTGTATTGTTGTTAATAATTTTCTTGTTTTTCCCTGTATTTATTTGTGATATTAAGAACCCCCCCCCCCCCCGAAGCCCCTCGATATCTCGGCGGTTAATCAAACGCTCCGGCCGGGCTGCAGAATGACGTAATGCGCAAATACAGTCGATTCGGAGCGAAAACTGGAACCGGCGCCGCCGTCCCGGACTCGGCGCGGTGCCGCTGCAGCTGACGGCGATGGCGCGTTCGCGGGACGGGTGAAGCGGACCGATGAATGGAGAGGCGTCCCTGTCACGCGGGACCGTCCGCGCCGCCCGGACGCGAGAGTTCGAGACCGCAGCCTGACAGCGGCGGACGGAACTCGTGGTCCGGCCGCCGGAGCCGGGAAGCCTGTTACCTACGGCACGAACTTCTCGATCAAAAGTCGCGCAAAAGTCGCTTGACGTACCGACCGTCTCGGTTTGTTTACGCGAAGCGTAAGTTGTCACCTTCTCAGATTTTTGATAAAACTAAATGATATTACGACACAAGCAAAAGTTATCAAGTGTCCGCACACTGGCTGGAAGCAAACTATAGATGTTTTTTGGTGTAAATAACGGAAAGTACAGTTTTAGCAACTTACCAAACAGGTGTAGTGAAGATGCAGAGCCCTTTCTGAAGGAACCACGTTGGACTGAGGAAAGATTACAATACGAGCTATTTAGAGAAGCATTACATCACCCTCTGGTGACGTCACGTGGGATTCCTGAACTTCTAAATCATTGCGGTCCGCTTGGGGGCGGAGCTAGGAGGCGGGCTCAGCGACTGTACGGAGGGGCGGGGCGGGGCGTGGGTGTGGCTGTCGGGTTGGCGGGACGCACAGCTCTCCTGCGTTCCTGCACGTTTCTGGAAACTCACCTGAAGGCCTTCGCGGCTCCTAAACTGTCCTGTTAAAACTACGATTGGATAGAATTATTGTTTTAACAAGGATCGAGAACGGAACAGAATTCTATTTATGTAGCAATGGACACGAATTGTTCTTTTATGCACGTGCGTTGTTAGTGAAGCCATTAGAGAATATAATACGTACATAGAAACAACACCGTGATTCCTGAGGCTCCGATTCAAATAAAATGTAATATATATATATCTATTTAAAGATAAACTATTAAAATATACGTCATCTCCGGAGATGAAGGTGCACTAGGCCGGTGTCCTCGTGGTAAGACTGCACCCCAGCTTGGTTAATTGCAGGAGCCCCGGTGAATAATGAATAATAGACTTGCCAAGGATAAATAAATAATTTCCTGGATTATGTCTAGCAGTACTTGGTGGATTTAGGAGATGGTGTTACAGAATCAAAGAGTTAGAGTTATTTGTCCAGAGTTTAGTGCCCTGCAGACGTAACTTGATGCGGGTGAAATCAGAAGACCTGCAGAAGGACTCTGGCGTGTAGACTGCTGTTTCTCAAGTGCAGATTTAAGATTTTTCTCCAAATGTCAGCATAGCACAGGAAATTCACCTGCAAAGGGCAAAATTAAGTGCAAAAATTCCCCACTAATAAAGGATTATTATATGCCGTAGTTTCAAAGAATACAATGATTATAATTAACAGCATTAACAGCAGCACTTCATGTGTGTTACTCGTCCCGTGCACCATGCACTCAGAAGGACAAATACATAAACCCTCCCCACATTCATCTTCATCATTAAAATGACACATGGGGTATTGCACCTTTTAAAAGAGCAGAAGTAAAACCATATTGGAGCCAGAGTGAGGAATTATGTCGACTAAATCTCTACTGTGACCTGCTGGTGGCAGAAAAAAAAGAAAAAAAAAAGACCTCTTTTGCTACATGGAATTAATGTCTGTCTGGCAACGTGACACCAGACCGAAATGTTAACAGCTCAGCTGAGCCGGGCGCACTAAGCACTCGGACATCACAACCACAACACAGCCACCATAATTCAGGGCCTCTTTTAACCAAGTCTTTTAACCTGGAACTTTAATCAAACTTTATGACATGCTTTTGTCCCTTTATGGGCTATATATTTCCACAACCAATCAAAAGCATCATTTCCCCTGGAGAGCTGGACTATAGATGGTGTTGATCCAGTGTTGGGTCACTGACACCCCCCCCCCCCCCAAACACCCCACTCCACTTTAGCTGCATCTTCCGGCAATGGCACGGAATTCACCTGATGAGGCCAGATGCGCTTAATAGGTCAACAGACAGCTTCTTTGTTTGATCTTGTCCATGGAATTTTCCGGTCTACTGCTGCTCACTTATTTCCATGTCCTGAATGATACCGGATCCATACAGCCATGCCTGCAGGAATGGAAATGTTGAGGAATGAGACTTTATATAACATATCCTGCCTTCTCTCTTTTATGGTACTTATTAATTTAACACTCACCCATGGAAGCAATTGCTAGGAGGCTTCATCATAATTTTGTTGTAGATGAATATCCACTTTCGAGGGGAGTCAACAGTCAATAAAAGAAGCTTGTAAAAATCCTTTTAGATGGGTGCAGGAGCTGAGAAGCACCCTGAATTTGTTGCCAAGGTGTCTGATTGTGGGGACGTACAGTCGAAACATTAAGCTGGCCCCTGTTACTTTTTTGTGGTGAGCATTGGCACTAAGGGCGGGCCCCTGTGTTTAATGGCCACAGGTCTGAATCTAATGATGTCATTAAGGGTATTTATGTGCTCTGACGGGTGACTTTTGCCTGCTGAGGGAGATCAAATTCCCAATGAGCACTTTGTGTGCACGCATGCAGCTTGGCTCCAATATCCTCCCTATACAACTTAAATACACAGTGTTGTTCTGGTCAAAGCTATGCCAGGTTAGTAGTGAGGTTCATACTTTTTGCTATATGAACACAAATTTGGATATTTATGGGACTAAGAGAAATTTTTGTAAAACTTTTTTTTCCATATACAGTGACAGGTAGGAAGGAACTGTTTTCACCAGACAGCAGTGGTGTTAAAACATTCACCCTTTACAGTTATTCAACATGGTTATAGTGATGAATAGTGATTGTAGAGAACAGTCCTGCAATAGCTTGTGTACTGCATAAGCAGCATTTTATTAATAATATTATAATAACATATTATATATAATATAATAATAAAACTTTATCATATCACAGGATTCTCTTCACTTTTATTTTGTCTGATTGCTGATTATTTCCCATCAGTAAAAATTACTTGTTTGGCTTTTTATATTCATTTCAGATCTGGTGTCATATACAGTGGGTACGGAAAGTATTCAGACCCCCTTACATTTTTGCTAAATATGCTGAAATAACTTAAGTTAATTTTTGTCCTCATGAATGTACACACAGCACCATTTTTACAGAAAAACACAGAATTATTGGCCAAACTGAGCTATCAAGGGAGAAGAGCTGAGCTCCAGAGATGCAGTCGGGAGGTGGGAGAAAGTTGTAGAAAATCAACCATCACTGGTCTGATGAGACCAAGATAGAATTTTTTGGCCTTAATTCTGTTTGGAGAAAACCAGGTACTGTTCATCACCTGTCCAATACAGTCCCAACAGTGAAGCATGGTGGTGGAAACATCATGCTGTGGGGGTGTTTTGCAGCTGCAAGGACAGGATGACTGGTTGAAATTGAGGAAAAGATTAATGTGGACAAGTACAGGGATATCCTGGTCTAAAACCGTCTGCAGAGTGCTCAGGAGCTCAGACTGGGCCGAAGGTTTACCTTCCAACAAAAGACAATTACTGTAAACACGGAGCTAAATAATGAAGGAATGTCTTCACAACAACTCTGTGACTGTTCTTGAATATCCTAGTCAGATCCCCGACTTAAACCCAATTGAGCATCTCTGAAGAGACCTGAAATAGGCTGTCCACCAACGTTTACCATCCAACCTGCCAGAACTGGAGAGGATCTGCAAGGAGGAATGGCAGAGGATCCCCAAATCCAGGTGTGGGAAAAACTGCATTTTTCCTAAAAAGACTCATGGCTGTATTAGATCAAAATGGTGCCTCTACTGAATGAATGGTCTGAATACTTAGGACCATGTGACATTTCAGTTTTTCTTTGTTAATAAATCTGTGTTTTTCTGTCAAAATGGGGAGCTGTGCCATATAACAAAGAGTGATTTTTTTCCACACACATTACCCATGAGGCAGTGGTGGCCTAGAAGGTAAAGAATCATAAGGGTGGCGAGTTCAAATACCGAACCGTCAAGGTTCCACTGATGTTCACTTGAGCAAGGTTTATTGGTTAATTGCAGACTTTTCTACATTTTCCTACATTTGTCCAAGCACTAGTATGTAACAACATTTGATTTGCAGTAAAAAAAAAAAAAAACTAAAACTAAAATAATTCTCAGAGCTATGTTAAAATGCAGAACCATCTTTAATAAGTATGTTTACTGGATTGATCTTTAGATAAAGATCTCTGACTCTGCTGCTGCTTTGTGGTTTAACCTCAGATCCTCTGGTTCATTGTGAATTAAAATAAATATAAGAACACAGCCAGAACAGCTGCATGATCTTTAGCTGCAGTTTTTCTCATAAACCTTGGAGTATGCCAGATTTTTTTTATGTTTGAAGTGAATGCTATGGACACGCTCCGCAGTGCGAGTAGGTTTGTTGTGTGATGTAATGCTTTCACAGTAAAGTCTCACACTGCTCTCCAGCACCAGTGGAAAAAGTAGGTTTAACAGAGGCCCTGCTCCCAGCACTTACTGGGGCTGCTGGGATATAGCAGGCCAGGCCCAGTGAAGAACCATTACATTCTACTGGGCACCACACCAGCAGTGCTGCAGCTGCCAGTAAACGTGAAGAGGAAATCATGAAAAAGGTGGGGAGGTCCAACAGGGGAGTATATGAAAGGAGAAATGCAATCATGCAAGAAAAAGAACTGATGAAACGTGTATCGCCATGAATCACACGCAAAATTGGTGTTTTTCTGTGGACCACACAACATTAATTTTTCTGTGCTTTCAAGGATTCACATTTACACAATTAAAATGTTCTTTATTGTTGACCAGAACTTGGCAGTTTTTTGATGTTGGGAAAATGTAAAACTGTAACGCAACAAGCTGCAAAGCATTTTAAGGTTCTCAACTTCACACCCATGTAGTTGTGGCATAGGTGTGAAGTTGAGAGAATTTAAAAATGCTTCGCAGCCGGTTGCCTTACGTTTGTAAGTCTTCCCAACTTTTCTTTTACAGTGCACAAAACAAAATTCTTTCACTGCAATGTACATATTTGTTTTTATACTGTGTTTCATTTCAACATAGTGAATGAGTGAGTTAAAGTGAAGTGATTGTCACTTTTGATACACAGAAGCACAGCACACGATGCACAGTGAAATTTGTCGTCTGCATTTAATCCCTCACCCTGAGTGAGCAGTTTGTGGGGACGGGGCTTTGCTCAGTGGCACCTCAGTGTCACCTTGGTGGATTGGGATTCGAACTGGCAACCTTCTGATTACTGGGCCGCTTCCTTTTCCGCTAGACATCCACTGCCCCATAGGATCAAATGTCTACTCCATTTACTACTCTGAATGACTATAAATTGGTTTCAATACTGTTTTTTGTACTGATATTGCTCTACAGGTCTAAATAGTATAGTATTGTGGACTCAGTAGTTAACAAGTGTAAAATAGTTCCTAATTGGTTGCATTGTCTTGTCCAATTCACATTTGCACTTTATCTCTTGTCTTGCTTTGTCAAGTGTCACACCATTTGCTCCAGAAAACGCTGTTCCAACCCTCCGTGTACCTGGTAGTAGTCTAGTGGGTAACACACTCGCCTATGAACCAGAGGTCCCAGGTTCAAATCCAACTTACTACCATTGTGTCCCTGAGAAAGACACTTAACCCTGAGTTGCTCCAGGGGGGACTGTCCCTGTAACTACTGATTGTAAGTCGCTCTGGATAAGGGCGTCTGATAAATGCTGCAAATGTAAATGTACGTGAGATGAAAGGGAGGATGCAAAGTAAGCGCCCCTGCAAGAATTCGTTTTTCAACGCGGACTGCCACCACGTGGACATGTCAGTACATTGCACCGCTCTTTCTCTGTTGCATTCACCGTCCGGTGCCAGCGCCCAACAAATCCCGCACCAAAACGCCCTTTCAGCGCTTTAATCATTTGTATGTGCTTGTGAAGAGAGACTTTTATTAGGTGTCACGGCGTCCCATTTACTTTCGCGTAAATATGCAGACGAAGCTGGCTGCGTGAGAAAAAAAAGCAGCCTAATGCAATTACCTTCCCCTCCCTTCTGCAATACACAACTTCTGCCCATCAACAGGTAAGTGTGACGTCAGCGGGGGATGCTGTGGACCCTCCTCCGCGCTGCTCCAGCTGCCGCCACCGCTGTCTGTCTGTCTGTCTGGCCGCCGGTGTCTGAGCGCCACCTCCTTTCCGCCGCCTCCCCGTTCAATGCAGCAGAGACCATGACAGGTATCGCCGCTGCCTCCTTCTTCTCCAACACCTGCAGGTTCGGGGGCTGCGGACTCCATTTCGAGTCGCTGGCCGAGCTGATCGTGCACATCGAGGACAATCACATCGGTAAGTGGCCGAGCGGGCGGGCGGGCTGCGGCGCAGCAATGGCCGGCCGGCGCTGGCGCAGGCGGCGGCGGCAGGAGCCGACTTCCTGCGTCCTGGCCGCGCCGTTGCTAGGCGTGGTAGCGGCGGCGCCTCGGTGCGCCCCGCGAAGGCGCTCGTTTCGATGCGTTTCGAAGCCCCCCTGGCTTCGCTTCGCTTCCGGACCGCGGTTGGCTTCCAGCGCCGGGCCCCGGGGTCGCGGCGGCCGGCCGGCCGGCGGCGCACGTCGTCCCGACGCCGAAGCCCCGGAGCCCGGCGGCCTTTCCGACGCGTAGCCGCCGCGGCTAGCGCCGCTAGCCGCGCCGGCACCGAGCAGCGCCGCGCCGGGGCGTCATTACACCGCCGCGCCGCCGCGTTATTACACCCGCGTTCCAGATCGCGGCCTGTTTCTTTTTTCTTTTCTTTTTTAAAGAGGCTGTTTCTGCAGCCGACTGTCACGCGTCCGTCACCACCCTCGTGTTCGTGTCGCCGGCCGCCGATCAGGGCTCCAAAATATTACTACTGTCTCGTCTTACGGCTGGAAATAACCTGCAGCTCGCGTAGCAAATTCCCGACGAAAGCATCACTTTAAATAGTGGCACGTACAAGTTCCGCAGTAATATGCAGCACGTAACCAATCACTTCGATTGTGTGTGCAATGCAATTACAGCCAGTGTTTTACAGGCACAAGGCGTGAGATACCTTCATGTTTCTATTGTTAAAATAAGATGCACAGTAGAAAAAAATGTTAGGTTATGTTTAGTATAGAACAGCTATGGAGTGCACGCCCCACGGTTCACAGAAACAGTGCATGCATTTCCTGAAGTTGTGACTTCCTGTTGTGGAGGTGGGATTCTGGCCAGGATGCCGAAAGCTGCTACATGACTTGTGGGTTGGATACGGGTCGTGCATTGTCTGCCACCACACCAGGGTGGCATGATGGAGGCAGTCCCAGAGGAGGGTGAGACTGAGGTCATGGTATCCCAAGCATGTCCAGATGCATCCATCTTCCTCTTTAGTACAGCATATTGGCCAAACTGTTTTTTTTTTTTTTTTGTGCATACAATCATTCACACTGTGGATAAGTTGTGTTGGCTTCATACTTACCATTGGGTGTGAATGTGAGGTGATTTTAAACCTTGCGTGGATGTGTGTAATGGTGCGGCAGCTGAGGTTTTTGGGGAGGAAACCAGGGGGTTCGGTGCTGGGGTTCTTTATGACGCCTCTCGCAAAATCAATAACGGCCTCCCACAGCCAGCTCCGGCCTGCCTGCCATTAGGGAGATTTATAACACCACAGTCAATAAGAAAAAAACAAAGCACGAGCAACGTGAAGCAACAGCAGCATAAACCAGTGGTGCCCAAATTCAGTCCTGCCGGGATGGGCCTTCCATTTACATTTACATTTACAGCATTTATCAGACGCCCTTATCTAGAGCGACTTAAATCAGTAGTTACAGGGACAGTCCCCCTGGAGCAACTTAGGGTTAAGTGTCTTGCTCAGGGACACAATGGTAGTAAGTGGGATTCGAACCTGGGTCTTCTGGTTCATAGGCGAGTGTGTTACCCACTAGGCTACTTCCATCACTCTCCAGTTATCCTGAGGTCAGAAAGAGAGTCGTTTGAGTCGGTAATTATCCAGTCGTGGTGTCACGATAATAAATGATATTCTGCAGTAAAATGCATGCTTTGTGAAAAATAAGTGGGTGACTATACACACACATTGCATTGTCTGAAGGTGTGTACGCAGAGCTGTGTGTGTGTGTGAGCTGGGCTTTAATCGTATCCTTCCCCGCCAGGCGTTGCATTGTCTAATCCAGCAATCTCTTCCCTAATGACGCCTCTGTGATGCCTCGGCCACTAATGGCGGTTCTGGGTCTGTGTGCAGTCGGGGGGTCCGTAATGAGAATCCCACCTGCTGCAAAGCCCGGGGGGCAATTCGCTCTCCGGCCTGCCAGCAGCCTGCTGCCCCAGACGCTTGCAGCTCTTGTGTGTGTGTGTGTGTGTGTGTGTGTGCGATTTGTTTGTTCTTCATCAGCAAGTCAGAAAAGGGCCACCTGATGTCCGTTGTCTTTCATGCAGAAAGAACGACCCGCCAGCGTTAGGACAGTGCCGTGGTGTTACCAGGGGTGTCTGCCCTGCCCTCTGTGTCCCAGACAGTCTGTGGACGAAATCTAGATTGTATCAGCATCAAATCGTAGGCTAGTCCAGAGAAATAAAATAATATTGGCTGTCAACAGGGATGCAGGGCCTTGCATGCAAAACACACGCACACACACAGCTAAGAGTATAATTTGTCAAAATTAGCACATAATATATTTATGAATCCCTGAACTTTGTAACTTAGTGCAGTTGTAGTGTTGTTAAATGAATATGTTTCCAACCAAAACATTCACATTTATCACTTTTTTTTTTTTTTTTTTAAAGCGTGGCACACGTGGACATACACTGTGCAGTGTTAAATATGCGGCCTGTACCTGCCCACGTTCTGAAATAAGCTAATAGTTCTCAGCCCGGTCCTCGGAGACCACGTTTTTCTTCTGAACCTGAGCACACTGGGGCCAGGTCAGGTGAACCAGGGCTGCGAAAATAGTTGTAGGCTCCATAGTTGTGGGACAGAACGAAAACTGTGGGACCGGCATGGTTTGGGGGGGGGGGGGGAACAAGGATCCCTGATGTTACTCATTAGCCCCTTCTTTTTTTGTTGCATTTCTGTGCCCGCTTCTGCTGTTTCTGGCCAACAGGGGGAGGTACAGCCACGTGAAAACGCCACGACCCCTCCTTACATGACCGCGTGCCTTCTCCACTCCACACGTGCACGTGGCTGGGAGGTTGACCTGAAACCCTGCTTAGCAGCCGGCGCCAGTGGATGAGGTTGCTTAACGCCTACACGGTTTCCATCCTCAGCTTTGCATTGGTTGGCTGCTCTTCTTTTTTTAAGTCACACGTCAAAGGGAAATCCTGTTCATATCTGTGACCTGCACTGAACACATCGTTGACGCCTGGAGGTCCCGAATTAAAAACACCAGAAGTCACTGTCGTCAAAATGGGGTCATGGGGTCGTTGAGACTGAACATGACTTCTCTGAACAGTTGCTACAGTGTAGTGAGATACTGTAGTAGTGAAACCCCTTGTTTGTGTCTTAATGCGAGTTCTTTAATATCCTGTTCCCTCCCGATGGCACGGCCCGCGTGTGTCCGAGGTGTGATCTGTAGGAGCCACGCCTAAAAATGCACCACTGTGAAATAATGAGGCAATTAGCAGGCCCCCAAATGGAAAGAAATGGAGGGGGGGGGGATACTGCTCTGACCCCCACCCCACCTCCGTTGGCCCTTATGGAAGTGCGAATTCTGGCTTGTTCCGCCAGGCAGCCCAGGAAAGCTAATTAGAGAAGAGGGTGCCTTATTTGGCCCGTCTTCCTCCTCATCTGGAGACCTGCTGGTGAAAGAGCGCAGTCTCTCCACTCTTTTTTAATTAAGCGCCATGGAGGAAAAAGAGGAGCTGAAATGAACTGCAGCTTCTGCTTCTGTGTATGGCCAGCGGGGGACGCTAGCGTGCCGCAGCTATGAATGTCTTAAATGTTTGGAATTGACATGAGTGAATGTATGTAAATATATGTTCACAAGTATATTATTGTATTTAGTATTATGGTTTTTTTGTATGATGTAATGTAAAAAATCAATAGAGTTGATTCATGCCTTGAGATTGATTAGGTACATTGTAGACATTGGTCACATAGGGTGGTAGTAGCCTAGTGGGTAACACACTCGCCTATGAACCAGAAGACCCGGGTTCGAATCCCACTTACTACCATTGTGTCCCTGAGCAAGACACTTAACCCTTAATTGCTCCAGGGAGACTGTCCCTGTAAGTTGCTCTGGATAAGGGCGTCTGATAAATGCTGTAAATGTAAATGTGAAACTGCTGTCACCCTGAGGATCCCAGCACATACCACAATCCACTCCCTGAGGTCCTCTAGGTGTTGCTTGAGTGGAAATGTGAAATCATCTCTCTTCACTTCCTTGAAATTGTTTAAGTATGGCACAATGTTGGGCAGTGGTGGCCTAGCGGTTGAGGAAAACGGACCCATAATCGCCAAGGTGTCACTGAGCAATGTACCATCTCCACCCACTTCTCGCCGGGCACCTTTCATGGCTGCCCATTGCTCCCCAATGTGATCTGGTTTTTGAAGGGGTCATGACCATAACCCCGCCTACAGATGACACTACAAAACCAGGCACGTGAGACAATGTCCCTCACCTCTAGTGAGTGGCCCAGCCATTCATATATTTTTCTGTATATGGCCCTCATTGACAAAAAGTTGTTCATAAAAATGGGTCTCTGAACAGATCTAAATGAAAGCAGTTCCCCATATAAACCTTTGATAAACCTTCTGTTCTCTGTTTCTGACCCTCAGAATCATGGCTTTCACATCACCAGTCTCCTCTAAATATGTGTAGAAGCCCCTTTGCATATGTTTTTGTTTTTTTGCAGCCCAAAGACCCAGCTGAAGTCCACTTTGCTGGACACAATGATCCATTTACATGTTTGGTGTTTTAGACTGCATGGAGATTCAAAATTCTGTATGTAAGCAATAATCCACAGCAACAAATGAGCAGTGCAAATATGAAAAAGAAGGAATAAAACACAATAGAATAACTTTATTTGCTTCCAGTTAATTGCCTAGTGGGTACGACCCGCCTATGAACCAGGTTAGATCCAGGTTCAAATCCCACGTAGTACCACTGTGTCCCTGAGCACACAAATGTAAACGATGATCTGATTTATCGCATCCACTTGTGCTGGGATGGAGTTACTGTGGGCTGGGCTCATAGCGAGTGTGTTTACTGCGACATTAAAGCTTCCTGTACAAAACCTGCACTGTCCCAAGCCCAACCAAATGTTCACATCATAATATATATATCATTTTTGATTCTTTTTTGATCGCACCATGGGAATCATTTGGGGCTCGTTTTGTCTGTGCTATGCGCACCCCCCTCCCCAGATCTTTATTATCCCAAGCGGAAATAATAAATTTGAGCAGCGGTTCTGCTGCTGCTCACCATCACTGTGATGGAGGAGCTACTTTTTACTTTTACGCTTTACACTTTTTCGGCAGTGTTGCATTTAACAGTTCTGTTATAGTGCCTAATAACAATAGCTTTGCTATGAAAGTGAAGTGTAACGTAAGGGTGGAACAAACGAGGTGGTTAATATCCTGCCGCCTCTCCGTATGACAGGAAGGCACGTGCCGAGGGCAGGTACGTGTGCGCTTCCAGCCGGAAGCTATTTGGTTTCTCTCTTCCTGTCATTTTCTGTGTGCTGCATCTGCTGATGGTGTCCAGACCCATGACAGAAGAAGTCGCACAAACCGCAAAGGAATACCATCCGACCATAAAGGCGCGTCTGTGACAGTGCACTGGGGTATGCGGGGTTGTTGCAAAGTGTGGCTGTTCTAATTTATGAAGGTGTGAAATGTGGAGCTGAAGGTCATGAATACGTCTTTTATCTTGAATCAACTTCATTCATAGTTCATATGCCCATCAATCAAATTATGTGAGCCCTGAATGTGTTAAAAAGGGAATAATTTACATTTACAGCATTTACCAGATGCCCTTATCCTGAGCGACTTACAATCAGCAGTTAAAGGGACAGTCCCCCCTGGAGCAGCTTAGGGTTAAGTGTCTTGCTCAGGGACACAATGGTAGTAAGTGGGATTTGAACCTGGGTCTTCTGGTTAGAGTGTGTTACCCACTAGGCTACTACCACCCGGGAATGATCAAAGAAGCTGATTCCTAAATCTCTTTATTTATAGATTAGGTCACAGAATAAAAAAAAAAATTCAGGCCTTATCGGCCAGCCATATCTGTAGATTTTTTTATCCATATATCTTGTAAATGATTGACCCGTCCAAATGTATTTCTACGAACTACACAAGTGTATTTTAAACGGAACCTCTGTATAGAAGTCACCGGCAGCAATCGTCGGTGTGTCAGGCAGAGCTGAGATCGGTTTCATCGTGGCCAGTCTGCTCCTGCCGGTCCACACGTCCTCAGGGGCTCGCCAGAACATGGCCCGTCTGACGCGGGGTGCAGGTGGCTACACGCTCACCGCGCCGGCACGCGGAAGCGTCGGCTCGTGTTTGTTTTTAAGATGCAGCGCCTTCACGCTCCCGTTAGCCTTCCCTTTAGCCCCGCCCCTTCCCCCACGGCACCGCCACATCTCAGCAGAAGGCCTGGCCTGCGGTCGGCGCTGGGTGGCTGGATGCGTTTAGCATTAATATCCACCGTGGCATACTGGACCACCGTGGTGGACCACCTGTCTGTGCAGTGGACCACCTTCCTCTCTCTGCTAATGGGAGGGCCTGGCAGACCTCTGGTGGCCCCCAACTAATTTCAATCACTGTGAGCGTGTGTGTGTGTGTGTGTGTGTGTGTGTGTGTGTGTGTGTGTGTGTGTGTGTGTGAGAGATTTATGGGGTGTGTGAGAAGATTGATTCAGGGCTAATTGTTTGGGTGCAGAGCAGGTCTCTGTATTTACCCCATGCTGCCCCCCCGCCCCCGCCTGTCTTTTCACTACAGCACTGGTGTCTGGGGTCACTCAGCCACACCTACACACACAAATGCACACACACAAGTTTCTACAGAAACAGTAACTATAGATGCTAATAACTATAACTTCAAAACGATTAAGATTAAATATCAGAATCAAATTGGTCACTGTGTTTTGTTATTAAAAGTTGTATTTCTCTCCATATAAAAAAAAAAAAACGGTTAATTTATCTAACATTAAGAGATATTAAATGAACATTTAGACACACATAGTTATTAGTAAAGCACCTTTTTGCATTGTGTATTAATTTTTGGAGCATCGTTAGCAGGGTGGACCCCCTTTTTCGAGTCATTCAGTCCCTTATACAAATCAGCTAATAAACCCAAGCCCTTCGCCGGTGGAAGTGTTCTCTTTTTTTTTTTTTTTTAACATCATGTCAGAATAGTTTGTTCCCAGGTAGAGGGATTAATAATTCAGACCAGAGGGTCTCCGCCGTCCTTGCACTTTCCTGGTTCATTTTCAGCTTTCCTGTTTGTCTCCTTGGTGAGCTGCAGTCTGCATTCCTCCATAATTATGATGTGTTGAAGGCTTGATGCGTGGTGCCATGCTGGCCGGAACCACTCTGCAGGGCCACACAGCTTTTTTCTTTTTTTTTTTTTTACTTTATTTTTAATTTTCGTTGGACCGAGCAGGGAACAGAGATAAATATGTTTCAGGTTAAACTGGGCAGAAAAATGTGTTTACTCACAGAGCGGACATAAAGTTAAGCGTTGAAATGTGTTGCAGGGCGACTCATTAGGCCTGCTCCTCTCAGAGCACCCTGAGAGCTCCACCATCTGACAGCCATTACAGCGCCTCCAAACTCATTACCAGAGCCCCGACTAACCACAAGTGACAGGAGGGAAGAGAGAGAATGGGAGAATCACAGGAGAGTCAGAAGAAAGTAAGATGCAGAATAAGATAGAGGTTATGCCATGCGCTCTATAAACGTACATATTTTTCTGAAAATATGTTGTTTTTATAACAATAGTTGTAGACGTATTGGTGAAGACTTACATTCACAGTATGAGTAGGTTTATTATTGATAATAATAATCACACGAGTAACTGTTAGTGTTAATTACTAATGTCAGTAATCAGAATTACAAATGATCGCTCTAACAGTATGTATGTAAACAGGCATGTTGTTAGTGTAAGCAGTAAAAGGAGCATTTATTATTTAAGTAATAATCAGTAATAAAAGTAACTGTGTAATTTTAGGGACAGAAATATAGGGGAAGTCGAGCTGTACCATCTTGTCTTGCAGAAATACAGATGTTAGTGGTCATCGTAATAAAAGCTCTAATAAATTCCCAAAGGTGAGAAACCATAACAGTAGTAACACCAATAACAGTAGAATTACCAGTAATAGAATCAGTAGTAACTGAAATTACATTAAATAAATACACTACCAAAGTTTGGACATACCTGCTCTGTGGCTGTTATGGAGACTAAGATGGAGGCCATTTAGAAGAATCTAACGAAAGGGGAAAGTGGAGTATATTTGACGAATTCGGTTTTTCAGGGTTGACTTTTTTTACCTTCATGGCAGCTTTGTTCACTGTTATCAAAAGCCACTTCATGAGATGCTCATTAACAAGAATGATAAGACTTGAGGAGTGTTGGGAAAACCATCCCGGTTGTCTAACTTAAGGTGGTTGAGCAAAGCAAAGAGTGTGAAATGCTGCCATTACAGCAAAAGCTCCCTTCTTTGGAGAGAATCAAATGTTAAACTTTCGGCCTTGTTTACTATTTTTTTATTACATAACCATGTGTGTGTTCTATAATGTAAAAAATGCAAGACCCAGAAATTATTATATGCATCCAAACTCTTGACTGGTTGCGTATATTAGTAATAGAACAATAACTGTAGTAATAGAAATAATGTTAGAAATAATACAATATTAATAAACAGAGTAACAGTAGTATTTGAGTAGTATAGTTTCCAGGGAAGAGTTTAATATGGCTTGATAAAGAAAGATGGTGAGAATAAGATGATTGACAGCTGAAGTGTGTCAGCTGTCTCTGTCTCAGTTTTGGAAGCCGGTGGGTTGGGCTGTGGTGCCGAGAGGGGTACGGAAGTGCAGGTTATTGGTTTGAAACTTGAACACACCTCAACACACTGGGGTTGCGTGAGGTCATGCACTTCCATTATCTCAGTTTCCTCACTTTCTTTCAGATCAGACCAGCACTGGCATTCGATGGCTATACTGTCACATTAGGCTTAATCTATAAGTTTGATTAAAAACAGACTGCTTACCAAGTTTAAATTCCACCCTTTAAAAATGGGAATTTTAGATCTACATGCCTGTGTCTAAACAGTTCAAATTCAAAATTGTTTGGCGTTAATCCAAAAAAAACTGCAAAAAAATAATTGCTTTGAAAATACAGTGGATTTCTTTGAAATACAATTATATGAGATACCAGAACAAGGTCGACTGGCAAGCTTTCTTGACACACCAGTGAAATAATGAACAAATGATTTGAAAAGGAGGAGCAGCACCTTGGCCACTGGGGGGCAGCACTCTAACACAGCAGGCTGCAGGAGCCATGCGTGCCGTGGCATGTATTACGGGGAGGACTGGACAGGCCCTTTGAAGTGGGGGGCTGGTTGACCTCAGGACGGGGAGGTGGCTTATTGGAAGAGCAGCACCCGCAGCCTGGAAGAGGCCATGAGAAACTGCACTGTGTGAGTGTGTCGGTGGAAGGCAGCGAAATGCCTGTTAATTTTCATGGAAATAGAGAAACCCAGCAGCTGTGTGAAACCCTTTGCCACCCAGCATCAGCCTTTCCCACAATTCCAAATTAGACTCGATGTTTGAGCTCTCTCCTGCATTTAAGTTGATTATATTAAAGAAGAAAAAACTTAATTAACATTATTGGCATGTGTGCTTCAGTAGGGATTGGGTTTATTTGGGGAGGGGTAGGTGGCTTGTCTCATGCGAGAGGACCACAGCCTGAGACAATGCGTAATGTGCTTTTTCTAGTGGTCGTGACAAAGTTTTCCAACCTAAACCGCTTGCCCCCGCCGCCGCAAATAACACAAAAACAAAGTGGAAAAACAAGAAGGACTTAATGCTGCGACCAGAATTTGCGGGTTGGACCGTGCTCTGAATTTTTCCGCTATTATATATGCAATATCTCCAGTGTGGCGCTATGTGTGTGTGTCACTGATGTTCTGTATGTTCTTCCGTAGATACAGACCCGCGGGTCCTGGAGAAACAAGAACTGCAGCAGCCCACATATGTCGCCCTCAGCTACATCAACAGGTTTGTGAACAGATTTACTTCCAGGCACCACCACCACCCCCCCACCCCCACCTCCATCAACCAGGAAAGGAAGAGCACTGGCTTTGCATTTTTCTCCCCGGGGTTTCTGTGTGTGGACCAATATCATGCTTTGTAATATGAAACGCTGTGCTGTAAAAAAAAGGTACAGTATTTTTGGTGTGGTTGTTTATTTATAGCCGGCATGGTAAATGCTTGACATAAAAAAAAATGTCATATTGGCTACAAAAGCCTAAAGTTCAAAAACTATAAAATATTTCATGCATCAAAACGTGAAACCATACGCTTTATAAATGCCATAATTCCTTTCATTTGTCGGTTCTCCTCTAACCAAATGTTAACCAAACTTGTCTAACTAACCCTAAACTTAAACAAAATGTAAATGCTGATCAGAATCATGTTAATTTAAGTATATCCGCAAACACATACAAGGAAATTGACTCCAGTTGATAGCGTCTCGCAAGCACAACAGTATAAAACAACAACACTATACAACATGGTCTAGTATTTTATATACAGAAAAGCGATATTGGGTGCTGTTGTCCAGCATTTCATGTGAGATTGCGCTGCATTAACCATCAACCTGAGAGCGATTCGAGTTGAGCACAAAGGAATATTAGAAGAAGAACCGCATTGCGTGCACACCAGAAAATGGCAGCATAACACAAGCGATAGCAAGATACCACTATACTCACATGTGCCTCTCCAAAGCAACAAATTACTCCAGCATGGAACAACTGGATTTACTCGCAGGGCTTGGAGTTGTGTGATAAGCAAAGCCAAGCTGACATTTCTCTCCAGGCCGAGCTTTAATGTGGTGTTTGAATGGCGGCTGAAAGGTTTACGAAGGAGAGTGTCGCTTGGGAGAGGGTACGCTGCCGTCTCTGTTACTTTTACACACGGGCCTTCATGTGGTCTTGGTTTAATCTGCTAATTCCACTTCAGCTTTAATAGTGTCTGTGTGAACATTTCATTTTTACGGTGCACATTAACAAACGTTCTTTACTGTGTGACATAATCTTGGGAGTATTTAGTATTTAAATATTAGTATGAACAGCAGTGGAACTTGTGTAGTGCGATTCAGAGCCTCTGATATGGGAATAAATTCACTTTGAGTTGGGGTAGCGAGACCAAATATGAAATTGAAAAGGTGCTTATACCAGCTATTTGTTAGAATAAGATAATTTTTTATCTTTTATCTTTCACCAAAGGGGTTAAATGATTAGTATAATTTTTCTCATATGTAGAAACCTTATACAAGAAGTGCGTACATTAAACGTGTAAATGTACCGCGTCCCCAGG
The DNA here is from genome assembly GCF_900700375.1 of Denticeps clupeoides. NCBI lineage: Eukaryota > Metazoa > Chordata > Actinopteri > Clupeiformes > Denticipitidae > Denticeps > Denticeps clupeoides. Next base: position 24,837,937 of record NC_041711.1, read on the forward strand.
TTCATGACGGATGCGGCGCGGCGCGAGCATGAGTCTCTGAAGAAGAAGGTGCAACCCAAGCTGTCTCTCTCTCTGACCGGCAGCCTGGCCAGGACCAACGTGTCCACCCCCCCTCGCCACAGCAGTGGCAACCTGACCCCGCCCGTGACCCCACCCATCACTCCTTCCTCCTCCTTTCGTAGTAGCACACCGACCGGTAAGCGTCCACACCCACCATGTGTAGCCTGAGGGGGGTTTCTTCGTGTCTCAGTGTTTTATTTGCATTAAATTTGTCAGGCGGTGCCTTCTCAATACACTTGCATACCATATCGATGCTTAAGTTAAATTTTTAAACCTTTGTGTAAGAATCAGCAGTTTTCTTGCTGTGATTTAATAATCCTGATTATTGCAGAGTTTACAGGAATGTGATGTCATTACAACATGTGGACATTTTATTATATCACTTGCAAAGGCTCACAGGAGCACCTGTGTTTCATAACCAGTTTATCCTGGGCATATCGCAGCAAGCACAACACAGGGTGAGCGTAGCCTAGTGTGTAGCACACACACTGTGAACTGGACTTACTAACGTTGTGTCCCTGAGCAGTGAATTTGTAACTGCGGATCGTAAGTCGCTCTGAATAAGAGCGAATGTTAAATTTAAATGTAAATTCGTCTGATCCCAACTATTCGTACAATACATGCATGCAGTTGGGCAACCATTTTGTGTCTAAAACCTGGCCAGCATGTGATTTAAACTAGGCCATACTGCTGAATTTGACCAAATAAAACATGATTTACCACTGATGTCACTAAATGTTATGTATTCACTCTTTTTACCCATATGTACTGTAAGTATGGTCCTGCACTTCCCCTATATGACTCTAAATGGTACCACAATTGCCGGTAGCATATCCTTACATTACATTAACCTTTGACCTTTCTGCATTACCCAGAGGAGCTTCCCATAAAACAGCATGTTCCAGTTTTCTCACATGATTAGTCACAGAGAGAAGGATACTACAGCTTGTGGGAATGGGGAGGGAGTGGGGCAGCCTCCCATTAAAGGAAAGTAAAAGCCCTCACAAGTTTTTTTTTTTTTTGTTGTTCCAGCCATTCATGTGTGCTAGTTCAGCTTAATTATTTTCATGATCACTTTAGTGAGGTGTATGGGTGTAGCAGGACTTTTCAACAGTTGTCAAAACCAAAATTAAACAGTTTGATTTATTTAGTCCTCGGAACATTTTCACAGTTTTTATGTCTTTTAACGTCTTTCCCATGTACTTGACTGTGCCTGCAGGTAGTGAGTATGATGAAGAGGAGGCCGATTATGAAGAGTCCGACAGCGACGAGTCGTGGACCACCGAAAGTGCCATTAGCTCTGAGTCGATCCTCAGCTCCATGTGCATGAACGGTGGTGACGAGAAGCCCTTTGCCTGCCCTGTGCCCGGATGCAAAAAGAGATACAAGGTACAGTGTTGCTCACATTCAGTACATACACACACACACACACAGATTGTGTGTATTATTGTGTGTATTATTATTGTTAAATATAGATTGTTAAAGGATTAGGAAACATCCAGTCATTTTCAACACTTACTGCAGTTTACACATAAATGTCCTTACAGCTCTTAAACTGGACCCTGTACTGGTGTTCCAGCTTTGGTAAAGAGTGTCCGTTGCCCTCCTCTGAATCTATAATTAATGAATTAATAGCTGGAAAGCACAACTGTATTTCCATTGCTGTGCTACAAAAGGCTTCAAATATTTTGAGCAAGTAATTTTTAAACCATACACTTACTTTAAGGCCGATATTGACTAGTGATCAGAATTAACTGCTTGTGAGAGCATTACAGAAGCCGCAGCATTTTGTTTTACATACAGCATCTAGCTCTTAAACGTTTTGCACTGAAATATATTGAAATACATTCTTATTCATTTTCTTCGGAACACAACAAAAGCACCACTTATATTACAGCAGCATTTTAAAAATGTAAATACAACTCATTGGGTCTTATTCTGTACAAAGAAAATGCATTTGTTTGGCTGTTTGATTACAGCACTGAATAGCTATACACACAATAGCTAATAGATACAGCGCACATCTCTAAAGCTGCTATTAAAGAACTTGATCCACTTATTTGTCCTATGAAGGCAGATTGGCTGTTTTCCTGGTGTTGAAAATATGATTTAATGCCCTCCAAGCACTACAACATGTACAGCATGTTCACTTCAAGGGCTGCCAGTTTTACACGATTTTCCATTCACATCTGGAGTGCGCCGCCAAGATAAATTACATGCAGCTTGGGAAAATTACCTTTACTGTGACCCAGAGGAAATGAACAATGACAATCTTTTATGGCCGATCTTTCCGTGGGCAAATAATTGTGTCAGATGATGTCAGTTAGGGGTTCGGTGAGGGTCTCTTGGAAGTAGTTTGGACATACACTGCAAGTTATCGCCAGCAACGCATCTGGTAACACTAGATTCCTTTGTGCTGTTTGGCTTCTGTGGATGCACACAGTTAACTGGACATTGCAAAGGATGCCATTTTCTATACAAAGCGCTTTAGATACTCTGCATCCAGAGTATCAAATAAATGAAAAGCACAGACTTTGGAGCGGATTCTGATTGGCATGTTTCTGACCGGTGACTGTAGTGCTTGGGGTGGGGCAATGTCATGTTTACCAATTAAACTATTCTTAATATAACTGGAATGTACTGGGTGGGCCATTTATATGGATACACCTTAATAAAATGGGAATGGTTGGTGATATTAACGTCCTGTGTGTGGCACATTAGTATATGTGAGGGGGAAACCTTTCAAGAGGGGTGGTTAACATAGTGGCCGTTTTGAAGTCGGCCATCTTGGATCAAACTTTTGTTTTTTCAATAGGAAGAGGGTCATGTGACACATCAAATGTATTGGTAATTTCACAAGAAAAACAATGGTGTGCTTTTAACGTAACATTATTCTTTCATGAGTTATTTCGAAGTTTCTGACCACTTATAAAATGTGTTCAATGTCACCAACCATTCCCATTTTATTAAGGTGTATCCATATAAATGGCCCACCCTGTACACTGCTCAGAAAACTCCAAGTCAAGTCAAATGTCTAATAAACATCAATTGAAAATCAATTTCACATGCTGTTGTGCAAATGGAATATACAACACATAGAAATTATGGGCAATTACCAAGACATCCCCAATAAATGTGTGGTTCTGCAGTTGGTGACCACAGACCACTTCTCAGTTCCTATGCTTTCTGGCTGATGTTTTGGTCACTTTTGAATGCTGGCGGTGCTTTCACTCTAGTGGTAGCATGAGACGGAGTCTACAACCCACACAAGTGGCTCAGGTAGTGCAGCTCATCCAGGATGGCACATCAGTGCGAGCTGTGGCAAGAAGGTTTGCTGTATGGAGACGCTACCGGGAGACAGGCCAGTACATCAGTAGACGTGGAGGAGGCCATAGGAGGGCAACAATCCAGCAGCAGCACCGCTTCCTCCGCCTTTGTGCAATGAGGAATAGGAGGTGCACTGCCAGAGCCCTGAAAAATGACCACAGATGGGCATGTCTCTGTTCAAACAGTCAGAAACAGACTTCATGAAAGTGGTATGAGGGCCTGACATCCACAGGTGGGGTTGTGTTTACAGTCCAACACCGTGTTGCACATTTGCCGTTTGCCAGAGAACACCAAGATTGGCAAATACTGGCGCCCTGTGCTCTTCACAGATGAAAGCAGGTTCACACTGAGCACATGTGACAGACGTGACAGAGTCTGGAGACAACATGGAGAACGTTCTGCTGCCTTGCACATCCTCCAGCATGACCAGTTTTGCAGTGGGTCAGTAATGGTGTGAGGTGCCATTTCTTTGGGGGGGGGGCACAGCCCACCATGTGCTCACCAGAGGTAGCTTGGTTGCCATTAGGTACCGAGATGAGATCCTCAGATCCTATGCTGGTGCGGTTCTCCCTGGGTTCCACCTAATGTAAGACAATGCTAGACCTCATGTGGCTGGATTGTGTCAGCACCAGAGGTAGCTTGGTTGCCATTAGGTACCGAGATGAGATCCTCAGATCATATGCTGGTGCGGTTCTCCCTGGGTTCCACCTAAAGTAAGACAATGCTAGACCTCATTTGGCTGGATTGTGTCAGCATCAGAGGTAGCTTGGTTGCCATTAGGTACCGAGATGAGATCCTCAGATCATATGCTGGTGCGGTTCTCCCTGGGTTCCACCTAATGTAAGACAATGCTAGACCTCATGTGGCTGGATTGTGTCAGCACCAGAGGTAGCTTGGTTGCCATTAGGTACCGAGATGAGATCCTCAGATCATATGCTGGTGCGGTTCTCCCTGGGTTCCACCTAATGTAAGACAATGCTAGACCTCATGTGGCTGGATTGTGTCAGCATTTCCTGCTAGACTAAGGCATTGATTCTATGGACTGGCCCGCACGTTCCCCAGACTTGAATCCAATTGAGCACATCTGGAACATCATGTCTCGCTTTATACACCTACACCATGTTGCACCACAAACTGTCCAGGAGTTGGCGGGTGCTTTAGTCCAGATCTGGGAGGAGATCCCTCATGAAACCATTTACCAGGGGCAGTGGCGGCCTAGCTGTTAAGGAAGCAGCCCCGTAATCAGAAGGTTGCCAGTTCGATTCCCGATCCACCAAGGTGCCACTGAGGTGTCACTGAGTCCCCACACACTGCTGTCATGGCTGCGCATTGCTCACTAAATGTGATGAGTTAAATGCACGTCACCGTGTGCAGTGCGTGCTTGCTGTACATCATAATGACAATCACTTTGAACAAAAATACAGGCAAATGGAGGCCACACACACTACTGAGCCTCATTTTGACTTGTTTTAAGGACATTACATCAAAGTTAGATCAGCCTGTAGTGTGTTTTTTCACTTTAATTTTGAGTTTGAAAACAGACCTCCATGGGTTGATCAATTTGATTTCCATTGAAATCCATTGTGTGGCTTTTTTGTCAGCACATTCAACTATGTATTTAATACTTTAATAAGAATATTTCATTCATTCAGACTTAGGATATCTTATTTTTGTGTATATATTGATAATTCACATCTAAAAATACAATCCAAAATAAGAAATCATCTTTACACGATGATGTCTCTAGAAAATTATGCTTCTGAACTGCACAAGGTAACTTTACCATTGTGATGAATCTGTTTTCAGATGTAGGTAAATGTGGATAAGTCTTTGAAGTTTCTAATGAATTGTCCCCTTTGTAGAATGTGAACGGTATCAAATACCACGCCAAGAATGGGCACCGAACCCAGATCCGAGTGCGCAAACCCTTCAAGTGCCGATGTGGCAAGAGCTACAAGACGTCTCAGGGCCTTCGCCACCACACCATCAACTTCCACCCGCCTGTCTCTGCCGACATCATTCGCAAGATGCAGCAGTAGAGTGGCGCAGAGGGAGGCAGAGTCGCCGTGCCAACTAGCCCATGGTCACCAGCAGCCATGGCTGCAGAACCCCCCCCATCCAGTCCTTAAACCCCCAAAAAAACCCTGATCTCCCACCCTCTTCCAGTCCAGGGCTGCCTTCATCCCTCTTTCATTCCATCTTTTTCATCCTCCCACCCCACTCAGTTGGAGGATTTCCTTGTTACACTACACTTTTATTGCATGCTTTAATTTTTTTTTTTTTACATTTTCTTTCTCCTATATTTTGAAAATGATGTATCTTAGAGCTCACCGTATTTGTACTTTTGCACATCCAGCTATCATTCTTCTCTTTATGGTTATTATCGTTGTTGTTCTTTTTTGTGACTTTAAGGTGCTTTCCATAAGGAGGTGATGACCTGCTTACAGCTGAGATGGTCTCGAACGAAGTTGCCTAATCGTGTTCTGTCGATTGTGTGTGATCGGTTCCAGCAAGCATCCATCTCAACCTAGACTGCCATTCCAGTATAGTGTTTCAGAGAGGCAAGGTCACAACAATATAGAGAAAAGTATTTGAATGTTTGTAATATAACCGATACCTACCCAATATATAAGATGCATTCATAGATATAGATGTATATATATTATATATATAAAAAAACTTTTTCATAATCAGATGTAAAATCTATTCTTTATTCCCTTAAGTTTTATTTTTTATTATATTTCAGTTCTTTAAAAATACAAACCTATAGTACAAAGCAGATAAGTTTGAAAGGTCCGTTCTGACGTAGTATTTTTCATGCAATCAAGTCCTTTTACTTTCTCCAGTTTGTGTTCAGAACTCAGCTTGTGTGAGCACCAAATGACGATCTCAGGTGACAAATCGCCAGCATTTCAGCACCGTTATCCTGCCCATGCATTTTCTTGAAGTTATGAGTTGGTCGTGACACCTCTACCAGGTTACCTGGGGGTTGAGGAAGTCTCAGCCCCACTCGACACCGCTCCCAAGCCACATTCAAAGAGGACTTTGCAGTGTACTTCATCACCTCGGTGAAGTTTTTTAAGCACTTTGTAGTGACCAGTTGCCAACATAGTTTAGAACGTTTGAGTTGCCAATGTTTCTGGGCCGCAGGGCACCCCACCCTGTGCTCGCTGAGAACACTCGAACTAGAGCGCCACAGTGGAGGTACTAAACATAACTTTTTTTTCTTTCCTCTCCTAAGGGAATTTTTGTCTCTTTTACCAGACCTCCAGTGCATTTTGTTGGTTGTGAGATTATATTAACTATATCTGGTTGCCTTGAATAGTAGACATCATTCCAGTTATATACACCTGTGTAGCTTCTTGGAGGAACCTCTGTAATTCCTCCATATATACTTTTCTCCTTTTGTTTCATTTTTGTAATCGGTGCAGACATTTCTGGGAAAGATGGCCCAACCCACTTAGCGTATTTAGGTTGTGAGTCTGTGCCTATCCCCTGGTGTCACCTCAGAAGGACCCTGCTAATCTCTCCTGATCCCATATGGTTAATGTGAAGTCACCAAATCTCTTCTATATGAACAGAGACACAGTTTGTGTGAGTGTTGTGTGTCAAGTGTTTAACGTGGTGCTGCTGAAGCATCCTTCAGATGTAGTTAAGGGTCAGGCTGAGAGGGGCAGGGCCAACACCAGAGAGCAGGCTGAGCCAAGACCATCAATCACTCATTATGACATCATCACTGCATGGAAGTCAATGTTGTTAATGGAACTACAGTCTCTATTTTAGATTTACATTGTGACAGTATTATACTGCCAGTATGGAGGGAAGTATTTGATATATTGTGTATAGTGAATGTATTGTTATGTCTCAGTGTAAGTGCATTAAATTATATTTTCGTATGTTTCTGGAGAACGGCGTTCCTATGTATAAGAATTTCAACACCAGAGGTTGTTTTGAAACCAGCGGTGACTTACAGTACTTTCTTCAAAAACAACAAAAAAATGCTGCTTCATAAATGTAAACCTGATTACATTTGAAACATTAAAAAGGCCTCTGATGGTAAATTGGTGTGAATTTTTCTGTCTTCATGCCCGTGTGTGATGTTGGCAGGTTCTGTGTAGTTACATCATGACATCAAGTCATTTTTTACTTCATAGTTCCACTTGTTTTGTGATGCAGGTTGCAAAACCGCATGCAAATGTAAAAGCCTTCAGACAAAATGGTGAGAAAACACAGTTCTTGGTTAAGCAAGTTTATTGATTATTTATTAAATACTTTAAATACATTTTAAATACCAAAAAATAGGATTTACCAGAATCTTTTTTTCTTCTTACTTTTAGAAGTATGGACATTTGAAGCCTTTTTAATGTGAATCTTGCATAACAGTAGCAACTGGGTTCTGGTTGGCTGAAAAATCAACAATGCATTCACTGCCCAATCACTGCTACATTATTTCATTTAAATTATTCTAAAGGATTCCTGTTTTTAAAAAGGAACTCATGAAGCAGGTACAGAAACAGTCAGGTAATAACTCAATCATAAACCAATGAAATTATTTATATCTGAGCTGGGGGGTGCTTTCTCAACCTGGAAATTAATTGTTCATTAGGATACACTTAAAAAGACATTTAGGCTGTTTTAAAAGTAATTGCTTCCTTAACATTGTCTTTACGTTAAGTTACAGAACACACACAGTAAACTAATCTCTAGGTCCAACAAAAAAAAAAATAAAATCATAAAATAAAAACTTAAACTGGAACATAAGCATGCAACTAAACTGTGAACTATTTTTAAATGCAGCAAATGAAACTAAATATCTAGTAAAGCCTTGAACCTCTGATTGTGAGAACTCTTAAAATATTGTTCTAAAATTGATAACTTTACCATAAAGAGAAAATTCTTGACAGTCACCAGGATGTTTAATGTCTCAAGACCAAGAACACAAAATAAAAGACTTGCGCAAAAGAAAAAAACAACAGGAAACAGAATATGTGTGGATGCAAGCTGAATGAATGAAATGACCCCCGAAACATCCATTGCATGAATTTGAAATAAGACTCACACTGTGGCAGTAAAACAAATATTTAAGGGGAGCAAAAGGTGTGTACGCCAAAAAAAAAAAAAAATCCCATAATATCTTTAGTAGTAAACAGGTTTCAGTATTAAAAATCACTTTCGTGGAACAACATCGGATCCAGAAATGGTCAGTGAAGGTTGCTGTGAACTGTGCACAATAGGTGTGGGATGTAGCTTAGCTCAGTGTTTCAATCCTGCTCCTGGTGACCACCAACACAGTTATGGTCTCTCAAACAAGCAAGCGCCACTCAGAGGTAATTGGCAGATATTCTGTACCACATGAAGTTAAAATCTAAAACAGGTCAGCTGACCTGTCCCCATTCACCAGAAATGCTGATGCTAAGAAAAGAAGACATTTTAAATTTTAAAAAAGATTGGACAATTTAGTTTAGTTTTAAGTAATTATGACATCATGGTACAGATCTGAGCCCAGGCATGTTAGACAGGAGAGACCTTAAAATGCACAGCGCTGCAGGTCCTCAGCAGCAGGATTGGGTAAAACACTGTTCTGTCTGGCGTAGCGCTAGTGAATCCGCAGCACACATCATTGCATTCAGCGTGCAGCGCAATAGACAGTGATAGTGGACAAAAGGTACAGAAGCAGTCTGGACTGTGTGGGGGGAAGTCTCAGTCAAAGTTGAGCACATTGCCATCGAAGTGGGTGAGCACGTGCCTCTCAAAAAGCTGCTGGTCGCATTCGAGGGGGAACTGCTCGCTGCACATGGGACACACCTTCCAGTGGCTCTCTACGTGCTCCTCAAACTTGCTCTGGTCATAGTGAGGTGGGAAGATGACCTCACACAGGGGGCAACGCTTCTGCTGCTCCCCACTGAAGAGAGAAAGCAGAGCAGAACACAAAAATCAGTTACCCTGCTCCAGAGAATAAGAACTATGGATTCACTGAAGACAGAGGACGTCACAGAAGAAAGTGAGAGCAGGTTTTAGCAGGCCTGTGTTAATCAGCAATGCAGGGTCATAAAAATCTGCATCTGTCTATGCGGCGATGTGGGTGGGCTACAAAGCTCACCAGGATAAAAAGACAGCCCGTGGAAATTGGTGTAGTGGGGAGGGGTACAGAGTAGCTGCAACCACATTACGATGCAAAAGAACTTGAAAGACTAAGCTCAGCAAGAAACCTGCAGCATTCTGTGCCACTCCGAAGATTTGAGTGTGGAAATATCTGACGCGTGAATCAATTCTTGCTTCTACTAAAGCACATTGTTTGTAGCCAGAACCTGATACTGCATGAAAGTGTTAAGCCAACGTGGCACATGCTTCAATGGGCCAGCCGGGTGTTTATTACCTGGATTCAAAGCAGAAGGGCATCTGTCCATCGTTGAGGAAGGCGCTGTGAGAGTCACTCACTGCTGGCTGCTCTGGGCCAGTGGCCTGCTGAATGAAAGAAAAAGTCACATAAGTTAAATACTTAAAATTAATTTTAACATATTTCTGGCATAGGAAACAGTAAAAGTATTGTAATTATATATCAGCATAAAATATTTTAAGATCACTGAATATAATAAGCAAATAAGTTATTAAATAAACATCTATTAAGCAATTCATAACATAATTATTGTAAATGATTAAATTGTAACTATCTAAAAATAAATAAAATAATTTTACAATAAATAATATATATATATATATATATACACACACACACACACACACACACACACACACAAATTATATTGTTTGGCATTTGTTCTGGCTGAAAGGTACATATATTTCACCTTAAATCAAATTTGAATGGCCACACTGAAGCTTATAAATTAGGACAAAATAACTGACCGAAGTCAGTTTCATATAAAAATATCCAAATGTCTACGATGATGTATGTGTGTACATACTACAGTAAGCATGCAGTTGGGCATACAACTGTGAGCAAAATTATGTTGAAGGGAGTACAAATATCCTTACATTTGTCTGCTGCTCATTAGGCTCCTCTAGGCCATCTGGCCTGCTAAGGTTGCGTGCTGGTTGTATGCACACCACATTGCTGTCCCACGAAGGCGGCCCCGTTGGAGGCAGCCGAGCGATCGGCTCGTTCAAGAAGTCTTCCACGTCATCTTCATCTGGTTAGGTGGCAGGAAGTGAAATTAGCATTCAAATAAAAGAAATTAGTACGTACAGCATGGATGTCATGACAGGTATTACAGTTCAAAACACAACTATTACAGTTACACACACACCTGGCCCACATCTTCACAATTAATGGTTACACCTTTAAAATGACAATAATGCAGTAATAAGCATGTACAAATTGAGTACTGTGGTTGACCGCGCCCAAACCTTGTGCGTCTGGAGTGGAGTATGGGTTCCTGTACTGTAAATCGGTAGGACGCTGGGGCACCAGAAGAGGGGTGGGGGCGTCCTGGGTATAGGGCAGTGGGTACTGCAGAAGCACTGACTGCACATCCAGACTGTGCTCTTCCTCCTCTCCAGACTGCTTATTGTTCTCTCGGCTGATGTTCCTCTGTAGCTCCTTCTTTGGAAGAAAATTGAGAGATTTAACATGCAGAGCATGGAGATGTTTCCGAGACACATTAAGTTAAAGCCCTGGGGCTGTAACTCATCTAGCAGCAAAACTGAGAAAATACAGTAACTGACTGCAGAACTCCATAGTGACAGACTGCTCGGTGAACAGTAAAGGAAATACTAATGTAGGTCTGTAACCAAACACAGCACTGCAACATCTGAAGTTTAATGACTTGATATACTTCATGAACTGGTCAATCCTACAGAACAGGCACCGTAATGTTGCATCACAACAGCAATCAAACAATAACATTATACAAACATATGCAACATATCTATATAGTTACCATAAAACACTGTACAATTTCATACTGTGTAATATGCCCCATTTTCATTTATATATTTTATTTGTATCATTCAAAAGTCTCAATAATTTAATTTAAAACCAAAATATGCTGCACACTGCTGGGCCAATTTGAACTGCACTGGGCTGAACTATTTAACATTATCATCTGTATGATTTTGCCTAGACCGGTGTCTGCGGGTTCAGACTGGTAAGGGGACGCCCAGGGAGCGCAAAGGATCAAACAATGGGTCAAAGCCACTCAGGAACTCGTGTTCAGGGAGTGACAGAAACTTGTGGGGAGACAAACACACACGCAGAGTTTCACTTTGAAAGTCACCAGTTTGATGGAAAGAGAAAAATCTTTCTCTCCTTTTCTCGTTCTGCGTCAGCAGCCAGCTCCAACTTCGCTTCCCAGACAATACCTCATTCACCACACAACTCCCCACCAGCACAGCGCTTGGGCCCTGCGCTCCCACACAAACAGTTTAATTAGCACCTTCATTAAAAATCGCCTCTGCTTTTCAAAAGCACTGGGAGCCTCCGCTTTTATTGACGTTTCTTCTAGAGGCGCCAATTTCATTTACAGTCTGAACCTCAAATTGGGTCGTTTTTCCTCTGTGAGCCGTGAGCAGCTGTACCTCTAAGCAGTTTTGGGGTCAGTCCTGGACCTAGCTGTGGTCCAGAGTAATTGAATGGAAAAATGCTCTGCTGCACCAATTAAAGAGATATGTTAAACCCTAAACAGGATGAAGATGGAAAGGAGGACTGGGAGGAAGGAGAGAAGTGGATTAGATTACAGACTTCTACGCTAAAAGGAGAAAATGAAACGATCTTTGGAGCGGTCTCTCTCCCTCTCACACACACTCACCCCCTCCAGCTTCTCCTTCTCTTTCTGAAGCTTGGCCAGGCTGTCCTTCAGCTCCTTCAGCTCACGGCCCTTCTCTGCCACCTGACCCTGCATCGGGGGAAGCAACGGCTGAACTTAAGAGAGAGACTAAAGCTAGCTAGACTGGGGAAACATGGCTCAATTTTCTATTTCCCTTAGAAATGAGATCAAGAGTCACACATTCACATTTGATCCAAAGCATATTAACATCTCAGATTTCTCAGGCGTGGTTTCTGTTTCAGTCAACTCCTTTAAATCTGATATGATTGTTGTCAGCAACATCTGTGACTGCAGAAACATCACTGATTATGTGTCTGAAGGAATCAGAGAATGTGCTGAAAACTATAACCGGTTACTCCTAATTTTGTGGATATCGTTCGCCAGAAAGCCAAATGAGAAAATGCAGCAATCCTGCATAACAACAACATTATTTCACAAGGTTCCTTACGCATTTCCAACCGCGTTTTACTCTCAGATGTACACGTCTTATTTATACTGGGTGCCTTTAAATCTTGCGGGACATTAAAAGCCCCCTGATGCAGTCGGTACCATTGTTTGACTTTAAGCAACTAAGGAACATTATCAACAGTCCCTATGGATTTGGTCTGACTCCAGACGTTTTAACAACTAAGAAACAAATCCCTGCAGCTCAGTGGAGGCTGATCCCCCTCAGACTGTCTCTTAAAGGATGAAGATGGAGTACTGAGCGCCAGCAGATACATTAGTCACTGAGGGTGGGGGGTACATCCCTTCGGGTCCACACAGCGCCGTCTCCCTTGGTCGAATAAACAGCTGTAAAAAGTGCCGTCTCCGAAACGCGGGCCGACTCATAAACAATGCTGTCAGGGAAGTCACTGGAATATGCTGATATTATCAAACACAGGCCATCAGGAACAAACCGGGGCTTAAACAACCAAACTTGCTGGGACGACTGACGCGTTACAACACAGATCAACCATCTGAATTTAATTTTGAATCATTTTTATCTGGCCTTTATAGAGTAGAGTCAGGATGGACACAAAACCTTCCCTCTGCAAACAGAGGTCATTGCTTGGCTGTAGACAAAACTGGGCAACCAGAGGCTGGAAGCAACACATCTTTGGGTTTATCTGTTCATATTAACCACAGGAGGTTTATGGGAATTGCCTTTATAATGAGTCCGGGAATGTGCAGGAGCTTAATTCCCTGCTAATTTAATTCACATTCGTACCAAAATAGCAAATGTCAACTGAACACTATACTTTTTTGAAGACAATTGTGACTATGTATATAATATGAAGCTGATGCTTCTAGGTTATTTAATTAAATGGCCTTGTTGAAGCCAAACATGTTAAGCCATCAATGTAGGACTGCTGATTCAGTTCAGGTCTTTAGGTCAAGAGCTAACTGACTTTGAAGCGATCCTCCTCAGCAGCAAGCTGAAGCTTCAGGCTCTCATTGGTCTTCAGCTGCTCCTTCAGCTTCACTTCCATCTTGGTCAACTCATCAACATAGATGCAGCTCCTCTCCTTCTCCTTCTGTGACAAGACCAGTGCAGCATTTAACCTCTGCTTCTCCACAACTACACTAATTCCAAAACAGGATGGTATCATGTTTCACTTTTAAGTCTCAGGGATTAGCAGCGCAGAGCAAAGCACAATAAATCTGCCACTAGCCTTTTACAAGTGAACAAGTATTAGCTGTGGTAAGACAACAGTGAGAACACAAGGCCTCTTACAACCAGCATCTGCTTGATCTTCTTGTATTTCTCATTCTTATCGGACTCTTTCTCTATGCCTTTAAGCTTGCCCTGAATAATAGCATCCAGCACTGCATCGTTGCCATTGTTGCCTGGACTTCCTGTTGGAAGAATCAAAGCACAAAAAGCTGTCACTGCAAGTCACTTTGATCCCCCACTATACACACATTTGAATCATTTTTTTTGTACCTGGTGCTGAGGTCTCTGGACTGGCATTCAGGGAAGCAGCAGCCGCTGCTTCTGGGTTCCTCTTTATTTCCTTAAAAGAAAAACAAACAATCACTATTGGGCTTGTCACAATAGTCTATACCGATACTAATGATGGCACTCGATACTACAACAACAAACACAGGAACGTTTTAATATATATTTGAATAAATAAAGAATAGTTTTAATAGTCAGAACACACACACACACACACAACAAAATTAATAAATAAATAAAAACTTTTAAAAGTGAAAGTACTAGATAATTGGCTTGTCCACATCTTTTAGAAAATCAGATAGTATTTGACAACATTAAATCCCAATACACATAAAGAACTGGGCAGGCATGACAGGATAATTCATAATTTGGATAATTTGGCCTGTACCAATTTGACAACATTCAGACTAGAATTACCTGAATTCAAAGGACAAGGCCTACTTTTAAGAACCATCTGAAACCTTTTCAGTGTGTGCAAAACATGAAAAGCTCAAGAAGAAATCCATGACCAATCAGAAAAAGTCATTAACCTTTTATTGTTTGTAGATGTTTTACAAAATCTCACCCCTTGCTGCTCTGTGAGTTTGGCCACCTGTTTTTGCAGTTTCTGACATTCCTTATATTTGTCCTTGTAGTGTTCCGCAGCCATCTGCAGTCGGAGCTTCAGATCCTCCACTTCCCTGTGAAGCTCCTCCACCAGACCAACCTCTAATTTAAACTAAACACACATAAACACACACGTGCATGTTTAGCTCAATCAGCCAATTAGCAAGAAGAAACCGTATCTATAACATATCTTTTAAATATCATTTAGAAAATGACCAGTTTAATGTCCTGTACTAAAACTGTTGAGCAGCATAACAACTGAGAACAGTCCGATCCCTTTACCTGAATGCCAACAGTCTGAAATACGACACTAGATTAGAATCACCAGTAAATACAGCCACTCGTGAGCGAAAAAAAAAAAAAAAAGGTCACTCCTTACTGCCTCCTGCTGGGCGGTATTCTTCACATGCTCCAGCTCCTGCTGCAGTCGTTTGCACTCCTCATGGGCGCTGGCCTGACCCTGGCGAAGGGAGTCAGTCTCCAGGCGCAGACGATACATATCCGCCATGCTGCGATCTCGCGCACTCGCAGCATCCCCCAGCTCTGCAGACAGCATGGCCACCTGCTGCTGCGTCTCCATCAGCTTCTCCTCCACCTGCCGCAGCTGTTCCTTCAGAGCCTTACTCTCACCCTGAAACACACATAACATGCTGTCAAACAGGCTAAACTGGGTAAAGATACTTCACAGTTTCGCATACAAAGTAGGTTTCAATGTACTGTGTCTGTGTGCATGCAAATGACAGAAAATTGGGAGCTGCGGTACCGAGGGCGAGCAGTTAGCCAGCATCTCCTTATGCTGCTTCTCCTTCTCGGCAAGGCAACTCTTGAGGCGCGTCAGTTCGTCCTTCAGCTGAGCAATGGTGTTCTCCTTATTCACATCCACAGCCTTCAGCATCTGCAACTCTGCGCCCAGTTTGGTGTTCTCCAGCTCACGGTTCTTCAGGTGAATCTATAAAGCAAGTATACTCAATTAAAAAAAAACAGTAAAGGTGAAGGTGACTAATTAAACAACCAATTAAAACAAGGTATGAAACCGAATTCCTGTATTCTTTTCTAAAGGGAGGAAGTAGCATAGTGGACAATTCGCATAGTAACCACGAGACCACAAAGTCACAGGTTCAAATCACACTTACTACCAGTGTCCCATTCTGAGCAAGACACTTAACCATGAGTTGCTCCTTGGGGACTGTCCCTGTAACGACTGATTGTAAGTTGCTCTAGATAAGGGCATCTATTAAATGCCAAAGGTAAATGTATATTCATGATTAATGCAGCGCAGTGAAGCTTTTAGGCTATCATCATGTATTTTCTCCCCTTTCCAAGATATTCCCCATACTCTTGAATGCATGTATTGTGGGAACATCAAAACCATAATAACATGTACTGTTTTTAATAAAGTTGCGACTGTATACTTGATATGAAGAGTTAAAGAGTTAAAAAATGATATATGTATATCCTTAACCTAGTGAATACATTATAATAATAATAATAATAATAATAACATGAGCCACCTACAGAGAAAAGCCACAGGCACTAAACAGAAAAAGGCAAACTAAGTGTTCACCAAGTCTCTGCTAGTGCAACCCATTTCTGCACAATAATTATCCACACAAATCAAAGTCGGGCAACAAGCAGCACTTCTGTGACTCAACCAAACACTGCAGTGTTTTAATTACAACCCAGACTTATGGGAATGCACCAACCAACCCCCACTCACTCAAACACAGAGCAGTTTAAATGAGGTGTAAGGCCAAAATGGGTTTCCGCAGTTCCACTGCCAGTCACTCCCAGTTCCTAGGTCCCAGCCACAAGAAAAGCCAGAGATGAAAAAAAAAATGATGGAACAGACTGTGTTAAAAAAGTGGACCCTTGGTACAGGGCCTGTGTGTGTCCATCTTTTTGCATTTGGAAAGAAACAAGGGACCCTGACCTTATACAGCTCTTTTTCATCCTTCTCATTCTTCAGCTGTGATTCCAGAGCCTCCTTCTCCAGGCTCAACTTCTTCAGACGGTCCTTTAGGCTGTGAGGTCAACCACAGACACAGTCAGTCAACCGGATTACACTCGAATGAATTACAGACTGTTAATCTTGCTGATTTAAATCCCTTTTACTCAAAAAAGAAGGCTGAGTGTGTGTATCCACATCTGCCTGTCTGCCTCTCACCAGTCCAGTTCAGTCTCTTTCTGCAGGCCTTTCTGTGTGACACCAATGAGGTCTTCCTCAAGCTGCAGCACACGGGCTGTGGTCTCCTCCTGCCTCCTCTTCACCTCCTCCCGTTCCTCCTGCAGGCTCTGGAAGGAACCCTGCAGCTCCTGAATACAAAGAGACACACCAAAGTTTGTATAAGCAGGAGAAAATATAGATCCATGGATGGATTGAAAATTAACATGCTTAGTTTTTTATTAGTAATAACTAATAAAAACAGAATTATGCACTTCTGATAACACCATTGCCACCTACTTCAGTCAAATCTCTTGAACACCAGACTCACAGAACCAACCGCAGCAACTAGGTCCCAAAGACATAATTCACACAAAACATATCCCAAAACTTGTCCAATAAGAAAAAAAAATTCAAGTCGAATAAGATACAGAGGTCTCTCAATCCAAAGCTTGAATGAATTTGGATTTCTCTACAGTACACTTTTATGAGCAGATTTTCGGAATTATTATAGTAACACATAAAAAGGATGTATAAAACAGCAGTCGTAAAATTAACAGCGACAGACTAAGAGGCATGTTCTAGTGTAACAGCGGTTTCCCCCCCAGCCCTGAGGAGCCATTAAATACATGTATTACATCAACATAAAACAATCACAACCTAGATGATAATCCTGATAACGTCTGCACCATGATTTATACCTCTGGGTGAGGATGTTGAAGGACAGAGCTTCACACTAGAGGGTGCTGGGACACTAGAATTTTTGGGGGTTGGCGTTCCAGCCAGCAGCCCGCTATTAAAAACACCCGCTAAAATTAGGTGCGATGAAACAACCATGACTCAGCAATAGCTGCGGAACGTCTGTCACTAATAAGCTTTCATTGTTCCACAGTTGCTCACAGCGAATGGAAAAGGAGATAGAGATTTGGCAACCGAAAGATTTTTTTCCTTTGGAATTTTCCTCTCGTACCTGGATCTCCCTCCTCAGCTGGGTGCTGCTCTCATGCTCCTGCTCATACTCCTTCAGCAGCCTCTCCTTCTCCTCCACCAGCTGTGCATTCTCCTTCTGCACAAGCTCCATGGCCTTCACCACCTCCTCCTTCTCCTGACACAGCTCCTCCATTTTTTGCTGAAAAGCAGTCCGAAAAATCAGAGAATGAATGTATTCGATTTTCACTAACTATATTAAATACCCAGCCTATAACAAACTACTGATGTCTACAAATCTCCATTAGTGACGTGTGGTTGATGTGGGGCTAGAGTCATAAACTAGTTTCGTGTTGGTTTGTGCTTACTTCCAGAAAGCTCGCTTTGGTGGTCACCACCAGAATGTCAGAGTTGTTCTCATCCTCCACGGCCAGTAACTCATCTTCAGTTGGGGTGTTGGCACGAAACTGAAAGGGTGTGCTGGCCCCACGGATCTCTCCTTTATGAGTGACATAGCAGAACTGGTAGAACTCCCCATCATCATTAGGAACATAGTATCCTGCAGGGAACCAGTTAGTTAGTGTCTTGTTTAATTTCCATTATTTCAGAGATGTTGCACCACATGATATATTATATATACAGGCACCGTTACACACATATACATATAATACATTCTACATTTACAGCATCTTATACAGCGTGACTTTCAATCAGTAGTTAATGGTGCAACTCAGAGTTATGGGTCTTGCTCAGTGACACAATGGTAGTAAGTTGGGTTTGAACATGTGACCTTGTGGTCTAGTGGTTCATAGGTGAGTGTGTCACCCACTAGGCTACTACCAGCCAATATACACACCCAGACACTATCATTCAAAAGTTTAGGTTAACTTTGAAATATCCTGAGTTTTTTGTCCAGTTGTTGGACAAAAATACTGTCCAGACATTGTCCATTTGTGACTAAGGTAGCTGTTATTGAATGGAATAGCTGAATATGCAAAGAGGTCCACAATCTGCAACAATTAGATACTCTGTTCACCAACCCGGTCACCTGCTGGATCATTAGAAACCCCTTTTTGGAATGATCTTAGCAAAGCTCACGGCAGTCACTCTAAATAAATTAGCCATTAAAGTTCAGACTAGCCGAGTATCTGATGCATTAGCAAATGTGGGTTTAATCATGCAGTAGCACTCATTTTTATTCAAACGAATCATTCATGGAAAACAAGGACATTTCTAAATTATATTTTTAAATGTTATGACAAAGTGAACATACAAAAAAAAAAATGTAAAGGACCCTGTAGTTCCATCCACAGTGACAGAGAACAGCTGATAACTCTGATCAGCTGATTAATGCGGTCTGTCAACCCAAAGTGGTCACAAGGCATCCAAAAAAAAAAAAGGACTGATTTTGCATGTACTTGAACATATGCTTGTGAAGAGCACAGATTTGGACTGGATCCATGCTAGTCACTTTGTGCTTTCTGCCAGAAGTCTACTGCAGACAGGCATTAGAATAATTCACATGTAAATGGATGCATCTCTATGTCGTATAATGTAGATGTATAACATGCAGTTAAACTGTGAAATAAGAATCATTAGCAATTTATCACTATTTGCTAATAGGCAATGATTCACTAAAAGTGAACCTCCAAACACTAAGTTTGATGTTATTGGCATTTGGTAGAACCCTTCAATTCTATCCAATTCTTTAAACACTCAAAGTATTGGTTATGGTTTATGCACTGTCTATAGCAGAAAAAAAAAATCACCTTGAAACACAACAGATCTGTTGATAGCAGTGCCCTCGGTGTACTCCTCAGGCAGAGGAGACCAGAGGAAGGTGTAATAATCCCGGGCTGTGCTCCAGCCAACCTGACACGACAAGAAGAATAAAACAAAATGAGGTGAGCAAGAATCTCGAGGTACATTTTGTCACACAGACATAAACATGGCATGTCAAACGGCTACATTTACCACGAGCCTAAATGTGCGCAGGTCACAATCTCTGGTCTTTGTTATTCAGCTGAGGGTTTACAGTTATTTGGTCCAACAGTGTTTTATAAAATTCAGTCCCTTTCAGAGGAAATGTCCGGGATGCTTGCAAGTGACAAACTCGTCAGCTGTTTTGGCAGGACTCTGTCTCCGCCCCCCCCCTTGCTCAACGCCCTCTCCCCCAGCTGCCACGCTTGCACGGCGGAACCAGCCCTCGTGAATATGTTCACCCCGGTGAGGGCGGCTACAACTCAGCCTCGACAGGAAGAGGAAAATAGGTGAAAATTTTATACATACATCAAAATTCAAAACCAAGATGTAATTAAATGAGCTTTATGTGTTGTTAACCGACGCCTGATTAAGGGGGTTGAGAAAAATAAATCCATAATTCCAGGCTTCAGTCATAAAACTGTCAAGGAAAATCAGACTCACGGCAGCGCGGCTGCGTTTCCCGACATACACGGCGACACATGCGCACGCGGTCCGTCTGTGGCAGCCAGCGCTAGCAGTTGGTGTTCAGATACACGAAAAAGAACAGCTTTTAGGGCCCTAACAAGATACAAGAACAGCAGATGTGTGAACCGAAGCGTCCTTCGCGTCCTCCCCACGCTGGACGCTTTTGCTGTGTTGGACCCCTCTGCTGTCCATGGCAGCACAATGATGTTAGTGTTTAAGAAAAAAAAAAAATCCCCAGAAGTATCAGCACATCGCCCGGGGTGTTAAAGCAATAAAGGGCAGGAAGCCAATAAAAAAACACCCACAGTGGTGCCCACAGTGAATGAGCACCATTAGCCAGCAGTGGACCGGGCTTTGGCTCTCATTAGTGTGGTGGAAGTCGGAGAGGCTCAGGACGCGGGCCGGCCTCTCGCTCACAGAATTGAGTTTGCAGCCAGGAGCTATTAGCTGTTAGCTTTTCCACACACCCAAAAAAAAAAAAAAAAAAAACACGTTTTATGGACAGTCTCATACAAACACAGCAGCCTATGCCTGAAGCACTTGAAGCGATGCACCTCAAACGTAATGAAACGATATTAAGGTTCCTCAGCGCAGGAACGGCGATAGCTGTAATTAACGTTCTTGCATTTAAAAAAAAAAAAAAAAAAAATCACAGATTTGCTCTGGCATAAAGAGCCTGGGCCTTTTTTTTTTTTAACAAAACGCTTAGAGCAAGCGCTGGTAAGCACTTGGCAGGCAGACTGCAGGTGAGCGCTATCGACGGAGCGCGTGAGAGTTCGTTTGCGTGCGCAAAAATCCACAAGTGACTCAAGGAAATTGGCAATGAATCACAACGCGGGGCTGCACACAGCACGGCACTGACAGTGTAATTACACAGGCCTGTTGCACCTCTCCAACAGCTTCTCTGACGACGTGTTCCAACAGTCCAAATATGACGTTTGGGAAGCCTTGCAAATTAGGCCCTTGTGTAAACTTCAAAGCGCCACAGACACCGTGGTGCGTGCTCAAACAGGGGCCAGCCGCCCTGGCATTCACATCACAGGCAGCTCGGATGCTGCAGCCAGCAGCAGCGGCGGCGGCGGCGGCGGCGGATCCACGTCCCAGCAGAGTGGTCTCCCACAACCATTAACATAAAACGTCTTCAGAATATCAGAATATTGCGCAAAACATTGGCACGCCAGGCACAAACCTTCGGTTTCATCTATACAAATATATACGCACACAACACAAGCTCACCCCGCAGCACGCGCAGCGGTAGAATTTGCGAGGAGACGTCAGCTGCAGTTCCCTGCCTGGTCACTGCATGGCGATAGCAGCTAACTGACTGCAGCGGTGGACCGGGGAGGACGGCTCTAGGCGCGTGACTCATGGTGCAGGTATCTGCCTGATATTGTCTGCTCTTGGCACCGCAGCTTGTCTGTCAGCAGAGCCAGTGACACCTCTGAGATTTATGGTCCCCGAACTCTGCATTTATAGGGCGAGTCCGGGTTCCAGTGGCTACAGGTACAGACTGACTGCGTGTGTGCGCACATCATTCAGTGCTGACAATGACTACCATCCTCGTGGGGGAAACCCAGTGTGCCAGATGCTGTGGAATAACTGTGGAGTCCAGAGTCCAAAACCCCCTGATGTCACTGAATAACTTTCATGTCATTTCAAAACACAGAAAACGTACGATATATAGCTCAGCTGGTTAACAATTAACGGCCCCAAAAAATAAAATAAAATAAATACAATATATAAAACCAATCATTAGCACTACACTCTGACAGTACATACCTGCAGACAAGAACAAAACAGCAAATGAACACAACTCTCCTTAACAGAGAGTTGAGGTGGACCAGTGTCAGGATATTATTGCAAAAGGAGGCAGCGGCAGCCAATCAGATCGTCCTTTTGCTTTCTCCCCTCCCCTTTTCTGCTTTGCTGAATTTATGCCACCATAGGCTTCCTCCAGGCACATCCTCTGCACACCCACAAAAACCAACCCCCCAGGAGCACTGCTGCTCTTTTTTTATGGAAGCTCTGCCAGGATGGTCAGTTGAGTCAGAAAGAGCTCCCATCAGAAACAGATCAACTGTGTTTCTTCAGAGGAGTGGAGAGCTACCTCTGAGACATTTCTGGAACATACATCATTGCATGTGGGGGAATAAAAATTATGGACCAGGGGCACAGTGCTCAGGTCCTGTGAACATAACAACTAGTTCTGCAGTAATCATTGGGATTTGCAAAGGTCATACAATTGATGTCAATTTTAACCTGTAACATGAAATATACAAATAACTTAAAACAATGCACTATTTTGTTTCAGACATCAAAGACTTCTTCCATGTGTTCTATCACATTATATAGACATAAAATTATAATGATTCATTATTTATAAAAGAATTTTTTTTAAATGATTCTTTAAAAAAAAAATAAAAAGATTCCTTATTTGACAAAAGTCTGATGTTGAACATTTTAGAAGATTTGGATCTTCTAAGTTAAAGTGCATAATGATAACTGAATCAGATCAGCTAAAATTGAGGAATTCCAACACCAATATGAACTGTAATCCAGCTTCCTTTCCTGAACACCTTGCATTCAAAACACTACCTTTACATGACAGAAGTGCTTATTAACATAAAAAATACAGGGTTATTCCAACTCCTCTCATTTTTTTTCATGTAGGGAAAAAAAAAAATCATCCTAACACTGTGAAAGATAAAAGCTAGTGCTTTGATCCAGTATGAGCAGAACAACCCCCCGCCTGCTCTATTGAAGAACATGTAGACCACCACCCCCCCTTCTCTCTCTCTCTCCCTCTACAGTAGTAGCGTTCTAATCCATTACTGCCAGCGCATTTTGTTTTATGCGCTCATAACCAGCACCGTCTGGGGAAACTCCACCAAGTGGGCCCAGTCAAAACACTCCACTCACTCTGCCAAGCTGCATATTTCATACGCATACTCTCTTTCTCAGTTAAAGCACACAAACACACAGAGGTGCTCACAGGAGAGCTGACATTTATATCCTTTCTATGCCATGTGTAAACATAAAATGTAGTTGGGTTTCATTATGGTAAAGCAAGGCCTTAAGATGTGCCCCAGGGATAGGCTGTTCATTCAGGATAGACATGTTAAAATGATAAACACTGTGTTTTTGGCACATGAAGCAAAAATAATGGACAATCCCAGGAGTCGGTCAATGCACAAATTGAGGATTTTTTTTTTTTTTGCACATTTACTCAACTATCCCCTGCATCATCGTTCGACATCAAATTCAGACAAAAAAACAACAGGAATCCCATGAAGTTACCTTGAATATGCCAACCCAGTCTTTCTGGTGGGGCTTGATGAACTGGGTAAGGGTGTAGTGGCACTCTAGGGCGGCGTTCGGAAGGTAGCTCTTCCCCACATTCTGGAAGATCACATGAGCATAATTGGAGGTTTCCATGGCGCTGCCTGCTGACGTCCCCGCTTGGAAGAAGGCCATCTCTTAATAGATACACCTTAAGCACAACATGATGTAAATTATTATTATTTGCATAGAACACTAAAAAACACATTATCTAGACCATGTACAAAAGAATGCAGGGCTTGTTACATTTATTAGGCAGGGAGGATTTAGATCACCCAGTTTATATGTGGTCACAGAGCAGTAACCAGGAAGGAAGCGGGCCCGTAATCAGAAGGTTGCCGGTTTGAATCTGGACCTGCCAAGGTACCACTGAGCAAAGCACCGTCCCCACACACTGCTCCCAGGGTGCCGGTCATGGCTGCCCACTGCTCACTCAGGGTGATGGGATAAATGCAGAGGACAAATTTCACTGTGTGCACCGTGGGCTGTGCTGCTGTGCATCACATGTGACAATCACTTCACTTTCAGTCATAGTTATTATTAGGCAAAATTATTTGCCACAAATACTTCAAGTGAAACAAAATTCCATTTCTGAACCAGGCCAGGCCGTCTTTGGGGTAGCTGTTCAATTTAGGGAGAAAAGCTGACAATGAATAAATGTGACTTTGCAATTTTTTCCTCCCTCATATAACACAATGTGAAATAATGTCATAAGAGATACATGTCCTTATAGGGAGTAAACATTGTGGACTGAATAAGAAACACGTCAGACAGAATGCGAGCGCATGTGGACGTGATTTAAGCCCCTGCTATTAGAAGCGCTCTGGTAGCGTGCTGATTACATTAGCAAAGCAACTCAGCGGCATGACACGTTTATTATACTGATTCATACAACAGTTAGCTCAGCTTGAGTGATTTGTTTGGAGGGGCGTTTATTAGCAGTGATGCATACTTTGTTGTTACACCCCACACTGGCACAAAATGTTAGAAAAAAAAATTTTGACATGGGAAAATTAACAATACTAAAAAAAATAGCAATACATATTTACATCAGTGATAAATCATGCAGAAGTTAAACACATGGTTTGAGTGGTGTATAAAAAATATGGTCGTATTTAAAATAATGTTTGTGCAAAAATACTCGCTACCATCACCTGTCAAAAAAAGCAGAAAGGTTTGTATAAATCCAGTTACTAATCAGAAGACTTCTGCAATAACGCTGGCAGCGATGTATACATTAACGTACACACGCACACATAGGACAATCTGATTTGGCATTATATATCAATTACTTCTCTGATGCTTTAAAAACTAGGGAAGGTTACTGAAGCCATACAACGGTGATGCTAAATCTAATCTCCTTGATATAGCAGGAAACAAATCGGATCCAATCATATACATTTAACGCAACATGATGACTGTACAATTTCTAGACTAATTTCACACTTTACAGATCTGTTGAGTGAAGAGCTACAGCAACAGTGCTCATGCTGCATAGACTACAGAAGCATTTCTTCTTCCTTTGCCATGATTGTTGTAATGAAGCCATGTAATGAACGCCATGTAATGAACGCCAGATATTCCGATCTGACAACATACTTGCTGATGTTCAAGTGTGATGGCCCTGTGACAGGAAATGGCTTCTGATTACATGCACTGAGTCAGAACAAGCCAATAAACCAGACTTCGGTTAAACCAGGCCTCCACATCAGCACATCGTTAAATGGAATTACAAAAATGTGTAAAGGCAAGGTAAAATAAATAAATCTAATATATGACACTGAAAATGCCAACCCGAAACGCAAAACGAGGGACGGCCTACCGCTGCATGTTTTATTTCTGAACGAATGACAAAACATATTAACAAATGTGCGTTGATAGTAATCTCTTCCTAATCTGATCAGCATACTGCGTAGCAAACTAGAGACATTGTTCTATTCCGCTTGTAACCTTAAGTGCCGACTTTTGTTAGCCTGCTAGCTTAGCCGACTAAAATGTCCCCTAAAACACTAAATAAAACATAACGACGTCTACGGCACACACATGAACAGGAGCTTAAACTGGCAAATTCGAAGCGTGTCAGGAATATTTATTTTATCTACTTTATGCCGTCGATGTTTAGATAATTAGCAAAGCCGTGGCTAATCACTCCCAATGTAAACAATTCAACTTGGCTAGCACTTCGCTAGCACGCTAGCTACGAAGCTCGCAGGCTACAAGGAACTTCAGTCGAAGAGCAATAACATTCAACTCCATCGGAACCGCTGCGCATTGGTTTGATTTAAACGTTATAAGCCTTTTAGCTGATCGTGGGTTTTACAAAGTTAAACGGGACAGCTTGTATAAAACGATAACTTTGAAAAACATAAGCATGGCATTCTGCCGTAACCCACGGGGAAAAAAAAACACAGAATCTATCCCACAAGATTACAGCAAGACAGCACTTGGATTAAAAGAGCAAAGGTACCGATCTGTCGAAGATGTCGTTTTAAAAGTGTACATACCTCATTCCGTGTCGGAGAATCGAACACAGTCCTCGAATAAGTTATTGACGCACTTTACCAGTGTCAGAACATCCCCCGTTTACACTTCCTGTATGACGAGGACGTGATGTCATTTCCGTCCTTTAAAAATGGCCCGAGTATCGAAGATTGAATAAAATGTAATTGTTTTAAAAAGTTGAATCGACTTAAACATTGTCCGTTTAAAATATCACATCTATTTTCCTCGGTGGTTGATTGTGAGGGAAATGTGTGGAGATGTTTTTAAGGTGTTCTCATGTCAGCCTGCATAACAGAATATTTATGTGCACTAATTATGTTTTGTACAACCATAGCAGCATTGAAATAACTCTGAGTTGTATGTGTAGGGATGTGTTTCCGTTGCAGACACAGCATATATAAAATATGATTTGACAGCTTGCATTGTTCGCCACTGGACTGGTTGGATTTTTCAGCAGTTCACATAGGCCTGACAAGTAAATTTGGCATTCGTTCACTGCACATGTGGTTTGATTATAGTTGGATCACTATATATTTTACTGTGTGAAGTATGACTTTGAAATATGGGTTTGACCTTCCATTAATGAACAAGCTGAAATCCCACAATGAACAGCAAGTTTAGGGATGTATGCATAACATTGCTAATGCGGAGACACACCCACCATGCTCACACATGCTCAGCGTGTCATCAGACAGGTTCATATCCAAAGCGACTTACAAAGAGCGTTTAACTATGCAGAGTCATCCATCATCATACGTGTAACCACACAGAAAGTAGAGGCTGAATAAACAAACAAAATAAACGAATATGACGGGCAATTTAATCACAATTGCAACCGTTTACAAGCTAACCACGCATACTTTGAAAAGATTAGGTGGGAATTTAGATCAGCAACTATGTATGCAGGAACCGAATTGTGTTCAGAGTTGCCAATGTTGCCCCCCCCCCCCCCCCCCCCCCCCCCCTCCTTGGGATAATGTGCGTCGCAGAGGAAATCCTGCCCTGGCCCTTTTCATTGGCCGAGGCTTCGGAAGCCGCGCTCTGCGATTGGCCGGAATCCGCGCCATTTATCTCCGCCCACCCCGCGCCGCGACGCGACTCCGAGGTTAGGAGGAAAGAAGCATGGCCGCTGTGTTAAGGGGGCCCTGGAAGCTTTGGGGAAGGTGGCACACCCACGTCGGCCCGGCAATGGGTAACGCGTCCCGACCTCCTCGCTCTGCCGGCCCGGGGCGCGTTCTGGACGGGCGTCGGGGACGCGCGGGGCTCGGGGGCCTCGGCAAAGTTTGCACGCAAACTCCGCTGGCTAGCAGCGCGGCTAACGTCCCGAGTGCGGGTCATCGCGCCGCCGTTCGGACGGTCACCGGCGGCAGATGGTGTGCGCCGTTTAAAACGCTCTTGGCACCTGCACACCCGGGCGGCCTCCTGTCGTCTCCTTTATCGGGAGGCCAGCTAGCCCGTGTTCAGGTCTTAGCAGCGTCGGAGCCTTCTCTCCACTGATCTTAACGTTAATGCGTCTATTTCTCGTTTTTTTTCTCCCACATATAATGTTATTGCTAAATACTCTTCTTTTTTTTCCTGCAGCTTTTCTGTTTTTTTTTTTTTGTTTTTTTTGCTTGCCCGCCTGTCTTGTCTGCGTTCTTTAAATCCCTCTCCATAAGTGTCCGAACACGCGAAGCCAGTCGCAGGTGTAAAAGTGGAGGAGTTCCTCCCCTGCGAGTGGACAGAATCCCGCGGACTTTGCGTGTGGCCGCGCAGTGTTGGGCTGGTGCGACTTCACGATTAAGTTGTTTTGCGCTGGAGAGCTCTTGCAGTTACGTTACATTCGTTTTTTTTTTTTTTTTAATTCAGCATTAACTGTGTGGTAAGTGAAGATAATAAAATATTGTGCGTGGAGATCTACTGAAGAAGTTAAGTTGTATTATTTGGCAGCTGTGCACTTGGGACCAATGAGGTTTCATCTGCTTTCAGGTTCAAGCTTGTCATAAACAGATAACAATGCAATTATAACCCATAATGAAATTAATAGATCAATAAAAATTAAAAACAGAATAAGTAAATGTAGCAAATCCTGTTAAATACAATTGCATTTTACTGCAAACAATTAAAATATGCATTTATAAATGTATATTATATATGCATGCATAAGGATTTTTAGATGAAGGTATATTTCTGGATGTATTGTGGGTAGATTGATTCCAGTAGTGTCAGCAAGTGCTGGTGCTGCTCTTGATGCTAATCTAATATCGTGCAATATGCTAAACCAGTTTTATTCTGCCCAGTGAAAACGTTTTATATTCACATGGTGTACTGGGCGGCAGATTTAGATCTAGTTTTTACTCATGGTGCGCTGCACGTTCCCTCTCTGACCTTTGTGCCGGGCTGCATCCAGACTCGTACGGATGCACCTGCTTCAGGTTTTTATATTCACCTCAGAGTTGATGTGTAATTCCTTCTGCTTTGGATGCTACCTGTTTGGCCTGCGAGTTAATCAGTATGTCAAGGACAGGGGTGTGTCCTTATTTGTCCTTATCAGTAAGGACAAATACAGCAGCAAGGGTTGGGCATAATTTTGATAACCGATAAATTTCATTTCGACAGTAGTGGCACATATTTTATTGAAACAGCAAATTAATACATTCATAAATTCTGGTAGTATGTGTGCTATAGCTGAATGGCAAAGTATTTTTATTACATGTTTAAATGAATGCGTTAAATTCAAGACTTTGTGCACGTGGAAAAGTAATTCTTTTAATTAAATGTCAAGTGCATTTTTTCCACATCTCAAATTTTTCAAGACCACTTATAATACTGGCTTTGTCCCCCAGCAGTCTCCAGCAGGTCCATGGCCTCTAAGACACAGGTGGGCTTTGTTGGCCTTGGTAACATGGGAAGTCCCATGGCAAAAAACCTGCTGAAGCATGGGTACCCGGTTATTGCCACGGATGTGTTCCCTGAATCCTGCAAAGAGCTTCAGGAGTTGGGTGCTCAGGTACTGCTGTTTCATCATAGACTTGAATGTTGATTATGGACTAGTTGTGCTTTATGGAGTTGGTTTAGAAGTTTGTGTAGAATCTTTTTAAATGTCTTTTGAACTGATTGACCTATCTGTGTTTAATGTTAAGAGATGCAACCTGGTTTGTTTCTGTGACCTTGAAGCGATTGCTATAAAAGCATTGTCATGTCAACATGTCGTTTAGAGAGGGCGTGCTTTCCTGCATCTGTCCTGAATTGCTGTTATAAAGCATGGTATCTTTTTTTCCACAGTATTACAATCTTTGATAATCTTCATTGAACTGAATGTTTTATAAAACAGTTTTAAATTTAGGTCAGGCTTAACTATGCAGTGAACTTGCCCCAAAACAGACTTCAACAGAACACAATCCACACAGCATTCATCTGAAGATGGGCTAGTGCTCCTAAATGTCTAAACATATTTTGTTTTGCATTTCCAGATCCTGGACTCCCCAGCAGAAGTAGCAGATAAGGCTGACCGCATCATCACAATGCTTCCCTCCAGTCCCAATGTTATTGAAGTTTACACTGGGCCCAATGGCATTCTGAAGTAAGTCTTAATAGTTTGATCTCATAGCTCGACTGTCGGTGCCAATGTGTGGACATTTACACGTGACCTGCACTTTTTGACAGTAATGCATTTTCTTGTTGTTTTTTTCAATTAGGAAAGTAAAGAAAGGTTCCCTGCTCATTGACTCCAGCACCATAGACCCAGCTGTTTCCAAGGAAATGGCGCTTGCAGCAGAGAAAATGGGGGCTGTGTTTATGGATGCTCCAGTCTCTGGAGGTAAGGACCAACACTTACTGCTGTGGTCACACTAGGGAATGTGTGAAGTATAAAAATCAATTCAAAAGGGACGTTTGCAAATGTGTATGTATAGAGCGTTTGTAACCTTGGCAAGGGACATTACATATGGATTTATGTTAAATATATTGAACATATGAACACAATAACAATTTTATAAATATGTAAATACATAGATCATTGTTTTAAATACTTACTAACGTGTTATAAATGATAAAGAAAATTTAGGACATGTTTTAAGAGTGACTTAATAAAAAAAAAAAAAAAAAAAACCTCAGGATTCTGATTCATATCAATGTTGATATTTTGCTAGCGATACTTGCTCTTTCACATGATTGTAAGGATGAGGGAACAAAGTGATTAGGCAGAAAAATTAATTATTTAAGGTGTTTCAGTGTCATGGTTTGATTTCTCCCATATGGAGCCTTGTATAATTTTACAAGAAAAGTTTGGGTTCATTTGTAGCTCAGTATGTTTATGGGATACACAGACCAAATCTTGATTTGCTAATCCACTTTCCTTACCTCTTGTCTCCATTTTACTACCATTGATTTGAATGGCTCTTTAGCTGGTGGGAACTGTGCAGTTTCTCCAATTTTCTTAATCCAGCTCTCAGGTGTAGAGTTTGAACGTTATGGGGGAATCAGGAAGCCACATCTGGGAAGTGATCCTGTGACCTGTGAATTCAGACCAGGGCTCAGTGCACAGTTGGCAAAAAAGCTTCGTTTTCCCATCCCTGCACGGAGTCGTCTGCTGTGGGGGTGGGTGGCGGGGGGGTTGGGTGCAAGTTAACTTTCTTCTGATGTTATAGATGTCCCAAATTTCCAGAGGTTGACTAGGAGAATACCAGTACCGTGTTTAGGATTTTATTACCTTTCCTTGTCTGAAACAAACAGCTGCCCATCGAAAATTCAAGAGACTTTTCAATCAATAGACTGGAACTGGTGGTAAAGACATGCTGTCTCGTCAACTTTAATGTGTTAGACAACTTATACGGATAAAAGGAACGAGTACCTACCTTGGTTAACAACCTTAGAAGGAGTCTGTGTAGGAAAGGGAAGGGAGTTGACTAAATTATTCAAAGGCAGACTTGGGGGTCTGTTCTCCTGAGCCACACACACTGAACATGCTCAGTTTGTTTGAACTCAGCCTTTTAGGCAAAGGAGCCCTGTTTCCTTTGAGCTCATTCCTGAGTTTTACTAGCCAGACTTAAAGATTAATAATGATTTATGTGCTTCCTTCCCTGTAGCGGTACACTGGGATTAGAGCTGGGCAGCCTGCAATGAACTTGCTTTAGGACTGGTCATTCTGTCTGTGTCAGTGTGTGTGTGTGTGTGTCTGTCTGTCTGTCTGTGTGTGTCTGTGTGTTTTTGTATGCGTGAGCAAGATGGACAGGGAGAGAGGAGGATAATAAGATCTCGTCCCTCACCAGGGACAGTGGAAATGTTAGACGAGTAGTTTTGTCTTTCAAGGGTGATCGAGACAGCAGTGCAGACATGAAAGCCCCTCTTCGGGCTTTCAGCTTTGCTTTGAGGAACAGGGCAGTGGGTGAATGAGTCAGTGTGTGATCTGATCTCTGACATTAATGATATCTCATCCTTTCACATGTTTTCTACCTTAATTGTAATATATTACATATACAGGTAATCCCACATTTGTGTGAAACACAAAAAATGAACGAACACGCACACACTAGTAAGAGCTAAATAAGAAAACCACAGAATCTTTTGCTTTTGATTAAACTTTGCAACTCTGTCACTATGGTTGGCAATTTTAGGCACGGGATCTCCTTTTTAATTAAGATGCTGTTCCCTCTGGTTTTTTGGGCACATAAACAATAATGTCCCTCTAGTTTTTGCTCTTTTTATTTGTTGCCTCTCCCACCTCGAATGCGTCAGCACGGTCTGGCATGTGTGCAGCCGGAGCAGCTGTTAGTTTTTAAGGCAGTTATAGGAAATCCACAAAGCTCACTCGCTAGCTGCTCAGCTGCACACAATGCTTTAAAGCCAGTGTTTGCACTAATCAGTAGGGGCATCTAATGAAAGTGGAGCCGTTTCTGACATCACGGCTGCCTGGGTATCACTGCAGACACCTTCATTTGTAATAATTACAGTACTCGTTCCCTTTTATGTGTTATTGAACAGCATTGATTCTGACCATGGACTTAAGTAAGATTTTTTTTGTACCTGTGTATACCTTTGTTGTACCTTGTCATTGTGAAACACTGCAGCACAGAACATGGTTCCACTATGAAATGTGTCCTCTGCTTTTAACCATCACCCTTAGTGAGCAGTGAGCAGTGGGCAGCCATGACAAGCGCCCGGGGAGCAGTGTGTGGGTACAGTGCTCACCAAGGGTGTGTGGGGACGGTGCTCACCTCTGGTTAAAAGCAGAGGACACATTTCATAGTGGCACCATGTGCTGTGCTGCTGTGTATCACAATGACAATCACTTCACTTTCAAAACACCCCAAACAGATCATGACAGAAGGCCAACAAGCAACAACCAACAATGGGACTATTCTAAATCCACCTAGGAAGCGCTTGAAGTCTCCTGTGTGGTAATATTTTGGAGACACAAAAGCAGCCAAAGGATCAATCACCTCCACCATCCCGAGATAATCCCATGGACATATACGTGCAATTGAAGGTAGACTGGGGAGGGGGGTATAGATTCTACATGTACCAGGGAGTGAGTTATAGAGTGCTAAACCTGCCAAAATCCGCCACAGAATTTGTGCGTTTTCTTAAACAGTGGCATGAAATACGTGTTTTTACAATAAAACATTGTAAAAGGCAGTGTTCCAGAATTCAGTTTTTACAGCATTTTAATGTTAAAAACTAGCATGAATTATTAAAAACTACAATAATTTAGCCATGAAGTGTTGTAGGTTACTGATTGAAGTTTGTAACAAGTATTATGTTTTCTTCTCTCGCAGTCTCATAAATAGTCATTTAAAACATAGCCTGTTTGCATAGGTCCCAAAATGAAGCGTTTGTCTGCAGATCATAATCGTTTTATTAAGTAGGGAGATCAGACATGCGTGTAACAGCGAGTGGTATTTTTGCTAGCCTCTGTGGAATGCTCCAACAAACCACTGCTGCAAATAGGAACGGATGGTGCAGAGTGTTGAGCAGTAGTGGCAATATTCTTTCACCTCATCGTTCAAGGCTGAGCTCAGAAAATGTGAACATGCTCTTCAACTTGATCAGATTTGTGAACTGAACTGTTAAAGCTTTAATGTAGTTTTCTTTTGTTGTTAATGTCAAAATGAAGGGTTTCGGCAGCAACAAATGATCTGTGCTACCCATTGATGTGTACAGCGATTACTTTTATTTACACTTATATTTTCTAACTCTGAAAAGTTTGAAACCTTGTGTTTTGTGTGGTTTATCAATTCACATAAAATAATCATGAAATCGGGGTTATTTCTCAGACTAATCGTACCACAAATTTCTAATTGTTTCAACCCTAGTCTTATTACATTTGATGCGTGGGCAATCATGGCCTTGCTCTGTTTACCAAAATAGTTAAATGAGCAGAAAAAATCCCAGAATGCAACTTGAGAAATATGGACTTCCTTTTCTCATGCTCCTTTGTTCCCACAGTCGACAGAATAGTTCTGCAAATGTTTTTCAGGAAGCCTGCGTGTTACTGTGGACTTGCTGACATCAGACTTTGTGACTTTGGCCTCCCCCTTTACATTCAGCTTTGCTCATGTTGGTTTTTAATACGATGGTGAAAATATCTCCCATTGGCTGCTCCTCGCCACATTTGAAGGCGGTCCTGAGGACTCCTTTTGTGTGTATATGCTGCCTGACTAATCCCCCGAGAACAAGAACCTCTCCCACGACTCCGAGCTTGTCCTCATTAAGTGTTAGACCATTAGCTTTCAAACCAGAGGGGGGGTGGAGCAGCTCATGAGTCAGTCATCCACACTGGGGGTACATGTCACATGGCCAAATTACAAATCAGCAGTGTAAGTGAAACTGGCTGTTTATTTCTTTGTGTCTGACTTCATAATCATTTTTTTTGTTCCCCCACCATGCATGTATTTTGATTCTGGGTGTTCTCCTGTGTTGTCTTGTCTTCGTCTTACCCCTCATCATCCTGATTGTGCTCATTTGAACCTATGTGTATCTAAACCTCCTATTTGTGTAGTTTGCCATTATTTCTTAAGGCAACTTATGATTTTACATGATGTGTGTCGTATTCCTTAAGTATGGTTTGTGATGAAAAACAAATCAGGTTAACAAATGATGGAAATATCAGCTGTGCACTTTCTCTTGGCCAGGTGTGGGAGCTGCAAGCTCAGGCAAACTCACCTTCATGGTGGGGGGAGTGGAGGAGGAGTTCACTGCGGCGAAGGAGCTGCTGAGCTGCATGGGTGCCAATGTAGTTTACTGCGGACAGGTTGGCACAGGACAGGTTTGTGCCCACATGCAGCTAAACACACACATACATTTACATGTGTTTTTGTTGTTCCTAATGTTTCTTCTTTTTGTTTTCTTTTTTTATTAAGGCTGCTAAAATATGCAACAATATGCTTCTGGCTATTGGGATGATTGGCACAGCAGAAACCATGAATCTTGGAATCAGGTGGATTAAATTCTGGTTTTATTTCTCCTCCTACCTTTGCTAAAAACAGAAACCAAGCATCCTTGACACCATTTACAGTATTTTGCATGTTCTTTAAGACTGTAGTATAAAGGGTTCAAAGGTAGATATTTTTAATAATATGACCAAATAGTTTCTAATGATAACCAAATATACTGTAAAAGTGTAATCTTTTATGAGTTGACAACAGAATTAAAGTCAAACACGTATAAAATATATCTAAGAACATTTTATTTGTTGTTATGCTTTTCCAAGTAACCAAAGCAAAATTCCTGTAGTAATTGATATTTAATTTGTACTTAACATTTGCATTTCACAAAACACTCTATTAATATCTTATAGATTTTATGATGAATGTGAAATTGCTGCATGTTGTCATTTTCAGAAAATAAAATCATGCTGTTTTCAAATTACTGTTAAAAAAAAAAAAAAAAAAAAAAAGACAAACGCACATTTTCTCTGTCTGAATCTGACAGTATCACAAGATCCTTTTTTCTGCCCTTACAGACTTGGTCTAGATCCAAAACTGCTGACAAAGATCCTGAACATGAGCTCTGGCCGCTGCTGGTCAAGTGACACGTATAACCCAGTGCCAGGGGTGATGGAGGGTGTACCTTCTGCAAACAACTACCAGGGAGGCTTTGGTACCACATTAATGGCAAAGGTGAGCCTTCCTCATGTTTTGTAATTTTTTATTACAGACTTAAGATGCCACAGTGATTTGTTTATGATTGATAAACTCTCTAATACAGTTTTTTTTTCTGTTTTTGATAAGGATCTTGGTCTGGCCCAGAACACAGCCACAAACACTAAGACTCCCATTCTTTTGGGGTCCCTGGCTCACCAGATATTCCGAATGATGTGTGCACGGGGCTACGCCGGTAAAGATTTCTCTTCTGTATTCCAGTTCCTTCGAGAGGAGGAGGGTCAGTAGGGGACAGTCAGTACTCAGTCCTGTCAAATGCTAGCCACACTTCCCCAACTCGAGCAAACCCCACCCCCGCCTGAAGTCCACTGTATTCAAACCTCGGTGTGCCTCAGAGAGACATCGCTGTGCAAGCGTCATTCATGTGCAAATGCACTGGGGCTGGAAGGATGTAAACAAACATGCAAGCGGGAGAATGTGAGATATTGTGGAGAAATGATGTGAGTTAAATGTGTCCATATGTTGGTTTGTTGTTTTTTTTTCTGGTGAAGGAGGTTATTGTTACTTGTGTGTTATCCTGCCCTGTAAACGCAGCACTCCTACCCTCTCTCACCACCACCATCCTTCTTAGGCCATACTGTGTTTATTTTAACCCATGTAGTTCTTCAGTAGCCTGTTCATGATTGTTCTGATGATACTGTTACTGAGATTTGCAGCACGTTTTAAGAAAAATCACACATTTATATTGGCTACACACGTAGCAGCTGACCTGAGCCAGGACATGCCTTTTCAAACTAGACACCATTGTTCCAGATGTTCTAAGAATATTCAGTAGATATTCTGATATTTCCGTTTGTTTGTTTGTTTGTTTATTTCTTTTCTTATTTAATTTTTTTCCCCAGTTTTCTTTTTTTAAATTGTGACAAAAAAAGGTTGCCGGTTAGTCCCTATGGTTAACTCCGATGTATGTGAAAATATTTCGATTAAAGAGAAGAAATGTTCTTACTGGGGTGGTTTCTGACTTATTATATGGTTTAGTGTAACTGATAATGACATGACATACCTCAGTCATCACAGTCCATTTTATTTCGACTATTATTTCACTACAGTTTATTGATAGTAAAGTTGATCCACTCTGAACATAAACCTCTGTCAGTTTAACTTTTGAACAAGACTGGGGAAACATGCAAACATTTCATTTCTTTCATTTTGAAAACAGCCCCTGTCTGAAATCGGGGTGACCGAAATTAATATAATGCTTCCTAATACCAAACATGTCCAAACAATGTCATTTAATGCCACTGGGTTATCATGTCTAAACATCTGTAAAACTTTAAAAGCCCCAGCTGTCATTGTCAAAACTCATACAAGGCACCTTTTTCCCCCATGTGAGTTAAATACTTTTTTTAATTTGTTAAATTTTGTATTCTTCTGTACAGTGAACAATTCATATTGGCATAGAAAGTGTCCTATAAAGTGAACACAGAGTACAGCTTGATGTAATTCAGAAGGCCTCCCAAAAACCTCAGACAGGTTTCTAATTTGAATTGCTTTTATGGTTGTGTTAATATTATTATGATCTCTGATTATCTGCATACTGCCCTCCCTCGACTCAATCCTCTGGTGTGCAAATCCTACCATGTAAGTAACGTGGCTAATAAGCACAGACCGCGGGTTTAGCAAGTTCTGAAGTCAAAATGAAAAAGTTCTATATCTGGGTTTCAGAATAATGAAATTAATAAAATATGGCTGCCTTATTCTTCACGGGTGTGCCTGAGGTGCTCACCAGTAAACATGTTGCATAATATCCCGGTTAGTAGCTAGTAAGCAGTTGGTTGTATTCAAACAATACTTTTCTTGGAAGGAGCATGGAAGTGCTCCTGAAGGAGCACCAGAACATCGAACTGCCATGTGTACAGTTGTGGCAAAAAAAAAAGTTTTGAGTGGCAGTGGTGGCCTAGCGGTTAAGGAAGCGGCCCCGTAAACAGAAGGTTAACAGAAGGTAAACAGAATCCCGATCCGCCAAAGTGCCACTGAGGTGCCACTGAGCAAAGCACCGTCCCCACACACTGCTCCCTGGGTGCCTGTCATGGCTGCCCACTGCTCACTCAGGGGGATGGGATAAATGCACAGGACAAATTTCACTGTGTGCACCATGTGCTGTGCTGCTGTGTATCACATGTGACAATCACTTCACTTTACAAATACTGGTTTTCACAAAGTTTGCTGCTTTAATGTTTTTAGATCTTTTTGACAGTTGTTTCTGTGGTATATCTACAAGCATTTGTTTTAAGTGTCAGGGTTTTATTGATAAATTTATGCTAAGAGTGTTGACCTCTTCAATTCGCCCTGACATGCTGTCAATCAACTTCTGGGCCAAACCCTGACTGACGGCAACCCATTCCATCATCATCAGTGCTTGGAGTTTGCCAGGATTTGTGGGTTTTTGTTTGTCCACCCGCCTCTTGATGATTGACTAGTTCTCAATTGGATCCTGACCATGGATCCCCAAGCCCCTTAGTTATCACTTTGGCCTTATAGGACAGTGCTCCACCATGCTGGAAAAGGCATTGTTCTTCACCAAACTGTTCTTGGATGGTTGGGAGAAGTTGCTGTCGGACGATGTTTTCGTGCCATTCTTTATTCATGGCTAAGTTCTGAGG
This sequence comes from Denticeps clupeoides, assembly GCF_900700375.1. Taxonomy (NCBI): domain Eukaryota; kingdom Metazoa; phylum Chordata; class Actinopteri; order Clupeiformes; family Denticipitidae; genus Denticeps; species Denticeps clupeoides. Next base: position 24,875,775 of record NC_041711.1, read on the forward strand.
CAAAAGTGTGAGTGAGCCCACTGCCTTGGGTGAGAAGCAGCCCTCACATGAATGGTCTCAGGGTGCTTTACTGTTGGCACGAGACAGGACCGATGGTAGCGCTCATCTTTTCTTCTCCGGACTAATTTTTTCTAGATGCCCCAAACAATCGGAAAAGGGCTTCATCTGAGAAAATGACTTTACCCCAGTCCTCAGCTGTCCACTCCCTGTCCATTTTGCAGACTATCAGTTTGTCCTTGACGCTTTTCTTGAAGAGAAGTGACTTCTTTGCTGCCCTTCTTGACATCAGGCCATCCTCCAAATGGTTGATTTAGGTGCAGTCTTAGTAGCAGCAATGTCCTTGACTGCGAAGCCCTGCAACACAATGATGACAGCACGTGTTTTCTTGCAGGTAACCATGGCTACAGAGGAAGAACAATGATTTCAAGCATCACCCTCCTTTTACAGCATCCAGTCTGCTATTCTAACTCAATCAGCATGACAGGATGATCTCCAGCCTCGTGCTCCTCAACACTCTCACTCATGTTAACGAGAGGATCACTGAAACGATCTCAGCAGCTCCTTTTGTGGCAGGGCTGAATGCAGTGGAAATTGATTTTTTGGGGGATTAAGTTCATTTTCATGGCAAAGGGGGACTTTACAATTCATCCGATCACTCTTCATAACACTCTGGAGTATGTGCAAATTGTCATAATAAAAACTTTATAAACAGGCGTACTTTGTGAAAACCAGCATTTGTGTCATTCTCAAAACCTTCGGCCATGACTGCACTGCCTTCCCACCAGAACATCAACCTGAACTCCCTCCACAGGAATCCACACTTCCTGCTGATACCAAATGAATGTCACCTAGTTCAGGTTGCTTTTGTAGAATAAATTTTTAAAAAATGTTATTTATGACCTGATGAAATGTAATACAATGCAAAAGTACATTTGGTGACTGTGTCTTGTTGTGGTATTTAAAACTGCTTTACCTGCACTGATGACATTTGTCTCTCTCTTCCTTCAACTGCAACGCGATCGGCGCCTAATTTCACCGCGTTATCACAAGGTCGAAAGAGAAAAGTTGTATAACGATCGTTTTAATGAATCCTACATAAATGCCCTCATGGTCCAAACGCCCTGAATGATCCGAATCGACCTGTCAGTAGAAACAAGAAGATGGCAGATGGCTTGATGAATGTTAGAACGAGAAATGAAACACAGACCTTCACTGGCCTGACTTGGAAGCCACCGATAACGAAACCTGCCATGTTGCGGTCATATGGAGGAAAGTGGCGTGTTTTTCTCTAGTGCGTTAATCGTTTTTTTAATCATTATTATAAACATGCACCGTTACAGAGGTGGGCGGGGTTTAACTAAAAAAAAAACACTAATTCGCACATAAAATGCGCTTATCGAACGGGGCCGGGATTTATTCACATGTGGAGTTCGGCAAATACTGAGCAAAAATAGCACCCTAAAATGGAATTATACAAAAAAAAAAAAAAAAAAAAACCAGATTCAACCAGTGCATGTTCTTCATTACATGACATTTCGCTTCATGTCTGGGGAGCCTACACGATGCTGAAATTTGCTGCAGCTGTCCAGAACGGATGAGATGTAATATTTAATGCGCCTCTGTGGGAGAAACCATTGTAAAATTCAGCGTTGTGACTGAAAAGTGGTTTTGGAAGAGTCCAAATTCACATTCAATAATTCAATTATGCACAATGATAATGATAAAAATAATAGTAACAACACAGCATTTAGAAACCTAGACTGTTTTCACGTTCATATTTAGATTTCTACGTAAAAGCACGTCGGACTGAACCAAACTGAGAGGTTTTGTAATGCCTCGGCTCTGGCAGCGCGTCCCCGTACCCTGCTGAGCGAAGAGAAGTTTGGAAATGTACCATAAAATTTGGCAGCGGCACCGCTGAAATTTACGCTATGCTAATATCAAAACAGACCCGTGTGTGTGTGTGTGTGTGTGTGTTTCAGAGAGAAAGGAGGAGAGACACAGAGCAGGCGGTATGTTTCTGATCTTCTCTGCAAAGAGCCACCGAGAGGCCAAAATGCCAGAGGTCACATGATCACAAGACAAACCCATAAAAAGTCCATTAAGCTCTGAAGACTAAGTGCTGCGTTATCTAGTTGGCAGGTTTTACAAACAGAGCACCACTTTAGCCTCGCAGGCTGCAGCTCTTACCCTCGAACAGTCCCGTGGACGTCCACGCCACGCCACGCCACGCCACGCCACGCCACGCCCGTCCCGTACGGCCAGGACAGCTCCCACTCGCCGCTCGTTTACACGTCTGCGGCGACAGTGGCTGGAGAACATTTTACACGATCCGTGGATGAAGGGTGTGTGTGTGTGGGAGGGAGGGGGCGAGCGCGGGCTTTTTTAAGGAACGTTCCACGCGTCGCGATTGGGCTGTGGCTGGCACGTCCACGACCTATACCCATACTCCTCGTGTTTCATCCACCGTGGGGCGCTGACAGAAACAAAGAATCGGCGCGCGTTAGAATTCCTTCGCTGGTCCTTGCTGTCGCATGTTTGCCTGTCCCCGTTGCGGTCGTTGCTTGGCTCCGGTTCGGCTCCGGTTCGGACCAGTGCGTGATGTAGGCTGCGTCACAGGCTTGAACTACACCCCCCCCCTCGGCTCTTTCTGCCTATTCCGCACCATTTGCGTGTAATTACTTTGACCTTGAGATAAGACCCGGGGTGTGACTGCGACGGGCTTTATTACAGAAGAAGAGAGTGTCGGGAGCGCCAAGCTCACCGCGGGTCTTCAGGAAAAGATGGGAGGTCACGGCGAGACGAATATTCCCTTTTATCTTCTGAAATTCGTTCTGCGCTTAACGAAGGATCCAAATCAAAGTAATAAAAAAACCTAAAACACACGTCAACACATAGTAATATAGAGACATACAAAATTCGTGAAAACATATTGTCTCTGTAATTTGAAATATTCGGCCAGCAGGTGTTGATAAAATAGGAATATATTTATTCGAATTACGAATTATTACCATTTGTTGGTTTTTAAATCGCTAACTGATATTTTACTAGTAAAATCAGGACTGATAATAATAAGCATCCCTAATCTTAAAATTGGTTATGGAAATTAAAATCCATCTGGATTATATTTTATTTATTTAACCATTTTATCCCACTCAGGACCATTTACATTTAGTAAATAATTTAGACCGTTCAAAGGCGAATAGTGAATAGTTTCTTCTTTAATTATTATATATTCGAAGTTGTACTTTCAGCAGTTTGTGTCCCAAACCTGTTTTATTAATATGGCGAATGAATATGATTGAACTTGATGTGTGGAATACTAACGGCCTTCTGAATGGCGCGTTTTAAACGTTGTAAAATGGCACAGAATGGGCACGGAACACACATTTCATCCGAATACATTTCTTGCCTCTTCAGTCAAGTCATTTCCTGATGTACATGTGTAGGTTCCATATATTTCTATAGAATTAACTTCTGGATTAGACGCTGAAATCGGCCACGACTGTAGAATAATGGAGCTCGTGTGTGCGTAAATCGCGAGGAAACTGACCTCAACATTGGAGTAAAGTCGCCTTAACACCATCATAAAGACACCTGGCCGACAGAAGCATATTTGCTGGTGGTCAGGTACGCAAGATCCTCTCCAAAAGTACGCATGGTCACCAAATCCGGGTCTATTTGGCCGGATTTTATCTTGGCAAATTAGGACGGGATCGTAACAGATGAGCGGTTCAGGAAACGAATTCTAGACGAAGTCTAAAGCTTTTCGACATAAATATCGTCGCTGTCGTGGGTCGGCCGTGGACTAATCTCGCGTAAAACCCAAGAGGGTTCCAGCACGGAACGACTCGTGGCGTTAAACTCGTGAATTTCACTTCAGTCGCCTGTGCTGCACCTGACTGCGTGTCGAGGCCATGGGCTGCGTGGGACAGAGATGAAATGGACATTGAATGGGGCTCTTCGGCCCGTGATTCAACATGTGGCGCATTTCCACGGAAGTAGAAATGAACGTCGCGTTTTGAATGGACTCATGAAGCTTTTTTTAAGGATTAATCGAGTTTTAGTTTAGATCAGCTTTAATGTTGTTTAAATCGTTTTACTGGAAAGAAATGCCCGCAACACGTTTAGTAAAACTTTCACACTTTAAAATCGGATTAAATGATTTACTTCGAATTGACTTCGGCGAGGACATTTTTTTTTTTAATTCTCTTCTTTTAGATCATTTTCGGACGCTTTTCGGATGTACACATGTCCCGATCTCTCCATTTTTTTCATCCCCGACATTAAATGCATCAGTAAACAGCGAAGCAAGCAGTGAACTTACTCCTCAGTGTCTGGGCGTGGGAAGGGGACATTTTCTTCTTCATCCCCACCGTGGAATTTGGTAACGTCCGCGTGGTTCCCCGGATGTAGACTTTTAATTAAGCGACACGAGCGCAGGAAAGGGCAGTGTCGGTGAAACACACACACACACACACACACACACACAGGCCGGATCCCCCCCGACTCATGTGCGTTAATTACATCGTTTCTACACCCCGCTCGTCTGCCCGGCGCGGACCTGAAAGAGAGCTCTCCGGCCAGACCGCGGCTTTCAACTTGACCTTGGCCTCCAGCCGCGTCTCGTTACGCGCCAGGCCCCGTCTGGAACGTCCAGCTTCCGGGTCACTTCTACATCGACAGGGCGCTGGCTGTTTTAAAACTTGTCGTTAAGCAAAGGATTCTGGGTGATTTTATAGATTCGAAGTTTTTTTTTTTGAATGCAACCTATTGCAATATTGCTCCAATATACGTCTGATATAATACAAGTTTAAACGTGTATCGTCGTCCAGATGCTACACCCGCGTAAAAGCAGCGATGTCGATAATAAATATTCGATAGAACGTGGCCTTCACGGCTCCGCAAATTGCGTCTTTTCACGCTTCCCAACGTCCGATGCGTCAAACTGGAATTTCTGCTATTACGCCAAATTAATAATAATAATAATAATGAGAATAATTTCTCGTTCTTATTATATCTCGTGGCATAATTAAACGGCGCGGCGACCACGAGCCGCGTTATCTGCGCTCCAGACGTTTCTCGCCCTTCTTTGCATATCACGTGGCCGCGCTCGTCCAATGACGTCGCGGCGCTGGCGCGCACGGGCGCGCGAGGATCGCTCGCTCTCCCCGGTCGCCCCGGTATCTCGTTTCAGTCGCGGCGATTTGTTAAAAAGAGCTCGCCGCGGGTCCCGATGCGGCGCCTGCTATGACCGCGTCCCTGCTCCTCCACTCGCGCTGGATCGACCCGGTGATGTTCCTGTACGAGAACGGCTTCGACGACGCCAGCAAGAACATGGACGGCTTCGCGGGAGGCAATTTCGCCGCGAACCAGTGCCGGAACGTCATGGCCCACTCGAGTTACACCTCCGGCGAGGTGCCGGGCTCCGGCGTGGGCGACCCCGGCAAGCAGTGCAGCCCCTGCTCGGCCGCGCCGAGCTCCTCCAACGCCTCCCTGCCCTACGGATACTTCGGCGGCGGCTACTACCCGTGCAGGGTGGCGCACCACGGCGGCGTCAAGTCGTGCGTGCAGCCCGCGTCCTACGCGGAGAAGTACGCGGACGCGTCCGCCGCCGGGGAGGAGTTCCCGTCCCGGGCGAAGGAGTTCGCTTTCTACCAGGGCTACTCCCCCGGGCCCTACCAGCCGGTGCCGGGCTACCTGGACATGCCCGTGGTCCCCACGCTGAGCGCGCCCGCCGAGGCCCGCCACGAGCCGCTCCTGCCCGTGGAGACCTACCAGCCGTGGGCTCTCAGCAACGGGTGGAGCAGCCCGGTGTACTGTGGCAAGGAGCAGGCGCAGGCCAATCCCCTGTGGAAGTCGTCCATGCAAGGTACCCTATTATACCTGAGATTATTATTCTTATTACTATTATTATTCGTACGGATTTTAATCGAATTGCTTTACGGGAGTAATTTAATCTCACCGTTCAAGTACGAATTTAACGAATAACTGATTATTATTTATTTTAATTTTTTTTTTTGCGTTCTGGGACATTTGGAATGCTTTTTTATTCTCTTCTTCACGCTGGTCCCTGTACGGGCGCGAAAACGGAGCCGCAGCCGACTTGCGTGTTTTTTCTCTCTCTCTCTCTCTCTCCCTCTCTCCAGACTCGGTGGCCGGGCCAGACGGCGGCGTTCGGCGAGGCCGGAAGAAGCGCGTCCCCTACACCAAGGTCCAGCTGAAGGAGCTGGAGCGGGAGTACGCCACCAACAAATTCATCACCAAGGACAAGAGGAGGCGGATATCCGCGCAGACAAACTTGACCGAGCGACAAGTCACCATCTGGTTTCAGAACAGGCGGGTCAAGGAGAAGAAGGTGGTCAGCAAATTCAAGAGCGCGAGCTAACCAGACTCTGAAGCTGCTCTGTCAAATGGAAGGAACTTTTTTTTACCATAATTTATTCTGTCCACTGTCCCCACTTTCGACTTTGGATTGACTCTGCGTTTGGGAGATGTAGGTGGAATTTAACCTTTTTTTTCTCTCTCTCTCTGTACATAATTCCGTAAAAAAAACGCATTTCGTTTTCGTTGCGCAGGGGCGTGGAGTGACGTGGATTTTTGCATCATATAGGCTACTGTAGATACTCGCTGTGTTCGTTTTAGCTCCACTCGGCCATGTACACATTTTTTTTTATGTGGTCGGTTGTGGCAGAATTCCACGGTTCTCACATTATGTGTCTAATTGCAAAATGAAATAATTCACATTTTGGACCACGCGCCAGAAGGCCAGACCAACACGTGTGTATTCAGATCGAGTTTGTGCTTCTTTTGTAAAGCAATGTCAGTTCGTGTCTAAACTGCGTGGAGCTGCTTTTGTTATACCAACAATTTTATCATTTTATTTTGTAATTCTAATATTGAGAGACAGTATCTGCTAACTCGATTTTTTTTCTCTGACAAACCCGTGTGTTTTTGTCCAAAATGTCTGTAAATAAACGTAATTAAAAGTTTAGTTCCCATTTAATCTTATTACAGAAATAGCCAAGTACATTTTCTCCCAATAAAACGACGATAACTGTGAGAAAACACAACGTGTATCTGTTTCTGGAAATATGCTTTTACTTTGTTTTGGCAAGATGCGTTAACGTCACGGAATGTATCTACACAGCCACATGTAATTAATATTTCCGCAAATTAACCTTTTGTAAAATTGAGTGGATGGCTCTCGGGATTAGAGGCAATAACAGAGAAAATGAGGAAAAGTAAAAGCAGGCGCACTTGGCCTCAAATTTGAACAACAGCACCATCTGCTGGACGAGACATGTCGGTGACGGTGCCGCCGCCCTACCTGCTCGGCGCTGACGTCACAACAGAAAAAGGGCCTAAAGTATTCTGAAGTATAGTTTTTTTTAAGTATTTATTATTTACCTGAATTTATAATTCACCTGAATTCGTATAAATCAGACTCGAGGGGCGATTAGTTGCACAAATAGACCAGATGAACAAAAAAGGTTTTACATCGTTACATCGTCACTTTGCATCGTTACATCGTCACTCTCTCTCTCTCTCTCTCTATATATATATATATATATATATATACACACACACACACAGAGATATATAGATAGATAGATAATCCATAGCAAAATAACGATGGACCACGAATATCCATTAAACGAAAATAGTGAGGAATATATTGTTTTGTTTTGTAACCTATACGCAAAACCTTCTTTACTTATAAAAAAACAGGGAAATAAAAATAAAATAAATTGGTAAGTAAGTAAGCTTTATTGTTATCCGGGTTATACACGTAGTACACATTGCGACGAAATATCGTCCTCCTGAACCAAAGATTCATGATTCAAGATTGGTTTATTGTCAGTACAACAGTATACACAGTATACCGTGTATTGAAAAAACGTTTCACACAGATCCCCCCATAGTGCATTCATAAAAATATATATGTATATACACGCTAAACTAAACTATACTAACTAAAACTAAAACTTAAATACTGTACAGGTGTCTCTACAGGAGAAAAGTAGAACTTTTCTGTACAATGAACAGGTCGAACAGGACATAACTGGACAACATCATGGATGTTTGCGTAGGATGCTTGTAAGTGGAAGATGCAACATACAATTCAGAAAAAATGTATGTACACACACACACACACACACACACACATATATATATATATATATATATATTACATTAAAAAAAAGTTTTTTACACATACACATTATTTTAATATAAATTCTCACATATAAAAGAAAAAATACTATAAATAAACAAAGGGAAGGGTCACTGCAAAAATGTACCGAAGAGAGCAGTGCAGTAACGAGAAAGAGGGCAAATGTACTGCGGAGTCCCTTAAAGGTGAAGAACGTATGTAACCAGCTACCAAGTCATGGTGTAAATGTAGCGGTGTTGCAACTCACTGCGCTGATCACAATATTAACAGCGCACCTTTCAGAGGTGAAATGCTGTGAGTAGTTTAATTCACAAATTAATATCCCACTTATACAACGTAGTGTCGCCCTCGTGTCACTCCGACAAAAACCGCCGCCGAGTTGCGTGGGATTCGGTCAGGCCGGACGTGATTGGACGCCACGGCGCCTCCTGCAGCGGCGCGGAGAGACGCAAGACCCGGCGCGGAGCAGGACGGGATTTGGCGGGATCACCCACAGGCGCCACCCACAGGCGAGAGGAGCGAGAGCGGGTCGACGCGGGGCCCTGCGCCTCTCCGCGCCGCGAAAAGTCCTGTCAAATCCCACCGATTACCGGGATTACTGGAATTCTGCAGCGTGCAAGTACGAAACTTTCTACCGGACAAAAGTAAAGTCAAATATAAAAGGAAAATATTTGGGTATTCTCTTATTGTCGCGGTAAAAACGATGCGGTTTTAAATAAGGTAACATTGTAGCTCGGATGCAGTCTCTGTAAAATCGTATTTTTTCATAAAGCGTTTAGGGAAATAAAGAATGTTTTATATATATATATATATAAAAACGAGTTCAGCTACTCCTCCCGGCTGGACACGGTTCTTTTAGCGCGCCGCTGAACCCCAGAAAGGCGGAATTTATTTGCCAGTGAAACAGGTCCGGTCGACACTGGAAAGTTGTCGGAACCGGGTCTCCCTCCTGAAATAAAGAAAAGCGAGGTTAATCATGTAAAAGGTGAAGGAGGAGAGGAAATTCCCCTTCACAGCTCCTCTCACTTACCAGTTAAACCATTCTCATATTTATTACTGTGTTAAATTGGTGTTATTAAATAAAAAAAAATAAAAAAAAAATTCTACAGCTTCTTTATATTACAACTCCAGTGAATTTAATTTAATTTAAATCGTCCCCGTGATCTTGTTCTTTTGTTGGCGCAAAACCACAGCGCGGATCGTCGTGTCGAAACGCAGATTCTCATTTCCACGTTTATCTCATCCATTTCACTGGTGAACAATTACTGCTCGTTTCCTAAAATCTGTCTCACACCGCAGCAGAACCATTTTAATTTTAAATCCCCCTGAAAGTGGACTTTCGGTCGTCCGACGAACTGGAAACACAACTGACAATAACTTTCTCGGATAATAATAACGACAAATAATATTAATTAAATACTAATGGTAATAATAATACAGGATTATGGGTTTATTCTGCAGGCTGATGGATTTTTTTTTTTTTTTGCTGGGATGGCCTGCCACGGAAAGCCAGGAAGCTCCTGTCGGGGCCGAAGTGAAGTATTCATTTCAGGAATACTGTCACCTACGCGTCGTGGTCGCCTTACCGCGGGCCTCGGCGCGCGTCCTCCTCCCGGTTCGAGGTCTCATTGAAGTTCACGAATTCCGGGTAGGTGGTGGCGTCCCGCTCGGCCCTTCCGCCGCCCCGACCCGTCCGCCTTGACAATAGCTGCAACCTCGACCAACGCCACCATAAAAGCAGTCTGTGTCGCCACCACCCCCCACGCACACTGTCCCGCAATAAAGCAGGAACTGGAGCCCACGCTTCAAATACAAACCCCGAAAAAAAAGAATATATTCCCTTTATTATTAATACTATGCGATCCCAGTTGTACATCCTTCATAAAAAAAGGCCTTAACAAAACTTTAAACGCCTTTAAATGGTTTTAGTAATACAAACTAATGTTTTAGCAAAATCTCGCAAGATTATTATTATTATTATAACTATTACTAGAAGAAATGGAATTCGGAGCAGAAATGAATCGAGTTTGTCAGGCGCTTTGAATGATGAAGTGATGAAAAACTGCCCGAGGGCGAGAAATGACACGTATCGCTGATCCTGAAATGGTTTCACGTGTAAATTAACACCCAAGTCTGCGAAATTCGGTTCAATCAAAGCAGACCAATCGGAGCCCAGATCTCCACGAGCAGACTGGAATGAATCGGACCGATCAAATATCGAGCAATCGATTAAAACCCGCGGCTTGATTTGTTTTGAAACGGGCTGAGACGGAGCCTGGGTGGTGGATTACAAATGACTCCAATGCGTCACGGACGCACACACGCACGCGAACGCGCGCGCGCGCGCACGCACACGCACACACTTCGGCCGTCTCCGCTTCACCAGAGAGAGGTACATGTCAATTTCTGCCGTGGGTCACATGACTGGCGCGCTCTGGAATGGATGGAGATGGATCTCCACGTCAGCTCGCGTCTCCAAGTTTCCAAAGCCACTGGAGGAGCGGCGGCGGAGGACGATGTAGCGCGGCAGCGCGACGCGGAGCGGCCACGATGGACTTCGACGAGCGCGTGCCCGTCGGGTCCAACATGTATCTGCCCGGCTGCACTTACTACGTCTCCGGCGCGGACTTCTCCAGCCTGCCGCCCTTCCTGCCCCAGACCCCGGCGTCGTGTCCCGTCACGTACTCCTACCCGTCCGGCAACCTGCCGCAGGTACAGTCGGTGAGGGACGTCGCCTTCCGGACAAATGGCACCACAGGGGCGCGCTGTCCCACTGCTACCCCGCGGACGAGGTGGGCGCGCAGGGACTGCGTGTTCTCCAAGCACGGCTCGGTCGTGTACCACCCGGCCTCCGGCCACGCGGCCAACCTGTACGGCGGCGTGGGCAGGAACGGGGTGCTGCCGCAGGCGTTCGAACCAGTTCTTCGAGAGCGCGTACGGGAGCGCGGAGAGCGCGCCGGGCGGCCACGCGGAGGAGGAGCGCGCCGCCGACGGGACTGTGCCGGTGCCGGTGCCGGAGCCGGAGCCGGTGGCGGGACCGGAGCGCAGCAGCAGCCCGGAGTCCTCTTCCGGCAACAACGAGGAGAAAGTCGGCGGCGGCGGCGGTACGTCCCGGCGCGCCGCTCTTAAACTTTTTTATATGCTGTTTTATAAGCATATAAGCTTTATGGAGGCCTGTAGATTTACCCCAACTTTGTTATAAACGCAGGATCACGTGCTCGAGATTGAAATTGGCCGTGAAAGACAGGCCCCCTTCCCCTTCCGCCGTTTTTACACGTTTTCACCGGCGCGTTGGTACCCACTTTCCGACGGAGACCCCACGCGGGCATGTTTTAATATCGCTGATCAGTGTTTAACGCGTGTCGCCCTGCGTTTCCAGGAGGAGGAACAGAGGCCGAGGAAGAAGCGATGCCCCTACACCAAGTACCAGATCCGGGAGCTGGAGAGGGAGTTCTTCTTCAGCGTCTACATCAACAAGGAGAAGCGCCTGCAGCTCTCCAGGATGCTCAACCTCACCGACCGCCAGGTCAAGATCTGGTTCCAGAACCGCAGGATGAAGGAGAAGAAGCTGAACAGGGACCGCTTGCAGTATTACTCCTCCAACCCGCTGCTGTAGGGCTCCGGCGGAGCTCAAGTTCGCGCCCCGCGAGACTCTTTCACGACTGGAAGCCACATTTGTACGCATTTCTAAACCCACCCTCCTATTTACAGCCCCTCGTGTTGTTGTTGCTGTTATGATTATTCGTTTTATTCCCACCTAGCAATAATTATACCGACGTGACCAAGGACGTTCGTTCCTGGCGGAAGTGGCGATGTTTGTTGAGGTGACATTTCGGGACATTTTATTTTTTCCATGTTGTGCATCCTTTTGCAATACGTTGTTTGTACATTGGCGCGCGCACAATTAGAAAATATTGTTGAAGGTAAATATGCGTAGACGTTTATTTATCTATCTATCTATCTATCTATCTATCTATCTATCTATCTATCTATCTATCTATCTATCTATCTATCTATCTAATGGAAAATTTCTATGTCGTGGTACTATTTTATTTATTTTATGTATACGTTTTACATGAATTCAGTTAACACACTGTTATTTTAATCATTAAATTAAACATTTACATACATGTAAATCAGCACATCGCGTTTAAATAGAAATTCACGACAACATGCGCGTTGCGTCTCACCTTTTCTTCTGGGCAGACTGCTCTCCTCTCGGCATTTAGACAATAAAATACATAAGAACCAGGCCGTGCGGGTCTAAATTACACAAAAGCCTCATCCGAGCCGATATTTTTCTACGAATTACACGAGGTGGTATCAAATGTTTGATGTATGCCTCCATATATTTCCAACCGAGAGCATAAATTGATTCGCGGATCGGATATCTGACGTGATGGTGTCCATTACGGAACTTCTACCCGAGGCCTGGTCGCGTAGATCAGTAGTAACAGTTACTCGAGTTACCAGAAGGCGTGAATGGGGGACGAGTAAATGCGGAGAAAAAGAGAGAAAAAGAGATTTTTTTTTTTACTGCCTAATTCCAGGCCGAGGACCGATAAACAAAAGGCCACCTCGCGCTAACAAGCGCTGCTTTACGCGACGAGGCGACGTTGCGCATCCTTTCAGAGTCTCTGGAAATGTTCCAGCTAATTGCGGCACTTCCCCCTCTGTTCTGTAGCAACTTGGCCATAAAAGGCGTCGTGGTCTGGCGCGTCCGTACAATCGGAGTGCGGCGTAATAAACGGTCTGAGACCAAGGTTATTAACTGCGAGCGCGGGGCCGAAAAGCGCGCCTGGGACCCCGGGACGCTGCCGTTCACGGGCTCCCCGCCGCCGGCGCTCCCGCCGCTCGACGCCGGGCGGCGCTCTTCAGATCAATGTCATTGTCGCGCATCCCAAATAACGCCGCAGAACGACGGCGAGCGGAAGAGGAGCGTCGATTTATACCGACCAGAAGCTCGTCACTGATCAGGTAAAAAAAAAAGCTGTTCAGTATGTGTGTGTGTGTGTATGGGTGTGTGTGTGTATGTATGCGTGTGAGTGTGTATGGACTCCGGCCTACTGTAGCCTCGTTCCCCTGAACCTTTTTTTGTCTCCTTCCACATTTACATTTACGGCATTTATCAGGCGCCCTTATCCAGAGCGACTTAGTCAGTAATTACAGGGACAGTCCCCCCCTGGAGTAATTTAGGGCTAAGTGTCTTGCTCAGGGACACAATGGTAGTAAGTGGGATTTGAACCTGGGCCTTCTGGTCCATAGGCGAGTGTGTTACCCACTAGGCCACTACCATCCTTCTCACGATATGAACTACTCTCCCTGCCGTGGGGAAGCATTTTAGACGCAACGAACCCCTATTTTAACGCGAGCAGTTATCTCGTGTGGTCCCGAGGAAAAAGCGAGCCGTGAAGACACCGGCGTCTTCGTAAATGTCGCATGGACGGAATAAAACGACGCGTTACGTGACACGAGGCGGGGGTGACCTGGGCTGCGCCTGTTACAATATTTCCTTATTCGAGAGCCGCAGTATAAATATCACATCGTCTGGCACAACGACATTAAAGTGTATTTTTAACCCTAATATGTTGGCTTTTATTTGTACGGACAGCTAAATTTGATCAGTCGGTAGACATTTCACGCAACTAACTTTCTCTGAATAATGCAAACATATGCAAAATGTATATCACTAATTGACTTTAAGCATAAATAAACTGCATTTTGGCATTTAATGCACGGTACATCATATTCTGCAAAGAAAGAAATAAAATAAAATAAAGTAAAAGTGCAAAAAACTGCACCGACAATTGAACGCATTTCATATGCGAAAATAATCCGAGTGAAGCTCGGTTTCTCTTGTGCCTCTAACCTTACAATATTTTGGTGCTTTAGAGGGTGTTAATGCAGGCTCGTTTTCCCCGCCACATTTAATACCTTGGCAAGACCTTGCTTGTTGTGAACGCATTTCACCAAAATCGAAAGAATTCGCATTTCGGATCCCAAACAACGTTTTTTTTTTCTTTTTCTTTAATGGGTTCAGTCTCTTGTATTTATTATG